>NC_091855.1:18593720-19218720 GCF_037783145.1 Equus przewalskii
GAGACCTATGAGGAACACATATTAAGAAGAGGAACTGAGGGGCTGGTCCCGTGGCCAAGTGGTTAAGTTCGCCCACTCCACTTCGGCGGCCCAGGGTTTCACTGGTTTGGATCCTGGGCGCGGACATGGCACCGCTCATTAGGCCATGCTGAGGTGGTGTCCCACACGCCACAACTAGAAGGACCCACAACTAAAAAATATACACAGCTATGTACTGGGGGGATTTGGGGAGAAAAAGCAGGGGGAAAAAAAAAGATTGGCAACAGTTGTTAGCTTAGGTGCCAATCTTTAAAAGAAAAAAAAAGAGAAAAAGTGAAAGGAATCTACCAAATTACTAAGTGCTTATGTGAATTGTTCTATGCATACTGCATATCACATTGCATTTAATCTTTTTTTTTTAAAGATTTTATTTTTCCTTTTTCTCCCCAAAGCCCCCTGGTACATAGCTGTGTATTTTTAGTTGTGAGTCCTTCTAGTTGTGGTATGTGGGATGCCGCCTCAGCGTCACCTGATGTGTGGTGCCATGTCCGCGCCCAGGATTCAAACCAGGGAAACCCTGGGCTGCCGAAGCAGAGCGCGCAAACTTGACCACTCAGCCACAGGGCTGGCCCCTGCATTTAATCTTGATAATAATCTTATGAGATGAATATCAGTAGCTCAATTTTGTACATAAAAAAACGGAGGCAGAAAGAAATTAGGTGATTTGACTAAGGCTAAGTAGTTATCCAAGCTACCACACTGTAGCGGAAGCTAAGATGAAACATAAAAGAATAAGGGGGCTATCATTTCAACTCATCATTTCTTACAGAGCAGTATCTCTGAGAACTAATTTTCTAGTGAACAACGTAAACTTTGGAGATATCAATAAGAACAAAATTACTGAATGCTTAATTAAGGCATTAAATAATTAATCAAATCATTTTTGAGGCTGTATAAATCTGGAAGTTTGGCAATTTGGCAGACTCCATTAATGCCATCATAAATTTAACAGTTTCGGTCAAAGCACTCATTCTAGGGAGAAAAAGGCACTGAAGGATGAAGGTTGGGATAAAGGCCAGTTCTAGTGTTTGCAACTTTTCTTTAATAAAAGTTCAAAATTATGAAACACTGGTACCAATAATCAGGGCCAATGAAATATGGCAAACCTGCCTAAATAATCCTTCTTTTCACCAATACTTGTAAATTCTGGCTCCTAATCTTAAAGCAGTCTTTAAAATAAAGTACTTCCAGGTTTTTGTCCATAGGAGCCAAGAAAAGTCACAAGTTCTTGCCCGGATCTTTATCCCCCTTCTAATAGCTTGGCATCATCAGTAGCAACTTTCACAGCAAGCAGGTCTTAATACATTTTAAAGTGGTGTTTCAGAATGATGTAATGTGCCAGAAGTGAGGAAAGAAACATGGTCTAATTATTCATACAGGGATTAGAAGTAGGTATTTACAGGTATAGCCACACACGATGCTAGGTGTGTTCTGCAAGCAAGGCATAGCTTTTTCTGTCTCAAATGTCTTCTTTTTAAAGTGTTAATAATATTAAAATACTGTTCAAGACAATACGGGTGAACTGAGTTCTAGGATGGATAAATGGATACAGACACAACTAAAAAAGACCTTTGACATAGCTCTTTTTCTCTATATGGAAAAAGAACCTAAAATGAAATTGATGTAGACTTCAGGTGGGAATGGAAATTAGTACAGCCTTTTTAGAATACAATTTGGCAATACGCATCTAAAGACTTTTAAATGAACATATATCCAGGAATTTATTATGCAGAAATCATCAGACCAATCAGATAATTTATGGTACATCTACACCAGTGGTTCTCAAGCTTTAATGTGCATCAGAATCACCCAAAGAGCTTGTAAGACTATAGACTGCTGGGCCCCAAAGGAAGAGTTTCTGATTCTGTAGGTCTGGGTAGAGGCCAAGAAGTTGCATTTCTAACAAATTCCCAGGTAACACTGATACTGCTGGTCCAAGGACCACACTGAGAACCACTGATTTATACATTAGACTTCTATGAAGCCATTAAAAAATGAAGTAGATCTATACTTATTGATATAATGTATATATGCAGTAGTGTGCTGATAAACAGGCTCAGGGCAGAATTGGGCAGGGAGGGGGAAGCTGTGATTTGTAGCATTTGCCAATTGCTATGGTGTAACTATTCCCACGATAACTAATATTAAACTAATGATTTGGGCTTGCATAATTCCTTAATTATTGGCTCTGGCGAGCCAGTGCTAGTTGGCTGAAGCAGACCACCTAGAAAAATATCTAAAAGAATATAAGGCAAAATGGTAATAGCAGTTATCTTTGAGTAGAAGGATTATGGGAATTTTATTTTCTTTATGGTTTTCTATATTTTCTTAATTGTTTTATAAACATTCTTACTTTTATAATAAAAAGCTATTAACATTCTGAAAAATAAAATGAAGTTATTAATTTAGATTAGAGTTCTCTATAGCTGAAATTTAGCAGACCCTCTATCAGAGGGGACAGTGATACTTAAATGCAGGTCTTTTAAACTTTTTTAAATGCAGAAGTCCACTCTTGCACTATCCTTCTATGCTAACACGACCTTGCCAAAGTGCAAAAAGAGAGAGACGGATAAGGCCCAACTGGGAAATCTTTGCATTAATAGCTACCCTAGAATTCAAGCGGAAAACAGAATGAGACAGCTTGCAACTTACTATAAACCCAGTTTCACAAAGGGAGCAAGAGTATAATCCCTCTAGCCTTCCCTCATCAAAATGTAGGCTTGATTAACATTTCACCAAAGTATTGTTAATGAGAGAAAAACCAAAAATAGCATAAATGTCCCCTAACAGAAGATTAAATAACTTAAAGCCATAAAATGGAATGATATACACCTATCATATGGTGATACAGGAAAATTTCCAACATGGGAAAATGGTCATAAATTATTGTGAAATGAAAAGTGTAAGTTACAAAACTGTGTATATGATCTTATTAATAAACAAAAATACATACTTGTGTGTGTGTATATAAATTCCTATGTTTATTAATTAAAGATCAGAAAGATACAGCCAACGTTAATAGCACTTATCTCAGGATTGGGATATTATAGATGATCTTTTTATATTTGCCTATTTGTATTTTCAAAAATATCTACAAAAAATATGTATTATTTGGGTAAATTTTTCAGTCAACACACAGGGAAAGCCCAAATGGTATCAAGGAAATAAAGACACGCCCAACCTCACTCTCAATCAGAGAAATGTAAATTAAAACTTTACTTTATACCCATCAGACTGACAAGACTAAACAGATGGATAAGACCAAATGCTGGCAAGGATTTAAAGAAATGGGAACCCTAATATACTGCTGGTGGGAGCATAAACTGGGCAACCATTCTGGAAAACAATCTGGCAATATTTAGTGAAAATAAGTATGTGTATGGACCACACACATCAGCAATTCCTTTCCTCAGTATATATTACAGAGAAACCTTTACTTAGGTCAATAGAGGATGGCATAAGGAAGTTTACAGCAGTACTATTTGTGTTAGCAGTTTTCAAGCCACACCTGGAAATCCATTATTAGAAAAATGCATAAGTAAAATGTAGAAATGCATATAGCATGGAATATTATACAACAGTCAGCACTTACAAACTACATTTACAAATATGTTTAAATCTTAAAAAGTGTTGAGCAAAAAATTAGTGAGATTTACAGCATTACCATTATATCAAGGTTGCAAAATTCAAGCCACATTTCATCTTGCATGACCAAACTCACCTTCACAACTAAATTTAAAAGTCTTTTTGTTTCCTACAGTAACAGCCTCCAGTTTCTGCAGCTGACCAATTTTTGTGAACCAATGAAAAATTTCACTACTAGTCAACAATATCCTTCTTATCACCAAGTGAACCTCACATAAATTTCTAAAGTAAATTCAGGGACTGATTCCCCACCTATTATGTGGATCCCAAAATACAGAAATAATAACTAAAAATAGCAGGAGCAGATGCCTTTTACTAAGAGCCTACATGGGTACACTGTACATATATAATCTGCAATCCTTCTAACAATCCTGAGAGAGAAATTTTAGAACTGAAAAATAAAACAACCAAAATTAAAGTAATGGAAAAAATTTCAATGCCTTTGAATTAAAATATACTCTTTTTCTCTCTCTTCTATTTTAATATTTTCAAGAAAAACACAAACTATTTGAATATATCCAGTCAAAAAAATTCAGAAAACATTCATCTCACTAATGAACAAGAGGCACCTACCATTCTTCTTCCTCACCTTTAACCAACCCCTCTACATAGAATGACCTCTTTTCAGACTCCAATTTACCTAAAATCCTACCCAATCTTCAGGACGCAGCTCAAACACCATATCCTCTTTCAGGAAGCAAGTAACAAAGAACATTTCTCACCTAGGAACTCGAGAAGTAATTGTAAATAACTATAAAAAAAGACAGTGTGTTACTTATAAGTTCTGTCTCTCCTAATCAATTTTAAATTCTTTAAGAGCATGAAGCTTGGCTCCCATCTCCTACCTACCTCAACATTACACTAAGTTGATTAGTAAAAATTTGTTGAATTGAACTTTAACTATTAAAAGATCTTCGAAATAAAATGTTACAAATTAAAGAACTAACCTTGAGCTACATCAAAACTTTCAGTAAGTTTCTGGGCTTAGTAGTTTTGTTTATGAGTCAAAATCTACAAAAATAATGACATCATTACTTTTCACAAAAAATTGAAGAAGTAACATGTAAAAAGAGGACAATTTCTTAATCCTTTTTTATAAACAAAGCTTCCTTTAAAAGGGAAAGGAATAATGTTATAATTTAGTTCCCTCATTGCTTTACAAGCAAATAGAACACAAGGGAACTTAGATATAACTTGTTAGGATAAGACAATTAAAATTGATCCTTTAAAATGGGATTAACCTGAACTGAAATAATTGCCTTCAACTTTAAACACACAGCTGTGATGCTATCAATTATTGCATGCCCACAAGTTTCTTATAGATATACAATTCCATACTACAAAACACGCATACAAAGTGACGATAGAATCGATCTTCCCCTCTACCCTCCCAGAAGTCCAATTTAACTTCGCTCTCTTGGGCTAAAAAATACAGACAGTTAACTACAAGTAAAAGGTACCCAAATCAAGACTATGGGCAGTGAAAAGATTACGTGGAGCATCTGGAATTAAACAATCCTGGATTTGATTCTCATTCTGGCTTTCAAAATCATTTAACCAATCTAGGCTTCATAGATTGTCTCATCTGTAAAACCAACTACTTCATAAGGATTAAGTAAGAAAGTATACAAATGGCTCAACATAGTATTTGCTACAAAATAAATGCGCAGTAAATGGCAGTTGGTATTGCTATTATTAAGGGAACCCAATGTCACCATTGGCAGGACCACTAAGAAAAAGTTCTTTTTCAGCTCCTCTAACCCTGCCTGTCCTGTTCTCCTTAGGATTTCTGATATCACTCATTCTGTTTACTAATGAAAATCTTAAACTCCGAAAATGGCTCAATACCAAGAGCCTTCTTCCTCTGTGCCCCTGATCCAACTATCAGCAGGCTTTAGAAGAGTCTTATGAAGAAACATCTCTAAGAGTACTTCTAATAGGACAGAAGTCTCAACATGCCTGACTGTCCTGAAGCCTTTCCATTAACAATTGCTACTATCCTTTCCAAATCCTTAATGCCCTTTTTAAAAAACAAAACTACTTCTAATCTCACACTACATACTGAGGTATCACATTAAAAAAAAAAAAGGCAAGACTTTACTTAGAAAATGGGGAGGGAAGCTAAATTTCTAAATGATTCAGAAAAAGTTAACAATTCTGCATCTAACAAGAAATTACCCAAATCTTGATCATATCTGGATACAGGAATATCATACCAAGGGGAGAAGTACACAATTATACATTTTTAAAAAGAAAAAGTGTAACCTAAACTATATCTTCTTTCAAGTAGATTTTACTTATTTACTTTTATTTTTTTGGTGAGGAAGAGTGGCCCTTAGCTAACATCTATTGCTAATCTTCCTCTTTTTGCTGGAGGGAGAGTGTCCCTGAGCTAATCTGTGCCAATCTTCCTCCACTTCATATGTGAGACGCTGCCACAGCATGGTTTGATGAGTGGTGTGTAGGTCCGTGCCCAGGATCCGAACCCATGAACCCCAGGCTGCTGAAGCAGAGTGCATGAACTTAACCACTACGCCACTAGGCCGGCCCAAGTAGATTTTAATTATTAAAAGAAACACACAATAGGCCAGGCAATTTCACACATTATTTCATTTAATCTTAACGACCATTAAAAGTAGGTATTATGTTCTATTCTCCCCATTTCAAGATGAGGAAACAGGCTTAGAACAATTAAGTAAACTTCCCAAGGTAATAAGGCTTGGTAAGCAGCAGAGTTAGCATTTAAGCACTTTTCCAGGTAATGGGGACACAGTACTGACAAGGGGATAAACAAAAATCCTAGCTCTCACAAAGGTAATTATATTCACAATAATTATGTATATTTTTATAACCGGGAAAAAATGTTAAACATTTAAAAAATATTTCATAAAGGGAACGGCTACCCCTCTACTTTAATTTCCTAGTAAACTCAGAATTCAAATACTGATTTTTCTCAAATAGGGACACTGATACATTTCTAAATTTCATTGAACAAACTAAGGTTGGTGGGTACAACTGGTTAATAAATCAAATTCATTGTTGGTTATCACTGATGAAAATAAGAAGAAGTTGTTTTCACATATTGAGGTATATGGAGAAGTCATTCTGGTTTAAATCTGATTTGGCCTAAAACTTGTGTTTCCCAGAGCAACTTGACTTATAGTCCATCAAACATGCATTGTACATCCGCTTCAAACATTTTCCCAAAACAAAGAATGCACTCTCTGAAGATAGGGATGTAATGTCTCTCTCTCTAACACCAACACCAGTACTTCTTTGAAGATAAGCTTTTATTCCCAGAGAATGGTCAAGCTGACCTGCTGTGTATGTGCTAAACTGCGGCAAAACATCTCTTTGAGACTTTGGGGAGAAAAAAATTATATTCCTGTCATGTTTGATGTATGTTCTTTGTTCTGAAAGAGTATACAGCCAGGCTGTAAACTATGCTTCCCCAGAGAACCTTCCTCCTTGCGGAACACAGTACTTCCCCTTAGCTCAATTAAATATCACTCTATCTTTCTTATGTATAGACTGTGTATTGATTATTTGCATTGACATCACTATTGTTAACATTAAGTAACATTTATATATATCAAGCACTCTGCAAGGCTTTTAGATGCATTTTCATGTAATCCTTAGAGCCATAAAATAATTGTTTTAATAATATACAAGGTTGTTATACTTCCACAAAATTAACACAGATGCCAAATTTCAGACAGGTAACTGTTTTGAGAACTCCTGGCTCACAATGAACTAAAAATACACCAATAGCCACTGAGAAACTGCTAAAGTCTTTCTTATCGATGATAATTTTTATTCATTCAAGAAATATCTACTTGGGCCAGCCCAGTAGCCTAGTGGTTAAGTTCAGCACGCTTCACTTCAGTTCCTGGGTGCTGACCTACACCACTTTGTTAGCGGCCATGCTGTGTTGGCAGCCCACATACTAAAAAATAGAAGAAGACTGGCATGGACGTTAGCTCAGGGTGAACCTTCCTCAGCAAAAAATAAAAAACAAGCAAAAAACAAAAATATTTTACTCAATACTTTTTCTGTGTAAGTCACAAGCCACATAAAATATTATGGAAAATAGCAGGAACAAGCCTGTAGTATAATATGAAACATACAAATAACAGAAGTACACATAATAGAAGGAAGAAATCACTATACATAAAATATCCTACAGGAATTATTAGTACAAAAGGTAACTTCTGGCAGAGGGAAAAAACATCTAGGGCAGGGGTAATGTTTAAACCAGGTAGAAGCATTGAATTTAGGATGAGAGGACTGGGGTAACAATACCAAACTCACCAATTTATTCATTCAACTTAGATTTATTGAGCAGTAACTTTGTATCAACCATTGGGATAAAAAGCTAAGCCTTGTCCCTTAAGTAGTTTGGTCTATATAGAGAAAAACACAAAACACCCTAAGTGTATTTAAATTCTTTAAAGAGGGCTAGAGAACAGAGGGTAAAAAAAACCCAGAAGCTTCCTGGGGAAGCTAATTTCTAAGCCGAGTCTAGAAGAATAATCATTCCTAACATTTAATTATAAGATGGTCAAATTGTGCCACTAAAAGACTGACTTACTCTAAGAGGATTATCTATTTATCTTACCTGAAAACTATAAAAAAAAGATCACCCTATCTATATGAAAAATTAAACCTTTTCCTATGCTCTACTGCAGAAGAGTGGTTAAGTGGGCTGGCTCTGGAAGCAGATTTTGCTTGGGTTTGAATCAGAGCCCCTTTACTTATAGGGAGATTTGAGCTTCAGTTTCCTCAGCTGCCAAATGAAGATAACAAAAGTTCCTACCTTATGAACTAAGTATGAGGATTAAATGAATTAATACACATAAAGGACTTAGAGCAGTACTTGGAACACAGTAAAAACTCAATCACTCTCAGCTATTATTATTACTATTACATTTTCCAGACCTTAATTAAACTCCTATTATGTACCAAATATAGTATCCAGTGTGTGATATAAGAAAAATGAAGGGAAAACTGATCTCCAATTTTCAGTCTAAATATATTAAAAGTCTCCTAATGAAGATTTTTTCCTGTGACATCAGGTGTTAAAAATAGAAAGGAAAATGGCCAATCTACAGCCAATCTAAAGCTTATCAGGTCCAGTTACAGGCCAGGGGAATCTAGTCTAGCTTTATCAGATATAAGCATGGCAGAAACTAGGATGAGGCAACTGAGATGCCTAGAGCACAAAATTGAAGAAGGCACTCTCTCAAGGTCATACAAGCGCCTCACTCATGAGGCTACTACCCATTCATTTATCCAAGAAATTTTGGATGAATAAGGCCCATTTCTTGTCCTCAAGGAGATAGAAGTCTAGTAAAGAATGCAGACACACTAATAAATAACTACAATTTAGTTTGAGAGCTGCTATAATAAAGGCACGTACTAGATACAGAAGTGTTGCAGAAGATGAAGTGACTAAATTGACTTGGATAAGCCAGGGAGTAATTCAGAGAAGTGATTCAGCTGGAGCTTAAATAATATATCACAGTTCCCCGAGGAGGGCAAGGTGGGCAGGAAACAGCATTCTAGACAAAGGGAACAGTGGGCAGAAGCTCAAAGGCAGAAGAACATCATGTAGTGAAGGAACTACAAAGAATTTGGTGAGAATAATCTAAAATGAAGCACTGAGCTGTAAGACTGAAGTGGTAGCTACAAAGCAGATCAAAAGTTTAGGTCTATAATGGAGAGCTCCTTAAATACCACATTAAGAAATTTAACTTATTTCACAGGTAGTAGAACATAATTATGAGTGGTACCATCAGACATTTGACTTAAGGATAATTCTGATGGTTTTCTGACTGTTCTGGGCTAGAACAGCAACTGCCAGACTTTTTTGATCCTGTACCCTATTACTAAAAAGTTTTGAGCATATCCCTCAATCTATGTATATTACACATTTAGACACTACTATGGTCACATATTATATTAAATACATACAAAGTAGAAAATGTTTAAAGGATGAGATGATAAATACAATAACAGCCAAAAAATAGAAACAATCCAAATGTCCACGAACTGATGAACGAATTTTTTTTTAACTTTTTATTAAGATTATGATAGTTTACAACCTTGTGAAATTCCAGTTGTACATAATTGTTAGTCATGTTGTAGGTGTACCACTTCACCCTTTGTGCCCACTCCCCACCCCCCCCCTTCCCCCTGGTAACCACCAATCAGTTCTCTTTGTCTATATGTTTAACTTCCACCTATGAGTGGAGTCATACAGAGTTCGTCTTTCTCTATCTGGCTTATTTCACTTAACATAATACCCTCAAGGTCCATCCATGTTGTGAATGGGATGATTTTATCCTTTTTTATGGCTGAGTAGTATTCCATTGTATATATATATATACACCATATCTTCTTTATCCAATCATCAGTTGATGGGCACTTAGGTTGCTTCCACGTCTTGGCTATTGTAAATAATGTTGCAATGAACATAGGGGTGCATGGGACTTTTGGAATTGCTGATTTCAAGTTCTTTGGATAGATACCCAGTAGTGGGATGGCTGGGTCATAAGGTATTTCTATTTTTAATTTTTTGAGAAATCTCCATACTGTTTTCCATAGTGGCTACACCAGTGTGCAATCCCACCAACAGTGTATAAGGGTTCCTTTTTCTCCACAACCTCTCCAACATTTGTCACTTTTTGTTTTGGATATTTTTGCCATTCTAACAGGTGTAAGGTGATATCTTAGTGTAGATTTCATTTGCATTTCCCTGATGATTAGTGATGATGAGCATCTTTTCATGTGTCTATTGGCCATCCATATATCTTCTTTGGAGAAATGTCTGTTCATGTCCCCTGCCCATTTTTTGATTGGGTTGTTTGATTTTTTTGTTGTTGAGCTGTGTGAGTTCTTTATATATTATGGAGATTAAGCCTTTGTCAGATAAATAACTTGTAAATATTTTTTCCCAACTGGTGGGTTGTTTTTTTGTGTCAATCCTGTTTTCCCTTGCCTTGAAGAAGCTCTTTAGTCTGATGAAGTCCCAGTTGTTTATTCAAAAATATGGAATGCTTCACGAATTTGCGTGTCATCCTTGCGCAGGGGCCATGCTAATCTTCTCTGTATCGTTCCAATTTTAGTATATGTGCTGCCGAAGCGAACACATGAATGAATTTTTAAAACATGGTATATATCCATACAATGGAATACTATTCAACAATAAAAAAAGCAATACTGATACATGCTACAATATGGATGAACCTCAAAAATATTAAGCCAAGTGAAAGAAGCCAGACACAAGACTACATATTGTATGATTCTATTTATATGAAATTTCTAGAAAAAGCAAATTTTTAAAGACAGAAAGTAATTAGTGATCACCTGAGGTTGGGGTTAGGAACAGGAATTGACTGAAAATGGGCACAAGGGATTTTTGGGGAGTGACAAAAATGTTCTAAAACTGAACTGTGGTGACGGTTGTTGTACAACTTTGTAAATTTATGAAAAATCACTGTTCTGTACACTTACAAGTGAATTTTATAGTATATAAATTGTCAATAAAACTGCTTAAAAACAAAAATTAAATATAATGTGAATATCTTAATGCAGATATCTATGCAAAGTAAGTTCCTAATGGACTAGAAAATAGCTGAAAGTAAAAAGCCTGGTTAGGGGGCCTATTTGACAGTTGAAAGACACCACAGACACCTAAATGTAAGATGGTGACAGTGAGAATGCAAAGAGGAGGACCTTCTTAAAGTTAAAAGGCAGAGTAAGGTTATTTCATTACCCACATCAAACATCATTCTAGATTACATATATAGCACGTATGTCTTACACTAATAAATGACAATATTCATATTAATCTTAAAATTCCAAAGACCGGGCCTAATCAATACAGTTTTGCTCTGGCAAAGGAGTTAATTTTAACAGAGTACCCTAAGCTCTGGGAAATTCCTTCTTATGGCATTGTCATCACTTTACAGACTTAACTTTGCAAGGTGCCCAAGCCTCTGTTCTCCTTTATTTCCTTCTTAATCAATGTGTCACAAATCAGATAAAGTGCAACTTGCTGGAAGTGGTAAAGTTTTATATGAATAACCAGGTTTTCCTCATATGGTTAATGGACTCAGAAAATAACACATTTTTCATTTGATCATGTTTTTCTGTGAAACAGAACTTTTTAATAAATATTAACTATTATTAACATTATATTCAAAAGGATGGGATACAATTTAAAGCAATGTCAATATCAAAATACCCTGTTAATCTTTAACTCATCCCTCACTGTTCATTCTAACCCTGGTTTCACTGAGCATTGAATTTTCTAATTTACCTTTAACAGTTGTCGGAACTGGACTTTCCGGAAGTTTATCCAGTTTTAAGACTCTCAAGAGATTCAAAGATGTCAAAATTCTCAAAGCCTCCCTTTTCCAAAGATTAAATTATCCCAGTGGGAGAGAGAGCTCTGACTTCCTTCTGTAGTCAGAAAAGGTTCTTAGGATTCACCTTCTTGTACATTTAAGCAGTTCTCAGAGATTGTGAGTTAACGAATAAGCTCTCTCTTCCATAGCTAGAGGATAAAAGAGAAACATCTCTGAAAAATATCTCCATTAATGACAGTATAACTTTCTTTCAATCAGATCTCAATAACTTTCTTCATCTGTTCATTTCTCATATCCTTAGGTCACTACCTAATGTTAATGTTTACTGATTAACATACCATCTGTGCCCTGTTCATAAACAGGGACTCATGTCGTGAAGTTTTTACTGTCAATCCTCTGAGACAAATTGCTCAATTTGCAAAAGTAACTTGGAATTAGTAAACATTCAAACTCTCTCAGAAGTTAACATTTTTTTGAAACATTTTTAGGTGGTGCAGCAGTTAAGTTCACACATTGTGCTTCTCGGCGGCCCGGGGTTTGCTGGTTCGGATCCCGGGTGTGGACATGGCACCACTTGGCATGCCATGCTGTGGTAGGCATCCCATGTATAAAATAGAGAAAGATGGGCATGGATGTTAGCTCACGGCCAGTCTTCCTCAGCAAAAAGAGGAGGATTGGCAGTACTTAGCTCAGGGCTAATCTTCCTCAAAAAAAAAATTGTTTTAAATATACTATAATCAGGTAAAAACCAAGATAAATTTATCTCTCTACTGATATAAAAAAGCCCTGTCACTATGAATGATTAAGCTATTTATAATATGCAGAATTTCTAATTCACTGATTGATAAAAAGGGAAAGTTAGTTTTTCATATAATGTGAAACATTATCACATGTGTCAAAAGGCAAGAGCTCTCCTTGGTAAAACGCAGAACATAACCTAGCTCTATTAAACACTGTGAACAGTTAAGCATTAAAAAAAGAAAACGTCCTGGGGCTGGCCCTGGGGCCGAGTGGTTAAGTTCGTGGGCTCCAATTCGGTGGTCCAGGTTTTTGCCAGTTCAGATCCTTGGCGTGGACATGGCACTGTGCAGCAGGCCATGCTGAGGCAGCATCCCACATACCACAACTAGAAGGACCTACGACTAGAATATACAATTATGTACTGGGGGGCTTTAGGGAGAAGAAGGAAAAAAAAAAAGAACATTGGCAACAGACATCAGCTCAGGTGCCAAGCTTTTAAAAAAAAAACATCCTGGGGCCAGCCCCATGGCCAAGTGGGTAAGTTTGTACACTCTGCTTCAGCGGTCCAGGGTTTTGCTGGTTTGGATCCTGGGCATGGACCTGGCATAGCTCATCAAAGCCATGCTGAGGCGGTGTCCCACATACCAGAGCCAGAAGGACCTACAACTAGAATATACAACTTTATACTGGGGAGATCTAGTGAGGAGGAGAAAAAGAAGAAAAAAAAGAAGACTGGTAACAAATGTTAGATCAGGTGTCGATCTTTAAAAAAAAAAAACTCTATTCAATATTGTACTAGACATTCTAGCTAGAGAATTAAGAAAAATAAAAGAAATCCAAATCAGAAAAGAAGTAGTAAAACTCTCTATTCTCAGGTGACATGATTCTATATATAGAAAAAAACAAGGAATACACACACCAAAACAAACTACTAGTGCTCATAATCAAAATCAGCAAATTTTTTTTTTAAGATTTTACTTTTCCTTTTTCTCCCCAAAGCACCCCAGTACGTAGTTGTGGATTTTTAGTTGTGGGTTCTTCTAGTTGTGGCATGTGGGACGCTGCCCCAGCATGGCCCGATGAGCGGCACCATGTCCACGGCCCAGGATCTGCATCGGCAAAACCCTAGGCCCCCAAAGCGGAGTGCGCGAACCTAACCACTCGGCCTACGAGGCCAGCCCCCAAATCAGCAAAATTTGTAGGGTACAAGATCAACATACAAAATCAGTAGTATTTCTATATATAAGAAATAAAATATCCAAATAGGAAATTAAGAAAACAATGCCATTTATAATAGCATCCAAAAGAATAAAATACCTAGGAATAAATTCAACAAAGGAGATGCAAGACTTGTACACCAAAAACTACAAAGCATGGCTGAAAGAAATTAAAGAGGACCTAAATAAATGGAAAGACATTGCATGTTCACAGATTAGAAAACTTAATGTTGTTAAGATGGTACTACTACCCAAAGCAATTCACAGATTCAATGCAATCCCTACCAAAATTCCAACAGCCTTTATTGCAGAAACAGAAAAGCCAATCCTGAAATTCATATGGAATCTCAAGGGGGTCTCAAATAGACAAAACTATCTCAAAAAGGAACAAAGTTAGAACATTTGCACTTCCTCATTTTAAAACTTAACTACAAAGCTACAGTAATCAAAACAGTATGGTAATGATATACGGATAGACATACAGATCAATGCAATAGAATTGAAAGTCCAGAAATAAACCCGAACATCTATGGCCAATTGATTTTCACAAGGGTGCTAAGACCATTCAGTGAGGGAAAGAATAATCTCTTCAACAAACGGTGCTGAGACAACTGGATATCCACATGCAAGAGAATGATGCTGGGCTCTTACCTCACACCATATACAAAAATTAATCCAAAATGGATCAGACTTAAATGTAAGACCTAAAACTATAAAGCTCTTAGAAAAAAATATAGGGGGAAAGCTTTATGACACTGGATTTGGGAATGATTCCTTGGATATGACACCAAAAGCAAATGCAACAAAAGTAAAAACAGAGAAATTGGACTACATTAAAATTAAAAACTTCAACGGTCAACAAGCATAGGAAGATGCTCAGATGCTCAACATCACTAGTCATTAGGCAAATATAAATCAAAACCACAATGAGATACCACCTCACACCCATTAGGATGGCTATTATTGAAAAAATAAAAACAAAAAGTAACAAGTTTTGGTGAGAAAGTGGAGAAACTGGAACTCCTCTGCACTGTTGGTAAGGATGTAAAATGGTGCAGCCACTATAGAAAACATTATGGCAGTTACTCAAAAACTAAACATAGAATTACTCTATGATTCAGCAATTCCACTTTGGGGTATACACCCAAAAGAACTGAAAAGAGGGGCTCAAAGAGATATTTTCACACCAATGTGCACAGCAGCATTATTTGCAATAGCCAAAAGGTAGAAGCAACCCAGGTGTCCATCGAAGGATGAATGGATAAACAAAATGTGGTATATACATACAATGGAATACAATTTGGCCTTAAAAAATAAAGGAAATTCTGACACATGCTATGACAAGTATGATCCTTGAGGATATTATGCTAAGTGAAATAAGCCAGTCACAAAAAGACAAACACTGTATGAGACCACTTTTACAGGATACTGAGAGTAGTCAAATTCATAGACAGAAAGTACCAGAATGCTGGTTTCCAGGGGATGGAGGGAGGAGGAAATAGGGAGTTGCTGTTTAATTGGTATTGAATTTCGGTTTTGCAAGATGAAGAGTTCTGGAGACTGGCTATACAACAATGGGAATGTACTTAATACTACTGAATTGTACACTTAAAAATGGTTAATATGGTAAATTTTATACTATGCCAATCACTTCCTTACCACAAATATTAAACACTTTTGTTAAACATTTCATACATAATGGGGGAGGGGTACCAGAAGAAAGTCACACAACTTCTGTTTTGCCAAAAAGCTATATAAGCGTGAACTGAATGCCATTTTTCAACTGAGAATCATTATATGTTAGAAATAAGAATCTCACCAAAAAATAAGGTAAGTAGGAGAACCATTAACCCCCTAAAAACATAATTTCTGCCTTCCACAATTCTTCTTCTTCTTTTTTTTTTTTGAGGAAGATTAGCCCTGAGCTAACATCTGCTGCCAATCCTCCTCTTTTTGCTGAGGAAGACTGGCCCTGAGCTAACATCCATGGCCATCTTCCTCTACTTTATACGTGGGACGCCTACCACAGCACGGCTTGCCAAGCAGAGCCATGTCCGCACCCGGGATCCGAACCTGGGAACCCCGCGCCACCAAAGCGGAACATGCGCACTTAACCACTGCGCCACTGAGACGGCCCATCTTTCTGCATTTTAAAAGAATACTTGCATAGTCATTCTTCTTTCTAAGACATCCTTTCATTTAACTCCTTCCATGGATTGAAGAAAGTGTCATAGACTAAACACTACCATATATGCAATTTCTATAGGGTGTTTTAGGAGTTTTTACTGATGTTTGTCTTAGCTTTAGTCAAAAAGCAGTATTTCACTCACTTAAGGGATTTTTATCCCTTCATGCACAGGTCTTGCAGAATGGAGGCAAAATACAGCATTCAATAAACCTGGAAAAGATATTATCAGCAACTCACCTACTCATACTTCTTAAAAGCAAAAGTGGGCTAAAAAAATGCTTAAAACAAAAAAGGAGGCAAGTTAATTGCTTAAAGGTTTTATATACGTTTATATATATATATATATATGCATATATTTGTTGTTAAGATAGACTATTTTACACTACCTATAATCCCTATTCCCAATCTACGTCTACCAGAAAACATCTTATCTTGTTTTTAAATGCCAAAAATTTCCCAGTTACTGTACCTTTTGAACTAAAATATACTGTTTCACAAACTCAGTCAATTCTGATTATTCACAATTGAGAGCAAACTTCTGAGATTACCTCCATTGTCACAATAGCTGGTTCAGTCATTTTCCACTTAGAATATCTACCTGTCAGTAGTGGGGGAATAGTACTGCACCAAGTCTGTACAGTCAGGCTCATTATGATGTAAATCACCTAGGAATGGGAAAGTACCTAGACAGTAAGACATCTTCTGGGTCTAAGAGATAATGAGATGCTCCTTAGAGCTTATTTCCCAGCTATAGTGAATGGACCAATATTCCCATGTAGTGTTTAGAGGATTATCTGAAAATATTCCATTACATCCAGAAATAGAGTATCAGCTATATTCAAACCTGTCACAGGCAATTTATGCAATTGATCAGTGGCATCAATAGGACATCCAAATACTCTACAACTTTGCAACTTTTCTTGTCCAACTGAAAAAAATTTAAATATTTACCAGAAATTTAGAAGGCATAATTTTGTACAGAATTGTGCAATCCTGAAAAAGATTTCATAGTTTTCTTTAAAAGCAGACAGACAAAACAAACAACACTTATGATAATATTGGCACTAGTTTGTCAAAACAATTATATTGGAAACCAATTTTCCAAATAATTTCCAAATTATTAAAACAAGAAAAAAAGTAGACTTTGAACTAAAATGACTAGCATTTTCTCCAAAAACCCAAACTACAAATCTTACTTTGCATTCTTTCTAAATTTTTGTCTCTACTTTTGATTACAACAGTATGCTGCTTTGTTGATACAAAAGAAAATCCAAAATCTATTTCACTTCTTTCTGTTTAGGCATCTTACTTTTAATAACACACTCCACTAGACAAGAGCACACAAAATTTTTATTGGACTCATAAACCATAATTTCCTGCAAATATTCCTCTTTTTCATATATACACACATTATTTATATTCTTTATCTTAAAAGTAACACAAACTGTGGCAGATTATACTTTCTAAAGATGGCTACAACAGCAGATTCCATCCCATATACTCTTCTTATAACATGATGTTGATACTTGTCCCTTCAAGTGGTGGGGTCTATGTTCACCCTCTCCTCTGAACCTGGGTAGACCTTTATGACTACCACAACCAATAAAAGAGAGCAGAGTAACACTATATGATTTCCAAAGCTAAGTCAAATATGCCACGCAACTTTGCCTTGCTCTCTCTCTCTGAAACCAGCCACCATGCTGTGAGGAAGCCAAGCAGCCAAAAGGAGAGGTCATGTGTAGGTGTTCTGGCTGACAGCCCAGGCTGTGGTCCCTGCCAACAGCCAGCAATAACCACCAGACATATGAGTGAGCAAGCCTTCAAAGGATTCCAGCCACCCCCACTATTTCAGTTACCCACCTCACACCACATGTTAACAGAGATAAGCTGTCCCCACCAAGCAAGCCTTGCCCAAATTGCAGATACATGAGCAAAATAAATGATTGGTATGTTTTAAACCACTAAGTGTGAAGTGGTTTGTTATGCAACAATAGATAACTAACACAAGCTGATAAATACAATTTGGAAAATGCATGAAAAAAAGAAAAAATTTTAATTACCCTAAGTTGCACCACTGTTAACATTTTGACATATATTTTACAATCAAGAAAATGTTTTGCCTCACTTAAGATTCCAAATGCTTTGTTTTTACCAGGATAATGGTTAAAAATTTTTTTTTTTTTTTTGAGGAAGATTAGCCCTGAACTAACTACTGCCAATCCTCCTCTTTTTGCTGAGGAAGACTGGCCCTGAGCTAACATCCATGTCCATCTTCCTCTACTTTACACATGGGACACCTACCACAGCATGGCTTTTGCCAAGCGATGCTATGGTCCGCACCTGGGATCTGAACCGGTAAACCCTGGGCCACCGAGAAGTGGAACGTGCGCACTTAACCGCTGCACCACCGGGCCGGCCCAAGGTTTAAATTTTTAAAGGCAGTCAACTGTTTGCATCTAGGGAGAAAGAGGAAGGAAAAACATTAGCATTCATTCTGCTTTTCTTATCCTTACTATCTCTTTCACTTACCTGTCCTAAGTGAGGGTCTGAGGATGGCTGCTGGCCCACCAATATTCCAATCTATGGATGTGGATCAAGATCTTGGGTTCCAACAGCAGCTGCACTTGCTCTCCTCCCTGAAAGAAGTTTCTTAAGCCCCAAATCTGAAATTTTCAAGGGAAGAAAGTGTTAAAGAGGGGCCAGCTCGGTGACGCAGTGGTTAAGTTCGCACATTCCGCTTCTTGGCGGCCCAAGGTTCACCGGTTTGGATCCCAGGTGCGGACATGGCACCACTTGGCACGCCATGCTGTGGTAGGCGTCCCACATAGAAAGCAGAGGAAGATGGGCATGGATGTTAGCTCAGGGCCAGCATTCCTCAGCAAAAAGAGGAGGATTGGCAGCAGTTAGCTCAGGGCTAATCTTTCTCAAAACAAAAAAAAGTGTTAAAGATAAACATTTCCTTTCATTCACTTATAATGCCATCTCTACAACTGAATGGGGGCTGACAGAGTAGGTTAAGATTACATGGAAGTGAATGCACAGGTTTCACTGAAAACGGAGTTGGGTAATGGGAATTCAAGTCTCAGGTCTTCTTCTTACTACCTATATGACCTTAACTAAGGCACAAATTCTCTGTGCGTAAGTCTCATCATGTGATGAAGATTGAGGGGACAGGACTGAAATTTGGGGCAGGGAATCAGAAGACCTGGGTTCTAAACTCAGTCATCATTCTGCCTTGCTGTAAGAAGTCTGATGCTTCTCTGGACTCAGATCATCATCTCTAAAAGGTGAGCGTTGTATTAGATAATGGTTCCTGAAATCTAACCCTGGAACAGGTGCCAGCCATGACCCAAAAACCAGGCGTAAAGTTACCAATTGTGCTATGAGATTGTTCTTCCTACTTTTCTTGGTGTTAAAATGTCTTCTTTTATGAGATGATGTGATAGACAATACCAGTTGTTTTTTAAATATCCTAGAGTTTAAATAAAAATCTATAGTCAGGGGCCGGCCCAGTGGTGCAGTGGTTAAGTGCGCACGTTCCACGTTGGCGGCCCAGGGTTTGCTGGTTCGGATCCCGGGTGAGGACATGGCGCCACTTGGCAAGCCATGCTGTGGTAGGCGTCCCACATATAAAGTAGAGGAAGATGGGCATGGATGTTAGCTCAGTGCCAGTCTTCCCCAACAAAAAGAGGAGGATTGGCAGATGTTAGCTCAGGGCTAATCTTCCTCAAAAAGAAAAAAGCTATAGCGCTATGTAAACAATCTAAAATTGTTTTAGAAATTCTAGTGTCTGTGATTTACATGAGCTCTAAAATTCCTTCTACTTCTAAAATTCTACATATTTATTCACTGCTCAACTAATATTTATTAGGTACCTAATATGTGACAGGTACTCTACTAGTTGCTGGGGGCCCCAAAAACAAATATGACTAGTCCCTGCTCTAAAAAAGCTCCCAATCTAATAGGGAAACAGACACACAAACCTCAAATACAATATAATGGGTTAAGTCTTCTAACAGAGATTTTGCACCTTATGACATACAGGAGGTAGAAGAGTAGAATGAATATTAAAATTAAGAGAGGATTTTGGAGTGAGTTTTGTCATTGTATGAGAAATTACTTAACCTCTTTGAACCTCAATTTCCTTATTTGCAAAACAGGAATGATTACAGATACCACAGAGTCGTGGTAAATAGTAAGATGCTAAAAATAAAGGGCTAATCCACCAAAAAGTTTGGCTTCTACAACTTCCAAAAGACAGGATAAAACGTATCATGTATTAATAATCTGGCACAAAAGTATTATTTACGGTACTGATTTACATTCAGCGGTACCTTACTCCACTAGTCTCTAAGCAACTAACAAGCACAACCAAGTTTGCGGCATTTTATATTCCTAGCACCTAGTACAATGCCGTATAAACAGCAGGTATCGATAAATAGTTTATTAGAAAAAAATGATTGAATGAATGAATGTATGGCTTCTCTTTTCTTACAGGAATTAAAGTTATAGTAACTGAAAGTAAAAATTCTTAAGATTTTTATTCAAAACTAATTTTAAGTGTATATTTTAAGCACTCAAACTTGTCATTCTGGAATTTGGATACGCATGCCTGTTTTAAAAAGGAAAATCACTTCATTACAGACAATGCAATACAGTAGTTCTCCCTTATTCACAGTTTCACATTTCACAGCTTCAGTTACCCACAGTCAATTGTGGTCTGAAAATACTAAAGGGAAAATTCCAGAAGTAAATAATTTATAAGTTTTAAGTTGCATGCCATTCTAAGTAGTGTGACAGAATCTTGCACTGTCTCACTCCGTCCTGCCTGGGATGTGAATCATCCGTTTGCCCAGTGTATCCACACTGTATACACTACCTATCCACCACTACCACTCAGTAGTCATCTTGGTTATCAGATCACTGTTGTAGTATTGTAGTGCTTGTGTTCAAGAAACCCTTATTTTACTTAATAATGGCCCCAAAGCGTAAGAGTTGTGACACTGCCAATTCAGACATGCCAAAGAGAAGTTATTATTGTTAATCTCTTACTGGCCTAATTTATAAATTAAACTTTATAATATGTACGTATGTATAGGAAAAAAACATAGTATATACATATAGAGCTCGGTACTATCTGAGGTTTCAGGCATCCACTGAGAGTCTTGGAACATATCCCTCCTGGATAAGGGAGGACTACTGTAGTGGTGTTCCTGAATAGGAAGACTAGCAGCAGCTAGCATTTATTGAGTACTATTTGCGAAAAACTCTTCTAGATGGATTATCTCACTTAATCCTGACAACAACCCCCTTATGAAATGGACTATTATTATTTTCTAACTAGGAAAGCTGAGGCACAGAGAAGTCAAGTTACTTCCAGTATCACAAAACTACTAAGAGGTAGGGCTGGGATTTAAAAAAAAAACAAAATTCAAGCTGTGTTGACCCCAGAGCCCTCTTTTTAATTTTTACTCAACTAAATAACATTGTTTTTAAAAAAAAATATTTTACCAGGGGCCAGCCCAGTGGTGTATTGGTTAAGTTCCTGTGCTCCACTTCAGCAGCCCAGGGTCCACCAGTTCAAATCACAGGCACAGACCTACACACCACTTACCAAGCCATGCTGTGGCAGGTGTCCCATATATAAAGTAGAGGAAGATGGGCACAGATGTTAGCTCAGGGCCAATCTTCCTCAGCAAAAAGAGGAGCATTGGCGGCAGATGTTAGCTCAGTTCTAATCTCCTCAAAACAAAACAAAAAAAGATTTTACCAGAACTAGGAACATGTGCTCCCAATGATTTTTTTTTTTAAAAACAGAACAGAGTCCTTTAATATGTGTGCTAAACACGCATATAGGAAACAGTCCCCGCCCTCAAATGTCCCACACACCAATGTGGTGATGTAATATTAGTAAGTCACAGCCGAATTTCACTCTTTTAAATTTAATTATCTCAATGTTAAGTTTATCTGCAATTTCTTTTTCATTTACTTTAATTCTAGGTACTACTATCTTGAGTTTTCAGAATATATAGGAAAGGTCCTAAAGGACAAATGAGTTAAAAATTGAAAGACATAATAAAGTTATTTTGTATGGACATCTACTCTCAGATAATTATATTTTAAAAACCCCACAGAATAAGAACAGCTGAATTTCATTTCCAATAGAGGCTCTAACAAAACAACTTCAGATGTAATTTGCAAAATGTATTTTTAGCCAACAATGTGTTTTACTTCATTTCTTTATTGACTTGATTCTAGAATGGACTATAATGCTTTTGATGTTTTACTTTCAGTCATACTAAATACCAAAAAAAAAAACAAAACCAGAGAAATAACCATAGCTGTAGCAAATGCTTTTCAAATATGCCAGAAATCGCATTGGGCATGTTCCTAGTGAAAACACTTGATGTGTATTTGATCATAATGAGCCAATATAATTAAAGTTACATTTAGTTTTTCTCCATGATTACATTTCACATCTTTCTGCCTCCATAACAGCATAATAAACTAAAAGTATTCTTACTATTTCTAACTATTTTCAAGGAAACCAATATTCCAATGACAGTAACCAAGGAGCCATAACAAATTATGGATGTTAGCAGTAATTTCCCAATATCTTCAGAATGCAGTGGGCAGGTGCTATATTAAAGAGGAAATATGAATATGGATTATTTCTAAATACTACCAGAAAGGAAAAAATATAAATTTCTGAAAACACAAGTGGAAACACTAGCATTGTGAATTCACAAAACTATTCTATTCTTTTCTCTTAATTATATACTAATTCCTTGCTATTCAAAGTGTGGTTCAGACTAGTAGCACAGGCATCACCTGGAAGCATTGTTAGAAATGCAGGGACTGGCCCGGTGGCACAGCACTTAAATGTGCACGTTCCGCTTCAGCGGCCCGGAGTTTGCCGCTTCAGATCCCAGGTGCGGACATGGCACCACTTGACATGCCATGCTGTGGTTAGGCATCCCAGATATAAAGTAGAGGAAGATGGGCATGGATGTTAGCTCAGGGCCAGTCTTCCTCAGCAAAAAGAGGAGGATTGTCAGCAGTTAGCTCAGGGCTAATCTTCCTCAAAAAAAAAAAAGAAAGAAAGAAAGAAAGAAATGCAGAATCTCAGGCCCTACCTCAGACCTCCTGAACCAGAATCTGCATTTTAACATGAAACTCAGGTGATGCACACACATAGAAAATTTTGAGAGGCACTGTCCTAGCTCACTCATTCAGGGGCTCTTCCTCTTCCTCATCTCCTATCTGGCATATAGGAGACCTGATTCTTTTTCTTTTGAGCATGTTAAGACTCAGCAAAATGAAGTGAGGTATCTTTAAGTAAGATTACACAGTTTCTTAACAACTTACTTTTCATAAAAGATTGTAAGCTCCATGAAACCAAAGATTTCACTGTATCCTCAAGACCAAAACAGTGCCAGGAAAATTTTTATAGAGTGAACAAAACAGACACCAGATGATCCCTAAAGTCCTCCAACTCTTAAATTTTTGGCTCTTCCATTTGCTATGTAAGCAAAATTCTACTTAAGGAAAGGGAAACTAAAGTATGAGATCATCTAAATTTACAAAATGAAACATATGCCACTTTAAATGACTTCATCAAGGGCACAAGGCAGGTCCACTATTAAGTTCATAAGGCTCAGCAACATTTTTCTCATATCATTATTAATATTATATTTCAGGTCAAATGACAATAATACTTCCTCTACCTATACACTATTATCCAAGTAGCTAGCAAACTCAACTGTGCAGAAGAGTTGTGCACTCAGAGCTTAAAGAAGTGTACATACTGCTAGAAAGAATCTGTACATAAAAATTAAAGACTACATGGTATCATCAATTTCTAAAAAACCAGAAGAAATAAGTGCTTTCAATCCTTATCTAGCTCGAGTTGAAACAGAGAAAAGAAACAAATGGAAAAGAAAATAAAAGTAAGGAAAACACAAAAAACCATTAGGGACAGGATAGAGAAGAGCAAACAGAGATTAAAAGTAATCGAAGGTCTCAGGAATGTGATTTAGGCACTAGAAAAGGCAAAAGTGGCTACAAAGGCAAACAGCAGAATACCAACTGAAGCAACATCTGCTTCAATAACCTCTAATAATGACACACAATGCAAGAAATTTTTAGAGCAAGCAAATACTAGAATATCTCATGGAGTTAGCGTATCATTTCTCTCCTCCCATCTACCACATCCCACATATCTAAGTTAACACACACACACACAAGGACAAATAGTGTATGATTCCATGTAGATGAGCTATTCAGAGTAGTCAAATTCACAGAGACAGAAAGTAGAATGGTGGTTGCCATGGACTGGGGGGAGGGGCAAATGGGGAGTTACTATTTAACGGGTACAGACTTTCATCATGAAAAGATAAAGTTTTGGAGCTGGATGGTGTTGATGGTTGCACAACAATGTGTATGTAGTGAATGCCAGTGAACTGTACACTTAAAAATGATTAAAACGGGACGAGCCCAGTGGCGCAGCAGTTAAGTGCGCACATTCCGCTTTGGCAGCCCAGGGTTCACTGGCCCATATCCCGGGCGCGGACATGGCACTGCTTGGCAAGCCATGCTGTGGCAGGCGTCCCACATATAAAGTAGAGGAAAATGGGCACAGATGTTAGCTTAGGGCCAGTCTTCCTCAGCAAAAAGAGGAGGATTGGCAGCAGATGTTAGCTCAGGGCTAATCTTCCTCAAAAAAAAAAAAAGATTAAAACAGTAAATTTTATGTTATGTGTATTTTACCACAATTAAAAAACAACAACAATGCAAACCGTAACAACTTCTAGACTGCAAGGAACATTGTGTTTGTTTATAGGGTCCCATGTTCATAAAAAGTGAGATTTTGTAAAAATAAATAAATAAATAAATAAAACACTACCTTAGTTATTCCTGTTCTTAGTCCTATTATTCAGGACCCCCTACACAAGTTATCAGGAATACATAGTACCAAGGGCAAATATTCTCTTCTGAGATTCAAAGCATAGCTCTGGAAATTACCGTTTGCATACATATTCTAATAACTAGATATTGAATCAGAGTTAAAACATGTAGCTACTTTGCCTAACTTTACAATTACTTATGATTAAAGTCAAATAAATTCTCACATAAATTAACTCTTTTCCTCTTTGGCAAAAAATTCAAGCTATCTAGTAGAATGTAGAAAAATGAAGAATTCAAGAGGAAACATCTGAAATACCTGAATATGCACATTAGAAAACTACCAGAAAACTGAAGAATAAGCTATGGAGATCTGAGCCCTCAAGAATACACAGTTTACGGTCAAAGTAAGTAAAAGGGGGAGATAAGTTTGACATCAAAGTAAATATCAAGAATAGAAAACCACAAGTAATGCCATCCTGTCCCTTGCATCCTCAGAGAATGGCGTGACTCTGGCATAACTCAAAATATTTAGTTAGGGCACACCTAGGGAATTCATTCCATCAAGGAGTGGCAGGTACTCAAGGGCTGAATCCAAATTTAGTTCTTGCTGAAACATCATTGAGCTCAAGAACCAGATGTTTCCAGGTGTGAGAGCAGTGCTCCTGCTTAGCCAGGTGCATTCTCACCTCATGAGATGCTGCCCTCTGACACACACTAAAAGCAAGCAAAAGCCAGGTCAATACACCTGCTCTCCAAAGGAAACGACGACAACTATCTTGAACTGTGATAGTCAACTGTGAAATCATTTAGGTCACAATCAGCACTTAAAGAGAAAGAGAGAAACAGAATGGAAAAGATGACTGCATCACATGTAGGAAGGGTGAATACTGATTCTCATTTTTCTTTCAACTCTGTGTATGTATGTATGTGTATAGGACGGTCACCACCAAAAAT
Organism: Equus przewalskii; assembly: GCF_037783145.1. Classification (NCBI taxonomy): domain Eukaryota; kingdom Metazoa; phylum Chordata; class Mammalia; order Perissodactyla; family Equidae; genus Equus; species Equus przewalskii. Next base: position 18,619,784 of record NC_091855.1, read on the forward strand.
ATTTAAAATTCACTGTTATAGAGAAATGCTTGTACATGTGCACCTGGAGACATAAGAATATGTTTGAAATACCAACAAAATGGAAAACAACAAACGTCCATCTTTAGGAGAAAAGATAAACTGTGGTATAGTCACACAATTAATACATATATCTGAGAAAATGAACCACAGTTACACACATCAATATGGATGAATCTTAAAAATATAACATTGATTAGCCAAAGCAAATAAGAATATATACAGTATAGTTCCATTTTTATAGTTAAAAAATAAGCAAAACTGGGGCCGACCTGGTGGCACAGTGGTTAAGATTGAACATTCCACTTCGGCAGCCCAGGGTTCCCTGGTTTGGATCCCGGGTGCAGACATGGCACCACTTGGCAAGCCATGCTGTGGCAGGCGTCCCACGTATAAAGTAGAGGAAGATGGGCATGGATGTTAACTCAGGGCCAGTCTTCCTCAGCAAAAAGAGGAGGATTGGTGGCAGATGTTAGCTCAGGGCTAATCTTCCTCAAAAAAAACTAAAAGAAAATAAGCAAAACTAAACAATATAATTTTGAAATACATACAAATGTGTTAAACTTAAAAGAAAAGGAAGGGAAAGATAAATAAACAAAACCAAAACAAAATTCTGAATAGTTTTATCCCTAGTAGAGAGACAGGTGAATGGAAATCAAGGAGAAATACATCAATAATATTGGTAATGTTCTATTTCTTTAGCTGTGTGGTGGGTTCACAGGTATTGGTTTTATGTGTTTCATTACTTACATATACAGTACTATATTCTTGTCTATGTATCAAATATTTCACAAGGGTAAGGGAAAACAAAATAGGGAGGGAGAGTGGAAGGGGAGGGGAGGGAAGGAAAGGGAAGAGGAGAAGAAGGATAGACACCTGTAACAAAGATCAACATGGACCTCCTTTCTCTCCCTGGAGAGGCAACATAAACTTCCGTTAAATATAGGCTTCCGCCTGAAAACCCACTAAAATCAAAGTGTTTTGTTTTAAGAGCAGAAACCTGAAATGAAATGCAAGTAGGTAACTCACCTATCTTCGATTTTTAAAAATCAAGATAATGCCTAGGGTAATATAACAGAGAAAAAGTAATTTTTAATAATATATTTTAGTATGTAAATACTCAGGAATAACCATCCTAGAATTCATATTATTAAGGAAGTAGACACTTGGACCTATACATAGAAACTCCATGAACATGACAGTTGTACTGAACAAATGAGTTGTATTGAAAAATCAGAAACCATAATGGGCAATGCCACTGGTAATATGATTTTCTGAAACAGTTAAAGTTCTGGACAAAAGAAAGCACAATTTGCCCTCAATTTACTCAGTAGTTGCATTCCTAGAAAATTCAGTATCTATCAAAATCATGCAAAAAAATACTTTGTGGGGGCCGGCCCAGTGGCACAGCGGTTAACTTCACACATTCCGCTTCTCGGCGGCCTGGGGCTCGCCGGTTCGGATCCCGGGTGCAGACACGGCACCACTTGGCAAAAGCCATGCTATGGTAGCTGTCCCACGTATAAAGCAGAGGAAGATGGGCATGGATGTTAGCCCAGGGCCAGTCTTCCTCAGCAAAAAGAGAAGGATTGGCAGTAGTTAGGTCAGGGCTAATCTTCCTCAAAAAAAAAAAAAAACTACTTTGTGTTTAAATGTAAAACAGAATTAGGATGAGATAGGGACAAACAGGATTTTCACCTACAAGAAGGTATGGGGAAATATTCAAAAGTCATGCAGAACTGTCTCATACCTTGTGGGATGTATGGCATTCTTGGCTCCTGTTCACGGAATGCTCATGCTGCACTCACCCCGCCCTCATCATTGTGGTAACCAAAAGTACACCCTCAAAGATTCAAACACCTCATAGGGCAGGTACTGACCCCATTGAGAACCAGTGACTCCAACAAGGGCTAGGTCCCAGCGTGGCCTCCAGACAGCCCTTGTTTTTATGACAGCATTAAGCTGAATGTAATGATGAAACCTAACCCATTTCTAACTTTGGCAAAGGAGGAATCCTTATACAGGGAAGAAATTTATTATTAGGGAAAATATAAAGGCAGATAAAGGCCTGGGGATATTCACGCTAAATGAAATTAATACTTTAAACCAAAGGCTGACAATCTTTTCACCCATATGATGCCAATCTTTGAGGACAGTTTTGTTATTTTGCTAAAATACAACAAATGTCCCAACTGAACAACATTGTAACACTCAGAGTATGTTATAATTCACAAAGCATTTATTTAATTTTAATCTTTATAGCAATTCTATGAGACAAATATCATTATTCTTTTCATATTACTTGTAAGGAGAACAATCTCAAAATGGTCAAAGTCACAGAGCTGGTAAACTGACAGAGACAGGACTCCAAGCCCTCTGATTTCAAATCCTGTGTTCTTTCCATCAAACTACTGCTTCACGAAGATCTAATATGGCAATCAGATAAAAGGAAACTTCTCAGTCAATACAACAGAAGGGTTAACAGCAAAAGATCAATATAAAGCCCCTTGATCTATTTCAATATATGACAGACAGTTGTACTACATATATCAGTTATTTCTCAATATGAGAAAATTTTAAATGTTAACACTGTCTTGTCTCATATTGAAAAAGAGAAAAAGAAGAAAAATATTGAAAAAGAAAAAAGTAAAATTTTAGCAGTTACCATGACATATAATGTCTTATTACTTCCTAATCCCGGAAAGATTCTGAATCAGAATCCTAATGAATCTTCTACTTAATTAAACATTCCAGAATCCCACCACTGATTCTAACAAAGAGTTAACAAAGTCTTTTTAAAAACCTTTCCACTTGGGGAGAAATGCATAAGCATTAAGAACTTTATGGGGCCGCCCTGTGGCCGAGTGATCAAGTTTGCGCGCTCCGCTTTGGCGGCCCAGGGTTTCGCCGGTTCAGATCCTGAGGCGGACATGGCACTGCTCATCAGGCCATGCTGAGGTGGCATCCAGCTCAACCAGAGGCACTCACAACTACAATATACAGCTAAGTACTGGGGGCCTTTTTGGGGAAGAAGAAGAAAAGAAAGATTGGCAACAGATGTTAGCTCAGGTGCCAATCCTTGAAAAAAAAAAAAGAACTTTATAAAATCTTGGCTTAACCAAAGTGCCTCCCATGTAGTCACTGGATCAGTCCTTTTAGAAACACGTATCTGAAGTGAACGACTACATGATGGGATGGCATATTGCATTAGTTCTCATTCACGACTGGTAGATTAACTTAAAAACTCTAAATGAGGGGCCAGCCCCGTGGCTGAGTGGTTAAGTTCGCCCGCTCTGCTGCAGGTGGCCCAGTGTTTCGTTGGTTCGAATCCTCGGTGGGGACATGGCACTCTGCTCATCGAACCACGCTGAGGCAGCATCCCACATGCCACAGCTAGAAGGACACACAACTAAGAATATACAACTATGTACCGGGGGGCTTTGGGGAGAAAAAGGAAAAAAATAAAATCTTTAAAAAAAAGAAACTCTAAATGATACTGTGCCAAGCTTCTTACTTGATAATACACTTTCATGATTCCAAACACCTATACGCACACAACAGTTTACAACATAAGACAAAGATAAAAGCAAAGGCATACTCAGGGATTGACGCAAGAGGAAAAAGGAAACAGAATGTCTTATTACTTCAGCTGAAGAAATAAGGAAGTAATATCATTTATCACCAAGCGCAATCTTCTTAGACACATCTCTAAAGGGCAGAATGATATACCTAGGTTTCCCCTAAAAAAAAAAAGTAGTAGTAGACAATAATCTACAAGACTCATCCCCCCACTAATTCAAACCCAAAATTCAAGAAGAAAGAATTTAACTGATACTTTTATCTTAAAAGAAAAACTTGGGGCCAGCCCCGTGGCCAAGTGATTAAGTTCGTGCATTCCGCTTCGGTGGCCCAGGGTATCGCAAGTTGGATCCTGAGTGCGGACAGGGCACCGCTCATCAGGCCATGCTGAGGCGGTGTCCCACACAGCACAACCAGAGGCACTCACAACTACAGTATATAACTATGTACTGGGGGACTTTGGGGAGAAGAAGAAGGAACAAAAGAAACGAAGATTGGCAAGAGTTGTTAGCTCAGGTGCCAATTTTTATTAAAAAAAAACAAAACTCTTTTTTTAAATTTATGCTTCTGAATTCATAGGTAAAGTTTAACTTACTTTAATTATAGTTATTAAACTTATTTCATAGTAATTAACTTACTTTAAGAATATCAATTACCTGAATATTTCCAAAACGCTATCATAAATACAAAGAATGAAGCACTTCAGCACTTATTATATTGAAAAAAACTGCCACTTCACCCTGAATTCAACCAATTCAACTATTCAACCAATTCACCGTTGCCACGGCATAGATTAAAATCAGATTTAAATGTCTCACCCAAAAGCCTCAAAACATGCCATAATCCCAGACACATTTGCAGAAATTTCGAATACTGATTGACAAGTGTTTTGGGGTCACTACACAGACACAGCTAAGGGTCTAAACATAGAAACCAACAAGGAATTATAGGACTCACTTGAAATAACAGCTGCCATATATACAGCACTTACTATATGCTAGGCATTGTTCTAAGAATTTATATACAAGTGGTATATAATCTCATTTCATCAGCACATAGAAACACTAAGAGATAGGAGCTGTAATTCCAATTTTAAAGATGAGAAACTGACACTTAAAAGATTAAAAAGGCTTCTAGTCAAGATGTGCAGTAAATTCACCCAAATAACAATTATTATAAAAATATATCAAATATAAAAATAAACAATGCATAGCTGGCTCAAAAAATAATATTATTAACTCTCACGCAGTGATAGGGAACATAAGCACAAAATGGTAAGCAGTGCTGAAGCTAGGGTCCCACAGGGCTCCTAGTCTAGAAACAGGCAATGGCAGCTGGGAGTTTGGATTCCCTGGGTAACAGGGACTAAAAACGCTCCAGAGAGGACAGGATCAGAGCTAGGCCAGAGCTAGGGCTCAGGTGGGCTCCTTCACAGAGAGAACAAATTTCCAGCTCTGCCTGGGGCTATGGCTTATAGGAAATAACTCCCAGGAAGGTTGCAGGACACAGACACAGCTTCAAAACGAAGAAAAGAAACCAGACCACCTGCCAGTTCTGTGACTGGATCTGCAATATCCACAACATCACCATTATCTCTGAGGGACAGGAACTCTAAGCCTCATTCTAGAATTGGGGTCAAGCAGCAAGCATAAAACTACTACACCAGGAGAGAGGTGAACACAGGGACAGTGAAAGTTAGCTGAGTCTCAAGAATAGAAGACAACTAAAGCTATTGTTATATTCTGAATGACATCCCATTCTCCATTTCCTCAATGTATAACTATTAAGACTGTTTCTAGTGCTTCCTCACAATCCTTGATATTTACTCAAGATAAATACTCATTATTTAAGATAACTAGAAAGAACCTAACACTCTTAAACCTTTTCTACCTTCCCAACAAACCAATAATCATGATAATTTGAAAAGATTATTTTTTAATGCAACAAAAGTTACAAAAACCTATTTCTAACTGATAGCCTTTGACCTCTCCAAAACCAAGCATTCAATTTCCCACAGTTAAAGAAAAGAGTCTTTATAACTAAACTTGTTTACCATGTCTAAGTAAAGTTGAAGTGATGCAGGATTTTGTAAATTTAGCCTTCCTATTATCAACCAGACACAGGGCTTTCTTACCACTAGGAAGGGAGTGGTTTCCAGCTTTCAGATAACACAATTGAAAGGTTCTGAAAAGGAAGTAAAAATAGTCTCTAGAATACAATCCCATTTACAATCGCAACAGAAAGAATAAAATATCTAGGAATAAATTTAACCAAAGAGGTGAAAAGACCTATCCAAGGAAACCTATAAGACACTACTGAAAGAAATAGATAATGACATAAAGAAATGGAAAGATATTCCATACACATGGATTGGAAGAATAAACATAGGTAAAATGTCCATACTACCTAAAGCTATCTACAGATTCAATGCAATCCCAATCAGAATCCCAATGACATTCTTCACAGAAATAGAACAAAGAATCTTAAAATTCACATGGAGCAACAAAAGACCCCGAACAGCCAAAGCAATTCTGAGAAACAAGAACAAACCTGGTGGTATTGCAATCCCAGACTTCAAAATACACTACAAAGCTACAGTAATCAAAACAGCATGGTACTGGTACAAAAACAGGCACACAGACCAATGGTCCAGAATTGAAAGCCCAGAAATAAAACCACACATCTATGGATAACTAATCTTCAACAAAGGAGCCAAGAACATACAATGGAGAAAGGAAAGCCTCTTCAATCAATGGTGTTGGGAAAACTGGACAGCCACATGCAAAAGAATGAAAGTTGACTATTATCTTTCTCCATCCACAAAAATAGACTCAAAATGGACCAAAGAATTGAAGAAACCATAAAATTTCTGGAAGAAAATATAGGCAGTACACTCGTTGACATCAGCCTTAAAAGGATCTTTTCAAAGACCATGTCTACTTAGACAAGGGAAACAAAAGAAAAAATAAACAAGTGGGACTTCATCAGACTAAAGAGCTTCTGGAAGGCAAAGGAAACCAGGATCAAAACAAAAAAACAACCCACCAACTGGGAGAAAATATTTGCAAATCATATATCTGACAAAGGGTTAATCTCGATAATATATAAAGAATTCATACAACTGAACTACAAAAAAACAAACAACTCAATCAAAAAATGGACAGAGGATATGAACAGACATTCTTCCAAAGATGAAACAGAGATGGACAATAGGCACATGAAAAGATTCTCAACATCACTAATCATCAGGGAAATGCAAATCAAAACTACACTTAGATATCACCTTACACCCGTTAGAATGGCTATAATCACCAAGACAAAAAATAACAAATGTTGGAGAGGTTATGGAGAAAAGGGGACCTTTGTACACTGCTGGTGGGAATGCAAACTGGTGCAGCCACTATGGAAAACAGTATGGAGACTTCTCAAAAAATTAAAAATAGAAATACCATATGATCCAGCCAACCCACTACTGGGCATTTATTCAAAGAACCTGAAATCAACAATACAAAGAGGGTTATGCATCCCTATGTTCGTTGCAGCATTATTCACAATAGCCAAGACGTAGAAGCAACCCAAATACCCACTGACTGATGATTGGATAAAGATGTGGGGGTGTGTGTGTGTGTGTGTGTGTGTGTGTGTGTATACACACATACAATGGAATACCACTCAGCCATAAAAAAAGACAAAATCATCCCATTCGCAACCACATGGATGGACCTTGAGGGTATTATGTTAAGCAAAATAAGTGAGACAGAAAAAGACAAACACCGTATGATTTCACTTATTTGTGGAACATAAACAGACTTAGGGGCAAAGAGAACAGTTTAGTGGTGACCAGGGGGAAGGGGGTTGGGGGGTGGTCACAAGGCGTGAAGGGGCACACTTATATGCTATCTGACAAATAATAATGTACAAGTGAAATTTCACAATGTTACAAACTATTATGACTACAATAAATAAATAGTCTCTAGAAAGAGTAACTCAGAATAAAAAATGTGTTTTAGTAAAACAAGCATCAATTTAGTAATCCATCACTTAAATTTTAGACCTACCTCTGCCACTAACTAGCTGTGTGACTTCAGCTAACCTAACTCAGGTTTCACATTCTTTATCTGTAAAACTCGGACACTTTTAAAGTCTCTTGGGCTTTACTAATTCTAACATTGTAACATTCTTTTAAACAGATGTTAGGAACGTTTGCTAAATGCAGACAAATTCAGCATTTACATGTTTTCTAGAGCTTCAAAGAACTTTACAAATGCTAATGATGTCTGCCTACCACTCTCTCCTTCCAAAAAAAGCCACATAAGCAGAATCTAGAAACAAAACATTTTCTTGAGGGAGTTTTCCAAAATACTTTTTAATATGGTAACATATGCTAGAACTTTAATTGAGGTATAATTTATATATATACTAAAATTTACTTTTAAGTGTATACTTCTGAGTTTGAAAAACACATATGGTCATGTAACCATCACCACAAGCAATACATAGAAGAGATAAAGACCATAATAGAACTCCCAAAAATATCCCCTCACGCCCTTTGTAGTCAAACCATCCCCCTACTCCCTGGCAACCACTAGTCAGTTTTCTGTCCTTTTAGTTTTTCTTATTCTAAAATATCATAAAAATGGAATCATACAGTATATGGCCTTTTGAATCTGACACCTTTCACTTAGCATAATGCATTTGATATCCATCCATGCTGTTTCATGCACTGCCAAATAGTAGTCCATCGTATGGATGAACGAAAGTTTATCATTTCACCAGCTGAAGAACATTTGAATTTGTTTCCAGTTTTTGGCATCAACATATAGGTTTCTGTGTGACTGTAAGTTTTCATTTCACTTGAGTAAATACATAGGAGTGGAACTGCTGGATCATTATGGTAAGTGTATGTTTATCTATATATGAGAAGCTGCCAAACTGTTTTCTAAAAAGACTGTATCAACAATGAATAAGAGTTTTTTAATGGTTTTACGGAAAAACAAGTTTAGATCTTACATCACAAATTGCATAGAAAGATCCTAAATAGATCCAGATATTTATCAGAGGAAAATATTTTCCTGTGTCCTACATACAGAAAGCAGAAGTTAGGGCCGGCTCCGTGGCCTAGTGGTTAAGTTCACGCGCTCCACTGTGGCGGCCCAGGGTTCAGATCCTGGGCGCGGATACGGCACAGCTCGTCAGGCCATGTTGAGGTGGCGTCCCACATCCCACAACTAAAGGACCTGCAACTAAGATATACAACTGTGTACGGGGGGTATTTGGGGAGATAAAGTAGAAAAAAAAAAAAGATTGGTAACAGTTGTTAGCCCAGGTGCCAATCCTTAAAAAAAAAGGAAGATTGGCAACAGTTGTTAGCCCAGGTGCCAATCTTTAAAAAAAAAAGAAAGAAAGAAGTTAACGAAGGAAGTTGATTTGATAAATATTCATATTTGTCAAAGATTTTTTAATAGACTTTAAAATATATTTGAATTCACACTCATAAACTCTACTGGTCACTAACTCTGCGTGCGTGTGTGTGTGTGTGTGTGTGTGTGTGTGTGTGCGCGCGCGTGTGCGCATGCATGGGCATGCACTTCAACCCATTTGGCTAGAATGTGGGTTTAAACTATCTATTTAGAACAGGAGATTCCAAGTGGTTAAGTCTGTACAAATTCTGGTCATTTGGGACATAAATGAGAAGGAAGCAGTAAGAAGACAGACACATAATAAAAGATTTGATCTTTCCAACTCACTTGTTCAGCTGGCCCTCAGAAATACGTCTTACTTCCTAATGAGACCACCTATTTATGAAACCCTCTACTTTCTTCTTATCAATCTCCTGGTTTCACTTTCTTTATTAGGCTTAGATTTCACAGTTCATCAATATAATCACTCCTCACACTCAATTCAGTGTTTCCCATATCTCTCTTCTTCACACTCTCTTAGCAAAACTCCAGCTAACCTTCTCCATGACTGTGACAGAGCAGTGGAATCTTGAAGAAAATCATATACCCAGGCAGACTGATTATTGTCATAAATTCACAATTAACAACCTCAACCACAGCAATATTTCTCTAAAAGCTCCCTGTAGTGGCTGCTTTATACCTCTTCCTCAATCCTTAAACGTCTCACCTCTCCTCTCCCTTCCTCCCACCCCATTTAATTTAAGACACTTTCATTAAGAAAACAGAAGCCATCAGATGAAAGCTCCCTATGCTTTCCACAACCAAATCTATAACATCCCCCCAAACTGAACCAGTAATCTCCTTTTCCCCTACTTCAAGATGAAATGAGTATGCATCTCTGATTACTATTAATGGGCAACCAGTTTGCTCCTGGTATTCTCTCTCTCTCACTTAAACATTTCCTACCTTCCATAATATACTGTCTCCTGTATCATCAATCTTTCCTCCTCTACAAGATCATTCCCATTATCATGTAAATATGTACCGTTATCTCCCATATTTATACATATATTTTTTGTTTTTATTTAATTAATTAATTAATTTATTTGCTGAGGAAGATTCTCCCTGAGCTAATATCTGTTGCCAATCTTCTTCTATGTCGTATGTGAGCTGCTGTCACAGCATGGCCAGTAACAGAGACGAGTAGTGTACATCTGCACCCAGGAACTAAACCCAGGCTGCTGAAGCGGAGTGCACTGAAGTTAGCCTCCACTCCACTGGGGCTAGCCCCTAGATATTTTTTAAAGAATCTCATCATTCCCTACACAGCTATTTTCTGTCTCCTCCCCTATTTCTCAGTTACCCTTTATAGCCACACTTCTCAAAAAAGTATCAGCTGTCATAGTCTCTAATTCCTAACCTTCCATTCACTATTCAACCTGCTCCAAACTGTTCCACCTCCACAAGTTGACTGAAACTGCCCCTTAAACACTTAAACAGATGGCACACTTAAAGGGATAAATGAAGAGAGCTTAATGGAGAGACTATTTACAAAGGTGTGAACAGGACTGATATATATATCACTCACTCAGGGATTAGCAATCCCAGGAAGCAATTATCTCCTCTTAACTCGTAGAAAGCACAAGGGGTGCAAACCCTCACCTCTCTGAAGCCTGAAGTCATCGGAATCAGAAAAAGTTATGGCAATGGAAAAGGCACCATGCAACTACTGGTGGAGGAATGCAGCCTCTGCCTAAACTGCAGCCAGGTAGGGAAGGAGGAAAGAGAATAAACACCCCAATCTCTTTTTCCTTCCGCTGTCCAATGTCCTGTCAATTGTACCTCCACTGGCTGAACACAATCTGAAGCCAGAACGCAAAGAAGCCTGGATGTAATCCACAGAGGTCAGCCTTCTGAGGCACAAAGCAAGGAAAAAAGAGGCAAAAATGGATCTGGAAGGACACAGAATAAGCAACACAGGGTCACCAATAATTTCCATTTTGACAAATCAAATGGGCCATGTTCCTCTCTCGGCTTCCATGACATGACAAATCCTGGTTTCCCCCTACATAAAATCACTTCTCCTCCTTCACCAGACAGCTATATTTGGCATTCCTCCAAGCTCAGGACCAGACAGCTGATCTCACCCTTTCCTCATGACTCTCAATCCCATGTATATAATGACAATTACCAGCAGTGCCTCTCCTTAAGCTCCAGCCTCCCATATCCCAACATTATCATTTAGATGTCTCTTGGAAATTTATAGATCCAAAAGAATGATTCTCATCCTCTTGCAAAATGCTTTTTTCCCAGTCCTCCTCTATTTCAATAAATACCAACTCAGAAATTTAGGTATAACCTTGATTCTTTTGGTTCCTTTTTCTCCTTCACATCTAATTCATCAGTAAATCTTGACAATTCTAGCTAAAATGTATCTTAAACCCATCCCCTTCTATCTCTACTTTCACCACCCTTCTAAATTGCTCTTCCTGCTTTCCCTCTTGTTCCCCTACAATCCAATTATCAGATAGCAGCCATAATGACCTTATTAAAATGTAAATCATATTTAGGTTATCCTCTAATTAAAATCCTTCAGTGGCATCCCATTACATTTAGAACAAAATCCAAATCCCCTACAGCAACCTAAAAGGCACTACATGATCTGACTTCTTGACACCTCACCTCACCTTAAAAGCTACTCTTCTTCACACTCACTAAACTCTAGCCTCACTTCAGTTCCTCAAAAATTCAAGCTCCTTCCTACGTTAGCATCTTCCCACATGCACAGAATAATCTACCTCCAGCTCTCTACATGATGGCTCTTTCTAATTCTTCATATCAACTTATATGTCGACCCTAAGTGTGGCCTTCACCAACAAGATCAAAACTGGTTCTCCTGTTACTCTCTCATGATAGGATACTATTCATTATTTTCCATTGCATATTCTCAAGAAGCAATTTTCCCATGTATTTCTTTATCTTCTTATTGTGCAGCTCCTTCCACTACACCATAAGCTCCATGAGGGCAGAGATTATTAAAGTAATGCAATTCAAACACCACTGAGGACCCACTACATGCAAAGAACTGTAATAGGCAACTATGGGAATTACAAAGAATAAGTCAAAGTGACAAGAATCCTGTTCCCAGTATGTACGTAATCTATTTAGGAAGAAAAATGTATACTTAACTATAATGCGAAGCAGACAATACGCCATATAATATTGGTACAAAGTGCTACGGAGTCAAAAGAGAAAGAGGAAAAATGTAGAGAAAGTTATGATAAAGACTTTACATAAGAAGATGGTTCTATTATGGCTCAGAAGGATAAAAGAGAGAAAGCATTCAAAGCAGAACAAACAGCCTTAATAAAAAGACAAAAAGGGAGAAAGTAAGGGCACATAGGGAGAGAAGGTTAAAACATCAATGCAGTTAGAGCATGAAGGAACTGTAAAGTTCTACTACAAGTTTGATGATGCTACGAAACAGGAAACAAAATTTTGAGTGAGCGTGATGTAGAACTCAACCTTAGCCACTATAAAATGAAAATAGGAGGTAACTTCAAGTAAATTAAAACTAACATCCTTTGTAGGTCTAAATTCCAAATGACAGAGCTCATATAGACAACGAGTTTTAAAGTAAAAGGTACTCCATTAAAAGCATGGCTCATCAATTTCATGTGGAATTTATCATGACTTTTAAGGTGGTTTTAAACTATCTGTCTGAACAATTTTTCAAAAATCCAATTTACTCTATCCAAAACTTTAATCCAAAGGGAGTATGGGATGGGGCAGGGGATGTATTCAACATATTTAATATCACAATCAGCCCAAATTTAAAACTAATTTAATTAAATACTTCCAAAAGCAAAACCCAAGTATTTTAATGGTATTCTCAAAAGTCAAGAGTCATAAGTTTACTGATATTAACTTGTAACACTTTGTTATCCATAAACATTTATAGAGTATAACTGGCTGTTGTTTATTACATTCATTGAATAAGAATGTACTGATTGCTAATCAAATACCCAGAGAGTTTAAGCAGTACTACAGCACAAGGCAGAAAATCACAGAATTTTAAAGGTTAACAGAGATTTAGAAGAAGAATAAAGATAACTTTAAAGAATAACAAAGTAGGGGAATGGGGCGTCACCAGACTGAATATCTCAATTTATCACAAAGCTACAGTAAAAATAGACAGTATAGTACTGGCTCAGGGATGGGCAAAGAGAAAGCATAAAAAAAGGCCCACTTGTATATGGAAATATGACCGACTTAAGATTCTCACTGAAGACCAGTGAGGAATGGATGCTACTCAATAAACGGTGTTTGGTACTACTTACTTTCCATGTGAAAAAACTGAATTATATTTATTATATTATTCACTATAATCTTTTAAATAACTTAAATATGTCAACACCAAAAAACACTTTAAAGATCATCCAATCCAATACTATCACTTAATAAAAGAAGAACCGAAGACCCAGAGAAGCATTTAGCCAAATCACAGAGTGGCAGCACAGGAGTTAAACTCATATCTTACGATTTATTTAATTCAAGAATTTACATCCTCTCATTCAATACAGACGAAAGGCTTCCCATCCACCCTAACTTCCTTAAGTCACCCATGATATCAACAATGACACCAAATCAGAAGTGGAGGAAGCCACAAAAGGTATGGTGAAGGAAAAAGCCAATATATACTTTCATTTCCCTCTATTCCCAAACCTTCTTTCAAGGAAATTGGCCAAAATACCTAGCCCTCCCCTCAAAAATTAATCTTATCTAAACCCAAACTAATGACAATGAATTCCATGGTTTCAGTATGCAGGGAATTTAGAAAGAAAGAAAAGAATTTTAGGAACTGTGATTCTTGTATCAACACATCAAAAATTTCTATGAATATCAAATATTTAGGTAGTGCTGTTATTAGGCCCAATATTTTTCAAGCACAAGTTCCATCAACCTCATATCTCATTCAGTTTGTTTCCAGAGGATGTTAAACATTTACATTTAGAGATTTTCACAAAGACCAGTTAAACAAACACTGCCAAAGACAGTCTGAAAATAGTTGCTCCAATACCAAGATTCAATTAAGGTATAGAGAGAAATGACATGTTCTCCAGGAAAGCACTCAATCTCAGGTTACCAGGGTTGTCCGCCATCTGTTAACTTTCCTTCCATAAATCAACCACCTACAATACATGACAGAGTACTGATAGTGAAGGGAGACAGACTGGTAGAGAGCCTATGTGCAAACCTAGAAACCTCAATTTAAACTTTGGCCATCACTACCACACAATGATGTGCTCTAAAAAGAATGCAAAATTTATTGCATTTAACTTAATCACTTTAGCACTGAAGGGTAAGAGCATGAGCTCTCGAGCCAGACTATCTAGGTCTGAACCCCAGTCCACCACTTGCTCTATGATTTTGCGCAAACTGCTCAACCTCTGTGCCTCAGATTCCTCAGCTGGAAAATAAGGATAATAATAGTACCCACCCTCATAGAGGTTATTATGAGGATTAAATTAGGCCACATAAAACACTTAGAAAAATGCCTGGAATACAGTGTTTGCTGCTGCTAGTGTTATTATTACTACCTGATACGCTTACTAGACTATCACTTCTCACATGTGGCTCAAATAGAGAATAGTTTCCTAGCCAGATCATGCAGCTTTAATATTCCTGAATTAATAATTAAATATACCAAATTCAAAAAGCAGCTCTACAAAAAGCCTGAAGTCTTCCTTTTCAATCATTCACTTATCAAAGTTCTCACAAATATTAATCAACAGCAAAAGTTCACTTAACTCCAAGAAATCTATATGAATTCTCACTATGATATGGAACTTCTGAAAAATCTTATACTTGAAATAAGAGTTTTTCATTTTACTTTTAATTGCAAATTAATCTCTGATCTTACAAATCAGATTAACGTCTAGATCCATATATAGTAATAAAACACACCAAATCTTTTATTAAGATATTTACTATTAATCTGCAAATTTGCCTTTGTAAAAGATTTTAACAACAAAAAAAGTAAGTGAAATAAGCCAGACTGAGAAACAGAAACACAATATGATTTCACTCATATGTGGAATATAAACAAACACATGGACAAAGAAAACAGTTCAGTGGTGACCAGGGGAAGCGGGGTGGGGAGTGAGCAGAGGGGTGAAGGGGAGCACTTATATGGTGATGGACAAGAAATAATGTACAACTGAAATTTCACAATGATGTAAACTATTAAGAACTCAAAAAAAAAAAAGTAACTGCTCATCTTTATTCATCTGCAAAATGCAAATCAAACCCATTCTGAGATATCACTTTATACCCACTAGAATGGCTAAAAATCAAACACACTGACAATCCAAGTGCTGACGAAGATATGGAGCAACTGGATCTCACAGACTGCTACTGAAAAACCATTGGCAATTTCTTGAAAAGTTAAACATACATCTACCCTGTGACTCAACAATTCCACTCCTAGGTATTCAACCCAGAGAAATAAAACAAATGTCCACAAAAAGACTTGTACAAGAATGTTTATAGCATATACAGTATGTACAAGAATGCATATGAATAATTGTAACAGGCAAAAATCAGAAATAACACAATGTCTATCAAAAGAAGAATGGAAAAACAAAATATGGTATATTCATAAAATGGAATACTGTGCCACCTAGCAAGTGACTGTTGTTTGCAATAATGATTTAAATTTACTATTCAGTGAGGAGGTCTTTTTATTTTCTCCAAATTCGGTCTCATTTTAATATACATTTTAAACAATCCCTAGTTGAAGATAATTTTTATTATGAAAATAATCTTGTTTTTTGTTTAGCAACTCACCTGAGTTTTCCTGCTACAATACAAACTTCTGTGGAATCTTTTAATTGGAGCTTTTAAGAGGCAAATAAATCCCAGGGTTTTATTTAGAGATACTCCTATAGAAACTCCTAAATCTATTGGCACTTATTTTTTTTCTTATGCATTCTTGGTGTATGTTCATCCTGAGTAAAGCGTTCTCTCCAGAAATTACCCATATATAAAAAGAAGACTGGCTTAAAACAGCTACTGTGATAGAAACGATGTCTTAGTGAGATACCACTTGGACTTGAGGTAAATTGAATACTTAACACTGTGGTTTAGAGATTGCTTTAACAACACTGTATTTTTTTAAGCTACTATTTATAATCTTTCATTTTTTTATTATTATTTTTTTTGGTGAGGAAGAGTGGCCCTGAGCTAACATCTGCTGCCAAGCCTCCTCTTTTTGCTTGAGGAAGACTGTCGCCGAGCTAACATCTGTGCCAATCTTTCTTCATTTTGTAAGTGGGATGCCATCACAGCATGGCTTGAGGAGTGTGTAGGTCCGCACTCGAGATCTGAACTGGCAAACCCTGGGCCCCTGAAGCATGAATTGTGAACTTAACCACTACACCACTGGGCTAGTCCCAATGGCATTATATTTAAAAAGGCATACTATTGCTGTAATTTTCTATTGATTATGCTTCCTCAATAAAAAAGTAAATGTACAAAACAAAATGAATCTCAGAAACATGTTAAGCAAAAGAAGCCAGATAAAATGAGTACATTTGCTATTATTCCATTTACATGAAATTGAAGAACAGAAAATCAGAAAGTAGTTGTGGGCAGGGAGGACAAAACTAAACTGAAAGGCACATGAAACACTTTCTTGCTAATCATTTATGTGAAATTAAGTCACAGCTTTGAATATTATCCATCCCTAGACTCCATGTAAAAATTAGAGGCCACTCAAAAAAAAAAAATGGATAAAGAACAGGAACATAACTTCACTTAAAGGAAATACTTAAAGATTAATGATCATATTTAAAATGTTCCACTAATGATCAAATAAATAAAAATTTCAGAAACCAGTTACTATTTTCTCCCTATCAAAATAACAAATATTTTTAAATGATAACACTGCTGGCAAAGGTATATATCTCAATCTCATACATTGCTAATGGGAATGTAAGTTGACACAACCTTTCTAGAAAGCAACTGTACAATGTTCTGCTCTCAAGAGCCCTAAGAAATGTACACCCAGACTTGATAATTCCACTTACAGGAATCTATCTTAAGAGTATAGAAACGTGGACAAAGATCTGTGATTAGCAATATTCACCGAAGTTTGGTTTATAAAAAGTGGAAAGTAAACAATCTAAATGTGAACACTATGGAAATCGATTGCATAAGTGATGATATATCTATTATTGCAATATTCTTAAGTTGTTTTAAACTCTTTTCAAATAATTGTAATGATATTAAAATGCACGTTAAAAAAAGAAGGCTCCAAAATTATGTATAAACAGATAGTAAAACTATGCATGAGGAAAAAATAGAGACAATAAATGCTGAAGTCATTTAAAAAAATAATAATTAGGGGGCCAGCCCAGTGGCACAGTGGTTAAGTTCACATGTTCCGCTTTGGCAGCCCAGAGTTCACTGGTTCAGACCCCGGGTGTGGACCTACGCACTGCTTGTCAAGCCATGCTGTGCTAGGCATCCCACATATAGACCAAGGGAAGACAGGTACAAATGTTAGCTCAGGGCCAGCCTTCCACAGCAAAGAGAGGAGGATAGGTGGCAGACGTTAGCACAGGGCTAATCTTCCTCAAAAAATAAAAAAATAATAATAATCAGGGGCCAGTCCTGTGGCCAAGCAGTTAAGTTTGCGCACTCCATTTTGGCAGCCCAGGGTTTCACTGGTTCAGATCTCAGGTCCAGACATGGCACCGCTTGTCAGGCCTTGCTAAGGCGGCATCCCACATAGCACAACCAGAGGCACTCACAACTAGAATATACAACTATGTACTTGGAGAGAAGAAGCAAAAAAAATAATACAATAATTAGAGGGGCTGGCCCTGTGGCATAGTGGTTAAGTTCAGCACACTCCACTTTGGTGGCCTGGGTTCATGGGTTCAGATCCTGGGTGCAGACCTACACTCATCAGCCATGCTGTGGTGGTGACCAACATATAAAGCGGAGGAAGACTGGCAACAGATGTTAGCTCAGGGCTAATCTTTCTCAGCAAAAATAATAATAATAATGATAATAATAATAATAATAATAATTAGTGGCCAAGATCATAGAAACTATGATTACCTATCACAAGCATCTGGGCCTCATTGTAAGAACACAAGTGATACCCCTCACTAAATAGGTCTACTGGAGGGGAAAAAAAAGACCAAAAGAATAAGAACATTCATTAAAGGAACACACTATTAGTATTACAGCCAGCTTATCAAATGAAGGCAAAGTCCTTCAGAGTATGCTAATAAATCCATAACAAGAAAAAGTCACAGAATTCAATACAATGCAAAAATATACCAATCATGTTTAATTTGAGCTAGAGAAAATAATTAGATGATTTAGTGATTTTCCACAGGACTGAACTCAGCTCTTTTACAAAGCAACAAAAGAAGGGAAAGTCACAGGAAGAAGTCAAGCCAGCAACCTGATTTCCCAGGAAATTAGTTCTTACTTGGCAAAGTACTGGCCTCATAGTCTAAAGAAGTAGAACTCTTCAAATAAGGGATGAGACACATAAAATCTAAATACTCTGTAAAAGATGTATACTTTTCCCTTTGCTCGTAAGACCTCCAAAAGAGAATAATTAATGCCTACTAAAACATAGGAAAAAAGTTAAAAGCCCAATTTAGAGTTAAATGTTCTACAAAGAACAAGTTTTTTTTAAAATGCTAAGTAAATCTTGCAAGTTGTAAAATAACTATCCTATTTTTATTATTTTTTAAATGAAAAGGAAAATACCATGCTATTTCTAACCTTCAACTAGGATTACACGAAAAAGAAAACTTTGATGTTAATGATAATAATTCTGGACTTTAAATTTACCAAGGTTAGGGGAAGGCCCCATGGCCGAGTGGTTAAGTTCTCGCACTCCGCTTTGGCGGCCCAGGGTTTCGCCCATTCGGATCCTGGGCTTGGACACGGCACTGCTCCTCAAGCCATGCTGAGGCGGCATCCCACATGCCACAACTAGAAGGACCCACAACTAAAAGTATATGACTATGTACTGGGGGGCTTTGGGGAGAAAAAGGAAAAATAAAATCTATTAAAAATTAATTAATTAAATTTACCAAGGTTAATAAAAATCCTTATAATTTTTCTCTATAATGTTTTAAATCATCACTACAGAACATTTCCTTGAATTTCCAACTTAAAAAATAAAGTCTTAGTATTTGATCTTCCTTCAGAAAAAGGCTATGTGTAATAAGCCAAAACAACAGTCTTCTTAAGACAAACAGGTAATACAGGAAGTGAGTTAGAGTTTCAGGAAAGGAGGGAGTGAGGGAGAGAGAGGGAAAAAAGAAGCAGTATAATAGAAACTTTTCTTCCTTGAAGCCACGTGTTTAAAAATCTGACCCTGATTTCCATTAAATGGTCCAGCATTGAAGGCCCTGTAGAACTATGGACACAAGGTTACCCAGCAGGCAGGAAAATGGCAGGCAAACTTCATTTAATGTTCAAGTATAAAGTAATGTAAGGATCAAATTATACAATGATATATAGTCAAGCTTAACAATGGGGATACATTCCGAGAAATGCATTGCGTTAGGCGATTTTGTCGTTGTGCCAACATCATAGCGCACTTCCACAAACCTAGATGCAACAGCCTACTACACACCTAGGCTATACGGTACCAATCTTATGGGACTATCACTGTACATGCAATCCATCGCTGACCGAACCATTGTTTTGTGGCACGCGAGTGTATTTAAATCAGCGGGTTCATTTATAACCCATTCTTTTAACTCTTAAACTGCTTCCCTCAGCACCATGACCCCAACTGCCACCAAAAGGCCAACAAATTGCTACTTGGAAAAATTAGTAACAAAGCAAAAAATTTTATTAAACTTTTGCAGCAAGCCAATAAACAAAAAGTAATGGTCTCAACAAACAGTGCTGCCACAACTGGACACCCACATGCAAAAGAGCTACGTTGGGTCCCTTCTCCACACCATACATAAAAATGAACCCAAATGGATCACAGACTTAAATGTAAGAGCTAAAACTACAAAATTCTTAGAAGAAAACACAGGCATAAATATTCATGACCTTGGATTAGGCGATAGTTTCTTAGATATTATACCAAAAGCACAAACAAAAAAAAAAAGTTGGGGGGCCAGCCCAGCGGCACAGTGGTTAAGTTCACGCACTCCACTTTAGCAGCCCAGGGTTTGCAGGTTTGGATCCCAGGCACAGACATACACACTACTCAACAAGCCATGTGGTGGCGGTGTCCCACATACAAAATAGAGGAAGACTGGCATAGATGTTAGCTCAGCGACAACCTTCCTCAAGCAAAAAAAAGGAAGTTTGGCAACAAATGTTAGCTGAGGGGACAATCTTCCTCACCAAAAAAAATAAGTTGGACTTCATCAAAATGAAAAACTTTCTGCTTCAAAAGACACCACTAAGAGAGTGAAAACACAACCCACATATTGGGAGAAAATATTTGCAAATCATATATCTGATAAGGGACTTAAATCCAGAATATATAAAGATTTTTTATAACTCATAACTCAAAAATAAAAGACAAATAACCCAATTTTTTAAATGGGCAAGGGATCTAAACAGACATTTCTCTAAAGAAGATATACAAATGGCCAACAAACCCATGAAAAAATTTTCAACATCATTAGCCATCAGGGAAATGCAAAATAAAACCACAATGAGTGTTCACTTCATATCCACTAGAATGGCTACAATAAAAAAACAGAGATAATAACAAGTGTCAGTGAGGATGTGGAAAAATTGGAATGCTCATTCCCACTGCTGGTGGGAATATAAAACGGTGTAGCTCCTTTGGGAAACTGAGTTACCATAGGACCCAGCAATGCCACTACTGGGTATACAGCCAAGAGAAATGAAAACACATGTCCATATAAAAACTTGTACATAAATGTCCAGCAGCTTTATTTGAATAGCCAAAAACTGGAAACAATTCAATGTCTATCAACACAAGAACTGATTTTAAAAATTGTGATATCCATATATTAGAAGACTACTAATCAATAAAAAGGAATAAATTACTGATATACAAAATAACATGAAAAAAATCTCAAATTAATTAGCCAGAATAAAAGAAGCCAGACCTCCTTCCAAAAAAAGAAGTATACACCATACAATTCTCTTTACATAAAATTCTAGAAAATGCACACTAATCTATAGTGACAACAGATTAGTGATTACCTCTGGGGTTGGAAACAGAGAGAGAGATTACAAAGGGGCACAAGGAAACTTTTAGAGTGGTGAGTATGTTCTTTATCTTGACTGTGGTATATAAATAGGTAAAAAACTCATCAAACTGTATACTTTAAATACGTGCAATTTCATTGTATGTCAATTATTCCTGAATAAAGCTGTCCAAAAAAAGGAAAAAGAATGTATATGCCATTTGGGGGGAACTAATGTTTCTGAAATAGTACACTTGGGTAAGAAAGGGGTAAAAAAAAAAAAAAGTAGGCTGAGAGTTTTTAAGTATGAGAAACCTTTTTAAAAGTCAAAATATTAACTGATCCCTACATGGAATAGCTGAATTTCAAGCATCCACTGATGGAACAAATAGTCAAAACAACCAAAGTTACTATGAATTCAGTTTAGCCTTTAAAATAAAGATTTTTAAGATTCATCTCATTCATTAGAATATACATATTCTTCAAATAAATTTCTATATGTAGACAAAAATAAGTTCTAAATATGTTTGCATATATATATATATATATATAATATTTGATGAGCAAATGCATTTAAGAACCCTTTACTAACTACAGAAAACATCCCTCCCCAATCCAAAGAGTTTCAGGTAACAGTCTAAGAACTGCTGATAAAGATTCAACGCCAAGGATATTCAATACTTAAATATTAGCTCAAATAAAACAGAATATCTAATAGGTTCCATAGCTACACCTCATAATCCTAAAGAATTTAAGGATTAGTTATAACACTGCTGATCTGGGTGTAAATAATTAAGAATTTACCGTGACTTACAGGCAAAAATACAGCTGAATTAAAATATTCAAGCTTTTCCACAGACTGACTGGACTAAAAATAAGACAACAGAGTCAAGAATTCAAGATTGCTTTTAATGTCTAAATGAAGTTTAGGTTTCATAGTTCAACTTAATATACAAGACTCTTTCACAGTCCATGCAAAAAAACACAGAAAAACCTTTTACCTTCTATCTGCAATCCGGAATCCTTACAAGAGTAGCTAACATTTACTAAGTATTTCTTACGAGCTAAGCACTGTATTAAATGCTGTACATGAATTATCTCATATAATCCCCAGAGTAATTTATCTTACAGATGAGAAAACTGAAGCTAAAAGAGTTAATTTGCCTAAAGCAGTAGAGCAAGATTTGAACTCAGGTAATTGGAGTTCATCTAGTTGATGTCATAAACTCAACTCCCAATCGGGCTCTTCCTATCAGTACATTTATGTATGCCAGAGAATACCAGAAAGATAAAACAAAGCCCCAACTGCAAAACATTTAGAACTTTATGAAGAGATTAAATCTAATATCACAAAATAACTTTTTAAAAAACAATACAATACCAAACTGCATGGTTTCTAAAATTAGGCTAGAATATAAGAGAAAGAGATCTTTAAGAAATGAACAGCTTTTGATGTAACATGTTAACATTTTTAGAAACGATGACTAGTAATATATATGAACATTTACAGTTCATTTTCTTGCCAATATTTTCAATACAGTATTTAGTACTGTAATCTTTGCAAGAGTAAGGAAGACGGTTGTCACAGGAAATATCATCCCTTCATAATACCAATAATAAATAATTTTCAAAAGTAAGAATGGATCACTCTTTAAAATAATTAACCATTCAAAAATCATGTTCATCAATAAAATTTAAAGAAAGCCCATTATATCATGAATGTTATAGAAATTACACACCTGCTTTCATCAGAGTCAATTTAAGAGATAATATAGCTTTTAACAGCTTTCTACGGATGCAGAAAGATTTTTCTTCACCTTTGACAAAATCCTTAACTAAGGAAGGTACCTGACTTAACTTATGAAACAAAATCTACTTCTACTTGAATAGTGAAGAGGAATGTATTAACTATAGGGGAAGATAAACTGATTCTAACTGGCACTTAGAACTAATTTAAAATCCTTAAATCCACAGTGTTCAATTGTTTTTTCTACTAGTAAGGTTAGTGGTTCCCACTGTTAACAACAACTCATACATATTTGGGAGAGGATCAAGTAATAGGCTACACACAGCCTGTGACCACACAATAAAATATTAGCCTCATTTGCCCCATGTTTTAGTCTAATCCACCAAGTAAACCAACCACAAAACCAAACTAGGGTAGTAAATGCTTAAAATACATGTGAAATTTTAAAGTCAACTCTGGTTTTCCGAACTGCCACAATATAATCACAGTATCTGGAATATTAGCCCCTCCTATAGAAGTCTATAATAGGCCTAATATTGTTATAATTATTGATAACTTACATCACCACGTGTTGAGCGCCCACTATGGGCAAGGCACTATACAAAATGCTCTTCATTTAATTCTCACCATCAGCCTGGTAAGGAGGAGAGTATAAGCTCCATTTTATGGATGACAAAACTGAGACTAAGAGAGGTTTAATTAAACTGCCCAATTAGTAAATTAGTAAATGACAGAGCCAGGATCCAAATATATGATCATATAATTACAAAACTTGGACTTTATCCATTCTATCATGCTTCCTCAGAACACAAATGATATCTTTTTCAATTTCATAATATGATAGTTACAAATATACTTCTGTCATCATCAGGCTATTCTACGGTTCTGTGAAATTCTAGGTTGAAAAAAGTTTATCTTGATTAAAGAATACTAGGACCTAAAATTGCTTAGAACAAAGTCAGTTATATTAAAAACAAGTAAATAAATCTTCACAAATTATACAAAGCAGCACCACATGACACAATTGAAAGATATCTGAAGTGTACTTGTGCAAAGCTGGCCAGGACAAAAGCATCCCTAACTTTTACTTTTCTAAGGTCAAAGGCAGCCAAGATCAATCCTAAATAAAGTTATGAATTTTGCTTTTTTTCTGTGTTCCTGGCTTCCCTGACTTTCACTTTATTCAGGAGCCAAGTAGTGTTCCACAGCTTTCAAATCCTCTTCCTAACTAACTAAACTGGAAAAAAACCTGTTAATAATCATTTTCCTAATTAACTATATACATCTTAATATAAACAAGTTACCACAATTAAGATTTTACTATCTAATCAGAGAACTCAAGACTTTGACCCTGATTAGAAGAAGGTAAGGAATCAGCAAGCCAGTGGGGAGAAAAAGAGTTTTGGTGGGGAAAGAAGGAAGAGTCACTGAACATTAATTATTAATATAGCCGCTCCTTGGTTAATCTATTTAAGATGACTGGGGGCCTCTTCCTACTGCTTAATCCCAGACTCCAATGGAAAGGACAAGTGGGAAGGCTTGGCCTAGTTACAATTGCTGAGGACCTATTCCCAAAAGCTGCAAAAGTGGAGACAAATGTCCAGCCTTCTTCTAAACCCCCATGGTCCTGCCCAAGCTCCCATCCTCTAGGACTACCAATTCTCAGTCTATTCACTTACATTCTGACGTGCTTTCCTGAGTGGAAGAAAACAAAGGAAGAGTTATAGCAAGCAGTGGAAATTGCACAGAACAAAAAATATGTCCATGGGAGAATGCTGCAAATAGGATCATCCTCTTTTACATATGTCACTGCAGGAGAACTGCCAGGAACGGCTCTCTCCTCTAGACATGCTTCCTGCAGATCCTCCAGACTCCTCTTTAAACACGTCAGTATTCTCCTCATTCTTCCTTAGTTTCAGACCTACTTTTGCCCCAAGACTTCCAAGTGCATATTTTATATTCTCAAAAATATATGGCACTATCATAATGACATCCCACTTATCAGTACCTGTGTCTCACATCTGAACAAACATCCTGAAGTCTTATGTAGTATTTCTACCTTTAATAATGAAATATCCAATATGTTATATTATATTGAAACAAATTTTCCTTGTAAATAAAGGATTTATCATAATGTCAAGATTAAAAAAAAACGACAGCAATTTTTTTTGGTATATATTTAAGGAGTACAATTGTTTCCCTTCTCCTGAGCCCCATTAAGGAAACATATATCAGAGTTCAGAAATCGGCAGAATTCAAGATCCATTCTGTAGAAATTACAATCTCTTGAACACAAGAGATGTGTTTTGGAAAGTCCAGAGTAAAATGTAGCATTTCAAGTACTCTATTAAATAAAAGACTTTTTTTTAAGGTGATTAAGTTTACCAAGAGAGCTTTTCCAATAAAAGGAATTCTCCCAGCAAACTAAAAACCAGAAATAGGAGTTTCGTACTTTTACAGAACTAGATTGTTAGGCACCAACATTTCCATTAGGATTTATCACACGGGTAGTTGAAAGGCAAGAAGCAGAGAAACGAGATCAGAAGCTATTTACAAAAGAAGACAAAAATTTACTGAAATAGAAAATAAACTTAATTAACTGGTGTTAATTGAACTTCTACTCTTTAAACTCACGTACCTGAATAATCTTTCCTACGTGAAAATGAGTCTCACTAAATTGTACAATCAGGAGCACACAGTTTCTCTGGGATTTAAAAAACCACCATTTATTCAACTACAGAGTAACAAATCTCATTGTAAAATGAGTTGAGCAATCAGAGCTATTAGATAAGTATAATTAAATTATGAATAAATAAAGCCCACTTATTAAAAAGCAAATAATCAAACTGGTCAATGTTCACAATTATGAAGAATGAACTTTTATATTTTTCTCACACTGGATTATTAAGATTTTACATTCCTCCATCAGTTAGTAAAAAACTGAATGAGCTATACAAATGTGCCTACCAACTGTACAATGACTTAAAGAACAACCATTTTGGTGGTAGAGATACTCCATTTAACTTAATGGAAGGAATTCAAAAGCTTTCATCTGGAACTTTTGTCACAAAAAATTAGTAAATTTGTTTTGTGAAAAGACTGCTTAGTTTGTCAACTCAAACACGCAACAATTATCTTTTACAGTCTTCCAAACAAAAATAAAAATTTTAATGAAATATAAAAATCTGAAATACAACTAAAAATTATTTTTGAGAGAGAAAAAATTACCTAAAAATCCTGATGCAAAGCTACACAAAGTTTCTTCACACAAGCATAAAACATTAATAAAAGTTACATAAATCCCCTGGATTAAAGATTTTAAAGAGAGCTGCAAGAATCTCTTTCAGTTTTCAATACTGCTTTCTCTGTTCTTCTATCCATAAAAACAGATCTACATAAACTTTTTCTAAATATAAACGACCTAATTTTCAAGAGAAGAAAAATCAAACCAAGAACAGCAAAAAATATACATATATATTCTTAACATAGCTTAAAATAAGTATTGTAGATTACATTTAGGTCTCTCAAGTAAGTTAAATTTACAACATATGCGATATCCAGTTCCTTCTTGAAGGAGAAAACCATCAAAACAAAAGCTCCTGCAAAATAAACTATTTACTTTGCAGTTAAGCCTCTAAGGTGCATTTTACTGTCACATATATCACTATCATCTCTTCAAAAATCTAGACATCTAAAATACTCAAGTATATCTGGTTCCATTAAAAACGCTTTTATATTATACTTTGTATTAGTATAAGGCAATGAAAAGCTTTAAGACACATTTACTCTCTAAAAAGGAAACAACTTTTCATTTTTCTCTTTTGGAATGTGCTTGGTTTTTGCTCATTTTCTATACATGAACCGTTCTCAAACCAGTCCATTTCAGTGTTGGTTGTTTACTGTCAATATGTCTGTGTATATTTAGGTTTTTACAGACACTGCTTTACAGTACAGTGGTAAAAAATCAGAAGGTAAACAAGAGGGCACAAGTGAGACAAGACTGTACCACATCTGAGAAACACCACTCATTTCCCTGCCTCGAGTTCCCTTAAGTCCTTACGCCAAAAATTCTCAATTTCTAAAAAGAGGCGTAACTCAATATGTGATAAGGCAAACACAGGAGAAGCCAAATCAGAAACTGAAGACATTTAATAGACTGTATCACAACCTGAGAAAGAACTACCAGAAAAAGAAGAAAAATAAAGAAATAACTAATAAACCCAGTCCATAGATATCCCTACTGAAGGGCTGCTTTTGCTGCACTGCATGGCTCAAAACAGTTTTTCAAACTCTTTGACTGTAAGAAATACATTTTACATTGTGACCTAGTTCACGCGTGCATGAGAAAACTTTCCCAAAACAATACTTTTCCTTACCAAGTGCAATGCTAACCAATTCTGTTCTATTTCACTTTATTTTCAATGCTGGCAGTAATCCACTAAATTGATTTTATAAATTACTAAAAATCACGATCTACAGTTTGAAAAACAGGCATAAATAATGTATTCCTTATGTTAGGATCTTTTATGCAATTTGCCTCTACCTGTCCCTAGCAGGGTAAACAGATTTTCAAGTTGATACATCATTACTGTCTTCATTAAAGCAAGTGGTTCTTAAAGTGTGGTCCCCTGACCAACAAAAATACCACCTGCAAATTCTCAGGCCCCTTCCCAGACCTACAGAATCAGAAACTCTGGGTGGGGCCAGAAGTCTGTATTTTACCAAGCCCTCCAAGCAATTCTGGTGCAAGCTAGTTTGAGAACTGCCGCATTAAAGAACTGAGGTCTTTATCCTCTATTTAACAACCCAGTACACAGTGCTTACTGTGTGCCAGTCACTACTCTAAAACCTCTACAAATATTAACTCCTGTGGAAAAAAAAAACAACCCTATGAAGTAGCAATATTATTATCCCTATTATACAGATGAGGAAACTTTTACACAGAGAGGTTAAGTTGTTCAAGCTAAGCGGTGGAACCAGAATTCAAATTTATTTCTAATTTAGCAGGGATATGCCTATCCTTTTCATGACTCTCCTCTTTCTGATCAAGTCTCCAGTTCTACTCCTTTAGTTTAGCTACTCCTCCTCTTTTCCCTTTCAAATTTCCCATCCTGTCAACGTCCTTACTTTCTAATATTACTGCTGTCATCCTAAAACAATTTTCTTTTCTAAAGCACTAGAACGCAAGTCACTTAGCCAGGCTTTTAGGACCTTTTCTCTGGTCCTAGATGGCATCTTAGTATTATGAAGCTGAAGTTTCTTCCATTTCTGAAATCCTTAGAACCTATTAATGGCCCCACTGTTAATTTCTCCTATCTACTATTCTGGCCAGTTTCCACAAGACCACTGCTCTGTTCCAGAGCAAGTTTCTCGCTCCCTCCTACGGCGCCCTATGTACTACTCCCTTCCTACAAGGAAATTATTTCTCCCCGCCCACCCCCGTGTCATTTTGCTTGACTCCTCTCCAACTGAGTGAACTTCCACTCCCCTGCTAGAGCCCTCACCCCAGCCTCAAACCCGAGCCACTCCTCGAGGATATCTTTCCTGGTCCCCCGAGGATCCTGAGCTCCACGAGCTCCCAGCCCAGACTGGGTCTCCCATCCCAGTCCAGCAGTTGGGGAGCAGGGCGCTCCAGTTCCTCCTCAAGCTGGTCAAGGTCTCCACGGGTCCGACCCTCCTAAGTCCCGCAGCTCCCTAAGTCCCTAGGAACCCTCCTCCCTCGGACAGCGGCTTTTCTCAGGAGGGTCCCCGGCCCCCTCCTTGCCTTTCCTCAGACGCCCTCGCTCCGACCCAGGCCGCTCCCTGTCATCCCGGATCCCGGCCGCCCTCAGTCTTCCCAACGCCCTTCTCCCTCGGACCCGGGCCACTCCCAGTTTCCCGGCCCCCAGCTCCCTCCGCTCGGGCCGCTCCCGGGCTTCCCGGGTTCCCCTTCTCCCTCACACCCAAGCTGTCCCGGGTATTCCCGAGTCACCCGCCCTCGGACCAGGTCATTACCGGTCACTGCGGGTCACCTCCTCTCTGAGACCCCGGCCGCTCTCTCGTCTCCCCAGGGACCTAACCCTCACACTGGCCGCCGGTCAGTGCCCCAGACCCGAATGGCTGGACGTCCCAAGGGAACTCCGGCCTGACCCGCTTGGGTCCGGCCCCAGCCTACCTTGCCGACGCGAACTCTGCGGCCAGGAGCCAGGCCATTCTCCCACCAGCCCAGTCAGCGCCAACTCGCCGCCGCCGCCGCCCCCGCCCTGGCCCCAGCCCCGGCGCGACCCGGCCCGCAGTCCAGGCCCTCTGCCTCTGGCCTCCGCCTCCGGAGCGCCCAGCTGGAGTTTCCGCCCCCGACAGCCCCAGACCTCAGGCCCGCGTTACCGGTACTCACCTGCCGCTGCCCCCGACCAACTCCAGCGCCACTGCCTCTACCTCGGCCGCCAGCAGCTACCAAGCGCCACCACCTCCCCCATGACAACAGGCCCACCCCGTTGCATACTTCCTACCTCTCCATTGGATAGTGGGGCGGCGGCTCTCTGCTCTGATTGGCTTGATTTACCCGTCCATCATAGCTTCCTTACCGCCCCTTTTCCTGGACCGGGTATTCGCCCCCGCCCGGACCAGGAGCGTCCCAGACCAACCCTTAGTTGTAATTGGTTGACGGTTGGGCAGTTCGAAATTATGATAGGCTGCCTAAAATGTCTGTTAAGTCAACTGGCAGGCTATGTGACCACCACGGTTGGTTCAAGCTTGGGCGCAGTTTGGTTGCGCAGTAGAAAGCAAGGGCGGGGCTGATGCTCACATCCGAGGTTACCGGGAAAGGTTAACTCTTTGTTGTAGAGTTTACTCTGTAAACGCGTCCCTTTCTCCAGCTTCCTCCCTCTGAGGAGGAGCTTATCACTGCTAGTTTACTCACAGGGTGGTGCTCACAAAACCCCAACATCAGAGGTGGTTTTTAAGAAGTGTTTCCAACTCCTTGGGAGCAACGCGCTAGATAGATAAAAATTTCCCATTCTTTTCTTGAGGTCCCAATGCGCCCAATTTCCTTGAAGTTCTTTCCAGAAGTCTCCGTGCTAAAGGGCAAAGCACAACTGTTTATTTAAAAGAAATCAGTACGCTTCAGTTGTAATTATAAACGTCGTTAATAAACTGAAGTGGCATGTGGAGTGTTGTCCAGCTTCCAGACTCACCCCTGCTGGGTCCTGCGAAGTGACCAGACAGCCATCAGCAAGCTTGGACTGCAGTTTACCCTTGTGATGCTCTGGAAATGAGAATTCCACTCTCCCACCCTCCCCACAACGTGATTTTTATGTTCAGCAGTTCTTAAATAGCCCTACTAGATGTGTGTCAGATACTTAAAAAGCTTGTCTTTTTTTCTAAACCTCTCTCCTTCCTAGCCGTCTAAATTAGGACCACTGAATGAATTGCGGTTCTTTTCTCACATTGGCACAATGCGCAAGAATAAATGATTGCATTTTTTTAAATTCATTTGGGTACAAATCACAGTAGGCAGTTTTGAGAAATCTGGTGTTGCTATAAAAACTCTAGTGCTCCTGGAAATATATCCATCATTAGCTTTTTGCTTTTCTTTTTTATTTCCACCCACTTTTCCTTCTCCTAAATAACAAAATGCTGGCCTGATTACTCTTTCAATTTCTAAATCAGATTTAAGTGTGCTTTTCTCACAACTCCAACTATAATACACAAACCGAAGGGGTGTGAAACATACACCCAAGGATGGCTTGGGACAAGTCCACAAGTTATTTCCCTCGCAAGTATTACTTTCTGGTTGGAAACTTCCTATAGGACCAAGAATCTGGACTTTGAAAATTTTGTGCTTTGCCCCTTTCTTCTTCCTGCCAACTCTTTGTCCCATATCTCTTCTGTTTACCCTCCTGTCCTTTGTAGAGCAAGCTACAAGGAGTCTAAAAATTATCTATTTTCTAGCCTATATTTTTGGTCAAGTTTGAATAAACTACATACCTCTATAACAAAACTAAGCAGAAATTATTCCTCCAGTAACTATACATAACAATAAGGTGTCTTTTCCTAGTTATTTTCCGGAACTTTCCTCCCCCTTTCTCATCTTCACCTTCCAATTTAGAAATAACCTCCCCTTCAATTCAATGACTCATAAAAAGCCTGTAAAGGAAAGTGGAAAAGCCAAAATAACTTCAGAGATGTCTGAATCATTCAGTTGAAGGAAAGATCAGACATTGACCACGATAAGATGGAATCCAAGACATAAGGCAAGCCTGAACTAACATCCCATAACAAATGAAGTAACATGCAAATGTGAAGATGCTCCAATGAGAAGGAGATATCAGTATGTCCTTTACACAGCCTTTTAATATATTACCAGCAGCTTTATTCTCTCTAGTCTTGGCAGTGTGCCCTACCTACCAATTTTAGAGCAAGTTAGAAGGCAATTAATGTCCTGGCAGATAGGAAACAATAACGTCATGGAAGGGCATAGGCATTATTATGGTACTTTGGGTAATAATGGCTCTTGCACAGCCCTAGTGACTAGGTGCCATAGAGAACATAGAATTAGGCCAGCCTCACTAAGAGGACTTGCCATCTAAGTTCAGGAACTCAACAAAATTACTATCACAAAACTAGGAAAATTGCCACAAAGGCCAGCTATTCATTCTATTTCATATACTAAAGAAAAAAAGTATTCATAAATGTTTTTGCTCATACATGCATGTACACTTCTACCATTCCCATTCCTTGTGAAAATCAGTTAAGAAAAGAAATGTTAAATAAACATGTACAACTCAATAAGAAGAGAGAAAACCTTAGCAAAGGAAAGTTTTAAGGAACATTCTTTGATCCAAAAGAAGGCTATTGTGCTTTGGAGGCCAATGCAGTACTGGAAAGGTTTTTGCTTGGACCCTATGTGTTGGTTTTGTGTGCACAAGGTAACCTTAGAACGTAATTGCTCCATCCAGCTTCTCTTTTCTTTCCTGTGTTATGTGCTTCTCCACCGCTCTCCAGGCCGCCTCTTAGAAAGCAAGAACACTGGAGTCGGGGAGTCTGCAGCTTTGTGTTATATGGCTGGCTGTGGAGGTGGTGCAGATGGTATCTCTTCAGAGCCACTTGAGCAAGACCAAGATGGCAGGTATATTAAAGGCAAAAGTACCCTTTATAAATCCTGATCAGGTGGAAATTGAAGGACTTAGAGTGATGTCCCAGTATCTAAGGAGCAACAGGGTTTGCCCTGGGCTTTACTGTATGCTCATGCTACTTTTTACTCTCTTTTCTTTGCTATTCCTGTGCTCTTCGCATCATATCACTTTTCGAGGGAGCAGAATCTGAGTCTCCTTTCATTTCTATTTTAGTCCACGGGGGCAGTCTCACTAGGGAAAAGCTCCATTTTTTGTTTTTGGACTTTTCCCCCCTGGATTCTATACACAATTCCAAACAGATTAGAGAAACAAACAACTAGTCGAGAGGAAAATCACTCAGACAGCAGACAAGAGCCAGAGCCGCCTGCTCATAGCAGTTGGAGGCAGGCCAAGATATTTGATAAGAGGTGGTTCCCCAAGTTAGGGATCCCTGAAGGTGGAGGCTGACAGAAATGAAAGGGTTGGAGAAGAGAGAGGGGAGACAGAGAAAGATAGACATAGAGATATACAGATAGAGATGAATAGAGATGAGACAGAGAAGGCCAGCAGAGAAGAGGGTAAGGAAAGCTAGAAAGGGAGTCAAGAGGCCACAGTCAGAGTGCTGAGTTAGCTTAGATAAAGCCATACCCCCACCTCCCTGGCTCTGGACTTTATACCAGGTTGCACAATTACACCAACCGAATCTGGCCTCTGCCACTGTTTGAAAGGAGAACTGTGCCAGACATCCACTATATGGAACCATTGCTCTCCTTCCACCTGGAAATCCTCCCTGAGCTCAAACCTGCTGCTCTGGCACAGGGCAAAGCTGACAAGGAAGGATAGATTCCTGCAGCCAGACAATGAATGTATCTTCATTAGATTTCATAAAGGTGACCACTGGCATGAAGCTCTGGATGAATAAAGGGAAACTGGAAGAAGACATTTTTACCATCCCAAATTGGGGAGCTTCCAACACAAGGAAATGCCAAGCTGCTTTCCATGCTTGACTAAAACACTGTGGTTTCAAAGTTCAAGGCTCTGTTCCATGGAGGGAAAGAAACACACACACACACAAATCAGTGGAAAAGGATGTTCTCTCGGGCAGAACCATTGCTTTCCAATTCTAGGGCTCATGTGATTTTTAAATAGAACATCATACCTTCTCATTACTCAATGCATGCATTTTCATCCTCAAGAAAATTGTGTCGGGGCCAGCCCGGTGGCGCAGCAGTTAACTTCACCCGTTCAGCTTCTCAGTGGCCCAGGGTTCGCCAGTTCGGATCCCAGGTGTGGACATGGCATCGCTTGGCATGCCGTGCTGTGGCAGGCGTCCCACATATAAAGTAGAGGAAGATGGCGTGGATGTTAGCTCGGGGCCAGGCTTCCTCAGCAAAAAGAGGAGGACTGGCAGTAGTTAGCTCAGGGCTAATCTTCCTCAAGAAAAAAGAAAAAAAGAAAATTGTGTGTACCCCTTACCCACCTTACATATTATAGGTAAGATGGCTTGAGTGCTTGTAAAATGGACGGGCTGCAGCTTTTAGCTCTGCCATTGTGCTTTTGAATGGAGCCCCTGGTTACTATCACCAGATCAGTGGGTAGATCAGCCATTCTTCTGCAGCAGGGAGTAGGCTGCTCAAAATACTTCGCACCATTTAAACTTTTGTCCATCCCTGTTTTACACACGCACAAAGAGTTTCCTGGAAACATGGCTACACTCCAAGGATTTCAGAGAGTAGAACACCTTCTGGAACTCCAGTTTTCTAATCACTTGGAATCTCATAAGAAAGTAAACTTGAACTCAGACTCTTGAATCTAAATGTGTTCAAATCCTGGTTCTGCCATTTACTAGCTGTGTGACTTTGGGGAAGTTGATTCATCTCCCTAACTTTCAGTGTCTTCGTCTACAAAATGGGATATGTATTAGATATCTTTTTCTGCATAACAAATTACCCGAAAACATAGTAACTTAAAACAACACTTATTGTCTCCATTTCTGTGGGTCAGAAATCGTGGTGCAGCTTAATTTGGTCCTCTGGCTCTGGGTCTGTCTCAGGGCTGCAGTCATCTCAAGTCTCAGTCGGGATGGATCTGCTTCCTAGCTCACTCACATCATTGTTGACTCAGTAGCTCACAGGCTTTAGGCTAAGGCCTTAGATCCTCATGAGCTGTTGGCCTGAGGCCTCCCTCAGTGCCTTGCCTTGTGGATCTCTCCATAGAGCATCTCAAAACATGGCAGCTTGCTTCATCAGAGAAGCAAGCAAGAGTGCAAGAGAGAGGGCCAGCAAGAGAGAGACTGCTAGCAAGACATAAGTCATAGTCTTTTGTCATCTAATCACAGAGGTGACATGCCACACTCTATGAATTAGAAGCAAGCCATTAGGTCCAACCCACAGTCAAGGATGTAAATACCAGAAGGAGGATCATTGGAGCCACTTTAGAAGCAGCATACCTTAGGATAATAATAATAATAATACCTACTGGTATGTTTTGTTTAAAGATTAAATGAGAGAATATGTTCAATTCAGGGCCTGGCATATATTATATAACTGGCATATATAATAACTATTATTACTATTAATGTTATTATTGAGTATATGATTGGTTTCCTTTTCCTTCCAGCTACTAGAAGGAAATCTTTTATGAGGAGTAAATGAGATACTCTATGTAATTCAGGAAGGACCTAACACACAGTAAGTGCTCAGTAACCATTAGTTATTATTAACGTGATATGAGAGTATGATACCTGGTTGCCTCTCAACGCTACTGAAAGGATATGCTATGACGATGGTAACTTTTCCATCATGATCTTATATTCAAATATTTTATCTCATTTATCCGTGTGTACTCTATACTTGCCAGATCACAATTCCAGATTTGGGGTTTATTAAATATGACCAACAAAGCCATGATCCAGTCTAATTTCCTGCCTGCCCTATACTAAGAATGACATGCTTAAACCCAGCAAGATGAGCTAATTATGGCAGCACCTCCTATATGCAGAAATCTGAGCCTGGCTCCAGGAAAGTTCCGGAGAGAGGGGAGTGTGGCCAGAACAAACAGGGACTCAGCTAAGTGATCTTCGTCTCTTTCAAAAGAAGCTGGTGACTGTGTAGTCTGCTCAGTTAGTCCTCAACTGAGGATGAGAGAAAGGGGGATCCTATCCAGGCTCTGTGGGTGGAGTAAGGGCACCCAAGAGGAAGTTTCCACCCTGGATCGGGAGGAATAAGAACCAAGAGAGTGAAGAAAGAGCAATTTTGCAATTAGAAAACTGGAAGAAGAGAGTCCAATTTGCAACATGAAAGAAAGATCACTAAGAGGTTGGAGTGACCCAGCAAGCTGGGTTGAAGCTGGCTTCCTTATAAGGGAGGAGGATGTAGAGGGTTGGCCTGTGGCCAGAGAAAATGAGGAACTATAATCAAGGAAACCCCATTATTTTGGCTTTGAGTCATTTCTCAGGGCTCACCCATGATTATTATGTGAGAAAGATGGGGGGCAAAACCCTCCTAAAGTATAAATGACTTTAAACCAAAAGCAGTGGAGAAAAACAAAGGTCCAGTTGCACAGCTCAGCTCATCTTCTCAGCCAGGGGCATCTGTGCAATTGCTCTCTCTCTTTCCCTCCCCCACCCCACCCCCACCCCATATTTGTACATGTTCTTTTCTTCTGTCTGTGTTCCATGCAGAAGAAAAAATTATCCTCACAAGGAAATGTCTTAATATCCTTTAGACTGGAACTGTTTTCTGATCCGGTTACCTTCTCGAGCAGTTTCTGCCATGGTCCAACACTTTTAGAGCTCAATAAATACCCATGGATAGTGACAGTTTACGCCTCTTCCTCCAAATCAAGTCACCTGTGCAGCTCTGATTTCACAGGCCCACTGATTTTCTGAGATGCATCAGCCCTGGCCCCTTCTCCTCCAGACACTGTCCCAGACCTTACCAGATTCTTGCACAGAAAGGCTCAAAGCAGAAGCTGCTAAGAAAATTCATTGAGGTTAGAAGAGAGGTGTGTAGCAATACCAAGTTCCTCTTTCTGTGACTCTTGTCTTCTCTCCTTCTAACTCCATGTTTCCTCTGTGTTTGAGAAAAAGGAAACTTGTAAGTCTCAATGCCTCTCAGTAGCCAGAGAAGACCTCTGTCTGCTCCTCTGCAGGATGGCTGCTCTTAGAAGGGAAAGAAAGGGTGAGGAGATGAGGACCTGCCCCCAGGAAGTCTGCCTACACAATAGGGATGGTCTATTTATTTATTCAGCCCTTTCCTGCAGGCAGCCAGAGCAGAAGCCATTTCATTTTGCCCTCAGGAAGTGTATTTAGTGGTAGGCTTTCTTTCTTTTCCTGTTAGTTTCCTGCAAAAGGACATCAGTGTCTTCTCAGTGCAGCAGCTGATAAGAAGGATGTTGTTGCTCAAGTGGAGACAGACAAACATTTCTCACAGACCCAGACCATCCCAAGGGCATTGAGAACTGGGCCTGGGTGTGGAAATAGAAGAACCTGATTTTCACGCCTATTTCCCTGGTGCTGTCTTCCTCCCTGAAATACTCTCTCTAGTGGGATACAATAATTATATCTTCCACTTGCGTAGAATTTCACACTTTTCCAAGGCAGCAGCACACTGTACAGAAGCAGAGTTGGAGGCACTATATGTGGCACAGCCTGGGAGTTACTTTGGGGAGTTAATATGAGGAGACAGCTTTGGGTTTAACATTATGTCCTGGGGAAATTATACAAATAGTATAGGTTTGTCCTAAGTAGGATTCCATTTACTAGCTCCTACTCATCCTACAGATTGCACCTTCAAAGTTACTACTGACATCCTTCTTCTAGCCACAATTGGGTTGGGTCCCCCTCTTGTGCACACTGCACTTCCACGTTGGATACACACATCCCCTGTGTAAACTTGCTTAGTTCCTCTCCCTCCTGCAACATGTCAGCACTATGATAGCAAGAACCACATCCATCATGCTCACAGCTACCTAGCACAGGGTCTGGGCCACAGTAGTTCACTAAATGTTTAGTGAATGAATGAGTGAGTCAGGAGTTGTCTCTAAGCCACTCTACACCATCATTTATTTTGGGGTGGTTCTCTGGGAGTTATAAAAAAGGCATATGCTAATTATCACATAATGATCACTAGTGGTTGTAGTAATTAGTAGGTAAAAGCACAGTGGTGGAGTATGACTAAATAAAGCCCTCCAACAATGTGCATGGGGCCATTCCTGCACTCTGAATTTGGGATCTGTTTCCTTTTGGACTCCCATAAACAGGGTCATTCCTTTGGGGAAATTCTGTTCGGAGTTGCCAATACTGGGGACAGGGAGAGCTCAATTTCCTCTGACTCGGTAAAATCATTCCGATCTTAAAATTAAATTAAAATACTGGGTCAGTATTGGCCCTCTGCTCCTTCACTTTTAGGCTCTGAGATGAATTTCCCCATCAAGGGTCTGCAATGAGTCATCCCTCCTCCAGATTAAAAAAAAGAAGCAGAAGACGTCAACTCTCTCAGGATAAGTGATGGAGGCAAAGACTTATCCTGCTAATCTTCTCTTCCCACTGGGGCCAAAGTTCATGGCC
Organism: Equus przewalskii; assembly: GCF_037783145.1. NCBI lineage: Eukaryota > Metazoa > Chordata > Mammalia > Perissodactyla > Equidae > Equus > Equus przewalskii. Next base: position 18,657,412 of record NC_091855.1, read on the forward strand.
TTGGCACGACAGGGGAACAAGAGAGGAATTTGAGAGAAAAGGCTTTTCCTTGCTATTCCTTCCTACCTCACAAGCTCTTGGTCTGTGGTTTCCTCTTTCTTCTGCTGAGGGGAGGTGAGGGTAGAGATAGAAAAAGAAGAAGAAGAAGCCAGAGGACACACTACTTTGATGGCCCAAAGACTGTCAAGGGGAGGTGTAAATCGGGATGAAGGAAAACAAGACATGAAGAATCTCTGGAGATTCTTCAATGATTCTCACATGGTGGATAACCAAGGCATGGCCCAGTTGCCAGGACACCAGGGAACCAGAAATGCAGTTAGTGGGAGGTGATGACAGCAAAGCAGCAGGCAAATCTGATACAAAGGCCTCTACAAAGAATTACACCCTGTGGGAGCACCACAAACTGCTTGAGACTGGGTATTGACGAGAAGGAGTGGGCGTTGAGTGTGAGATCTTGAATCAGGAGGCCCACACTCTGTTTCCAGCTCCGTCATCAATTTATGGGAGGACAACAAGCAAAAGATGAATGTCAGAGATGTGGCTTCATCAGCTACCTATGTGATGGGCAGATGTTTGTGAGATGCTTTGAAATCTCTAGATGAAAAGAAAGGCCAGTAAAAACTATTATTTTTTGGAGTGTTGATCACACAGGAGCCAAGCATCTTTGAGCTCCCGTATTAGAATCAGAGGCCGGTCTTTTCATCTTGGGTGGACCAGTCCTTGGAGATCTGTTTTCTAACAAACTCAGTTGAGAGCAGGGTCATTGTTGAGGTTTTTAAGGAATACAACCAGAAATCTCATCACTAGAGTATTAGGAATTTCCAACCAAGTTCCAATAAATTTTCGGTGTGGATACATCCTGGCCTGGCCTAACTTGCCTAGAGGGATGTACAGGCTATGACCTGATAACACTTTTCCCTCTCCGTCTCTTTCTGGAGCCCTCCTTCTCTCCTTTACATGGGCATAAGGTTATTTAGAAACTTTGACTCATCAAGGGACACTTGGAGATTCCAAAATGATCACCCCAATTGTGGCTCTCCATCTCCCACCACTTAGCCTTTTTGTTTTTTTTTTTAAAGGAAGTAGTTAAACCAGATCCTTTTTCTTTCTATTTGGCAGGTACATGACCCTGGTATTTTTCTCTGTTCACCCCCTTGTATACTTTACTATAAATATTCCTGCCCCTCTCCCTCCTCTGGTCTGTTCCACATACCAACTAGATTGTCATTACAAAGGGATATGTTGGTCATCGGGCTCTTAAAGTATATTCCCCTTCCTGATCTCTCCAAAGCTAACAGACTGACTAGACTCATAACAGGACTTTAACCCAAGTCTGCAACAAATGCTTACCTGTCCTGAATGACCTAAGCAGCAGCCATCTCAGGTCACAGTCATCACAGGAACAGATATTATTTTTCTGCTATTGCACAAAGTAGACAAAGTTTGTCTAGCTGATGCAGAATGGATCACTTGATAAAGCCAGAGCTGCTTGTAAACCCAGAAAAATCTCAAGAATGGGCATGTGACTACTAAGCATGCTTTAGGGGAGGATCTGAGCTAAACCTATAGTATCACAAATAGCATGGATAAGATCAACATGGACTTATCTCCCAAATCCCCAAATCTGAGGATTTCAATGTCATTTACAAACTTCCAGTAGAGATAAGATTAGGACTGATAAAAAGGAACACTACTTCAAACATTTGGTAATAAATGCACAGAACTCATTATCCAAGGAGGGAATGTAATCAGAATACAAAAAAGATCAGAGCAAATTTATGAATTGCAGAGCTATACGTGAGTGAACTAGCCATTTCTCAGCCATGGTTCTCTATCAGAATTCCAGCTCCCCACCCTGGTTCCAGGAATTATTCCACTTCACTAGGTTGGAGTAGGGTTCATGGATGTGTATTTTATTTTTGCAAATCTCCCTCAAGTGATTCTGATTCATAATCAGGTTTGAGGACCACTACTTAAATAACCTTTCCTCCAAAGTAACAGACTATTGAATGGACTATAGGTCTGACCCAGCCTTGTAATCCAAATGGCCTAATTGTCAAACTGCTTGGTTAGTGAATGACAACTCAGACAGACACAGCTGGTATCCTTGTGACATGGAACAAACTCCAGAGCAGCCATTAGACTCTGGCTCCACTGATCAAATCTAGTAGTATAATAATTCTCTGGTCCCTGGCTTATTTAGAACCTTCTCCAAGATCTGTGACTTTCCCAACTCAGGAATGAATGAGTTGGTGATTTTTACAACAAGGTACTACCTTTGGAAAGAAATATTCATATTTGCCTACCAAAATAAGGTGCAGACTTCTTTAAACATTTCCTTTGTGGCTCTTTTTGCATAGGATTAAACAGAGGACTAGCATTAATTCATTCAGTAAATATTCATTGACTGAAAATTAGATACATACATTATGCTAATAGTTTGTTGTTGAGGATATAAATAATAACATCGTGGTAAAACAGGCCAGATGTGGTCCCTAGCTTCTTAGATACCTAACAGTCTCTCAAGATTTTTTAATTTTGTTATAGTGGCTGGGTACAGTGAAACAGCCATCCCGGGAAACTCCACCTAAGGGTCATTCTCCTCTGTTAGGAACACAGCATTTGAGTTCTTCAGAAGGTAGAGCTAACCTGAAGCCAAGGACAACTGTAAAAGGAGATGTTCATCTTTCCTTCTTAAATGTACCTACAAGTGAAGGATAAAAATGAACTTCCAGGGGCCGGCCTGGTGGCGCAGTGGTTAAGTTCTCATGTTCCACTTAGGTGGTCCAGGGTTCGCCAGTTGGGATTCTGGGTGCGGACATGGCACTGCTTGGCAATCCATGCTGTGGTAGGCATCCCAGTCCCATGTATAAAGTAGAGGAAGATGGGCACAGATGTTAGCTCAGGGCCAGTCTTCCTCAAAAAAAAAAAGAAAGAAAGAAAGAAAAGAACTTCCAGAGATGAGAACTATATCTTATTTATTACCTTTGGATTCCCAATATCAGATACAGTTCTTTGTGCACAGTAAGTATTCAGTGTTTTTGAATGAGAGAATGAATGAATAAAGCTTAAATCTCAGTTCTGCCACATTTGTATACTGTACAAGTCACAGAATCTTTCTGACCTTCTGCTTCCTCATGATTGGAACAAAAACTACCTTGCCTACTTGTTATACAATTAGAAATCATGTTTTAGGAGCCATTAGCACTGTAGTGTCATAAGGCAGGTACTCAACAAATGGTTGTGGTGATGGTACATGATTGTTACTCTGACAATGGGTAACCAGAAGCTTCCAGAACTAACTTGTATGGTCAAACTGACACCTAGTGGTGCAATCTTAGAACACACACCAAAAGTGTAGTCAATTGCTGGTTTGAAACATATTGGGGCATAACTAGAAACTACTAAGAGTACCTGCTTTGGGGCCAGCCTGATGGCATAGTGGTTAAGTTCTGTGCACTCCACTTTTGTGCTCCAGGGTTTACAGGTTCAAACCCCGGGTGTGGACCTACACACTGCTCATCAGGAGATGCTGTTGTGGCGTCCCACATATGAAAAAATGGAGGAGGATTGGCACAGATGTTAGCTCAGCAACAATCTTCCTCAAGCAAAAAGAGGAAGATTGGCAACAGATGTGAGCTCAAGGCCACTCTTTCTCAAGCCCAACCTCCCCCAAAAAGAGTACCTGCTTTGCACAAGTAACATGATTTAATCCTCACTAGTGACTTTCAATCCTGACTGCATGTTAGAACAACCTGTGAAGCTTTTAAAATCAGACTGATGTCTGGATCTCACCTTCAGAGAGTCTGACTTAATTTGCAGGAGGTGTGGCACAGGCTGCAACATTTTAAAAAGGCGATTTTAATACGCAACCAGGTTGAGAACCACTGCAATAGACCCAGGAGATAATTATTCTTCTTCCCATTTTACAAATGATGAAAGTAAAGCCCAGAATGATCAAGTAATTCACACAGAGTCACGTAGTTAGTAGCAGAAGGAAATTTGAACTTGAGTCTACCCTTTTTCTGCTACATCACGTTATCTTTGCAGAGGCTTTTGGAAGTCTGATATGCTCCACTTAGCTTCTGTCCGTGTGAGTCTCAGACTCAGGCAATAGGGAATTCCATGACTCTATGGGGTGAAGCATTCCAAACAACAGTTTGGTGTTGATGGGGTAGCATGGTCTAATGAAGGCACTGACTTCCTGAATCCTCTCTCTAGACTCCCTCTTTCCAGAGCTTTAAATTCCACTGCTCGATTGATGGATAAATGAGCAACATATGGTTGTCTGACTCTGAATTGGATAGCTATAAGACAAATTTAAAACTTTTTTTTCTTTTCTGAGATCAAGGACATGTTGGAGAATTAGAATTGATTAATCATCCATAATTGAGTTCAGGAAAAGAGCTGCCTATGCTGCTTCTGCCCTTACCTGTTTGGCCAGAAACAGCAGAGGCGAAAGGCATCAGCAGGTGAAGAAAATGAAAGTGTCTAAATCCTAACATCTGAGACTGTGTCCTCAATTGGCCTCCCACAGCGGTCCTGAGAGGACAGATGATCTTGAAAGGCATGAGAAGCAGAGGTCTCTCTTTTTTTATAGATACCCAGTGTATTTTATTTATTTATTTTTTGAGGAAGATCAGCCCTGAGCTAACATCTGCCACCAATCCTCTTGTTGCTGAGGAAGACTGGCCCTGAGCTATCATTGGTTCCCATCTTCCTCTACTTTATATGTGGGATGCCTGCCTCAGCATGGCTTGCCAAGTGGTGTGATGTCCACACCCGGGATCCGAACTGGCGAACCCCGGGCTGCCTAAGCAGAACATGCGAACTTAACCACGGCCCCATCAGGCCGGCCCAACAGAGGTCTCTTTCAAACCCATCCTGTAGAGAGTGCCAGCACAGTCCAGACATGGAAAATGAATGGGGCTTCACTGGGTCAGTGAGGAAGGTGACAGCATTTTAGAGATGGATGGGATCCAGGCCACTGCCTGGCTCAATGACTTGCTAGGATGATTTCCCTTAATTTTATGAAGAATGTTTCTTCAGTTGGTGCTGGGCAGCACATGAGAGCACGCTGACGGGTCCGAGGTTCAGCTAAGTGGGCAATATTCTAGAAATTCACCCTCTGAAAAGCCTACATCAAGGGTCACAAACTGTCAGCCCAAGGGCAGAATTTGGCTCACAAATGTTTGGTGGAGTGTTAGCTTACAATGTTTTTAATATTTTTATCTTAATTGCTAATATTTAAGACTTCATGTTTAAAATTTGATATAAAAAATCTTGGATTTTTTTTCCATGAGATGTAATGTAGAGAGCCTTGACTGTCCTGGTCACTGCTGTATCCCCAGAGCCTAGAACAGTACCTGGAACATAATAACTGTCCAATAAGTACTTTTCGAATTGATGTTTTTCAAAAAATAGTCCTATGAAGTAGGAACTATTGTCATCATTTTACAGTGAATGAAAGAAATCTCAGAGAACTTAAGTAATTCAGCTAAGGTCACACAATTGATAAGTAGCAAAATATTTGGACTCAGGTGTGCTCGACGTCCAAACCAGTGTTCTGTCCACTATGCCCACTGCTCAGCAGCCTATACCGGTGGACCTTTTATAGCCATGAAAGGCTTTCAATTTAGACTCTTTTAAAAAAGCTTGATTGAGATATAATTAACACACCATACAATTCACCCAATTAAAGTGTACAATGCAATTTTTTTTGTATATTCACAGGGTTGTGCAACCATCACCACAATCTAATTTTAGAACATATCTGTCCCCGCTAAAGGAAACCCCATTAGTAGTCAATTCCTATGCCCCTCTCCCACCCCTCCTCACCGTTCCCATCTCTCTCAGCCCTAAGCAACTACTAGTTTACTTTCTGTCTCTAAAAATTTGTCTATTCCAGAAATTTCATATAAATGAAATCATACAATATGTGGTCTTTTGTAACTGGCTTCCTTCACTTAGCATAATGTTTTCAAGGTTCAGTCATGTTGTAGCATGTATCAGTACTTCATTTCTTTTTATTGACAAATAATATTTCACTGTATGGATACACCAAATTTTATTTATTTATCCATCAGTTGATGGACATTTGGGTTGTTTCCACTTCTTGGCTATTATGAATAATGCTGCTATGAACACTCATGTCAATTTAGATTTCTGACATTATTTCAAAAGTTAGTCATTGTAACTTTTGTGTTAAAAGCAATAATTTAAGTGTATACCTTAAAAATTTACCATCATCCGGGCCAGCCCCTTGGTTGAGTGGTTGAGTTCTCACGCTCTGCTTTGGCGGCCCAGGGTTTCGCCAGTTTGGATCCTGGGCGCGGACATGGCACCGCTCGTCAAGCCGTGCTGAGGCAGCGTCCCACATGCCACGCCTAGAAGGACCTGCAACTAAAAATACATGACTATTGGGGCTGGCCCCGTGGCTGAGTGGTTAAGTTTGCGCACTCCACTGCAAGCGGCCCAGTGTTTTGTTGGTTCAAACCCTGGGTGCGGACATGGCACTGCTCATCAAACCACACTGAGGCAGTGTCCCACATGCCACAACTAGAGGGATCCACAACGAAGAATATACAACTACGTACTGGGGGGCTTTGGGGAGAAACCGGAAAAATAAAATCTTTAAAAAAAAATTACCATCATTTAAAACAATTCAGTTTTGACACTTCAGTTTTTAAAAATATAGCTGAAGTCTCCAAGGAGTCAGAGTATCCAGCTCACTCCTGCCCTCTGAGAGGCTATGATGTCGCCTCTGACAAATACGCCCATTTTATCCAACTAGACAACAAACTCCTCCAAGTCAGGAAAACTGTTATGCTTCCCGGTATATCCGTGATGACTAAATAATACATGTATTTGGTAAATATTTGCTGACAATATAGATCATCAAGAAATGATGGGGTGGGGTGGGAGGATTAAGTGATAACCAAGAGGAGGTTGTGGGAAGAGAGAGAGTAAATTCCAACACAGATGCTTTCCAAATTCTGACCTGAAACCCCCACATTGCTGTTGGACTTGTCGGGGAGATTTCTGTTGACGTAGTTCGCTAATGGATGCTAACTTAGATGGAACGCATCCACTGATAAAGACATGCATCTTGGTTGAAGAACGGAAATTTTCTCCAGATCTTGACCAAGAGGAGGTCAGCATGGTGTTTCTCCCACATGCTGGGCCAAACTGAAGCTTCCTTTTACGGCAGGATAGGGAGCAATGATTTGTCTAACGAAGCGGTGGAGTTAATGAATGTCTGTGGCAAAAGAAAAGGAGAGGAAAGAGGAAAAGAGGAGCAACAGAAAGGAGACAACTGAGGCATTCTTTGTGAGAAGAGAATCTCCTACAGATGCTTCAGTCAGGAAGGACAGGCAAGGCCCTTTATAAAGGATGTGTGGAACTCTTAGAGTATTTTGTCATTATAACATCTTGTTAATATGAATACATAAGCAAAAGCATGAGGGTAAGGAGAATGGAGGCCAGCAAGTGAATCAATTAGGGAACAGGAGAGGAAAAAGGAGCTGTCATAGACCCCTGCCAAGCCCATTCCTTCTTCCAGCCTTTTTTCCTGTCCTTTCCCTCACATGGAAGGTCCTCCCTCCTCTCTAAGTCTTGTACAGTCTCTGAGATCCAAGCAAGTTCCGTGTCTTCATGACCACTCCAGTGCCCCCTTCCGCTGGATGCCTACAGCACATTTTCTGTGTGCCACACAACTCCTACTAGGTTAAGCACATTGTCTTTGGAAGGTTCTTCTATGCGTGTCTTATAAGCCCCCTTGTAAACTCCTCGAAGATAAGAGCCATTTCTTCTGCTGTTGCATTTCCCACAGTGCCCAGGGCTCAATAGACCTCTGTTTGACCTTGCTAACTGATTGACTGAGGAGTTCCGTTTGGCTTCCTTGTTCTTGCCAGCAACGCACAGTGCACAATAAAGTCCTTTCACTATGAGATGACAAAGTCGAAGCTAGAGGGGCCAAGAAAGTATTTGTACAGAATTATTTATTGTCTCGAATGCCTCATGGTAGTCAGATCCCAGAATTCTCAGGTTTGATAGATGTGGAAATAACTTTGATATATGTAGTAGTGCTTTTCGAGTTTGTGTTTCACTTGGATGGAATGTGTAAACTAATAAATAAAAACACGGGTTATATGAGTCAAGAAAAGAGATTTTCTGTTACGCAGTTAACTGATATCCTCTAAAGTTCTTTCTTCCCCCATGTTCCATAGCTACTAGGCGTTCATAGTGGGAATTATTTTCATCATTGAATGTCCCAAAGCTTTTTAATATAGGGCATAAAGTGCAATCAATATTTAGAAAAAAAATCTGGAATCACACTACTTTGATTCTGAATTTCTCCTCTTCTATGGCAATTTTTTGGGTACCATGTGCTCTTACAGAATCCCATCTTATGACACAGATACAGTTTGCAACTTTTTCATGATGCCTAAATCTTTTCAGCATTAAGTACATGGAGCCTCGTGAGAATTGCTAATAGTCCTTGTGACACTGCTGAGATGATTTCCAAGTGTTCACATTCACCCACGCAGAATGGGGTGGGGGAAATGATTGTGCTGGTTTGGTTTTCTTGTAACAGTCTAGTGACAAGGCTCCTTCATTGCCCTGTTGGCTGCAGTTAAAGAACCTGCTCTAGAACAGGTTCTAGAACAGGTTCTAGAACAGGTTGTGGGTTAAAAAAAATCATCTAAGCTGTTTCTTTCCTAGACCAATGAGATTCTAGTTTGGGTTTCAGAGGGCTCTTTATATCGCTTGCGAAAGATTCTGGGTCTTTCAAATTTATACTGTAGCAAAATTTGGAGCTCTGACCTACATTTAGTAAATGACCGTTCCAAGATCTGGAAAAATATGCTCTATCATCTAATGTGATGTCAGTTTTCTTTAACCCTTTGTGTAAATGGTGCACATTAAAAAACTAGGTAGGGGCCAGCCCGGTGGCACAGTGGTTAAGTGCACACATTCCGCTTTGGTGGCCCGGGGTTCGCCGGTTTGGATCCTGGGTGCAGACATGGCACCGCTTGTCAAGCCATGCTGTGGTAGGTGTCTGATGTATAAAGTAGAGGAAGATGGGCATGGATGTTAGCTCAGGGCCAGTCTTCCTCAGCAAAAAAGAGGAGGATTGGCAGCAAATGTTAGCTCAGGGTTGATCTTCCTCAAAAAAAAAACACACAAAAAACTAGGTATACTGTTAAATAGATTCTTTTTTATAATGACAAAGAGATTATACAACCTCAAATAAAGAGACAGAATGTGACTGGGTCCGCTGATGCCTGTGTCCTGGAGCAGAGAAGGGCTCATTCTAGAAATGATCACCTTTCCTTCCAGGGGAAGAGGACATGACACTGGAAAAAATTTCTCTCTGAGTATTTACCCAGCTAGAGATCTGGGTTGTCAGATCCGAAAGGTCCCATTGCAATCCGTTTTTCCCAGGTGGTGCGTAGATCTTTGACAAGTGACGAGTGACCTCTTCTTCTTGTGTTTAGGTCCAGGACTGGACTCTGTGACCAGGGATTTGGTGTGCGGGGCCTCACTGGCTGCAAAGAAATAGAAATACATGAGTGCATATGTCAAACGTGTTCTCACGTGAAAGGCAGACCCAAGAAGAAAACCTGTTCAGCCATGGTTTGTCAGAATAGCTCTGTGAACTATCATACTAAATTGGAAAATAGATTCTCTAAGTTCAAGACCTGCCTCCCTTGACCCCAGTGAGAAGCCTAATGTGGAGAATATGGCTGAATTGTCCATCCAAGAAGGCTTGAGATCTGCATGGTGATCTTTGGGGTTAGCCTGTGTTTTCTCTGTCTTTGTTGTTATGCAGAAGTAGCAGCAACTATAGGACACTCTTATAGCTATGATTAAAGAGACTTTTTCCTGGGATGTGCTGAGGAGGTGGATTCACTCAGAGTGAACAGCCCCCAGGGATACAGCATTGCTCTATTTCAACCCTGTAAACCAATGTAGTGATGACCAGGGTTGAGCTTGTACCTAGGCTAAAGCATTCCCAGGAGTCTAGGTAGTTCTCATATCAATCCAGATTTCTGTATGGCTCCAGGGAATAGTAAGAGGGATATCTTCATCCCCAAGTGAATTCCCACCTTAGGGTAAAAGTACAAATGGAGGGGCCAGCCTGGTGGTGTAGTGTTTGGGTTCACGTGCTCTGTTTCAGCGGCCTGGGGTTCACCGGTTCGGATCCCAGGCATGGACCTACATACCACTCATCAAGCCATGCTGTGGTGACATCCCACATACAAAATAGAGGAAGATTGTCATGGGTATTAGCTCAGCAACAATCTTCCTCAAGCAAAAAGAGGAAGATTGGCAACAGATGTTACTCAGGGCCAATCTTTCTCACCAAAAAAAAAAAAAAGTACAAATGGAAGCCCATTTACCATATGTGTAAATATTTAAATGTTATAAATCAAGCTAACAAATGGTTAAGTAAAATAGATTCTATCTCCTACCTTGACAAGGAGACCAGGCTTGAATTTAGAGTTTTAGATTCCCTGGAGTTCCTCACCATAACATGGTGGCTCAGGAAAGCTGACCTGCGGTCCACCCATCTCTTTCTCTTCCCAGCTCTGTGCCACACTGTGAGGACCTCACACACACGTGTGGGAACTTCAGACTGCATGTCCAAGCTCTGTTCACTTACCCCTGCAAACAACCACCTGTTGGCCACCCCTTGAGTCTAATGGTACACATACTTGCAATGATGGCCACCCTTAGGAAGGCAGACCAGTCCACTAAAGCCCTAAAAATGGGCAGGAAATTCCAGAGTCCTGGGTACCCAGAGTGTGTGGTCTATAAAGCTGGGTGTGGGCTCCAGCAAGGCATACCCATTTGGCCATACTCCTTGCCATATGGGGAGGCATGTGGCCAGAGGTCAGAGCTGAGCCCTCCAAGGCTGCGGTCCCAGGACAGGGGTCCTGCCTGCTCCAGTGTGTCACTGGTTAGGTTATTGCTAGACATAAAATTACTTTGCAGAAAATCTCCCACTCCCCACAGTGCCCACCTAACCAGTGATGTGACCATAGGTTGTACAGGGCCATAGGTTGATAAGAAAATGTCCTATGGTGCCCAACACTGAAGCATGTTGGTAATGGAGGAAAAACAAGGTTCGAAATGTACAGGGCTAGAAGCTAGTTTATGGAAATTCCACTAATCATCACATGTATACAATTATAAAAGAAGGATTTAGTTCTTACTAATGCTTAGTCAAAAAAGTTCTCTCCTGATAATGCAGCATTATAAAAGCACCATACTTTTTCTTTTTTGATAGGAATCAAGCAAAATAGAATATATCAGAATTGGGTATTTGTAGGGAAAAAACTTGTAGTGGTACCACAAACAGTGAGTTTGTCTTTGTGTAAATATATCTTCTTTTTTCGTTAAATAAATAGGATAATTTTTATTATGCTTTCTAATGAATTTAATGGGATTATTTCTGATTTTTATTCTTAATTATTCTTTAATTAATCTCAAAAGCCTAATGCCAGCATTTGATATATGCCTTCTCACACATTTGCAGAAAGAATACCATGCCTCTTATATTTCTTATTTCACAAATAACTTTGAATTTCAGCTACAATTATATTGCATTATTGCTATTTCAGTAATAAGAACCAACAAATTATTTATTATCTTGTTTTACATTACTTAAAAAATGGATAAATCAACTATAGTAGACCATATTTTAATTCTGACTTTCAAGATGTACTCCTCTATTTATCAATTATTTTTATTGTATTCTTTGAATTTTATACTTGAAATGAAAAATTAAGTCATGATGAAAAGTAAGTCTGACCTACACATAAATGTTTGTAGCAGCTTTACTCATAATCACCAACAACTAGAAGGAACCAAGCTGTGCTTCAGTAGGTGAATGGGGAAACAGACTGTGGGACACCCATCCAATGGATTATTGTTCAGAAGCGAAAAGAAATGAGCCAACAAGCCACAAAAAGACATGGGTGAACCTTCCTAAATGCATATTGCTAAGTGAAAGAAACCAGCCTGAAAAGGCTGCATAATGTATGGTTTCAATTATACGACAGTCTGGAAATGACAAAACTAAAGAGACAATGAAAAGATCAGTGATTCTCAGGCGTTTAGGGGGAAAAGGGGAGGACGGAACAAGTGAGGCACAGGAGATTTTTAGGGCGGTTAAAAAAAGGATACAGAAATGGTAGATACATGGCATTGTGCATTTGTCAAAACCCATTGAACCATACAGCATAAAGAATGAACCTGAACGTACGCAAATTTTAAAAAATCATTTCAGAAGTCAGGGGATCCCAAGAAGGAATGCAGATGAGAATATAACTATAACCTCAATTTAAATACGTATTTTTGTTACAGATAGTGTGATGATGATAAAAAATATTTTCAAGCATAAACATATGGTATATTAAAGTAAAATTCTGTGTGGAAGTTATTTCAAAAGGGAAATGTAAATTTAAAAAAGATATTAAAGGGGCCAGCCCGGTGGCGCAGCGGTTAAGTTCGCACGTTCCGCTTCTCGGCGGCCCGGGGTTCACTGGTTCGGATCCCGGGTGCGGACATGGCACCCCTTGGCACGCCATGCTGCGGTAGGCGTCCCACATAGAACATAGAGGAAGATGGGCACGGATGTTAGCTCAGGGTCAGGCTTCCTCAGCAAAAAGAGGAGGACTGGCAGTAGTTAGCTCAGGGCTAATCTTCCTCGAAAAAAAAAAACAAAAAGAGATATTAAATTTTCAACTTTAAAGAAGAAGAGCTTGTTTATTTTATTATTTTTTTAATGGATAATGGTGGATATCAAACTATTACAGTATTTAGATTCAATTGTATGCATTTAAGAGTGGTGTAACCAATGGAATACTACTCAGCCATAAAAAAAGACAAAATTGGCCCATTCACAACAACGTGGATGGACCTCGAGGGTATTATGTTAAGCGAAATAAGCCAGTCAGAGAAAGACGAACTCTATATGACTCCACTCATAGGTGGAAATTAGTATATTGATAAGGAGATCTGATCGGTGGTTACCAGGGAAAAGGGGGGGTGGGGGGAGGGCACAGAGGGGGAAGTGGTGTACCCACAACATGACTAACAAAAATGTACAACTGAAATCTCACAAGGTTGTAATCTATCATAACATTAATAAAAAAAAAAAGTAAAAAAAAAAAAAAAGAGTGGTGTAACACTTCTAATTTAAAATATCAATATGTAAATGCTAGAATATGTAGATGTTAGACATTAGACCCTTTGCATCTATTTAAACTTAAAATGAAAAGACTTTAGATGTCAATTTAAAAGATGAAAAGGTGGCATAGCTTTTCAAAGATGAAGACGTGCATTAAGAGGTGACATAGCTTTTTTAGCGGGTACATAAGCAAAAGAGTTGGAAGTTCAACATCCTAGATAGCATCTTTCACGATGTATTGGAGGACTTGGCCAACTTTTTCCGTAAAGGGTCAGACAGTAAATATTTTAGGCTTTGAGGGCCAGACAGTCTGTTTCAAAACTGATCAACTGGGCTGTTGTAGCATGAAAGTAGCCATAGACTCTTTGTAATGAAAGAGTGTGTCTGTGTTCCAATGAAAGTTTATTTGTGTGCACTGAAATTTGAGTTTTGTGTAAATTTTATGTCAAAATATTCTTCTTCTTTTTACTTTTTTAAACCATTTAAAAATATAAAAATTACCTTTAGTCTACAGGAGTATAAAAAACAGGAGGCAGGCTGGATTTGGCCTGAAGCCTGTAATTTATTGACCTTTGGTTTATAGTAATTTGGCAAAATAGTCTTACAAATTGCTAGGAGTCAGTATTGTCAAAGTTGGACTGTAATCTCTCTCACATTTGCCAAAGCAAAGGCCTATATCCTTGAGGCCTTAGGCAAAATACTTCAGAAATGTATAAAGTAAAACATGGAAGGTCTTCTATTGCCAATAATTCCATTTCCCAGATGCAACTTCCATCTTCAGTTTGGTATATATCTTTCCAGACATTCAACTGTGCAGACATACACATACACACACAACATATATGGTTTTAAAAGAAACCATATAAGAAAATGTATATGGGTTGTGTGCTTTTTACAAAAAAAGGAACAACATATATATTGTTATGCAATGATTTTTCAATTTACAATACATTTTAAACATCTTTCCTTATAATTATTTTTAACAAGTGCCTCTTAATAGGAATTTGAGTCATTTCCAATTTTGAAATTATAAGCAATGAGCATCAGTGTATATATATATATCTTTGTAACATGGGTGAATATTCTTACAGGACAGATTCCTAGAAGTAGAATTACTGGGTCAAAGATATGCAAATTTTTATATTGATGAAGTCATCCAAAAGTTTAACGCTACTGTTTCTCAATCTTGATACTATTGACATTTGAGGTTGGATAATTCTTTGCTGTGGGGCTGTACTGTACATTATAGAATGTACATTATAGCATCTCTGGCCTCTACCGATTAGATGCCAGTAGCATCTTTCCTGTTGTGGCAATCAAAAATGTCTCTAGACATTGCCAAATGTCCCCTAGGGGCAAAATCACTTCAGATTGAGAACCACTGCCCTGGACATTTTCTTTTTTAAAATTTTCCTCTTATTTCTTTTTCTCCCTATCCCCGTTTCAAAGACTTCTCACGTTATCCTTCCCTCACAAAGGAAAAGTACTTAAAGGAACTTGTGATTTAGTATATATCACCTGTGAGATAATAAAAAATATATACATTAGTCTGTGCCCCCAATTTCTGGCACAGATCCCCTGAAATCCTTGTAATTTCCCAAGTGATAAGAGCTCTAGAACCATCTCTTGTCCTGATGTTTGTCTTTGAGTCCATCCCTGACACAGGGTTCCTGAAACCCTTGTAAATTCATAAGTGATAAGAGCACTAGGAGCATCTTTTGTTCTAATGAGGTGACTCTGAGTGGGCTCCTGGATGGTTCCTGGTTGGAGGCTGGTCACCAGAAAGTTCAAACCATGATTAGAAACTTGGAATTTTCAGCCCTCCCCTCCATTCTCCAGAGAGGGAAGAGGGACTGGAAATGGGGTTAAGAATTGATCACGCCTGCTTGAGGAAGCCTCCATAAAATCTCAATAGTACGGGGTTCTGAGAGCTTCCAGGCTGGCGAACACATTCACCTGCACTGGGACAGAAGCTCCCGCGGTCAGGTCTCCCCGAGCCCTAGCCCTATGTATCTCTTCATCTAGCTGTTCATCTGCCTCCTTTATCATATCCTTTAGTAAACTGGTAAGCAGAAGTGTTTCCTCGAGTTCTGTGGGCTGCCCTGAGGAAGGGGTCGTGGGACTCTGATTTGTAGGAAAATCTGACAAAGTTGTAGGTAACCTGGGGACCTACTACTTGCAATTGGCATAAAGGAGAATGGGAGCAGTCTTGTGGGGCTGAGCCCTTAACCTGTGGGATCCAATGCTATCTCCAGGTAAATAGTGTCAGAATTGAGTTAAACAGTAGGACACCCAGCTGGTGTTGTGAACTGCTTGTTGTGGGGAAAAACCTCCACACATTTGGTGACTGGAAGTGTCAGAAATGAAGTGTTGTGAATGTTCTGTATGTGAAAAGTAAAAGAGACACCTAAGAAAGAAAGACATAGGAGAAGGAAAGAACTGGGTTTTCCCCTATACAGGAGAGAAAAACTGAGGTTTTTCTTTTTTTTTTTTTTCGAGGAAGATTAGCCCTGAGCTAACTACTGCCAGTCCTCCTCTTTTTGCTGAGGAAGCCTGGCCCTGAGCTAACATCCATGCCCATCTTCCTCTACTTTATATGTGGGACGGCTACCACAGCATGGCGTGCCACGCAGTGCCATGTCCGCACCCGGAATCTGAACTGGCAGACCCTGGGCCGCCAAATCAGAATGTGCGCACTTAACCACTGTGCCAGCGGGCTGGCCCCCTGAGGTTTTTCTAATACATCACCTCTCTGTTATGGTCTGAACTGTGTTCTCTCAAAATTGCTAGGTTGAAGTCCCAACACCCAGTACCTCAGAATGTGGCCTTATTTGGAAATGTGGTCTTTAAAAAGGTAATTAAGGTAAACTGAGGTCCTTAGAGTGGACCCTAGTCCAATCTGCCTGGTGTCCTTATAAGAAGAGGAAATTTAGAAACACACTTGTAAGAGGAAAGACCACAAGAAACGGGGAGAAAATGGCCATCCACAAGCCAAGGAGCAAGACCTCAGAAACCAGCCCTGCCAACACCTTGATGTCAGACTTCCAGTTTCCAGAACTGTGAGAAAATAAATTTGTTTAAGCCACCTAGTCTGTGGTACTTTATTCTGACAGCCTTAGCAAACTAACACATGCTCCTAATGTATTTTAATTTTTATTTATTTATTTATTTTTTGAGGAAGATTAGCCCTGAGCAACATTCACCACCAATCCTCCTGTTTGCTGAGGAAGACTGGCCCTGACCTAACATCTGTGTCCATCTTCCTCTATTTTATATGTGGGATGACTGCCACAGCATGGCTTGATAAGCAGTGCGTAGGTCGACGCCTGGGATCTGAATCAGTGAACTCCGGGCTGCCGAAGAGAAGCGTGCAAACTTAACCACTGTGCCATCGGGTGGCTCCTATATTTGAATTTTAAATGAAGAATGAGTGTAAAAGGCAATGGCTATCCAAAGAAATAAGTATCGAACAGTGGATTTTGGTGGGGGAAATAATTTGAGGCACTTTCCTGAAAGGCTTCAAACCATTCTATGTAGACTTGAACATGGAGTTGGTTCTATTCAACCTCTTTTCCATGGCAGCTTCTCCGATGAACAATTATTAACTTCTATAATCTTAATGTCAAGTTCCTTTGATTTTTTAAAATTATTTTCTTGAGGTCATAATGGTTTATAACATTGTGGAATTTCAGGTGTACATTATTATTTATCAGTTTCTGTATAGACTGCATTGTGCTCACTGCCAATAGTCTAATTTTTTATCTGTTCCTTTGATTTTTTTTTTTAAAGGGAATTATATTGGTTCAAAAAAAACAGAAGAGCAAGGCAGGCAATGATTAGAAATCAGGAAAAATGAGATGAGTTAGGGAAAGTGACGTTTGTTGTCTAAAAAACACTATTTTTTTAACTGCATAAGTGATATACATTCAGTGTAGTAAACCCAGAACATACAAATTAGCAAAGAAAAGGAAAATAATAATCCCCTGGAATCCCACCCTCCCAAAATAATCACTGTTAAATATTGTGGCAGAAAGACTCCCCAACTTTTTTAGTAGTATGTATGAACGTATATATGGATAGATATACACATACACACATATCCCCCAAATGGGATCCTACTGTAATACTTATTTTGTTTCCTTTTTTTCCCCACTCAATGATATATTAAGAACATTATCCCATGTCATTAAATCACATTTATGAAAATGGTTATTAATATCTGCTTTTGTAGTGAGAAGTAGAGCCACAGGAAAAGAGATGAAATTAAAGATAAGTCAGGCTCCAAAAGGAGCCTCCCAGTCTCAGGGGAAACCAGAAGACAGCAACAACATTGTTTGTTTAAGGAAATCACAAAATGTTGAAAAAAGAAAAAGATGAGGTCACAGGAAAGACTGGGAGGAGGAGATATTGTATAGGATGTGGAAAAGACAAATTTACAGCCCTCTAGCTGAGCACAGTGTCCCCCAGCTTTGCGAGCAGGGAAACACAGCTCATCTCCCCACTTCACTGTAGGATGTGTCCATTGTCTAGTGAAAACCACTGGCTTTGAAAAGGCAGAAAGCTCCCAGTGACAAACTTAACCTGCCTTCTTCAACATTTCCCCAGGGGACCTGATATCAGGGTCTTACCAGCACACACAGTCTATGTATCAGGAAGAGGGCTCCCCCTCCTATTCCTTTCTTCCAGACACGGCAGCCTAGACTAGGGTACAGGACATGGGAGGAGAATATCCATTGGTTGCAGTCCCTGCTCTGGCCCTTGGCCAGGTAACTGTGCAGAGCAACACCCAATGGCTTTGTCTGATCTGGTCCCCGCTGATTTACTCACACTTCCATAGGGCATATGCAAAACTCATCTTACTCTCCCCATCCCACGCTGTCACCCTGCCCAATTCAAGAACTTCTTTGCCTCACCCTGCTCCTAGTTCCTCTGAACTAGGCCAGTGGCACACAAACCATCATATAGGGCTTTGCTCCATAATAATAAATTATTATGATAGCTACCATTTTTAAGTGTTTAGCTCTGTACCAGACCCTGTCCTAAATGCCTTAAGTGCATTATTTATCCTCACAACAATCTTATGAAGAAGTAGGTTCAATCATTATTCCCATTTCACAGATGAGACTACCGAGACCTGAGAGAGTAATCTGACTAAGCTAACGCCATAGATAATGATTGGGAGGGACTCCATTCTGGTTGATCTGCTTCCCACAACATTTCCTGTGCACTTTCTGTGTGATAAGCAGTGTTCTAAAAGAAAGAGAAAAAGGCACAAGGAAGTCCTTTCTTTGAAGAAGTTTACAATTTAGGAAGTTTAGGAAAGAATATGACAAATACATAATATACCATACAAGACACAAGGTGGTAAATACACGTGAAAGTGTAACCATAGGCCCTTCAGGACCAGTTCAACTGACCCCATCTCTTATTAACAGAGTGATTAAGAATCCTCTTTCAGGGGCTGGCCTGTTAGCATAGTGGTTAAGTTCACGCACTCTGCTTTGGTGACCTGGGGTTCGCAGGTTTGGAAGCTGGGTGCAGATCTACATACCACTGGTCAAGCCATTCTGTGGCGGCGTGCATATACAAAATGGAGGAGGATTAGCACAGATGTTAGCTCAGTGACAATCTTCCTCAAGCAAAAAGAGGAAGATTGGCAACAGATGTTAGCTCAGGGCCAATCTTCCTCAAAAAAAAAAAAAAAGAAAGAAAGAAAGAAAGAAAGAAAAGAAAAAAGAAAAGAAAAGGAAAGAAAGAATTGTCTTTCAGTAAAACTGCAGTCATGTAGCCTGGGCATGCTCAAAAGAAGAACTCGTGACCTGAAACAACTGTGGAACCAAAGATCCTCCTTCCTGTGGAAACCAAGGACTGAGACACGACTGGAACGTGAAAGTTAGACTCTTATCAGAAGCGAGGGGTCTCTCATTCAGGAAGAGCTGGTGTTAAAATTCCTTCCCCACCTCATCAAAGATATTTAGAATCCCACCATCAATGTTTAGAACCCTGTCATAAATGTTTAAAACCTTATCATAAGTGCTCGAAGCCCACAAATCATAAACCTGTCTCAACAGTGTTTCCATGTGCCAGCCTATTCTCCCTAACCTCTTAAATTTCACCCCAAATCCTGAATTGGGGAAACAGATCTGAGGGCACACGCCCCCTGGCTCCCTGCAGATTGATCTTACGCAACAAAAGCTGATTTCTGCCCCAAAGGCTGATGCCATAATTAATTGACTTATTTATGCACATCAGGCAGAGAACCCCAATTTTGTGCAGTAACTAAAGGATCAAAGTTCTCTTGTGGTGAGGGAGATGGGAGAGCCTTTGGGAGGAGACGGAATGTGAAACGGGTTTTAATAATGGTTTTGTCAAAAGATGATTTGGAGACAGCATTTAGAAGGAACAGCATTAGTAAAGGTATGGAGGAGAATATATGAAAAGGAACAGCAAACAGTCTAACTATGTTATAAATAGGCACAGGGAGAGATTAAAGTTATAGAGACTAGCTGGAAGCCTACACATAATAGACCAGGGTTTCTCAGCCTCAGCACTATTGACATTCTGGGTTGGATAATTATTTGTTGTGGGGGGTTGTCTTTTGCACTGTGAATGTTTGGCAACATCTCTGGCCTCTACCCACTAGATATTATAACATCTCCCCCTACCCCGACCCTGCTCCCCAACCAAAGTGTTTCTTGGGGAGGCAAAATCTCCCCCAATTGGGGACCATAGTAATAGAGCATACGAGAAATAAAAAAGGGTGGATGTGATATATACGTAGGGGTAAAATTTTAAAGTTTTGGCAAGTGTTTGGATAAAAGTGTGACTGAGGAGAAGACTGAAAGATCAAACAGAACCATAGAAAAGGTCCTAGAGACCATGTACTCTAAAATGGTTATAATTGTTTGCGACATTGTAGACCCTTTTGGAGGGAGTTTGGTAAAACCTATTAATAATCACAAAAATTATCTTGCCCTTTGAGTCAGCAATTCCATTCCTGGGAATTTATCTTAAATGAGTCTAACGAAGACAAGTAATATTTATGTACAAAACAACGTAGTAGTTACAATGGAGACAGTGACCATGTTGTTCTCAACAATTACACCCTGATGCTTACCACAGGATCTGTTAGATGAGAGGCCCAGATTTAAGAAGTCAATTTAGGATTCAGAGGAGGTGAGATTGAAGATTCTGGAGAGAGAAGTTGTAGCTAATGAAACAAAACCCCAGAGGAGATGGTAAGAGCAGATATCAAGAACGCAAGGAGAAAAGTTCGTAATATCTTAAAAGAGAGGGCAAGGACTGAGAATTTGTAACGGAGAAAAAGGACGGAGGGAGTTTAGATAGGGCTTCAATCAATAACGTCATCGGCAGAGTAAACACCGAGTAGACCTGAGATTTGATCTA
This sequence comes from Equus przewalskii, assembly GCF_037783145.1. Taxonomy (NCBI): domain Eukaryota; kingdom Metazoa; phylum Chordata; class Mammalia; order Perissodactyla; family Equidae; genus Equus; species Equus przewalskii. The sequence continues at coordinate 18,678,020 of NC_091855.1, forward strand.
AATCTCGAACTTTGCCTGAGAGCATTCCTTGAAAACAGGAATCCGGCACTTTCTCGTGCAAAGCTGCTGGGGAGCGTGTTATTTAGAAAGAGAGACTAGAAAGAAAGAAGAATTAGTTGGCCAACTTTCTTTCTCCTGGAATCCTAGCAACTTGATTTTTAAATTGCCCACTAAAGATGGAATCCTTGTTAATTTGGCAAGGACTCCGCCGCTCTAATATGAAGCCATGCGTTTAAATTAACTTGACATTCGCTAACCCGGAGAGCCGGAGGCGCTCGGTGGGAGAGTGGTGGGCGTGGCCAACCCCGAGGCTGCGGGATGCCGCGCCCGCCTTCCCAGAGTGCACCGCGGCCTCAGGCTGCGTGGTTCCTCTTCTCGGCCGCTCCGGAGAGGGCAGACCATGGACGGGCTGCGGGCTAGCTCCGGGCTCTTGAGACGCGGGCGGTTGAGGCGCCGGCGCCAGCCACAGCCACACAGCGGGTCGGTCCTGGCCCTGCCCTTGAGGCCCAGGAAGATCCGAAGGCAGCTGAGGAGAAGTGTTGCGTCCCGCATGGCCGCGCTGAGGGCCCAGACGCTCCCGAGCGAGGACTCGGAGGACTCGAGGGTGGAGTCGACGGTGGACGATCCCGGAGACCCGCTGCCTGCTGGGGCGGCGGCCATTCCGGATGCAGCCCGGCGGGAGCCGTACGGCCACCTGGGGCCTGCAGAGCTGCTGGAGGCCTCGCCCGCGGCCCGCTCCCTGCAGACCCCGCCGGCGCGCCTGATGGAGGCGCCCGCCCTGCCCGCGCGCCTGGTGCCGGCTTCCGCGCCGCCTGCGCGCCTGGTGGAGGTGCCCGGCGCGCCAGCGCACGCGGTGGAGACCTCGGCCCTGCTGTGCTCTGCCCAGCACTTGGCGGCCGCCCCACCGACCGTGGTCCCTGCGACGCTCTCGGGGCCGCAGGTGGACAGCACGGGCGGGGAGCTGTCCTGGGACTCCCCGCTGCTGCGCGTCTTGGCCGAGCTGAACCGCATCCCCAGCAGCCGGCGGCGGGCGGCGCGCCTGTTTGAGTGGCTCATCTCACCCATGCCGCCGGATCATTTCTATCGGCGCCTGTGGGAGCGGGAGGCGGTGCTGGTGCGGCGGCAGGACCACACCTACTACCAGGGTCTTTTCTCTACCGCCGACCTGGACTCCATGCTGCGCAACGAGGAGGTGCAGTTCGGGCAGCACCTGGACGCCGCGCGCTACATCAACGGGCGGCGAGAGACCCTGAACCCGCCGGGCCGCGCCCTGCCCGCCGCCGCGTGGTCCCTGTACCAGGCCGGCTGCTCCCTGCGCCTCCTCTGTCCGCAGGCTTTCTCGACCACCGTGTGGCAGTTTTTGGCTGTGCTCCAGGAGCAGTTTGGCAGCATGGCAGGCTCCAACATTTACCTCACGCCCCCCAACTCGCAAGGTTTTGCCCCCCACTACGACGACATCGAGGCTTTTGTGCTGCAGCTGGAAGGTAGGAAACTCTGGCGTGTCTACCGACCCCGGATCCCCACTGAGGAACTGGCCCTGACATCCAGCCCCAACTTCAGCCAGGATGACCTCGGTGAGCCAGTGCTGCAGACCGTGCTGGAACCTGGAGATTTGCTCTATTTTCCTCGGGGCTTCATCCACCAAGCCGAATGCCAGGATGGAGTGCACTCTCTGCACCTCACTTTGTCCACGTACCAGCGCAATACCTGGGGCGACTTCCTGGAGGCCGTACTGCCTCTGGCAGTGCAGGCTGCAATGGAAGAAAATGTGGAGTTTCGTAGGGGTCTGCCCCGAGACTTCATGGATTACATGGGGGCCCAGCATTCGGATTCTAAGGATCCGCGAAGAACTGCTTTCATGGAGAAGGTGCGGGTTTTGGTTGCCCGCTTGGGACACTTTGCCCCTGTCGATGCGGTGGCTGACCAGCGAGCCAAAGACTTCATCCACGATTCTCTGCCCCCTGTGTTGACTGATAGGGAAAGGGCACTAAGTGTTTATGGGCTCCCAATTCGTTGGGAGGCTGGAGAACCTGTAAACGTGGGGGCCCAGTTGACAACAGAAACAGAAGTGCACATGCTTCAGGATGGGATAGCTCGGCTGGTGGGAGAGGGAGGCCATTTGTTTCTCTATTATACAGTGGAAAACTCTCGTGTTTATCATCTGGAGGAACCTAAGTGCTTGGAGATATACCCCCAGCAAGCTGATGCCATGGAACTCTTGCTCCGCTCCTACCCAGAGTTTGTAAGAGTAGGGGACCTGCCCTGTGACAGTGTGGAGGACCAGCTTTCTTTGGCAACCATGTTATATGACAAGGGGCTGCTGCTCACCAAGATGCCTCTCACCTGAACTGTTTCTTGTTGATTGCTGAAAACAAGACAGTAGTGATTCTCTCCTACCATTACCACCTTTTTGGGGGAAAAACTCATGTTCTTACCTTGATAACCATCAATGTGCTCACATTTACCTTTATGACTTCTTCAATGTCACAAATCTCAAATGATCTTCTAGGAACCACCACCTCATCTAGGCACAAAATAAAAGCAGAAGTTGGAGGTGGAAATAAGGAGCTACTTATGCAGAAGTGACCTTGGTCCCTGATAATTTCAGAGCACCGACTTCATCATCACCCTCAGGCTTCAGTGTACTGTGTAGCACTTGCTGGGTCATTCTGCTTGAGACATTAGAAGTTTTTATTTGGAATTTGCATCCTTCATTTGAGTTCTCTTTCATCAATTTGGGGGGAGGGTTGGGGTCAGTATCGTGTTTGTTATTGTGAGTTTGTATGAATATTAGAAAAGTTATTAAAGTGCCAAAGAATGTTTCCCTTTTCTAAGGCTAGATTATTATGTGGCATGATTTGAAAGAATGTGGGAGTGGGGAGGAAGATAGGGAAAATCTTTCATGGCTGAGGTGAAAGGTTACTTGAGGTGGTTGTAGGATTGGGGACCAATTCTGTAACTTTGGGGGTAATTTACTCATTTTAATCATGCTTACTTGGACCCCAAACAGCACAATCCTATTAGAAAAGTTATGAGTATATTGTTTTTGCTCAGTGCTTGCTTTCATCAGTGGCTGGCACTGCTCCCAAAGGGGCAGCATGTCACCTAGTTGTGCTATCATAGGTCTCAGTCAACCAACTTGTAGCAAGCTGGCCATGAGGGAAGGCTGGTATTCAAGTCACTTTCCACTTTCATTTTTTTCTGGCAGTTGGAAGAAACTTACCCAAATCTGGCAAGTGAATATTCTCATGGTTGGTGGAAAAGAGCCTGGTGTACCAGAGAGCACTGGACTTGGAACCAGAAGACCTGGGTTTGGGGTGGTGGCTGGTAGGCAGCTGGCTGAATGACCTGAGGCTGCTGCTACGCCTGGGCACACAGATTTTGTAAGTATATTTTGGTACAGCTTGATGTCTGCACCTCAACATTTAGGTTGTATCTGGAACTTTTAAAATCCCATCACTGTAACTGACAGGTTCAGTTGTATAAGGTTGAGAACTTTATAGTGTTTTTTTTTTTTCAGTTGCAAAAGCATAGATGTACGTAAAGTAAAAATGAAAGCTCTCCCTCCAATGCGACTTTCCTTAGAGAGCTGAACCTTAAGCTTACAAGGCTTTTTTGGGGTGCTTAATCAAACATCAATACAGTAGTTTTTTGGCCTTTTTAATATTCACGTTTTCCTAAAATGGGCTTTTTTGAACTAACTTTCAAATCAGTTCAAAATTTTTTTAAGGGACAAAATAGCAAATAAAAGCCTGAGGGGCAGGAGAAAAATAAGAGGACTGAGAGGATGGTGCCAAGAAGGAAACGAAGTAGCCTTTCCTGACTTTCATCCTACGGGCTTGCAGGGAAGTCCCAAAACCTCCAGATCATGGAAAAGTCTTGTTAAAAGGAGTGAAGACACAGGACTCACCTCCAGGAGACCTACCTTTAAAAGTTTCTTGGAGAAAACTATTGAATTTGAGTGGCTTTTGCCCCTCTTTGGGTTGCAAGTAAACACGTTTTGCTTCCTCCTTCACTTTTCCTATGACCATCTCAATCTTGAATACTTTCTGCGTCAGCAAGTCCTTTTGGCTTAGTGTTTGAATCTAGATCAGAACAAATGATGTTGAAAAAAACTATACGAGGCTGCAAATCATCAAAAAGCATTAAAGTAACATTGCAGCATGCTTATTGGTGTTAGACGGTATATAAATGCCTAAGAGCATTGTTCTCTTGTGATATTGGTTGGACATGTTTTACACCTGTTAATGAAAAATTCACTTTAGCTTTTTGGACATGATGAAAGGAACCTGCTAAGAAATGTTTGTTTGGTGTGAAGCTGGTCGTGAATTATATGAAGAAAGAATTTTTTCCTTTTTAAATTCCTTTTTCTCTCTATTCCTTCATTTCATCTAACAGCTTTGAAAGATGAGAACCACCTGTTCAGCTATGAGTGTGCCTTTGGTGAAAGAGCCTTAATTAGGAATTAGGGAAAGTTGAGAAGGAAAAAGAAAATCTAGGGGCCAGCTCCAGTCCCTCATGCCTTCTTTGTGCCTACCTGCAGAAAAGAAAGAAGAACCTGGGTTTAGGGGATGGTGGGGAGAAAATGGAAAGGAATGGAACAGTATTTCAGAAACAACAATTGACAACAACAAACCCTGATTTTGAGGGCTACTTGATAGGGCTAAGAGGATTTTTGTTTTGGCTTTTTACTAATAGGATTTATAATCCTGTCTTGGATGGATGTTTTGTATCTTCAAATGAGATATCTGTGTCTGAGGTTTAGATGCGATGTGGACGTGGATGTAGATGAGGCTGTGTCTGTCATGAGGAAAAGAAAGGTCTGAGGAACTCTGGAGAGCCCTGCATTTTCTCTGAAAACACAGCTTGTACTTATCTACCCTGTTCTTGATCTCCTGAAGCATTTCTTGGTTTCCTTCATTTTCTAAGTTAAGTATCTTCATTGCCTGATGAATTTCTCTGAAAGATAAGAAGGACTTCTTAGGTGGTTTTTCCTATCCTTAAAAAAGGCACAGGGTTGGCAAATACAGAACTCGGAGTCAGACAAGAATCCTAAATTTCCAATCCTAACTGCGGTTTTGCTGAGCCTTAGCTGCAAAAAGGGTGTGATGCTTAGCTTATAGGGATGTTGTGTAGTTTTGTTTTTGTTTTTGGTGAGGAAGATTGGCCCTGAGATAACATCTGTTGTCAATCTTCCTCTTTTTGTCACTAAGCTATCATCTGTGCCAATCTTCCTCTATTTTGTATGTGGGATGCCGCCACAGCATGGCTTGATGAGCAGTGTGTACGTCTGTGCCTGGGATCTGAACCCGCAAACCCTGGGCCACTGAAGTGGATTGCATGAACCTAACCACTATGCCACTGGGCCGGCCCCTGTTGTGTAGTTTTTGAGGTGATGTATTTGAAGATACTAATAGATACCATTTGTTGAACACCTTTATGACAGTTACTGAACATGTCGTCTCATTAATCATCACCACAAACCCATATGGTAGACTATCATCTGCATTTGATACATGAAAAAATGGGCTCAGAGAGTTTAAGTAACTTAACCCAGGCTCACAAAGCTAGCGCATGCCTGAGCTGGGATTCAAACCGTGGTCTTTAACTCTAAAGCCTGTCCTCACAGTAGGCATCTGATAAAACCACCTGGGATGGAGAACAGGCGCGTGAACTACATGAGCTTGACTTTGCATCTAATTTAGGCCAGTTTTTCTGTTACCCACTTGGGTAAGCAGGTGAACGGCACAAGTGAGCCTGTGCTTTTCCAGCCATTAGGCAGCCTGGAAAGGCAGGGATATATTCTAACTCGGGTGGGAGAGTTGGCAGTACAAGAGGCTGTGGCAAGAACCAAAGGTTTAGTGCTTACTTTAGAACAGCATTGTGGTTCTCTAGGAGCAGCACGTCTAGGAAGGTGTCCCTGACTCGGTCTCCTTGAAGTTTCAGGGCTAGGATGCTACGGCAAGCTTCTAGTCGTACACCTGGTGACTCTTCATAGTGGATGGCCCAGAGCAGAAGGTCTGTCACTTGGGGACTCACTTGGCCAATCTGTCCCAAAGCTGCAGAGATTAGAGGGCAGCACAATTTTTAATTTTGTCACTTAAGACTGAGTCGGCTATATCCTAGCATCCAGAGATAGCCTTATTAATAAGTAATAAGGTGTAGGCAACCACCTGCTAAATTAAGTATTGCAAATGCTAAACTAAGTATTTTGTCTGTATCTTCCCTTTTGGATGCAAATCACCATTAGAATTTTAGGGATGGGTTATGTTATCTCCAAGGAGATTCCTAGGAGGGGGTGATCCATCCCATCCTTGGGATGTGAGCATACACTGATTTACCTATGTATCTAGGGATGAGATATGGGATGGATAACTCAGAAGACCAGCCTAATCAAGGCAGGGTGATGGGGAAAGGAGGCACAATTACTTCACAGGTTTATCTAGGGCCAGTTCTGCTGGGGACCTGCCAGAGACTGTCAGAGAGAGAAGCAATGCCAAGGATGCTTTAAAAAGAAACTCTAGGAAAATCTGAGGGCAGGGTTTTAGGTCTGTAGCAGTCTTGAATCTGGTCTTTTACAGAGTCCTCTAGTGGAAACCTCCAGAGAAAGCAGGCATAGCCAACAGTGGATACCTCCTTGGAACTTCTCCCTAATTCTGTTGGCAGGGACTGTCTTGTCAGCCCTTTGCCTTAGTAAGTTTGAGATAGACCTAGACTTGGGATCTTTCACTAAAAATTAAAAAGAGGAAGATAATAATCTTTAATTTCTCAGGCAAGGAACTTCTGAGAAGGTGTGATCATCCTCCCCAACACACTACCCACTTCCTAGAGAGATTCTGGGGATCATCTCTACTAGCATATAGGAAGGTATTTGAGGTTGAGGAGCTGGGGCCAATCTTTCTGTAATACCTCGAATGGCAAAGGCCTTGATTTTCCAGTAAGGATCTCTCTGTGTCAGATTCAGAAGGCATTCAAGGACCTGGGATGGATAAAAGGCACTGTTGAGTAGAGAGGACCAGAGCAAGAATGAACCAGAGACAGGGCCCCTTCTTGTCTCTAAAATGTACTAGAACCGAAAAATGACTTTTTATTGGTTCTAGTGACAAATGATCTGGAGCCTGCACACACAGTGTATTAGCTGAAGTATCTCATCTGTAGACTGATTTTGTCAGCTCACAGATCTATGGCCAACAGGCTTCTTTTGAACACTTCCATCAGGTTTTCCCCTAATAACTAGGGATTACAACTCCATTCACGAGTTGATCCTAAAGCCCATAACTAAGGTGAGAACAGGATTCAGGGATGTGCTCTAGAGTGAAGTCTGGGCTGGCTGGGAGCTAAATGTGGTCCTCACTGATTGATGTGGCCTCTATACCCCCTCACCTTCCTGGTTCTTATCTCTCATTCTGTGTCCCCACAGAGTGGTGAGTGTTCTATGCACAACAAGGGAAGCTCAGGGTAATGCCCTCTTCAGGTTAATCAGGTAAGATGGGAACATGTTTCCTTGACTCACCATCTCATCACGGATCTGCAGGGCACCTGCTGCCAAACAGGCTGCCCGTCGAACTGCCATGAAGTCATCAGAGAAGCAGTTCAGGAAGCTTGGGAGAAGCTTGGCGGTCATGAGCTTGAGCCTACCAATCAGGGAGAGGGCTTCCACACGCTCCTGGGGATTTCCTTGACTCAGCTTGACTCTGTAAGGCACAGGTGCTTTTATTTTCCCTCCTTAAACTTTTGGTGCCCCCCTCCACCCCACTAATGCCCTCAGGATAAAATCCAACCTCTGTAGGCTCTCTATTGTTCATTCCCACCCTTTCCTAGTCAGCCTTATGCCCATTAGGTTAAGTTTCACTGCGCAAAGACCTCAACTCTCTCGTTTACTTGAATCCCTATGACCCAGCATATGCTAGGCACTAAGCTATCTTGACTGAATAAAGGAAACATTCAACATGCACCTCTTACACAGTCGAGTTCTCTTCACTGCCCTTAGATGTGCCATGCTCATTTCTGCATTTGGCTCCCAGCCTGGAATGTCTTCCCTTCTCCTCTCTGCCTGAAGTCTTAGCCATCTTCCACAAACATGACCTTACTAGGCATTTGTGTATCATGCCTGTATCATCAGAATCATGTCCTAGTTTTGAACTCTTAAACATCCAAAACAGTGCCTAACACCTAGTGGGCACTCAGTGATTCTTTCCTTAGCCACAGTGTTAGCATCTGTAGGGACTGTTAACTTTCTATTTTATTTTTTTAAAATAATTCTGCAATGGGACCTAGTACGATGATAAGCATACAATACAGGGCAGCTCACCCAAACGCTGGCAGGCTGGATCCCAGGCCGCCTGAACACTTGTAAGAATAGAGAAGTTTCTCTCTCCATGTTGACTACGTCTTACCTGATTGTGTCATGCACCTCCTTCCCAAGGCTCTTGTGCCCCAGAGCTTGGGCAGCTGCTTGTCTCACTTCCTTATGCCAGTCATTCAACATCAGCTGGATCAACTTATGTTTCATATCCTATAAATAGGTGTAATAATGAGCTACCATTTATTGAACGTCAGTTTTGTACTTGGCACTGCGCTAAATGTTTTTTTTCCCAGTTATTTTATTGAGGTCATAATGGTTTATAACTGTAATTTCAGGTGTACATTATTATTTTTCAGTTTCTTATAGACTGCATTGTGCTCACCACCAATAGTCTAATTTTTTTTTTTTAGCAAGATTAGCCCTGAGCTAACATCTGCCGCCACTCCTCTCTTTGCTGAGGAAGATTGGCCCTGAGCTAACATCTGTGCCCATATTCCTCTACTTTATATGTGGGACGCCTGCCACAGCATGGCTTGATTAGCGATGCGTAGGTCTACACCCGGGATCCAAACCAGCGAAATCCGGGCCACTGAAGCAGAGCATGCAAACTTAACTGCTGCATCACTGGGCTGGCCCCACCAATAGTCTAATTTTTATCTGTCACCACACATGTTCCCTTTAACACTTCCGCCCACCCCTGCACCCCGTTCCCCTCTGGTACCACTAATCTGTTCTCTTTGTCCATGTGTTTGTTTATTTTCCACGTAGGAGTGAAATCATACGGTGTTTGTCTTTCTCTGGCTGGCTTATTTCGCTTAACATCATGCCTTCAAGGTCCATCAATGTTGTTGCAAATGGGACAATTTTGTCTGTTTTTATGGCTGAGTACTATGTGTTGAGTGTTTTTACCCATCACCTAATCCTCCCGAACAGTCCAATGAGGCAGATATTATTCCCATTTACAGATGACAAAATGGTGGCTTAGATTTACTTGCCCAGGGTTAATATGTCGAGTGCTGGAGCCAGGACTCAGACCCAGGTCTGTCCTCCAAGCTCATTCTTTAAACTGCTATCCTATGTTGGAGGACCAGTGCAATCTGTGTTTGAGAGACTTAAAATTTGAAGGTGATACATTAATAGGGTGACCAACTCATTTCAGTTTACCTGGGACTTTCTTGGTTTTAGTATTAAAAGTCCTGTGTCCTGGACAAACCGGAACAGCGGCCACCCTATATATCAGTACTTCTCTCAGAGGGGAAGGACAAAGATTACTACAGTTATAGCTGATGATTGTGTAAATATGCCCTATCTGTTTTCCTGGCCTGAAACATCTCCCTTTTCCACCCTTACCTGGTAACTGCTGTTTTCCTACTCTTCTTTTAGGATTTAGATCAAAAAGCATCTCCTCAGTAAACTCTCCTCTCCCCTCTGTAAGCACAGGAAATCTCTATAATACCTCATAGTGGCTTCTGTTACAGCTATTTATAACATTTACTGAGAGAGGCCATATTATCTTGACATCCCCAATGCTAGTATAGTGCCTAGCGTGTAGGATGTGGTCAGGAAGTGCTTGCTTACTGAATGATGAAAGAATGGATGGACATACTGCCTCTCTTAATTCCAGCAGTCTGACGTGGAGTTCTCATTTGTACCCCATCCCCGGCTTGCTCTGCGTATCGTAATTTTTACTTTCAGTTGGCAATCCTAAGTGACAAGTGCTAAGGCAGTGAATGTGCACATGAATTGGCTGTTAAAAAGCAGATTCTGACTGAGTTCACCTGAGGTGAGATTTTGCACTTCTAACAAGCTCCCAGGTGATGCCTGTGTTGCTGGTCCAGCACTTTAGCAGCAGGGTACGATAGCAGTTGAGGAAGAATTAACGACCAAAACATCTTCAGGTGATTATACCAAATGGCCAGATTTTGTGCTTTCCACACCAAAATGTGAGGGTCAAAGAGTGGAGGGTGTTCACTTCTCATGGGAGTGGCAGTGTTCTGGGCCATTTTGCAGGTACTCACTGTTATAAGGAAAGACATAGTGGCACATGGGAAGAAGGGCAAAAATCCCATGTGGACAGCTCAAGGTGATTTAAAAGTAATTGCAAAAGGAGGTCAGGTGAAGGCCTAAATGATGGTCACGGTTCCCTTTGCCTGGAAGTCCCTCTTCAGTCCTGTCCCAGTCTTGCTCGGCTGTCCCAGGTTCCTTCACAGAACTTTAACTGATGACTTCAGCCTCATCAGTCTCTCTCCGAAAGGTGTTAAGAAAGTACCTTACATTTATCGCTTGTTCTTGACTCACTTGTTTGTTAGTCTTGGTACTCCAACTATAATGTCAGTTTTTTGAAAGTAGGGACTGTGTTTTATACTTTCTCTGTGCGTGTGCTGAGCACTCAAGGAGAGCCAGTATAGACACTAGGATAGTTGGGTTGTGGGTAGTTTAAGTCAGTGCTGCTCAAACTATCTGTGATGCAGGACCAGTTTTTTGGGGTGGGAAATGTCATTGACTGATACTTATACGTTGATGCTGAAACAACATCAAATTACTATAAAAGTTTCTAAACTCGTTCTCTTGTTTTTTTGCTTGTTTCCTCGTGGGTGAGTTAAAAGTGTTTGTGGACTGCTGCCATGCTGAGAAGCAGTGGCTTAAGTCGCAGAAAGACATGGCATTTGAAGATAATTCTGACTTAGGAGTAAGAGTAGCAATATAAGGACAGAGGTCTGTTTGGTAAGAATGGGATACTAGATAGCAGCAAAAAGTGGAAGGGCTCCCTAGCCCAGGCTTCGCTTAGACTTTCTGTCCTGGGAACACAGAAAGAGAAGGCTTACCAAACTGACACTTCCACTGATCTGGGAGACAGCCCGGCAGGCCACAATCCGATCCTTCCATTGACGGCTGTTCAGCTCCACGGCAAGCAGGGTGTGTATCAGGGTCTGAGGAAATGGAAGACTTGTGTGAATATTCATAATTGCTTTTAGAGATGCTAGAACCTTGAAGAAGTGACATCCTAACATGGCGTTCAGCATAATTAGTGTCACAAGTACATGAGATGCCCATCTCTAGCAAAGGAGAGTGGGTTTACAAGATATGAGGCACTCTTCCATCTGAGCCAACTGACTTCTGGGATCAGAAATCAGGGAACAAGACAGATTTAGTAATCTGAACAGAAAACTCCTGGGGTCTTCTCTTCTTGACTGTCTTTACCCCTAAATGATTTGTATATGCCTCAATCTTTTTGGGTTTCACATTTCTGCTGAAAGTAAACAGAATGGTAGGTCTGTGCAGTTTTCAATGGTAAACTTCCGGCAGAAGCAAATTCTACATATCACAACTCTTCTTGCATATAGTTAGAAACCACCGGCAGCCTGCTTTTCTCACCTTTCTCTTAGCTCACTATTGTCACTTCCCTGTATACACCCCCGTTCACCCACACTTAGTCCAGTTCCACCTATGCTTGAGATCATCCTACCCTGCCACCTGCTTTTTTGATTCCTTACATTCACTGACCTCAAAGACCCAATTGTTCCCCCAAATCTGGTTTCTTTCTCTGACTCTAAAACAGGCACATACTGTCTTCCCACTGAGATGGCTCAGGAGCATACAAGACTGGTGCTCAGTTTCCTCATTCCTCTTGGTAAACAGCTGATGGAGGATCCTCTTAATCACGGGGTAAGTGGCAGCACCTTCCAGAGCCAAGCACTGAGCTGCAGCCCAGCTGTCCACGCTATTACCTGCCACAGTGGGATGAAAAAAGGAGTCCAGAATGGCAATCTCTTCTCCCCACAGAGAGAACAGCCTTTAGGTTGGTACCCAAGGCTGCTACCTGCCTGATAACTCACTTCCTTGTGCCCCTCTCAGTCTAGAAATCCAATGCTATATTTAAAGCATATTTAAGTGGATCATGTCAAGGTTTTAAATATAGACTGAAAATCTTAACTGAAAAGTCTCATCCTAAAAGGCTCTTGTTAGGAATAGAGCAGTAAGGCGCTTCTGGCCTCGGTCGGAGATACAGTTTTTCCTCCCCCTAGAGGTTGGGAAGTCTGGAGTGAAGGCTTTTTTAAAACAGATGAATTAAATGGTTGAATGTCTATATTCAGATGGCCAAACCAGTCAGCCCTCTGTCTTTGTCTCCACCCCACTACCCACCACCCTGCCTCTAGGGAAGGAACGGGCACATCTTTCAGAGAGAACAGTCAGGCCTCTTGGGCCTAACTGACAGGCACCTGACAGGACCCTTTTGCTTGTATTACTCCAACAATGCATGTGGTCAATGCCTGTAAGTTACTGTGCAAAAATGGAAGCATGATGTATTCAAGTGGTGATTTTTTTAATTTTCAGAAAGTATTCTTTAATATTGTTACATCATCTTTTCACTGAAAAGAAAATCTGGTTGTGTGAATTCAAGGGGGCATGTTTTCTAGTCACATGCACCTGAAACACTTAGCCCAGGTCCCACTAGGTAGCAGTATACCTATTTTGTCAAAGTGCCTACGAAGAACTAAGCTCTGTTCAACATAAACCTAAAGTAGACATCACAGAGCATGATTGTGGACAGGAAAGGATTAGGAAAGGCTGATGGTGAGATTTCCTTGCTCTACCCCATATTCCCTGGTCAGAAATAACAGGGCCTTACTCACCCTTCAAAAGGGCAGTCTGCATGATGTCCCGGGCAACGGGATTATGTGACTGTATGGCGTATTGGCATACTGCTGCTGCCATCCGCACATGCTCATTCTTGTCACAAAGAGCAGCCTCCAGGGCGGGCTGTAGAACCTCTGGCAAGTCCTGGATAGGCGGGGCTTTCACGGGCTCCTTGTCTGTGATCAAAAGAGCCAGGTAAGAGGGTGTAGCCCCTTGGCTTTTCTCTGAAACACAGCGTCCTTCCCGTGGCCAACCTCAGTCTCAGTTGCAGGTGATTCCTGCTACTTAATGTAATTAGAGTTTAGCTGAGCCCCTGCAATGGGCAGGATTTTATGGTTCACTTCTGTGCTGGGTATCCCACTTCCCAATCCTTTATCTTCTGGCTTCTAAAGAGCTGTATTCAAGCCAAAAAAGAATGTTTCCAGCTAGGCTATTGCAACCTTCACCATTAGTTTTAGTGATGAAAATCAACCTCTTTACCCTATATATTTTTGTATTTTTAATAATAGCAATTATATTTACGTAGTGCTTTGCCATCTATATAGTGTTTTCATATTATTGCATTCAGTCTTCCAGCCCTCATTGAAGTAGGCAAGCCAGGTGTTACTGCAGAGCTCACCTGAAATATGTGTATTTCAGGAGTCTTAGTTTTAACTAAACAGACTCACAAGACCATCATAGACCACACATGGCACAGTCTTCAGAAGGATGCAGGGTGGGAGCACAGTTTGCCAACAGGGCAGCCCCAGGCATTCCTTTCGGCCAGTTCTTGAGGCATTTTGAATAGCATTCCACAGAGCCTGCTGGGGACAGCTCAGGAACATAGAATCCACTCTGGGAACAAGTCTTATGTTTCACGGAGTTGGTATCTCTTTTTTAACAACGCCATAGATATATTTCCAGAGTCCACAAAGAGCATGCCTGTTATCATTCACAGCATTCATGGAAACCCAAAGGATGGTGCTGCCTTCAAGTATTCATATTTCACTTACAGTTCTTCCCAGTCCAAATGTATCATTCAGGGTTCATTTTTATCATAAGTGATGCTGCCTTTAAAGATAGTTCCTGTCCTTATCAGGTTATCAGGGCCACGGGTAGGCATTTAAAGCTCAAATTCTCAAGTAGAAAGGGCAAAGGTTTTCCTAACCTTTTGTCCATAACTATTCTCATTTTGTGGATAAAGAATTTGAAGCTCAGAGAGGCTAGCTGACTTACCAAGGAGTCAGCAGATTGGACCTGTGACTGTGATTTTAGGATTTTTAATCTGTCCTTTTTACTAACAATGGGGGCTGCTATGGCATCTGTTAAGAACGGGTTAGATGGAAATATGTGTATTTCTGGGCAATAGATAGAAGTCAGTTCAGTATTTCAAGAAATAATAAGGACTTTTTGGGGTGAGGGGTAGGAAATAAGACAAATCAAAATTGAATCAACCAGGACATGTGAAAGGGATCACGTGAAAGGCACAATTCTAGGGGAAGACAAAGGCGTTCTTTGTATGTGTGTGGAAGATTTGGGGATAAGATTATAATAATACCTGTTGCTGCCTATTGAAGGTTTTCTCTATATCCTGGCACTGAAAATACATCATCTCATTTAGTAGCCAAGGAAACAAGCAGTTATAATAAATGTATGTGTGGGAGCATACAGCAGGGACACTGAACCGAGTCTGGGGGGGAGAGCAAGGAAGACTCCTCAGAGGAGGTGACACTTGAGCTGAAAAGTGAATGGCAAGCATAGAAGTTAATCAGGTAAAGAGAGAGAGGAGGGATTTTCCAGCAGAGAAGCAACAAATTTGAAGACCTGGAGGAAAAATGCCCAAATCTGGAGCTCCATAGACGAGAAATAAGTCAAATGAAACTTTAAAAACCTGACAACTTTGTAGAGGTAGAATGACTCCCCGCCCTTAAGGAGTTCCTTGCCTGGTAGGGATGGCGGGAAAGTAAACAGACAGTTATGAGAGAGTGATTAATATTAGGATGCTACCAGCAACAGAGAAGGAAAAAGTATCAGCCTGGGCTTCATATAAAAGGTCAATCTGAGAGGGCACTTGAGGGCTAAGAGACTGTCGGTTTTATGTTCTTTCAAGAGCAGTTTATAGTTTCCATCTTCTGGGTCCTATGTCTTAACAACCATCTCCTCAGTAGGTTATAGTTCTGGCCTTTGTAGATGGGAAATTTTCCTTTTTAACTGCTTATTGCTAGTAAAGAAAAAAGCTATTGACATTTCTTTTTCAAAAGATTACAGACCATTGGAAAAAATGGCCAAGTCCTTAATTCATTTTACAAAGGTAGCAAAAACTAAAAGATAGTGTAAATAAAAACAAAACTACCAATTTCATTTACAAATGTAGTTAAACATTCTAAAATATTAACTCAAACCCATTGGAGTAAAAAAAGAATACTATATCATCATCATTGGGATTTATTTTAAGAATTTAACAGCAGAATTCATCATAACCACAAATTAAGGGAGAAAAAGCTAGAAAATGGCTGATGAAAATTCAACAGTCATTTTTGTAATTAATAGAAAAGCCAACATACATGTTGGCATATGTTTGTAAAAGCAGAGAGAGAGTTGTGGAATGCCCAGCTAAACATAGCTTACCCTGGGGAGTGGTGTGGGGGTGGGAAGGTAATTACTTCTTTTTATATTCCTCCGTGTTGACTGATAATGACGCTTTATATTTCTCTTGTAATTAAGAAAGGATATTTAGGAGGTAGAATCAGTAGGATTTATTGGTCAGTTGGTTGTGGGGAAAGGAAGGTCTTGTCCAGGATGACGCAGGGTCCTGACTGGAAATGGGATGGATTTTGGGGCTGCGGATTGAGACGTGGAATGTGGAGAGGGGTCTACGGAGAGGGCAATGACTTCAGTATGGGACATGTTCACTTTGAGGTGTGCTGTCAAAAGAAGTTAAGGCTAAAATGGAGTTGGGAGGAAAGTGTGTATATACAGCGTTCAAATATATATTTCAAATATATATATATTTACATATATATAATTTTTGGCTATTACAGTTGGGTCTGAAAGGTAATGGAGTGTAGTGTAAAAGGCACTGGACCAGAAGTCAGGAATTTTAATCTCATCTCTATTGCTAATAAACTGTATATATTCAGGCCAGTCTCTGGGTCTTGGTTTTCACATTTGTAAAAGGATCTCAGATAAGCTCCAGGGTCCCCACCAGTTCACATTTTCTACGGCTCTGTGAGTTGTTGCTATCCTCAAGCAGTTCATTCTGGCTCTCACCTGAGTCCCCCTGGCTGGTGACAGTCCGGGGCCGTTCTAAAGCCGCTGTGGCACATGTGAGGATGGCTTGGATTCGGGTGTCATCATGCATGTCCCCCAAGCTCCGCAGCAGGCCCTCTGCTGTCTCATGGTGCCACTCAATGACTGTGCCGCAGGGAGGGAAATGAGAAGAGAACCGCCTGGTTAGGGGTATGTTGTGCTGCAGGTAGGTGACAAGAAGTTCCCTTCCCTTCAGGACAATTCAAGCAAAACATTAGCTCAGAAGAATAAAGGACCCCATGGAAGTTATTTCTCTGATGATCCAGGTACCCTCTTGGGCAGTTCCCAAACAAAACCCTCCCCAGTCCCATCCTATATCCTATCTCTCTTTGCTTAAATAACTCTTCATTGTTACCATCTGGAAAATAAAAAGGGGCAATAAATCATAGTGGTTAAGGATACTGTGTTGTCAGATATACCTGGTTTGGAATCACAGTTATTAGCTGTGTGACCTTGGATAAGTTACGTAAGCTCTCTGAGCTTGAGGTTTGTCATTTGTAAAATGAGAACAATACTAGAATCTACCATACAGAGTTGCTTTGAGTATTAAATGAATTAACTAGACGAAGTGTTTAGCAAAATGCCTGACAAGATAAGGGCTCAAATGTTAATGATTGTGGTTATCAATAGGTTTCCTTTCCTTTGAAGGCTCTTGCCATCTGGCTTTCAAGGTCTCCCTTATTTTATTGCTAACTGCTCTCTTTGCAGGTATCAAGCCTTTATTTGAGTGCTCCCATCATCTGTAGTTGCTCCCTACTAGTAGCTTTTACTCAGAATCTCTTTTTCAACCCATTTTTGTGTATCTGATCCAGTTTATGTGATGGGTTGCTTCTGTTTTTCCTGCACTAACTACACTAGTCTCTCATTTTCAGAAAGCCAGCAGCCCTTGAACCCTCAAATCTTGTGGCTTTCAACAGTCCTTGCTAGGCCCTTACTCTGCCCCAGATTGTTATGTTTCATAAGATAGGGATGATTTTCAAAGATTGAGAAAAGCTGCTCCAAGGTGAGGACTCCTCCCTCACAAATACACACTGATACATCGGGAACCCGCCCCCTTCACTCACTTCGGGCCCAGGCAGTCTTCCATTCCTGCAGCATCCTCTGCAGGACCACCAGTTCCCAAGTCACGTCCTCCTTCAGTGATTTTGACAGCTTCTTGGGTCTCCTGGTCTTAATGGGCGCGTCCTCTTCACCCGCCTGCAGCAGCAGATCCTTGGCTGGGGTGGGCAAAGCAGTCCAGCGCGGGGCCCCTTTCACAGGCCTACAAGCTGTGCAGTATGGCAGTATGAGATATTTCTCCCCACGGCTCTAGGCCCAGTGTTCCCAGCTAGCACCACATTCCTGTTCCTGACAAACACCAAGACAAAACAAATCTCAAGAGAACTTTCCCGTGATTATATAGGGAACTGAGTACAAGTTCCATAGGGAGTTAGGAAAAGTCCTGACTACAGACATGATAAAGCCATGATAATGGGGAGAAAAACTGAGATAGATACAAACGTTTTTATAAGTTTAATGAATCTTTAGGAACATGAATATGTTTATATATAACAAGGTTTGCTCATAAAATTCAATTATTTGATATATTGCAATTTAAAGTAGAGTATAATTGGCCATTAATTCCTAATTTTTTAAGTTTTTAATTTGAGAGAAGGAATGGTGCTACCAGCTGCTAAATTTTAAAGATTTTAGCATCTCTGAGTTTTTCTTTTATTTTGGTGAGGAAGATTGGCCCTGAGCTAACATCTGTTGCCAATCTTCCTCTTTGTGTTTGAGAAAGATTGCCCCTGAGCTAACATCTGTGCCAGTCTTCCTCTACTTTGTGGGATGCCACCACAGCCTGGCTTGATGTTTGGTGTGTAGCTCTGCTTGCAGGATCTGAACCCATGAACCCTGGGTCACCGAAACAGAGTGCATGAACCCAATCCCTACACCACTGGGCCGGCTCCTGAGGGTTTTTTTTAATTATGACAAATAACAGTTGGAAATTTGAGAACAGAAGAAAATATATAAATAGAGATTTATATGGTTGTTATAGAAAAATAGTTTATGTTTTCTAGACTTAATGTTCTCCCTAGTGTCAGATCCAGAAAGCCTCTTTCTCAGAAGAGTAGTTGTGTGGAGAAGGCAAAATATAAAAATATTTCCAGATTACTAAATTCATTATTTGCCACATTGCTTATCAGTCTCACATTCTAATCTGTCACTATCAACCATTTCTTTTTCTTCAAAGATTTCATTCTAACTCCAACACGTTTAGATTTGTTCTTAGTTCTTTCCTTTGAGCAAGGAGGGCAATACCATTTCTTTCTTCCTGTGTAGAAAGAGTCCCGTGAGACTCCAGGGCAGTTTAGCCCAGATGCCCATACAGAGTGTAGCCCCGAAATGGTCCTCACCCGGCTTGGTGGTGCTGGGAGAACCCAGTCACCCTGCTGAGGGCCTCTTTCTTTGCAGGGGAGGATGTGTGCAGCCACAAGCCGTGGAACCACCTCCAGACAGGTCAGCTACCAGTGAGTGGACACAGACACTCCCTCACTTCTCTCCTTTCAGCCTGCTTGAAATCCCTCCGAAGGAAGTGAGAAGTAGCCGAGTTAACCCCTCTCTTCCTATATCCCCCTGCTCAGAGTGTTAAAATGGATGTGGTGAGGAAGTCCTGAATCCCTGATATTTAACCTCTGTGGAAGTGGCAACATTTATTTTACTTCCAGTATTTTGAGTTCTAGGGAGGTAGGAACACATCCACTAACCCCCTTCCATGTCCAGATTTATCTAAAGGGAGCACACAAAGAAACAACTCTTGGGGCCGGCCCCGTGGCTGAGTGGTTAAGTTCGTGTGCTGTGCTTCGGCGGCCCAGGGTTTTGCAGGTTCAAATCCTGGGTGTGGACATGTCGCCGCTCATCAAGCTGTGCTGAGGTGGCATCCCACATGCCACAACTAGAAGGACCCACAACTAAAAATATACAATTGTGTACCGGGGGGCTTTGGGGAGAAAAACGAAAAATAAAATCTTTTAAAAAAAAGGGAACAATTCTTTGATTTTCTGTGGGACAAAAGGTCAGTACACTTTGTTGGCAGAAACAAACGGTGCCTTTGTGACTTGTACCATAAAACCCCATGCTTGGCATACAGGAACTGTAATCATGTTCTGGGCACACTAGAGAGTTTAATGTCATGATTTGGGGGAAATTAAAGGCTATTTAGTAATAAGTACACTTTGTATCTTGAGAAGTTTCATCATTTTAAATCACCATCTAAGTGTTTCAATTTAATCAAAATGGAGAGGAAAAAAATCTACCCACATCTAACCCCAGGAATTTTCCTGTTTTTTCCAGGTTCTTACATACTAATATTTCTTAAGATGAGATGATGAATAAAATGGTTATAAGAAGGTATGTGTATATTACTATTTTGACTTTACTTCCCCCAGATTAATTTCAAATACTATTTTCAAAAAGAGTTTGAAAAACCCTGCAGCATCAGTTCATTAAATGTTCTGTGTTCTGGAGAAAAAGAGGGCAGGTATCCGGCACCACGGGGGGAAGTGCCTGTGAAGCAGGTGAGATGGGTGGGGAAGCTTCCGTGAATGCAGTAGGATCCTCAGAGTAGTTTTTTTTTAATAAAAGCTTTATTGGGGTAGAAATCACATATTATAAAACTCATCCTTCTAAAGTATATGCAGTTCAGTGGTTTTTAGTATATTCACAGAGTTGTGCAACTATCACCACTATCTAATTTTAGAATATTTTCATCACCTCCAAAAGAAACCACATACCTATTCCTCTCTCCCCCCGGAAACCACTGATCGACATTCTGTCTCTGTGGATTTGCCTATTGTCAGAGGAGAGGACATGCAGAGTTGAGTTGGCTTGTGGGGAAAGTAGTATGTTACTAAAAATGCCTTGAGTTTGTATGGCACTTAATGGTTTATAAAACATATTCACAAAATCACCTAAGTGTCAGTAAGTATCCCAAAAGTGCCTCGCTGTAGGAATGATTAGTCTCAGTTTTAATGAAGCAATGGAAACCCCAGAAGGTGACTTGCCAAGACCCAACCCAAGGCTTTGCTGGGGTGCCTTCTCCACTGCTTTATAAAGGTGGTCCTCAGCAAAGAATGAGCGGGTGTGAGTTTTGGGGAAGCTGCCATCATTAGCACCTCTTCTACTCTAATGGCAATTGCCTAGCCAGGCAGCACTAGATACAGAGGTTTGGGGCTGGTAGGAAAAAGAATGGGTCATTACTGCTGCTTGTTTCTGCATACCAGGGGGCCCATCTACACAGTGACACTGCAAAGAAAGAGTCATGGGAAATGGAGACATACCCTCTTGGAGGGATGGGCACTTTTTGTTTCACAAGCTCGTTTCTTGATTATCTTCCTTATCTGTCTTACAGAATGAAAAATGATGTACTTGTGAAATGGAAACTTACAACACAGGATCACCCTAGGGCCTGAGGCAGGTATGGGCCTGAGAATGGAGCTGGTGGGGTAGAGCCAACCCAAAGGAATAGGGCAGAGTGTTGAATCAGGGGTTTGATGTACTTCTCTGGAAGCATTAAGATGGGCTCTGCCTTATTGGTAATTACTGGTCCTAAACCACTGAGTTACACCTAAGTTTTATCTGATTTCAACTGAATGGATGCTCCCCAAAGGCTTTTCCTAGTTACAGTTAGTATTTTATAATTTTATGACATGATTTGTAGTCGGTAGGAAGGGACTCCCCTAGATGCTGGTGGTGCCTCAGCCTATGAAACGGGCCTGAGAGAAATAGCCACACTTCCATCTTTACCCCCATTCTCAGCTTCCTGCTTACGTGCTTCAGGAACTGGCTGGGAAGTCCACCTTTCTGGGCTTTGAGGGAAGACCGTACATAGCTGCTTGTCATACCGATTGAGGTTTTCCAGGAAAATTTGGTCTCTCTTTGCACCAATCTTGTGGATGACCTGGACTTTATCTGCAATAAAGATAAAGAAATGAGTCCCCAGCACCTCCCTCCTTCCTTTCTTCCTGGGTTTTCAGTCACCAGGATCAGACTCAATTACATTTTGCTCTACTCTAAGCTCCTTGGACTCATAACTCCCATGCTATGGGAACATCCCTTGAAGGTGACTGTTGCTAGGAAATAATGAGCTGGTGGCCTGAGGCCTGGAAGCCAAGGCAGCACCTGTCTAACTTACAGGCACTGCCCCTCTGGAAAGCTAGATACTAATGAAGGGGTACCTAATTCGTCTCTTATCAGTCATAAATTCCTTCATCTGAATAATTTTGTGAAACATCTTAAGAAGACTTTGAGTTGACAGCAGTTTAGGAACAGGATGGGAGTCGGGAATAATAAACAACTTGGAACATGCAGACCTAGATTGGGTATCCTGGAAGCCCAGGCAACTAAAGGATAGTAAGATGGGAGGGGAAAGTAGTGGACATACTGGGCATTGGGCAAGAAGAGTTATAGATGCTTTCTCATCTACTCTTGAAGTATATTTTTGTTAATGTTGTTTTACAAATAAGGTACATAAGGCTCAGAGGGATTATATAATTTGCTGAAAGTTAGTACGAAGGGGCTAAGCCAGGATTTAAACTCAGATCAGCCTGACTGCAAAGCCTGTGATTTTTTCCAGCATAGTACCTCAATGGGGGAATACGTCAAAGTGAGCAAAGGGGGAGGGTATACAAAGAAGAGGGAGGTTATTCCCAAAGCCAAGTCTTGCTTCCTTGACAGTCCCATCCTCCACGGCCTCCTTAGTAATCCAGAGGGATAGAGAAAGGGGGAAGAAGAAGAATAGTTTCTTCCCCAACAGATACCTCCCCCCACCCCCTAAACAAAACCCACAAACTCCCGTGCTGGTGACCAGGGGATGGTGCCATGAACACCAGGGTCATCCAGGGCCTCTCATCCACACCCACAAATGTGTCATCCCCCAGCTACCTTCCACTCCCTGCTCCGTGTCCACCTCAGCCCCCACCACAGGGCCCCAGCTCTATTACCAAAGTAAATCTCCTGTTCAAAGGTGTTGTCTGTGGAGTAAGCAAACTTTCCAGCTCGGGAATTTACTTGTCGGAAGTAGCTCTGGTTTCGGGGCTGGCAGATGCTCCTCTTTCCACTGATATCCTCAGCGATATTATTGTCAGGCATGGTTTCAATAGTCTGCACTTGTGGCAAGTAATTGGGCAATCTTGGCAGGAGTGAGAGAGGGAGAAAAGGGGGGAAATGTAGGAGATGGACCTCTCCTTTTCCATCAGATCCATAGCTCACTCCCTTTCCTCTCTAAGCTCAGCTCATACACACATAAGCATCTAAAAAGCACCTGTGTTTAACTGTTGGCCTTGCCCCCACGGTGAATGTGGAGCTTCCAGGAGGGTCTGTCTGTAGCCACCATCTCCCTCTCCTAGTGGAGCCACTCCTGCAGTCACTGGATGGCAGGAAAGAGTGGCCATGCTCCCGGCATGACCTTTTTTTTTTAACATTGGTGCCTTTAGAGGTTGCATGGACTTAGGGAAGGGAAGCCGCTTCCTACGTTAACTCACTGTATCTTTTATGTGTGTGGTTATTTACATTCCTGTAAGCTTCTTAAAGGATAGGTCCATGTCTGTCTCATTTACATTGTATTCCTAGCACTTCACAGAGTACCTGGAAAGTAGTGGGAATGCAATTTATATTTGTCTAATAAAGGAATAAATAAATGGGTTTCCACTTATTTTTAGTCTACTTTTCAGAATCAGGGATATTATAATAGCTCCAGTCTTCCCTCTAGCTAAAAATGAGAAGGAAGCAATCTGAGAAATGCACAGTAGTCCTCTCCTCTCAGGTTGTTTAGTTCTCTGTCTTGCTGCTAGTCAGTGACACACTGGCTCCTTATTTAAAGTGAGGCAGGACCAAACCTCAGAGCCATGAGGTATGCCTTCCTTACTCTGACCATGGATACATGTCTGGGAGCACCTGGATAGTAACTGGATCAGCAGAATAGCTCAGTCTGCTGGGAAAGGCCGAGAACCAATCCCTTTAAAGGCAGTGGTTCTCAACTGGGAGCGATTTTGTCCCTCAAGGGCACATGTGTCAATGTCTGGAGACATCTTTGGTTGTCACAACTGGAGAGTGCACTGGCGTCCAGTGGGATGCCATCCTACAATGCACAGGGCAGCCCCCCACAACAAACAATTATCCAGCCCAGGATGTCAGTAGTGCTAAGGTTGAGACACCTATTTTACAGAGATCTTAGAGAGCAGACTGGCAGTGAAAAACACTAGAGGGTGATGGGAAAGTGCATTCTGAAGTAAGGAGTGTGAGCCCACCTGGGAGTCCTTGATTCTCAAAGGCATGCCTGAGGCCCCAGCAAGTCTACCTGTAATAAACAGGAAGCAGCAGTTCTGGCTTCTTATTTTCCTGGGTGGGCAGGATGACAGTTTGACCCTCAAATTCTGCTGTCTCTTCTTCCTCTAGCTGTTTCAAGAGCTCCAGGTCGCTGTCAGAAGTGAGCTCATCCCGGATGTGACTCCAGTCATACTGCTGGCGCAAGAAGCTCTGCCACTTGTTGGGGGACACACCAGACCTTAGAGGACGCTTGTTCTGGATCCATCGGGCAGTGCGCTTGTTCAGCTTTTCCAGCACAACGGCCTCCCAGGCTCTGGCCTCCTTCTCAGCCGGCGGAAGCCAGGCTTCCCTGTCCTCCAGGTTCACATCTGGAGAAAGTGACAGACGTAGCGTGTCTGGATCCCTACAGGATTGAAGAATGAGAGGGCAAGATGTTTCCTGGACTAAGCTTGCTGGCTCTGCTTCCTTCAGCTTCTTCTTAAGATTGGCAGAGCTTTCTGTCCTCACAGCCTGGAAGGTGACCCTTGCTGAGGGACCTGAAGAATCCAAGAACTTGAAGCTGATGGATTTCTGAGGTCGGGCCCTCCTCATCTGAGGAGGCTGGATGATGTTGTGTACATTGTAGAGATGGTCAAAGCTGTACTGGCTATAAGAAATGCTGGGCAGCCCTCGCTGCCACACCACCTCCTGAGAGAAGGTAAGGTTCGTTGCGGCCTTTTTCAAATATTGGCTCTTGAGGTGTGCACAGTGCTGAGGGCTGAAGTGGAAGACTGGAGGCACACCGGAGACGGAGGTGCACTCCTCCTTGTTTCTTGGTTTTAAGTAAGAGAAAATCAAGCCCCATCCCAGCCGTGGGGGGAGTGACTGCTGGAAACGGTGGGAGAGAAAAGTCTTTCCCTTTTGGGTCTTGGTCATTGTTTCCCAGCAAATGCTTCCTTCCACATTGCCTGGTCCAGAGGCAAGGCCTGGAGGGGTGGCCAGGCACCTGTTAAGGGAATGGGAGGAACTGGTGAGAGTTCTAGGTCAGCAGAAATTGGCGGCCCAAAGTAGTACAGAAAGAAAAGAACTTGGAAGAAGATGGGGTGGGGGAAGCCCTGTGAATTAGAAGGATAAAGGAAAGAAATGGCGCAACGTTCTAAGTATTCTTTATATTAGACCCTTGCTTCCAGTTCTCACACTTGTCTCCAAAGCTCACCCCCTCATCTCCTTTTGAGGGGCTACTGCTTTTCAACAGTATCCCATCTTCCTGTTTTTCCTCAAACGTTGCTTTCTCTCTGTTCAAAAGGCTTATAGCATAAAGTTCAGACAACTCAGCCTGGCCTTCAGGGTTCTCCATTGGTGTGACCCCAGTTATGACCTTGTCCTGACATATAAACTCTCGAGTCTCCTAGCTCTTTTCTGAGTATTCCTCCCTCCACAGAGTGGAGCTTCCTTGTGTGTCCTCAACATGAAATAGCCTTTCTTCCATACTTGACACAAATTCTATCCATTCTTCCAGGCCCAGCTCAATTCCTGCCTGCTCCCTCTTTCCTGACCTATCCAGGCCTTCGTGTCATGCACGAATTTATAAATCGCTTGTACTATACCAGTTATTTTAACTTTTAATCCTATGACACCTCACATTGTTAAATATTTGGTTCTCTAACGGCACCACCCAAGGACCCTGTCTCCTGTCTCTGCTCTCCTCAAGAATCACACAGTATTTTTCCATATTGCTACATAAGTCTTCATTGTTAGAATGTTTAACAGCTGCAGAATATTTTATCAAGTAGGTAAATCACCTTAGCTCTTCCTTAATTATTGGGCAAGCTGTTTCCAGGTTTTAGCTAGCATGGAAAACACTGTAGAGTACAAATGCCTAGATTTAGTGCTTTTTAAAAAATTTTCCTTCTGAAGCACTTCCTTAGCCTAATAATGATAATTGACAATTATGGACTACTTTGCTAAGGGCTTTGCATAGGGACGATATTATGGTCTTTATTTCCTATGAGAAGAAGCTGAGGCTCAGAGTGGTAGGTAGATCATGTAGGCCATCAGTAGAAGAGTGAGGCTTCAAACCCAGCTGCCAGATTCCAGCTCTGGAGCACTTAGCCTCTGTGCCACTCTGGCCTTGGCACAGGCTCCACTCCCACCACTCACTGTGTTGGCCTTGCCATTCCCAGGTGCACGTGGGCCTCCTTATGTGCAAGGATGAAGGTGAAACCATTATTCTGTGTCCTCTTGCTCTTAGTGCCAACTCCTGCCTTCTCTGCCCTGTACACAATGTGCCCCTTAGTCCAGGTGTGACTCATTTCTCTTTCCTGAATAACACCCAGCACAGTCCCTGCTCTCCTTAGGGCTTGATTTATTCCACTGTCTTCCGTGTAATAAATCTGACCTCTTGGTGTGTTTCTTTTTGTTAAAGGTCAGCTTTTATCTAGATGTCACTAGGCCAGAATTAATAACCTCATTAAGTGACACATGATTAATATGATATCCCTCCAGGATTTTTTGCACATAAGACTAAATTTGGTTGTTCCATCTCTTCACAACCATGAAGCCAGTATGGCCACAAGGTCACTGTGTATTTAAAAAGTTAGACTAAAAAAATTAGGGCAAGGGTAGAGGCTGGTCACAAGGTGATATTTTTCCTGGAACAGTGCCTGCTCTCACTGGTCGAAAATGAACTGTTAGATGAAAACTATGTTTGTGTTCTCCTGTCTTGTGTGTTGCCTAATAGAACACTTTATTCTTACCATACCAGAGTGGCAGTATCTTGCTCCCAAGGCAGAGGGCATTTTGATCCTAAACACTTGAAAAATGGATTGAAGACTGGTTTCTCCACAAGATGACTGCCTATGTAGAATGATTTTGGGTGTCCCCAGACATATGTCCTTTAGCTTGTGACATACAGAATCTTTGGTTACAATTCCCGTGTCCCAGAAAGAATACCATATTATCATTATCAGTTATTATAAATTCTCAAGGACTAATTATTATCATCTAATATGATGGCTTGTTGAAAAGGGAGGAAACTTCGCACGATAGATTTGTTTTGTTTTTCTTCTCCCCAAAGCCCCCAGTACATAGTTGTATATTCTAGTTGTGGGTCCTTCTAGTTGTGCTATGTGGGACGCTGCCTCAGCATGGCCTGATGAGCGTGCCATGTCCTCGCCCAGAATCCAAACCAGCAAAACCCTGGGCTGCCAAAGCAGAGCGCGTGAACCTAACCACTGAGCCACCGGGCCGGCCGCACTAGATATGTTTTGAAAAGGAATGGGGACAGGACAAAATATTGTAAGGTTTAATCAAAAGAGGCTTGTCCTGCATGGACTTAGAGTCAGAAGAAAGTATAAGACCCGGTTCTGTACTTCCCAGCCATGTTACCTTCGGCAAATGATTTAATACCCCCAGTTTGCCTCAGTTTGCCAATGTGAAAATAGAGTCGGATACCTGTTCTAATTTACTATTGATATGAAGCTCAAAATCAGGGAACATGTGTGAAAGTACTTTGCAAGCTGCAAAGTATTACTACGAGGAATTGTTATTGTTGACTTAGAGCATGGACTATTGTCCTTAGAAGGCAAGTCTCTGGGGTCCCACAGTTAGATGCAGTGGGCACTTAGGGAACAGTTTAGGAATACTGGGGCCCTAGGCAATGAAAAGAGAAGGTGTATAGAGAGGGAACAAGAGACTTACGAATGCAGTTTGGAGCCTCCATAGTATCCAAACTTAAATATTACCTGGACCAGCACGGAGGCAGGGGTCCTCTCCCAGCAAACAGCCCTTAAGAACCAAAAGCAGATTGGTGGGTCCCAGGTGCTTTTGTGCACTGACAGCATAAAAAATTGAATAAATGGCATCCTACAGTTATTCAAACCTGGCGTAACTATAGCCCAGGCCCTGCAGTCTGGTAAGCAACAACCACCAGCATGATCTCTGCACTGCTGGGAACTTGCCTAGACAGGCAAGAGTGAAGTTGTGGTTAGGCCACAGGCCTCCAGTTAAAACCTGACAGAAGAATCCAGACTCAAAATGGGCAATATCCCAGAGGTTCCAAATTGAGTTCCACTCTTCTACTCACCTTTCCAGTCCCCTATCCTCACCCCCTGGCCTGGTACCTTTATTCTGCAAAAATAGTTGAAGTGGGCTGAATAATGCATGCTAAAAGGAGTAATATCTTGCTGTTTCCCTTCTGTTATTAAACCAGTAGAAACTGCCACAGAAGAAAAGGCTAAAAAGCAATAAATCTTAGCACAGTATCTTCTGCGAGCTTTTAAAAAGTAATACAGTCTCACCTCTACTCACAGATTCTGAAGTTCTGAGGTAGGGCCCAAGAGGGGACAGTCAGCTTCTGGGATGGTGTTTGTTAGATATGGTTAAAGGGACCTTCTGCATCAAGATCACCTACGGAGCATGTTAAAATGCAGATTCCTGTATCCTGCGCCCCAGAATGTTCGTTCCGTAGGCTGCAAATCCTCATTTTAACAAGCTCTCAGAGGTTTTTGTGCACATTACATTTAGAGAAAGCGCAGCCCCAAGAGGTATCTGTGTGATGTGTGAAGGAAACTTGGTTAGTGGGCAGAGCGAGATGAGGGAACCTAGCCTCTTCACCTGGCTTGTTTCAAATCCCTCTCTTGCTGCCTCTTTCTCATCAGAAACTTCCCTTCACTTTTTTCCCTCCACTTTCTAATTCCCATCCTTTGCCTTGCACTCACACAGATATACTGCTCTCTTCTGAGATTACTTTGGAAACTGACATAAAGAAGATCTTTCCAACTCTTTTGTCTTACAGATTTAAAAACCGAGGCCCAGAGAAGAGAGACATGACTAAGGTCATAGTACTGGTTAGAACCAGAAGCAGTATTGACTCTTTGACACCTAATCCCAAATGTTTTCAACTACTTCAGGCTGCCTCTCATCACTCAGCTGATGCTAGTAAGCTCACTTCAGATATTGGAAAAGCAGCAGTTTTGAAATTACCTTCGAAATGACCTCTCACAACAAGGTCTTCAACAGGAAGCAAGGTTCTCCATCTTAACTTTACTTAGTTTCCTAGGTTCCAAAGCTGTTTACATTGGTTACCAGGTACCACCTCTTCAGAATTCCATGAGTCTACTCACAGAACCTATGGGTTCAATCAGGAGTATCTTCAGCTACTTATTAAATTTCCTTCTTTGTAAACTGAGCTTTGGGAAATTGCATTGTATTTATTGATTGGTGGCAAAATGGATTTCTTGGTCAGCCTTTGAAAAATAAACCTCTAGATATATGCAGCTCGATAAGTTTTCCCCCACAGGGGTTCCTGCGTCCTGCTGAAAAACAGGCAAAGCGGGGAACACAAGAATGCCCAGCTCTGGCGTGCTTCAGATGACCAGGCTGATAGAGCGACTCATTTGTTCTTTGGTTCCCATTCCCCTGTCATCTCCACCCCTACTTAATTGAACATCTGTCCCAACTGAAAGCAACTTCTTTACTGTAATTGTTTGATGCAGTGTGTCCTTTGGTATTCCAGTTGATGAAGCTAGCCAATACCTTTTGCCTTCATTTGGGAAGGAAAACAATTCACCTGAACAGTAATCCCTCAGGGTTTTACTGAGAGTCCTTATCTTTCACAAATCCTGAAGGTTGA
This sequence comes from Equus przewalskii, assembly GCF_037783145.1. Classification (NCBI taxonomy): domain Eukaryota; kingdom Metazoa; phylum Chordata; class Mammalia; order Perissodactyla; family Equidae; genus Equus; species Equus przewalskii. The sequence continues at coordinate 18,707,167 of NC_091855.1, forward strand.
CCCGGCTGATACACGGTTTCCTAGGGGCTCTACTTTGTTGCAGTATGTGGACAGTCTGCTTCTTTGCTCTCCCTCCCAAACCTCACAGGAAGAGAGCATCCACGTGCTAAAGCTTTTAGCCTTAAAAGGACACAAAGGTCGCCAAGGAGAAACTGCAGTTTGCCCAAACCCAGGTTCAATTTTTAGGGCATCTGGTATCAGAACAAGGGCTACATTTAGATCCAAATAGGCTTCATGGTATCCTAAATTTCCCAAAACCCAAAACTAAGCATCACCTGCAAGGTTTTCTCGGGCTAGCTGGTTATTGTTGAAATTGGATTCCAAATCTCTCTCTTTTGGCCACACCTCTGTGTGTTTTACTGAAGAACAACAACCCTGACCGAATTTTATGGGAAGAACAAGATGACATAGCCTTTAAAGCCTTAAAGGAGGGTTTAATGAACCGCCCTGCCCTTGGGCATCCCAATTATCAGCTTCCCTTTTTCCTTTTTGTATATGAAAAGGAAAGGAATACCCTTGGGATACTCACCCCAAAATGCGAGGACCACCATCCACCCCATAGGGTATTATAGCCAACTGGACCCTGTGACGCAGCGATAGCCACTTTGCCTTAAAGCTGTTACCACAACTGCCCTTTTGGTTAAGGACACCACGGAAATAATTGTGAGATCCTCTTGAACCATCTTCATAGCTCATGTAGTGGAAGCTCTCCTGAATTCTCATGACACTCAACATTTTCCAGTCAGCCACTTCAGCTCCTATGAAATCCTATTGCTAACTGCTCCTCACATGACTCCTTCATATTCTAATAAGCCAGCTACTCTTCTCCTCTCCATTATGGATGAAATCTCTCATGACTGCTTAACACTGACAGGTCACCTCCTGACTCCTCATGATGATCTGCGGAAACTTATTTGAATAATGCCAACTTTTCATGGTTCACTGATAGTTCTTATGTGACAACAGTGAATATTGTGCTGGATATGCAATATCAACACTCTTTGATGTAACTGAAGCAGCACCTTTGCCTTTGGCTACAATAGCCCAGCAAGCTGGAATTATGCATACTCACACAGGCCTGCGCCCCAGTCAAAGGCAAAACTGTGAACATTTATAGTAATACATTCTTGGAGTGGCTCATGATTTTGGAATGCTCTGGAAGCAATATGGCTTCCTTACTTCCAGCAGAGAGAAAATTAAAAACAGCCCTTATGTTCATGAATGATTGGAGGCTATATATTTACCTGCTACTTTAGCTATTATTAAGATACTGGAGCATTCTAAACTTGACTCTCTGGAAGCTAAAGAGAATCACCTTGCTGACACTTCTGCAAGGAATGCTGCTCTTAAAGGAACCAACAGCAGCCAAACCTCTGTCATGGTCCAAAAAGATATTTCCCCAAATGATACTTTAGAAAAACTGGTTAGGTAAGCCCAACAATTAGCCTCAGAAAAGGAAAAGTAGGGTTAGAAATTCAATAATGACTGGTTTCATAAAAAGAGAAAGTTCTGGTTTGGACTAAATAACCCAGTCCTACCAAAGTCTAAAATTCCCACTCCTGACCACTGTACATGCATTAAACCATTGCCCACCAACAAAATGATAAGCATTCATGAATCAATATTGGGGAAATATAAATAAGGCTGCAAAAAGCACCTACCTCACTTGTCCCACCTGTCCAAAATACAATCCAAGGAACCCTGTTCGCACTGCTTCTGGACATTTTAAATTGCCTACCAGGCCATTTGAGGTTTGGCAAATGGATTGCATACAGTTGCTCCCGTCTCATGGATATAAATATGTTTTAGTCGTGGTCTGTATGTTTTCTCACTGGACTGAAGACTTCCTTTTTAGATAGGCTACTGCCTCTTCTGTGGCTAAAGTCCTTTTAGAAAAGATTATCCCTACCTGGGGAACCTCTTTCAAACTTCACAGCGATCGAGGAACCCATTTTCCCAGTCAGGTGCTCTGACAAGTCTGCTGTTTGACTGGTTTCACAACACTTTCACTGAGCTTACCACTTTCAATCCTCTGGTTTAGTAAAATGCACTAACGGCATTGTTAAGACTTAATTGGCAAAATTTGTAGAGACCCCCGAAATACCTTGGCTCAAAAGCATTGCCATTGGTCTTCTAAATCTCAGATCCACCCCCGTTGGAACTAATAAACTCTCACCCTTTGGGATAGTCACAGGATGCCCAAAGCATCTGGCTTCTGCCTCTTTTGATCTGGAGTTGGCAAAAGGAGATACACTTCAATATTGGAAAGGCCTAATTTCTTCTATCAAAAATAACTACATTCTAGTACAGCAATCTTTTCATGGTGTGCTCCAGGGAGACGAGAACCTTAAGCATCACACCTTGCAACCTGGAGATTTCATCTATTGGAAAAGACACCTCCAGAAAGACTCTTCAATCTCTCTGGAAAGGCCCCTATCAAGTACTGCTAACTAACCCTTGTGTCACCAAACTCCAGGGAGTAGACTCTTGGATTCACGTGACACATCTAAAGAAAGCACCAAATCCTGACGACCTGCACACCATCTGGTAACCTGAAGGTAAAGATTTCCTGGAATCGAAGCAGATGACATCTGATGAGACAACTTTCCTAAGATGTCCAGACCAGGCCTATTAGAAGGATACAAACTTAGATAGGAAATGAGAGATCTCCCTCCTACCCATCCTTCTTACTCAAATGTGATCTTAGTACGTTTCCATCTGTTCACTTTCCCTCTGACATGGGACATGACACCTACGGAAGGTCCTTCCTGGCATCAAGGACAAAAGGCCACTGAATCTGGAAAAACCTGACTCTTGGTCAGTGATGCTTTCAGAGAAAGATCCTGATCAAACGGGGAAAATTTGAAAATAACAGAATCCTCATTTAAAATGGAGTGGGGAAGCCAGAAGAGAGAACTCTCATGCACGGCAACTCAACACAGCACAGACCCCAACAGGAAGAGCCATACCTTGCATCTCCAACAGGAAGTAATACTACTTACTACCCCATAAAAGGAAGGAAGATATTCCTGAGCAACAGCTCAGCCAATGAAAAGCCACTACACTGCCAATGGACTCTGTTTACAACAGCCCCTCCCAACTTCATAAAAGAATGTTTCTCTGGACTTGCACATGGTTCTCCATAGCTGTATGTCCTGAATTGCAGTTGTTTGCAATTCTTGAATAAACCCATTCTGCTGGTAAAATAACTGGCTCCTTATTTGTTTTAGGTCAACACCACGTGATCCAGCACTTCCACTTCTGGGTATATACCCCAAAGAATTGAAAGCAGGGGCTCATACAGATATTTGCACACCCATGTTCACAGCAGTATATTCACAATAGTCAAAAGGTGGAAACAACCCAAATGGCCATCAGTGGCTGAATGGATAAAGAAAATGTGGTATATACATACAATAGAATATTATTTAGCTTTAAAAAGGAATGAAATTATGATATATGCTACATATATGGATGAACCTGGAAGACATTATGCTAAGTGAAATAAGCCAGACACAAAAGGACAAATAGTGTATGCTTCCACTTCTACGAGGTGCCTAGAATAGTCAAATTCATAGAGACAGAAAGTGGAATAGTGATCTGCAGGGGTGGGAGGAGGGGGCAATGGGGTATTACTGTTTGAGGGGTCCAGAGTTTCAGTTTGGGTGGTTAAAACGTTCTGGAGAGATGGACAATGGTGATGAGTGCACAACAATGTGAATGTACTTAATTAACTATACACATCTTATGTTTGTATATTACCACAAATTTTTTAAAAAACAACTCTGTTTAATTATAAAAGCCATGCTTTTTTTCTGATAGAAATTCTGGACAAAGAAGAAAATTAAAACTACCCATAATACCCCAAAGCCAAAGAAATACCATTTTGGGGTAGTTTTTGACTAGTCTTTTTTTCTTCTTCTCTTTAATGTATTAATATGTTTTTAAAGAGTTATATATGTTTTCTACCTGCTTAAAGATGTCATGAAAATTTGCTCATCATATTCTGCTATATCATTTTTAATGGCTCCATCTCTTCTGTTATATGACTGCATCACAATTAAACCAAATCTATATTGCTAGTTTGTTTCTCATTTTTCCTCTTTTAAAACAACAACATGATAAGCATGCTTGTAGCCAGATATTTACACACATTCACGAATATTTACTTAGGAGAAATTCCTAAAAGTGGAATTGTGAGTTAAAAAGAATGCATCTTTTAAACATTTTTAACCAAATTGCTCTGAAAACGTCATACCAGTTTGTGTCCACCACCAGTCTATGAATGTCTGTTTTCCAAATCTTCTCCAGCATAGGACATCATCATCAGTGAGAGACACTTAAAGCATAATGGTTCAGAGCACAGGCTCTGGAATCCAACTGCAAAGATTTAAAGCCCAGCATAGCCACTTTCTAGCTGTGTGATCTTCGGCAAATCAGTTCATCTCTCTGGGCCTTAATTTTTTCATAAGTCTCTTGTAAGAATTGGCTATTATTATTTACCTTCTTTAGTTTATGAGGCTCTTGTGCACAAAATATAGTGTGAAGCATCCCACAGAACCAGTACAAAATTAGAACTACAGGGAGTTGTAGGACTGATGACCAGCAGAACATGACAACATTTGGAACTAGGATTATTAAAGGGTGTCAATTACTCAACAAAGGGCTAAAACTCAATTCCAGTCCTGAACTCCTCTTAGCCATTAAGAGTTTGGTGACTGGAGACTTTGTTAGGTGCCAGGTACCTCAGAGCCAGCTCTGCTAAACCGCGCTTTGCACGTGCCAAAAAGCTTCCGAGTGGCGGAACTAGGAAGTTCTTTCCCGACTTAATGTAGAAGCTTTTTATTACAGGAGACTTTGGGCAAGTTCGTCCGTGTCTCTCTCTCTGCGCTTGCTCTTAAAGTACGCTACTGATTGGCACGTCTCTGGTTCACCAAACTGTTCAGCAGGCTGCGTGTCTCCATTGGTCGCTTAGCCTGCAGATAAGGAGCCTGCCACCAGGGGATCTCTAACCACTTTCGAACCTTCTCCACAGCTCTGATCAGTTGATCCGAGGTCTGAAATCAAGGCGCAAAATGTTGGCCTCATCTCCCGCTGTCCTGCGAACGGCTGCACTCGGCCGATGGGGCCCAAAGAGCTGGGCGCGGCTGCCGGGCTGTCCTAAGCTGAGGCCTGCCAACCCGGTCTCGTGGGTTCCTGCTCGGAAGTCGGCGACGGTGACCGTGGAGCCCGCGGGCCGCTGCCTCTGGGACGAGCCCGTGCGCATCGCCGTGCGCGGCCTGGCCCCGGGGCAGCCGGTCACGCTGCGCGCGTCCCTGCGCGACGAGAAGGGCGCGCTCTTCCGGGCCCACGCGCGCTACCGCGCCGACGCCACGGGCCAGCTGGACCTGGAGCGCGGGCCCGCGCTGGGCGGCAGCTTCGCGGGGCTCGAGCCCATGGGGCTCCTCTGGGCCCTGGAGCCCGAGAAGCCCCTGCTGCGGCTGGTGAAGCGGGACGTGCAGACGCCGTTCGCCGTGCAGCTGGAGGTGCTCGACGGCCACGAGCCCGAGGCCGGGCGGCTGCTGGGCCGGGCGGTGCACGAGCGCGCCTTCCTGGGCCCCGGGGTGCGGCGGGAGCCGGTGCGCGCGGGCCGGGTGCGCGCCACGCTCTTCCTGCCGCCAGGTGAGCCCCCCGCTTCCCTATTCTATCAGCCAGTCTTTCTCCTGTTTTCTTGGCTTCTACCGAGAGGAAGGAGGTGGCTCCAACATTCTGGAGGTCCCTGGGGCCTTACAATGTCAAGGACACAGGCGTGAAATGTAGGCCGGCTGGGGAGATGTTCTGCTGATCCAAAACAGAGAGGCCAGTTAAAAAGCATCCTAGGGGATCAGATCGGTGACCTAGTGGTTAAGTGGGTCCACTCTGCGGGGCGGCCCGGGGTTCGCAAGTTCGGATCCAGGCTGGACCTACACACCGTTCATCAAACCATGCTGTGGCGGCATCCCAAATACAAAATACAGAAAGATTGGCACACAGATGTCATCTCAGGGACAATCTGCCTCACACATAAAAAAAGAAAACATCCTAAGGGAAGGGAAAAGACCGTTGTAATTTAAAAAAGGAGACATGGGAAGGAAAGGGAAAAGACAGTTCTAAGTTTTTAAGGAAACTTTTTTGGGTAGTTTTAAGTTTTTAATTGTTTTTTAAGTTTCTGTGTTTTCCAACTTTACTTCTAACTCCCACATATATGAAGATTTCAGAAAATCAGCATGAGGGAGGACAGCCTCTTCCTATCAACTGGAAATCTGAAGTTCCTGGATAATTTTACCATTACATAAAAAGCAAGCGGCCAATGAATAAAAAAGATGCTTATCCTCATTAGGAATCAGGGAAATGCAAAATAAACCTACTCAATACATTCCACACCCTCACAATTTGCCAGAATTTAGAAGTCTAACGTTACTAGTTGCTGACAAGTATGTGGAGCAAAAGGAACTCGCATACACTGCTAAAAGGAATATAGTCATTCATCTCCTCCTGGAAATAATTTGTTTTGGTCTAGAAACTTGACTAGGTCATTCTACTCCTGGCACATGTGCACCACGAGGTATTGTGTGTAAGAGCCCAACTGGAAACAGCCCGAATGTCCATCAACAGCAGAACTGACGACTCCACGGAGGTACAGTTACAGCAGAGGTGACTGAACGGCAGCTGCAAGTCACCATGGACGATTCTCAAAACAGTGTGAAATGAAACAAATCCCAGAAGAACACGTTCAACATCATTCCAGTTAGATAAAATTCAAAAAATAGGCAAAATAAGCAAAATACTAAGGTACACATAGAAGTGGTAATCCTGTGAAGGAAATCAGGAGAATGATGAAATCCAGGAGAGGGGACAGGGAGGGAAGGGGCCCAGGGACTCAGGGGGCTTCGGGGGTTAGTACTGGGTGACTTCTGAAAGTGTTGGGTCGAAAGGGTTTGCTTTAGTGTTATTCTTTAAGTGTGGCCTGTTAAATACAAACTTTGATGTAAATGGTGAAAATAGCCAGTAGATAGAGTCATACAGAATATGTAGCCTTTTGAGTCTAGCTTAATGCCTTTGAGATTCATTCCTGTTGCTCCAAGTATCAATAGTTCCTTCTTGCTTCTTAGTGGGACCCCCTTATATGGATGCACAGTTTGTTGATTTATTCACCATTTGAAGGACATTTGGGTTTCAAGTCCTTGGAGATGAGTAAAGTCACTACAAACACTTGCATACACCATTTTGCGAACACAAGTTTTCGTATTTCTTGGGTGGAGACCTGGCAGTGAGGCTGCTGGGGCCTATGGTAAGTATATGTTTCACTGTATCAGAAATGGCCAAGTCTTTCCCGAAGTGGCTGTATCATTTTGCATTCCCACCAGCAGTGTATGATGGTTCCAGTTGCTCCACATCCTCCTGGCATTTGGCACTGTCACTTTGGGGAGGGGGGACAATGATTAGCTGTTTTCGTTGTCTGTATGTAAATTGCTTTTAATCAGAAAGTAATACATGTTCCTTGTAAAGAAGTGTGGGTGTAGAGGGGAACGTGGATTCAGCCTCTGCTGCTGTCTGGACCTTCGAAGACCAGAGGTCTTCCAGCATTTCTCATTGTCAACAGAAAACTTTGACATCACCAAGTAGGCAACAGATGGCTTTTGATACCACTGCAAAGAGTTTCAGAAAAAGTTCGTTTTTGTGTTTTGTTTCTTCCACAGAACCTGGACCCTTTCCTGGGATTGTGGACGTTTTTGGAGCTGGAGGTGGCCTTCTGGAATATCGAGCTAGTCTGCTGGCTGGGAAGGGTTTTGCTGTGATGGCTCTGGCCTATTACAACTATGACGACCTCCCCAAGAGCATAGAGAGCCTCCACCTGGAGTACTTTGAGGAAGCTGTGAACTGCCTGCTTAGTCACCCTCAGGTTGGAACTTCTCTAGGAAGTGTGTTAGAGTACCCGGTTCAAGTGTGTGTGTGAACAACCCTCTCTTCCCGGTGCCCCCTCTGAGAGAACAGTAGTAAGTTTAAAGGAAGCACCTGGTGGCCACAGAACCTGGGAACTAGGAGATGTTTTGAGGGTTCTAGGCTCAGGGTAGCAGAGGATCAGAAGAAAAGCCCTGCCTATTTTCCAATTCAGTCAGAGCTGACGGTGTCTGGAAGCTTTGGAGCTCTTAGAAAAGGTGACAGGGTGTCGTAGAGCCAGCATAAGATGTAGATAGACAAAAGTTAAATTTGAGTTCTGATTTCACCAATTACTAGCCCTGTGATCTTGGGGCCTGTGTTTCCTCCTTGGAAAATTTGGGAGATAATAATATCATTTAATTCCTAGTACTTTTATGAGGAATAAGTGGTTGAATACAGTTAAGGATGCTATTGTAGAAGCCACGAGAAAAGAAAGACTGCTGTTGAGAGGTTAATTAAACAGCCATTTGGAATACAAGATTTTGATAAATGTGACAAGAGCAGTCCTTGCTGCATGTTGCAAACCCAGATTACCTTGGAGGGGATTAAGTAGAGAATGGAAGACAAGAAAGAGAAGAGCTGCAGACAATTTCTCCCACAAACTCTACTGTGAAGAGAGTAGAAAACTAGGGCAGAGTGGATGTGGGGTCCAGGGACTGTTATGAAAACGGAAGAGGTACGAGACCCGGAAGTGCATGGATGGGAATGAGCCGGTAGAGAAGAAAGTTATGAAGGGGAGAGAGGGAGAGAGAGAGGGAGCATTTGCAGGAGCAAGGTCCTGGAGAATCAGAGTGGATGGGATCCCAAGCCAAGCAGAGGAGTGGCCTTTGATGAGAACAGAGGGACTCCTTTGGAACCAGAAGGGAAGGCAGAGAACTTGAGTTCATGTGGAGCTCAGTAGAGCTGGCAGGGGAAAGGAGGAGGAGTTCCTCCAGGATAGCTTCTGTCTTCTCCATGGAGGATGGAGAGCTGAAAGTGAGGGTGAACAGAGCTGAAGGCACTTCAGGAGGTAGGAGAAGGTGTGGAATGGTCTTTTGGAGACACGGAGGGCAAACATAACAGTGAAGTGTGGTTGGGTCAATGGGCCATATGGATAGTGATTTGAAATTTGTGGTCATGAAACGAAAGTAAGACCTGTTGGCACAAATGTGTATATATTGCTCCAGCAATGTTCATTTGCACCAGTGCAGACCTAGAGGAAATGATCAGGTGGATTTAGCCAAGGCTAGCCCTTTTCCAGGCTAGTATGCCCAAAGGAAGAGAAGTATTCAAGGAGTTTAGAGTGCTTGCAAGGGAGTGCTAATAACAATGAGGCTGGACATCTAAGCTGGATGAGGTGGGAAGTGAGAACATGACAAAGGTATTGATAGTGAAAATAGTGGTAGTCAGGGTTTCAAGGAGGTGTTAATGGGCAGTCTAGCATGGCTAATCTGGAATTATTTAAGATGGTGATCAGAGAGTAGAATGCTTAAGCTGAGATTCTGGAGATGATCACTTGGTTTAGGTTATGACAATGGGAGTGGGTGGCTGAGGTGGGCTAGATAAAAAGATGATTAGGGGTCAAGGAACTGAGAGGCCAAAGTATTTAGTATATCTTCCACATGGTTATTGAAGTCACCAGGAATGGTGATGGAGAAATTGTGGAAAGGAAGACAGGAAGGATGAGTAAATATCCCAAGGTTGCAAACTTTGTAAATGGTAGAGCCCAGATTCAGGCTCAGTTCCACCTGACCTCTAACTCCGGGCACTACTCCTCACACTGCCATGATCATGGACTCATTCTCCCCTTATCGTCTGTCCTTTTCTCAGGTAAAGGGTCCAGGAGTTGGGCTGCTTGGCATTTCCAAGGGGGGCGATCTCTGCCTCTCCATGGCCTCATTCCTGAAGGGCATCACTGCCACCGTCATAATCAATGGCTCTGTGGCCAACGTTGGAGGCGCCTTGCACTACAAGGGGGAGACTCTGCCCCCTGTAGGCATCAACCCAAAGCGAGTCAAAGTGACCAGTGAGGGCTTTGCAGACATTTTGGATGTCCTCAACAGCCCTTTGGAAGGACCCGACCAGAAGAGCTTCATTCCTGTGGAAAGGGCTGAGAGTGCCTTCCTGTTCCTTGTAGGTCAGGATGACCACAACTGGAAGAGTGAATTCTATGCCAGTGAGGCCTCTAAACGCTTACAGGCGCATGGTAAGGAGAGGCCGCAGATCATCTGTTACCCAGGGGCGGGGCACTACATAGAGCCTCCTTACTTCCCCATGTGCCCGGCTTCCATGCACACCTTGGTGGGCCGTCCTGTCATCTGGGGAGGGGAGCCCAGGGCTCATGCCATGGCCCAGGTGGATGCTTGGAAGCAGCTGCAGGCTTTCTTCCACAAACACTTGGGTGGCAAAGAGTTAGGGTGACTCTCCTGAAAATATAACCAGTTACAGTAGTCGACCCTTATCCATGGTTTCACTTTCATCAGTTTGAGTTATAGTCAACCATGGTCTGAAAATATTAAATGGAAAAGTCCAGAAATAAAGAATTGATAAGTTTTAAATTGCCTGCTGTTCTGAGTTGTGTAATGAAATCTTGTGCCATCCTGCTCCGTCCCACCTGGAACATGAATCATCTCTTTGTCCAGGGTATCCACACTGTAATAACTTTCTGTCACTTAGTTGCCATCTTGGTTATCACACGGACCGTTGCAGTATCACAGAGCTTTTACCTAATAATGGCCCCAATATGCAAGAGTCATGATGCTGCACATTCAGATATGCCAAAGAGAAGCTGTAATGTGCTTCCTTTAAGTGAAAAGGTGAAGTTCTCAACTTAATAGGAAAAGAGAAAAAATTGTATGCTGAGGTTGCTGAGATCTGTGGTACTTTTTATTACAGTATGTTGTTATAATTGTTTTATTTTATTATTAGTTATTGTTCATCTCTTACTGTGCCTAATTTATAAATTAAACTTTATCATAAGTATCTATGGAGAGGAAAAAACTTAATACATATAGGGTCAGTACCAGCCACGGTTTCAGGCATCTACTGGGGTCTTGGAATGTGTTCCCCTCAGAAAAGGGGCACGCCTGTATTTGAAGGTTTTCAGGGTGAGACCCTAATATATGCTAAGGAATATCAGTTGAAGATAGTTCCTCTGGGGTCTTATTAGAACCCTTTTGGGTTTTTATTCTTTTCCCTTTAAATAGCATTACTATGACAAATAGTTTCCATACCAATAAACAATATCAGGAGTGAACAGAGAGCTCTAAGTATAAACAACTTCTGTTAAGGGCTAAATATTGCAACATTCCCAATCAGTACAGTTCATTACAGATATTAACGCTACAGATAAACAGTCTCCTTTCAACGCTTTGACTACTGTCACTACCATCATCCTCCTCCCCACAGTAACCTTAGTGATGACCTTGACATGTGTCCTTTCAGATGTTATCTTGAACCTGCATCTATGCCATTAAACAAGGTGTTTTGTTGCATAAATATCACTTAAAAAGGAATATTGGTTTTACAAACAAATAAGTGGTGGGAAAGGGGCACCTTCTACCCAATACAAACCTTCTGCCACAGCAACACGTGGAACTGACAGAGCTTTCTAGTCCAGCAAGGAAAAGAACTGTTGGGGAAGGACCTGAGGCTCCCAGGGCACCTGTTTTAGGGCAATCATTTAATCCTCTCAACATCTCTGTGAGGCAAGTGAAAGAACGTCTGCAAGCACAGGCTCTCGGCCACAGCACTTTAAGGCAAAAGTAATCTGCTCGAGTCACTGACAGCTGTTGGCAGTAGTTCAAGCAAAGAGAGAAGATCGTGACAAAATCACTCTAAAACCCTCCTTCCTAACAATGAAAATTCAGAGTCATACATTGCGCATTATAGCCTAGGAGGTTGTTTCATGTAATTAGTTAGTGGGGCTTAAAAACTGATGGTCACATTCCAGGGGCCATAAGATTAAACTTCTGGACTCTAGAAGTCTTCAAGAAGGTATTTACAAATAACATTGCGAGACATATTTACGAGTATAGAAAAAGAACAGGACAATTATTAAGATGTAAACATGGCAACTAGAGCTTTTTTGCCTTTATATGGATTATGATTCATATTATTTATATCTCCATTCCCCTTCTGATTTATCATTGAATGTTCTAAATTGCTACTTTACTGAGAATCCTGCCTCAGATTCAGATAGCACCTAAATAAATAACATTTCTTGGGAAGAAAGCTCTTTACTAAGGGTACTAACTAGAGGCTGGTGGTCTTTGGCTCTGCCTAGTCAGGACTGAGACAGAAGAAACTTGAGAGCTAAAAGAAACAAAAGGCAAGCCAGCCCCCGTGGCCTAGTGGTTAAGTTTGGCATGCTTCCCTTTGGCGGCCCAGGTTCAGTTCCCAGTGCAGACCTACAGTACTTCTCTGTCAGTGGTCATGCTGTGGTGGCGGCTCAAATACAAAAAGGGGAAGATTGTCAGTGGATATTATCTCAGGGCAAATCTTCCTCAGCAAAAGAAAAAAAAAACCCAAACAAATAACAGGCTATGAAAGAGTAGAAGATTGTTCTTTTACGTGAATTAAATGTGACACACATACTTTTCGGTCACCACAAACCTCAGTGGGCTCAAGGATGCTCCCTCCCCCATGCCCAGGAATGCCATCGTGGGTAGGTGGTGCTCTCCCTACACTACTGATTATGCTTTCTGCATGCCTTCCTCAACACGTCAGCAGGAAGCTCCAGACTGGTCTAAGGAATACTCTCCAAAGTAACTTCTTCACTGTTCGTCCTGCTGGAATACCGGGCATCCTCAACGATTCTGGGGCAGAACAGAAAGAGACAGATGTTAGGAGTGTAGAGGACCATGTCCTCTGTAGACGAGGCCCTGCAGGAGGCGGAGGAGAGCAGCCCCTCCTGTAACCCCTTCTGATAGAAGGTGGAGGTAGAAACGAGTGGGGCTAAACAGCCTTTCAGCGTGAGGGTGAAACAGCGGAAAAAATGTGCCACAGGGACAGTATCGCAGGAGGGTGGGTAAAACCACATCCAGTCTGGGGTAGGGGTGGGGCGGACTTAGGAGAAGTGGCATTTCAGATGAGACTTGAAGAATAGGTAGGATTTAAAATTGGGAGTTTATGGCTTTTTTCTAAGGTAATATGTGTTTATTGTAGAAAATTTAGAAAATACTGAAAACTATAAAGGAGTCAAAAGTCAGGCACCTGTGCTTACTCACTACCAAATTGTACAGGACAGAACGTGGGGCGGGGAGGAACGTTTACAATGAGGAAACAAGGCAAGCACTACCTTAGGTTAACATCACCAGTGATCAATCGTGTGGACACCACGTACGGTAGTCCCCCCTCAGCCAGTTTCGATTTCCAGAGTTTCAGTCCCACAGTCAACTGCGATTGAGAATCGGAAGATGCTCCTCCGACGTGTCCTCAGAAGGTCAACAGTAGCCTAGCGCTGCATCACAATGCCTACGCCATTCCCCTCCCTTCATCTCATCACGCAGGCATTGTACCGTCTCACATCATCACAGAAGATGGGTGAGGACGCTCCAAGAAGATATTTTGAAGAGAGAGAGAGACCACATGCACGTAACTTTTATTACACTATCTTGGTGTGAAACAAGTTGACAACAGTGACTCCATTTTGTACCCTGGACTCCATCTTGTTTAAAAGATACGAAACTGTGCTGATCTTGCTCAGTGGCCAAAAGAGAGTTATTTGGTGAGAAAGGATTTTCTGAAGGACTGTGCAAAAAGATAGACTATTTTGGGTAGCAACAAGATATCCCTGAGTAAGCCTATCAACTGTGACATAAATTTACCCTCCCTAACAAACAATAAGGTAATTGTTCTGGGCTCTCCTTTTTGCTAATGAAAACTCATGACCTTTATTCCTGAGGGGACACTTTTGTGGCTGCTGGAACCTGTGTTCCCCGAATGCAATTCTTTTTTTTTGTTTTCCTTTTTCTTGAGGAAGATTAGCCCTGAGCTAACTATGGCCTATCCTCCTCATTTTGCTGAGGAAGACTGGCCCTGAGCTAACATCCATGCCCATCTTCCTCTACTTTATATGTGGGACGCCTACCACAGCATGGCTTGCATAGCGGTGCCATGTCCGCTCCCGGGATCTGAACCGGCCAACCCCAGGCTGCCAAGAAGCAGAACACGTGAATGTAACTGCTGCGCCACCAGGCTGGCCCCCAATTGCTATTCTAAAACCCCAAATAAATGCTCTCATTTTGTTTTGCAGTTGTCTCTTTTTTCTAAGTTGACAACTGTCATAATTGTTCTGTTTTGTTAGTAGTTGTTAATCTCTTACTGTGCCTAATTTATAAATTACACTTCATCATAGGGATGTACGTACAGGAAAAGACATAGTATATGTGGGGTTTGGTAGTATCCACGGTTTCAGGCATCCCCATTCAGGGGGGTTTTGGAATGTATTCCCTGCACATAACGGGGCACTGCTGTACCCTTGATCTGATGTGTGGACAGTGGCACTTGGCCTCTGTAGTCTTCCTCTCAACAACCCCTGTCTGATCATGAGAAAAACATCAAACAAGCACAAATTGAAGGATATTCTGCAAAATACGTGACCATAGTACTCAAAATTGTCAAGGTCATGAAAAACAAAGAAAGTCTCAGAAACTGTCACAACCAAGCAGAACCTAGAGAAACATGACTACCAAATGTTAGTATCGTATCCCAGATGGGATATTTGAACAGAAAAAGGACATTAGGGAAAATCGAAGGAAATACAAATAGAGTATAGAGTTTAGTTAATATATCGATATAGGCTCATTAGTTGTGACAAATGTGTCATGGTAATGTAAGATGCTAACGACAAGAGAAAGCACAATTAAAATTTTGGTGTACTTCATTTCCTTGCAGGTTTTTTCTACATGTGAATGCATGTCCACGTTTTACTGTTTGTGGAGATTTTTGTCTTGCTTTTCTCTGACAACATCGTGCACTGAGCATTATACCATGCCTCCTCAATGTTGACGATATTTCATAGCCTAGAATGACTTAAGCAATTTTCTATTGTTGGACATCTAGGTTTTAAAAAAGTTTAGCTGTAATGAATAGTGTTGTGATGATCATCTTTACAAATTGATTTCTGTGTAGATCTCAGACCATTTCCTGGGGATGTAGAATTCCCTGTTAACTCAAGAAACATTAAGGCTGGAAATCTAAGTTCCTCTTTGAGCATGATGAGTCACTTCTATACAGTTTAAAAGCACATTATAGGGGCCAGCGCCGTGGTGGAGTGGTTAAGTTCGAGCTCTCTGCCTCCACGGCTCAGGGTTTCGCCACTTCGGATCCAGGGCGGGGACATGGCACGGTGAGGCGGCGTCCCACATGCCACAACTAGAAGGACCCACAACTAAAAAATATACAACTATCTACTGGGGGGATTTGGGGAAGAAAAAGCAGAAAGAAAGACAAAAGAACAAAACCCCTGAAAATAAATATTTAAAAAAAAAAGAGGATTATAGTTCAGCTAGATTATACTTTAAAAGAAAAACAAGTCACAAAGTTAATTTATTTCCCAGCATCTCTGTATAGGAAGCCATTGGTCACTAATCAACGGACACTGTACTTGTACAAAGACAGGAAATTTTTTTCCTGCTGCTATAAGATTACATATTTCACTTTTCTCTTCAGAGACATAAAAGACCTTTTGTGTTACAGTTGTTTCAAATGGTTTGAAACATTGTTCAGCTGACGGCGATGGCGGAAATCAGTAAGATCTATGGCGGAAATCAGTAAGATCTGTGATTTGTTATGTAAGCCAGTAAAGCTTCTTATGCCTTTCTTAACAAAAAACATTGTGTTTGACTTTATGAAATCTCTGTATCTTGATAGTGTGGAGAAGAACGATTAAAGACTCCTCTTCCTACTACCACTGTGGAAAGAAGTATGCTGATGGTTTTCTTAAATCCTAAACACTCTGCATGTCATCCTTCTTCAACGAATATCTTGACAATAAGTGGGCCTTGTGACTTGGACATGCTTTGACGGAGTAGTCTGTCTCAGTGCCAAATCCTACAATCCCCCGTAAGACAATTTTTGTCACTGTAAAGTGAGATTTTTCTCTCTGAGAACTAGCCCCACTTAGTTTTAGAAATGACATCATCTTTTTGTTATGAAAACTGACAGAGCCCATTATGAGGTAAAACATCAAGAACGCAGGCATTAATGATGGAATTTATTCAGGTTTATCAGGGAGAATCAGCCAGTCAGTTGAGTATGAATTAGCATGGGCTCCAAAGCTCAGAGCAACCAGGAGGAGACTGCTCTTTTTCCCTGCTACAGTATAAATGCTTCTAGAATCTCTGATTGATGAGTCAGTTTCTTTGCTAAAAACTGAATTGAGTTATTAATTCCATTAAAATCTAACCAGAAAGTATTAAGGGAGTTACAGCTTCACACAAATCAAGGAAGTGTCCTCCACGGTAAAGTGGACTGAGAAGTTGCAAGATGGCCAGAGTTGTAAGGAGGCACGTAATTTTGATTTGAAGGATGTTTCTTTTCCTCCAAAGAAAATGGCAACGAGTCAGATCTTCAGGTGGAGAAATACCATATGAGCCAAAACGTGGTCACATTTCCGTATGCTAGAATGCCACCCCATCCCCTAGCCAGTCCACCATCTGACTGGACAAAGTGACCATAAGTTATATATGTATGCTGGGTTAGAAAGAAGGCTTTCCACCAATAAACTTCTGTTCCTGAGCCGGGATTTGATTCTCTGTGGCCCCACAGATGAGAAAATCTTATGCTCTCAGAAGTTCTTTCAGGTAATAAACCCCACTCCTGGGCAGGAACCCTTGTCTAAGAGAAGTACTAAGGGGAAAAAGTGAAAGGTGAAGAAGAGAATCTCCCCAAAATAGAAAATTCTTTCAGCTTCAAAACTATTCTGACATGAAAAACTCCTATGAGGGGCCGGCCCCGTGGCCGAGTGGTTAAGTTCGCGTGCTCTGCTGCAGGAGGCCCAGTGTTTCGTTGGTTTGAATCCTGGGTGTGGACATGGCACTGCTCATCAAACCATGCTGAGGCAGTGTCCCACATGCCACAACTAGAAGGACCCACAACGAAGAACATACAACTATTTGCTGCGGGGCTTTGGGGAGAAAAAGGATAAAAATAAAATCTCTTAAAAAAACCCCCAAAAAACTCCTATGAACATCTTCCCTTGATGGGTCAGCCTCACAGTAATTGAGAAACGGGAAGAGATGGCTCCAAGGGGAGGCTTCTTCCATTAGGACTCTCGCTTCAGTGATATACGGAAGACGTAGCCATCGCTATGAATTATAATATCTCATCTCAAAGCTCTACTGGTTTGAATGGAGAAGTTTCCGTATTTTATGGTTTGTGGATGAGTACAAACATGAAAACAAAATCTCATGATCTTAATGCGACAACCTGGTTATGTTTTCCCTCTGCTTTCCCTTTCTTTTACTCTTTTTTGCTTCAAAAAGCAACCCCAAAACTCACTGAGACTGTAGATTGTGCCTAATAAGTAACACTCTTACCAGGTGAATGTGGAGCTAAAAATGCTCAAACTCTACAACTCTAACATGTCTGAGTGACCCTTGTTCTCTTTCTAATTAAGAAAGAAGATGTTGAGGATAAGCGTATTCCTAGACAGGAATAAAGTGGTGAATGAATTTATTACTATGTCAGTACAAAAGTTAAGAAGATATAACCTTGGCGCCAGCCTGGTGGTACAGTGGTTAAGTTAGGCGCCCCACATCAGCAGCCCGGGGTTCACAGGCTTTGATCCTGGGCATAGACCCACACACTGCTCATTGAGCCATGCTGTGATGGCGTCCCACATATAAATCAGAGGAAGATTGGCACAGATTTAGCTCAGGGACAATCTTCCTAAAGGAAAAAAAAAAAGAAGAAGATTGGCAACAGATGTTAGCTCATTTCCCGTCTTCCTCATCACAAAAAATTTTAAAAAAGAAGATATAACCTCAACCAATTTCAGAATGTAATTTATCTAGTTCAACCCAAGAAACATAAAATTAAACACTTTTAAGTCAATAATTCTTCCTTTGAGCATCATCTTCCACTCAGGAGATAAATTTCTACTTACTACACCAGTTAACAGTTCTCTGTGACAAAGGTAAAACATTTATTGTGGCAGATCACTCAAAGAACAGAACAATTGGTTTACAGTTAAGATGTGTCACAATTTAGATCAGTAGAGCCTTCTAAGGTTGCTTCTTATGAAGATTTAGAAAAAATGATGAAATTAGGTAGACCTACAAAACTTGATATCCTATAACTTTCTGAGTAAAGCTTAATGATGTGATTAATATTTAATGACTATTAATAGTAATACTAATGATCTTGAAATATAAATGTTTTCATATCTTCTAATATTCTTAAGTGGCTTTGGGGACTGAAAATTAATATGATATAAAGTTGATAAATACCTACATTTGTATAAAGACTAAACAAAATTATAGTTCAATCCTAAAGCAGTCTCTTCTTATAGAGAACCTTTTATAAAGTTAAAAGAGAAAGAATCCATAGTCATTACACAATCTATGTAGGAGATGATAAATATGTATCTGAATGTAAACTAAAGTGACTTCTCCTAAAACCCAAAATGAAACAAAAAGCAGCTGATTCCAAAAATATATATAAAGAATTATACACCACAACCAAGTGGGAGTCAGCCCAGCGATGTAAGGCTGACTCAGCATTCAAAATTCAATTAATGTAATCCATCACATCAACAGGCTGAGGAAGGAAAATCACATGATCAACAGGTGCAGAAAAAGCATTGGACAAAATCCAACACCCATTCATGATCAAAATTCTCAGCAAACTAGGCATAGAGGGAAACTTACTCAAATTGATAAAGAATATCTACAAAATACCTACAGCTAACATGATACTTAGTGATGAGAAACTAGCAGATTTCCCACTAACATCACCAACAAAGCAAGAATATCCCCTCTCACTATTCCTTTTCAGCATCATGCTGAAAGTCCTGCCTAATGCAATAAGACAAGACAAGACAAGATACATAGATTGGGAACGAGTAAATCAAACTCTGTTTGCAGATCATTTATGTAGAAAATCCAAAAGAATTGACAAAAAATTCTCGGAAGTAATAAGTGGAAGGAACAATGAACAAATGGAATTTGAAATTGAAAGCACAATACCATTTACATTAGCATCCAAAGGTGAAATACTTAGATATAATTCTAACAAAATATATACAATATCTATATGAGGAAAACTACAAAACTGATGAATGAAATAAAAAACTAAAAAGATGGAGAGATATTCCATGTTCATGGATAGGAAGACTCAACATTGGCAAAATGTCAGTTCTTCCCAATATGATCTGTAGATTGAATACAATCGCAACAAAAATCCCAGCAAGTTCTTTTGTAGACCTTGACAAAGTGATTCTAAAGTTTATATGGAGACACAAAAGACCCCAAGTAGCTAATACAGTATTGAAGGAGAAGAACAGAGTTGGAAGACTGACACCACCCATCTTCCACTTACTGTGAAGCTACAGTAATCAAGACAGTGTGGTTTGGCAAAAGAATAGACAAGTAGATCAATGGAACAGAATAGAGAGCCCAGAAATAGATCCGCATAAAAATAGTCAACTGATCTTTGACAAAGGAGAAATGAGAGAATTTTCAACAAATGGCACAGCCACACGCCAAAAATTAACTTAGACACAGATCTTACACTCTTCACAAAAATAACTCTAAAGGGATCATAGAACTAAATCTGAAATGCAAAACTATAAAACTCTTAGAAGATAACGTAGGAGAAAACCTAGACTATCTTGGGTATAGCAGTGACTTTTTACATACAGCAGCAAAGGCATGATCCACGAAGTAATTGAGGAGCTGGACTTCCTTCAAATGAAAACCTTCTGCTCTGCATAAGACACTATCAAGAGAATGAGAAGACAAGCCACAGAATGAGAGAAAATATTTGCAGAACACACAACCAATAAAGGACTGTTAACCATATATACAAAGACCACTTAAAACACTAAGAAAAAAAAAAGCAACCTGACTAAAAAATGGGCCAAGGACCTTAACAGACACCTCAGCAAAGAAGATATACTGATGTCAATTAAGCACATGAAAAGATGCTGTGCATCCTCTCTTCAGGGGAATGTAGATGAAAACAACAATGAGATACCAATACACATCTACTAGAATGGCCAAAATTCAGAACACTGACAACACCAAATGCTGGCATAGATGTGGAACGAGAACACTATTTATTGCTGCTAGCAATGCACAATGCTACAGCCACTTTGGAATACAGTTTAGAAGTTTCCGGCAAAACTAAATATACTTTTGTTTGTTTCCATTTGTTGTTGTCTGTTTGTTTTTTTCTTATTTTTTTATTGAGGTCATAATAGTTTACATCATTGTGAGGTTTCAGCTCTACCCTATTTCTTGTCTGTGCCCATATAGGTGCTCCCCTTCACCCCCTGTGCCCACCCCCTAACCCCCTTCCCCTGCTAACCACTGGACTGTTGTCTTTGTCTATGTGTTTATCTTCCACATATGAATGAAGTCATACGGTGTTTGTCTTCCTCAATCTGGCTTATTTCTCTTAACATAATACCCTCCAGGTCCATCCATGTTGTAGCAAATGGAGTGATTTTGTCTTTTTTACGGCTGAGTAGTATTCCATTGTGTGTGTGTGTATGTATATATATATATATACACATACCCCATCTTCTTTATCAAGTTGTTGGTTGATGGGCATTTGGATTGCTTCCATGTCTTGCCTATTGTGTATAATGCTGCAATGAACATAGAGGTACATAGATCACTTTGGATTGTTGATTTCAAGTTGTTAGGATAGATACCCTGTAGTGGAATAGCTGGGTCATACAGTATTTCTATTTTTAGTTTTTTGAGGAATCTCCATACTGTTTTCCATAGTGGCTGCACCAGTTTGCATTCCCAATAGCAGTGTATGAGGGTTCCTTTTTCTCCACAACCTCTCCAACATTTGTTACTAGTAGTTTTAGATATTTTTGTCATTCTAATGGGTGTAAGGTGATATCTTATTGTAGTTTTGATTTGCATTTCCCTGATGCACAGCGATGATGAGCATCTTTTCATGTGCCTATTGGCCATCAGTATATCTTCTTTGGAGAAATGTCTGTTCATGTCTCCAGCCCATTTTTTGATCGGGTTGTTTGATTTTTTGTTGTTGAGTTGTGAGAGTTCTTTATATATTATGGATATTAAGCCTTTGTCAGATATATGACTAGCAAATATTTTCTCCCAGTTAGTGGGTTGTTTTTTTGTTTCAATCCTGTTTTCATTTGCCTTGAAGAAGCTCTTTAGTCTGATGAAGTCCCATTTGTTTATTCTTTCTATTGTTTCCCTTCTCTGAGAAGACACAGTGTCTGAAAGATGCTTTTAATGCTGATGTCAAAGAGTGTACTGCCTACGTTTTCTTCTAGAAGTCTTATGGTTTCAGGTCTCACCTTTAGGTCTTTGATCCATTTTGAGTTTATTTTGGTGAATGGTGAAAAAGAATGGTCAATTTTCATTCTTTTACACATGGCTTTCTAGTTTTCCCAGCACCATTTGTTGAAAAGACTTTCTTTTCTCCATTGTATGCTCTCAGCTCCTTTGTCAAAGATAAGCTCTCCATAGATGTGTGGTTTTATTTCTAGGCTTTCAATTCTGTTCCATTGATCTGTGCACCTGTTTTCGTACCAGTACCATGCTGTTTTGATGACTGTAGCTTTGCAGTATGTTTTGAAGCCAGGGATTGTGATGCCTCCTGTTTTGTTCTTTTTTCTCATATACATTCACTTGTTGATGGATATTTGGGTTGTTTCCTGTCAGGCATGACTAAAGCTGCTATGAATGTTTCTCTAAAAGTCTTTGTGCGGACACATGTCATTTCTCTTGGGTATTTACCTAGGAGTGGCATTGCAGACTCAAATGTTAACTCTGTGTTGAACATTTTGAGGAACTGCCAAACAGCTTCTCAAAGGGGCGGTACCATTTTATATTCCCACCAATAGCATCTGAGAGAACCAACTTCTCCACATCCTCACCAATACATGTCTTTTTGATTATAAGCATCATAGTGGGTGTGAAGTGGCACCTCATAATGGTTTTAACTTGCACTTCCCTGATGATGTCTAATCATGATGTCTAATCAGCCCATGATGATGATGGCTACTGATGTCATGCGTCTTTTCATGTACTTATTGGCCATTTGTATATGTTCTTGGGAGACACGTCTCTTCAGCTACTTTGCCCAATTTTAAATTGGGTTGTATGTCTTTTTTTGGGGTTGCAAGTCTTGTGTTGGGGTTGCAAGAATTCTTTAAATGTTCGGAATACCAGTCTCTTATGAGATATATGAATTGCAAATATTTTCTCCTCTTCTGTGGATTATGTTTTCACTTTCTGGATGGTATCATTTGAACAAAAGTTATAAACTTTGATCTGGCCCAATTCATTTATTATTTCTTTTGTTGCCTGAGCCTTTGGTATCATCTCACAAACCATTTTCTAAACCAAAAACACAAAGATTTATTCCTATGTTTTCTCTAAGAGCTTTATATTTTTAGCTATTACATTTAGACATGATCCATTAAGCATTCGTAATTTAACAATTTCCAATAAATACTTTTTAAAATAGCAGTTTTAAAGTGAGTTGAAGTGAAAACTAGGGAAAATTATCTGGAGAATCTGGTTCAAAAAAAATCCTTACGAAATCAAAATCAAGCACAATATCATTTTTGGGCATTAGCGTATTTTTCTACATATACAATCTACTACAAAACAATAGTAATCAACACAGTGTGGTACTGGCATATGGATAGACATAAAGATCAAAGGAGTATCGACAGTCCAGAAATAAACTCTCACATTTACAGGCAACTTCTGACAAGGGTGTGAAGAGAATTCAATGTGGGAAAGAATAGTCTTTTCAACACATGGTGTTGGGACACTAGATAGCCACATGCAAGAAAATGAGTTTGGAATCCTACCTCAAACCATACACAAAAATTGACTCAAAACGGACCAAAGACCTAAATGTAAGACCTAAAACTATATAATTATTAGAAGAAAATAAAGAAGTAACTCTTTGTAACTGTAGATTAGTCAGTGTTTGAACATCAAAATATAAGGATCATCTATTCACAATAGCCAAGACATGGAAACAATCCAAGTGCCCATCACTGATGACTGGATAAAGAAGATGTGCTAGATATATACAATGGAATAGTACGCAGCCATAAAAAAGGACAAATTCATCCCATTTGCAATAACATGGAAGGACTTGGAGGGAATTATGCTAAGCAAAATAAGCCAGACTGAGAAAGACAAACACCAGATGATTTCACTCATATGTGGAATATAAAGAAAAACATGGACAAAGAAAACAGTTCAGTGGTCACCAGGGGAAGGGGTGTGGGGGGTGAGTACAGGGGTGAAGGGGAGCACTTATGTCATGACAGTCAAGAAATAATGTACAGCTGAAATCTCACATTGATGTAAACTATCATGAACTCAATAAAAAATTATTTGGTAATAATATCAAATTTACAGAAAAATACAAGTAAAGAATCCACATTCTTGTTACCCAGAGTTACCTTGTTAACATTTTGCCCATTTTCTTTATCCTTTCTCTCTCCCTTTTTCTCTCTCTTTCTCTCGTTGTTTTAAATTGTTCCCAGGATTTTGGTTTATTCAGGTCAGGTGAGGCCAACAGATCAGGAGACCACTGAAAAGAGAGCTTATTACTCCCAGTTCCCAGAGGAGGAGGCATGTCACACCATGCTGGGCCCCAGGAGGGCAGTCGGAGGCAGAGAGAGTGAGGGGAACCGTGGGAACCCCTGTGCTGTGGTTTTCCAGGGAAGAAATGGGCAAGGCAGCTACTGGCTTTAGGACGGGGGAGTTAGAATAAGTTCCGTTGCCTTGGGGGTGTGGGGGCTGCCCCGGGTTGTCTGATGCTTGGCCCCATGTGGTGAGGACAGGAGGTTAAAGTCTCACAAGCAGAAGAGGTGGGCTTGGGGCGGTAAGTTTGCCTCTGAAAGGCATGCTTGAGGGAGAGTGCTTGCTGGCTCTGGGAATCCACTCCCGTGGGAGGGGCGGTCCCTCCCTAGTCAGCAAGGCTCCAGGTGTGCAAACAGCACTCACAGGGTGTAGACAACTTGGGTAACACGGGACCTCTCACACTGAATGTAGGCCGTGCCATATGTGGGTTATAACCTCACATCTTGTAGCTATTTCTTATTTACTGAATTTCTCCTTTGTTTATTTTCCTGCCCTCTTTTTCTGCCTTCTTATGGATAGTTTTTATGGCTAGGCTTTATGTCCAGTTTTGGCTTACTCTTTATACTTCTCTTGAAAATATTTTTCAGTGGTTGTCCCAGGGTTTACGGTACACTCCTATAAGTAATCACATCTGTGTTCCAATCACACATCATGTGTTACCCAACACGAGCACAGGTTCACCTACCCATCGTACAGTAGGGCCAATAACTGAACAAACAACTGAAACACCACACGTCTGATAAGGAAAGAGCTTTACTATTATCGAAAGGCAGCCAGACGAGGAGATGGGAGTTTGAACTCAGATCCACCTCCTCGAAGGGAAAAAGAAAAAAAAATACAAGGAACACAAGTCAAAACAGATGAATTGAACTCCATCAAAACTGAAAACTTTCATGCATCAAAGGATACCATTTAAAAAGTGAAAAGACAACTCACAGAATGGAGAAAATATTTGCAAATCACATGTCTGATAAGGGATCTGTATATAGAACATAAAAAGAATTCTTTCAACTCAAATATAAAAAGACAGTCCCACTACAAAAATAGGCCAAGGATCTGAACAGACACTTCTCCAAAGGAGATAAACAATGGCTAGTTAGTACATGAACAGACACTCAACATCATCAGCCATCAAGGAAATGCAAATCAAAACCACAATGACACTACCACCCACTAGGATGTCTATAGCCAAAAAGACAAAAACAAGTGTTGGCGAGGATGTGGAGAAATGGCAGCCCTCAGACTCTGCTGGTGGCACTGTAAAATAGTGCAGCCACTTTGGAAAACAGTCCGGCAGCTGCTCAAAAGATGAAACAAAGAGTTACCGTAAAACCCATCAATTTTATTCCTGAATCTATACAGAAAAATGAGAAGACAGGCCTGCACGTTGCAGAATAGTAGATAGAGCAGGTTCATGGTACCATACACGTATGACTGTAAACAGACAGGAAAAAATTCTAGAAGAACGCACCTACCTTTGGGGGAATCAGGGAACTGGAGAAGAGACGATTATTCCACATTTTAAACTTTTCAGTGTTGCTACATCTGTTTCAAAACAATGTATTCTTTTCTTTCAAAAAGAACTATAATTTTTCTTTTACAGAACAATTTAAAAAACAATATACAAACCAACGGCAATTATCTGGAGAGCATGAGAAACAAAACCGAACGCAAGACTGGCACAATCTCTGGCTGTTATGAAATCAAATCTTATGTTTTGCTTCACAACGTTCTTCTGTGACTTTCACATACACTATCACCTTTGGTCCCCACAGGGGAGACTTTTATCACGTCACATGCAAGAACTCTGAGACCTAGAAAGGTAATAAACTTGCTTATGGCTAATGAACCAGTGAGTGCTGAAGCCAGAGCAAGACCACAACACTGCTGCTCACCTGTGAGTACCACACTTGGAGTTAGTCTTGGCTCTGACACTTTCTACAGGGTAATCTTTAGTGGCTTAATGTTCCCCAAGCCTCAGGTTCCTCCTCTGCAATATTTAAAAAATACTCCTAGTGCTTTCTAAACATGTTAAATTTTTAATGTAAAACAGATGGGACACTGATAAAGAGTAGCTATTACTGTAATATATATAAAATGTGGGGCACCCCTGACGGTACACTTACCTTGCTTCTAGGGTCACATTCAAAAGGTTGACTTCGTATCTACTAAGGCTGAACGTTCTCAATCCCTGTGATGTAGCAATTCCACTCCCAGGTATAGACCTCACTGAAATGAACTTGTATGTCCATGAAAAGATACGTTCTTGGGGCCACCCCGTGGCTGAGTGGTTAAGTTCACCTGTTCCCCTATGGTGACCCAGGGTTTTGCTCCTTCGGATCCTGGGTGCAGACATGTCACCACTCGTCAGGCCATGCTGAGGCAGCAGCCCACATAGCACAACCAGAGGCCCTCACAACTACAATATATACAAGTATGTACTGGGGGGCTTTGGGGAGAAGAAGAAGAAAAAGAAAATTGGCAACAGATGTTAGCTCAGGCGCCAATCTTTAAAAGAAAAAGAAAAGATATGTTCTGGAATGTGCAGACCACTACCCCTAATAAGCCCTAACTGGGAACTGCCAAATGCCCACAGGCAGTAAATCTGACAAATACCTTTACAATCACAAAATGGAATACTATTTAGCAGTGATAATGAATGATCTACAACTTGGTTCCTGCCCTCAAGTCTGCTCCAACTCCCGATGACCCTGTGAACGAATCATGTCCACAAAGTCTTTTTCTCAACAGCCCTGCTCAGCTCCCGAAGACTCATGCTTATGGCTTCCTTTATGGAGTCAGTCCATCTCACATTCGGTCTTCCTCTTTTCCTCCTGCCTTCTACTTTTCCCGGCATTGTTGTCTTTTCCAAAGAATCCTGCCTTCTCATGGTGTGCCTCAGTCTTATCATGTTTGCCTCCAGCGAGAGTTCAGCCTTAATTTGCTCCAGGACCCCCTTATTCATCTTTCTGGTGGTCTAGGGTATCCATAGAGCTCCTCTGCAACACCATATTTCCGATGAATCCATTTTTCTCCTGTCAGCCTTCAAGTCCAGCTTTTACACCCAGACATAGTAACTGGGCATACGAGGGCATGGATTATCTTGCCCTTAGTCTCTAATGACACTTGTTGATCTTTCCTAATTCTTTCACTGCTGCCCTTCATGTCTGTCGCCTCTTCATTTCTGGCTGCAGTCTCCATTGAAATGGATGACGGAACCAAGGGAAACCAAATCTTGAACAATTACAATGTCTTTATTGTCTATGTCAAAGTTGTGTAGTGCTTCTCTAGTCATGATTTCCTTCTCCTTGATGTTCAAATGCAGTCCTGCTTTGGCACTTTCTTCTTTCACTTTTGTCAGAATTGGTTTGAAGTCATTGCTGCTTTCTGCCACTAAGATGCTGTCAATTCCCCTATATCAGATTGTTGATATTTCTTCTACCAATTTTCACTCCTTCATCTGAGTCTAGCACAGTTTCTCGAATGATATGTTCTGAGAACAGATTAGACAGAGAGATAAAATGCACCCTTTTATGACACCTTCCCCTATAGGAAACCTTTCTCTCTCTCCATATTCTGTCCTGACAGTGGCTTCTTGTCCACAACACAGGTTTCACATGAGGACAATCACCCGCTGGGGCACAACCATTTCCTTCAGAGTGGCCCAGAGCTTTTCGTGATCCACGCAAAGGCTTTACTGTCGTCTATAAAGCACAGACCAACCTTCTGAAATTCTTTGGAGTGCCCCAGTAGCCAACGAATAATCGCAATTAGATCTCCTGTGCCTCTCCCTTTTCAAATCCACTGGCACGTCAGGCATCCCTTGCTCCATATAGGGTAAAAGCCTTTGTTGCAGCACCTTGTGTTGACTTGACCTAAGCGGGAAATTAGGGCAATGGTCCCAAAGTTACCGTACTCCTTGGCGTCTCCTTTCTTGGGGATTACAATATATAGAGAGCGTTTCCAGTCTGTAGGCCATTGTTTTGTTTTCCATGTTTGTTGGCATATTTTTGTTAAGACTTCGACAGTCACTCTCTGTGGCTCGAAACAATTCCGTCGATATCCCATCCATCCCTGGCAATTTCTCTCTTCCCAGTACTTTCAGGGAGCTTTCACTTCATTTACTAAAATTACAGTTCTTCACAGGAATCTTCTTCAAAGAAATCTGTCATTCTTTTGTGTCTTCTGTACAGATCTCCCAATACTGTGTCCACCTTCCCTTTATTTTCTCTCGATCAGATAGTGTGCGTGCCTTTGGCTCCTTCAGCTGCAAGGTGTGTGGGTCCAAACCACCTGTGCTCGGTCAGTGGCGTTGCAATCACCAAACCTCTATGACCTGTGGGCGCCCCTGCCGGGGAACTACAACTACTACACCCAACACTATGGATGAATCTCACAAACAGAAAGTTGAGCCAAGGCAGAAAGTCCTTAAAGAGGACCCAGTGAAGGATTCGCTCCCACAAAATGCAGAATCAGGTAAAACTACTCAGTTTTCTTGGAATCATGACTGAGTACCTTTGGGGAAAGGGGAAGTGCCTGGAGAACAAGGGCGGCTTCTGAACTGCGGGTAATGATGATTCTGGATCTGTGTGCCTGGTTACAAGGGTAAGCTATGGTTGTGAAATTGCACTTAACTCCACATAAAGTCATTCAGAACTGGTTTCCCCAGGAATCGATTACCCAACAAGCTCCACTCCAATAAGTGAGAGCACTTACAGGCAGAGAAGCTTCCGGAGGGCGGGCCAGAAGCTGAGGACGCCCCTGCGCGCTCGCCCGGGGCCAGGAGACCCGCAGGGAGACTTCACCACCGAGGAACCCGGGCGCGGGGTCCGCGGGTCTAGGCGCCCACACGCCTCCAGGGGCGGCTCAGCCACCGACCGCTCCCGCGCGAGGGGGCGCCTGACCCGCCGGCCTCCCGGCGCGCTCCCCACGGCCTAGGACTCCACTCCCACCGCGGCCCGCGTCTCTCAGTTCGCTCCAGACGGCGGCAGCGCGCGGCCAGGATGGCGGCGACGGTGACCGTGGAGCCCGCGGGTCGCTGCCTCTGGGACGAGCCCGTGCGCATCGCCGTGCGCGGCCTGGCCCCGGGGCAGCCGGTCACGCTGCGCGCGTCCCTGCGCGACGAGAAGGGCGCGCTCTTCCGGGCCCACGCGCGCTACCGCGCCGACGCCACGGGCCAGCTGGACCTGGAGCGCGCGCCCGCGCTGGGCGGCAGCTTCGCGGGGCTCGAGCCCATGGGGCTCCTCTGGGCCCTGGAGCCCGACAAGCCGTTATGGCGCATTCTGAAGCGGGACGTGCAGACGCCGTTCGCCGTGCAGCTGGAGGTGCTCGACGGCCACGAGCCCGACCCCGGGCGGCTGCTGGGCCGGGCGGTGCACGAGCGCGCCTTCCTGGGGCCCGGGGTGCGGCGGGAGCCGGTGCGCGCGGGCCGGGTGCGTGGCACGCTCTTCCTGCCGCCAGGTGAGCCCGCGCCGCGGGGGGCGTGCGAGCCGGTGCCCTGGGCCGCCAGGCGTTTCTGCTCCTCCTGCTTCAGGGGGCTCTAGCTGGGGAGCAAGATCAGAGGAGCTGACGTTGACTCAATCAGTGGCTGCCCAACCGAAATACGGAGAGGATCTGGATATGTTAGTGTCTGTGCTATGCGTTTGCATTATCTCAGCTAATCTCTATAAATACTGTTATTCTGCAGATTGAAAAAAAGGATCAGGGTCAGTAGGTACGTTGTCTACTTCGCTATTGATAACCACCCTACAGATCTCGACGGGCATCAGCCCGACCGCTCAAGGAAGCTGTTCCCGTCGCCCTTCTCTAGTGTGTGGGGTCCACGGGGCCCCTTCTGCGCTCCTTCATGTTCCTCTCCCACAGCTCCCACTTCAGACTCCACTGCCTTCCTCACCTAAAGCCATCTCTGGGTGTTTCTTTTTCTTGCCTCTCACTAAATAAGCATCTGAATATCAGTACCCCAAAAAAGCAAAGGGTTAACGCAACACCTCATAAAGCTTTGTTTCATGATTCTTAGTTCTGCGTCCACTCCCCTAGCAGAACACTGTGAATCATCACTGTCTGAAAAGTGAAATTCCTCCTTCTGTGATGTAGTCATGAAGGAAAGACCTTGTTGCTCTGCCTTCCACCCAAGGATTCTTGGAACCCTGCAGATCATGTGTCACAGAATCTTATGGGGGGTAAGCTCATCACTGAGAAGGTACCTCGTAGGTTTTCCTGTCCCCGGGGAGCTTGTCTTCCTTTTCAATGGTGACTCAGGGAGCTGTTTCCTCTCCTCTCCTTTGCTTCACAGGAACCCACTAAATAATTTAGAAAGAAAGATCTCTGAAAGGAAAGCAGGTGCTGTAAATGGTGTAATGCTTCCCTTTACGCTATTCCCTGCTCTAGGACCTGGCCCTTTCCCAGGGGTCATTGACATCTTTGGTGTTGGAGGGGGCCTGCTGGAGTATCGAGCCAGCCTTCTGGCCAGTCATGGCTTTGCCACGTTGGCTCTGGCTTATTATGACTTTGACGATCTCCCCACGAGACTGGACAGCATACACCTGGACTACTTTGAAGAAGCCGTGAGCTACATGCTGCAGCACACCCAGGTTCTCCTGATGTTCCTTCCTGTATCATGCCCTCTAGAAGGATCTCCAGAGGGTGTCACTTTGCCCTCGCCTGTGCCAGGTGCACTGAGGCTGCTCTGCTCTTCTTTCAGAGAGCTTTCTTTTGGAGACTTCCTTGGCTTTCGGGGCCTCTTTCCCCTTTCTCTGTCAGATGGATTAATAATGCAGAGTTAATTGTAAAATCCATGTGAGATTTTATTTAAAGGAAGTATTTAGTGATAGTAAAATTCCTTTTGTTATGCAGATAGGGGTTCTTTTTATTAGCTTTCCATGCCTGTTTTTTATCTTTAATTTGCTGATATCAGAGTATGTTCAGATTGATCAACAGAACTTGCCCACCCAATTCAGAAAAGAGGGACTGGCCAGGTGGTACAGTGGTTAAGTTCGCACGTTCCACTTTGGCTTCTTCGGCGTGGACCTACGTACAGCTTGTCAAGCCATGCTGTGGCAGGTGTTGCACATATAAAGTAGAGGAAGATGGGCATGGATGTTAGCTCAGGGCCAGGCTTCCACAGCAAAAAGAGGAGGATTGGTGGCAGATGTTAGCTCAGGGCTAGTCTTCCTCAAAAAAAAAAGGTTTTTTAATTTAAAAAATAAATGAATAATTAGGTTTAAAAACAATAAGAATTACTTAATTGGACTCTGAAGTTTTACTTTGTGTCTATAAAGTTAATCATTTGCCCATATGTTTAGATGGGGCCTGATGAATGATTCACTACTTGGAACAGAACTTGGTTCCTCAGTTGGATACCCAGCCACACTGAGACTTTGATCATGCCCACCTGAATGAGGCCCTGAACTTGACACGCTTCATGACTCAGCGTTCTCTGGTGGCTGATGCTCTGAAACCTTTGTTACCAATTCCCAGCTTTTCAGTGAGTTTCAGATTTGTTTGCCACGTGTCCAGCCAGATAGTCTTTAGGTGGGAAGAAACTGCTCTGTCAGCTCAGGTTGATCCTCTTGTGGCTCATTCACAGATTCAAGTTAGCAGCATCTCCACTTACATTTGGACAAATATTTTTCTGTTGTGTAGGTTCTTGACCCTTGACTTTTCTCCCTTCTTTTCTTCCAGGTTAAAGGCCCAGGCATTGGGCTTCTGGGCATTTCTTTAGGGGCAGATATTTGTCTCTCCATGGCCTCATTTTTGAAGAACATCTCAGCCACAGTTTCCATCAATGGATCAGGCGTCAGTGGGAGCGCAGACATACACTACAAGCAGACTTGCCTCCCATGATTGGGCTATGATCTGAGGAGAATCAAGGTAGCTTTCTCAGGCCTCCTGGATATTGTGGATGTTTGGAATGATGTTGTAGGGGGGTGTGAAGACCCCAGCATGATTCCAATAGACAAGGCCCAGGGGCCCATCCTCTTCATCGTTGGTCTGGATGACCATAACTGGAGGAGTGAGTTCTATGCCCAGCTAGCCT
The DNA here is from genome assembly GCF_037783145.1 of Equus przewalskii. Taxonomy (NCBI): domain Eukaryota; kingdom Metazoa; phylum Chordata; class Mammalia; order Perissodactyla; family Equidae; genus Equus; species Equus przewalskii. The sequence continues at coordinate 18,738,970 of NC_091855.1, forward strand.
CTGATCGCTTACAGGCCCATGGAAAGGAAAAACCCCAGATCATCTCTTACCCTGGCGCTGGGCATAACATCGAGCCTCCTTACTTCCCCCTGTGCCCAGCTTCCCTGCACAAACTTGTGGACAAACCTGTGCTCTGGGGTGGGGAGCCCAGGGCTCATTCTAAGGCCCAGGTAGATGCTTGGAAGCAGATTCTAACCTTCTTCTGCAAACATCTTGGAGGGACCCAGAAGAGAGCTTCCCCCAAATTGTAATGCACTGGTCTGTTGTAGGCATGAGAGATTCAAGGTCACATTCTACTGTGTAATGATTCGAATGTGAATCAGTTTTTGCCTGTATAACATTAAACTCGTGTCAATATTAATGATGGATTTAGGTAACATTTTGAATGTTGTGTTTTCATTAGTTTTACTAATGTGACACATGCCTATTGTAGAAGATTCAGTTAGAGCCATAAACACAAAAAGTAAAAAGCATCCCTGCTGTTAAAATCTGTGTTTCTTCCAGATTCTTTTACTTAACACTTTCAGCCATAGATGAAATTTAAGGCTGAACAAATACTGGGTTACTTTTCCATCACTGGGAGAGAATGGCCATCCAGTGTTGCTACTGGTTCAGCTCCTGGCAGCAGGGTAGACTTGGGGTTGGCCAAAAGTATGCAGAGAGGTATTGCTATAAGGGAAGCCAGACTTCCCTTTCCTCATGGAGATCAGAGAAGAATCCTTTGGAAGTGGAAGTTGGGGTAAAGAAGGAGGCATCTGTCTCTGGAATAGTTAAGCCTAAACTCTGTTCCGAGGGTGAGTGACTGTCACCTATTTTCCTTCTTGCTCCTGGATCTAAGGATGGACTTTGGAAAATCATAGCGTGACATTCTTTGAGGCATCATTCCTCACTTGCCTTGACATCAGGGCGACAAAGCACTGTGTAAGTATATTTGAAGAGATAATAGCTAATTTTCCAAACCTGTCAAAGACATCGAGAAACATATTCAAGAAGCACAATGTCTTTGTCAGCTCAGGCTCCTATAACAAAATATAGACTGGGTGGTTTAAACAATAGACATTCATTTCTCACAGTTCTGGAAGCTGGGAAGGCCAAGACCAGGTTCCAAGAGATTCAGTTCCTGGTGAGTGCCTCTTCCTGCCTTACAGACAGCAGCCTTCTCCCTGTGTCCTCACATCTTGGAGAAAGAAAGAGCTGTGGTATGTTTCCCTTTTTTGTAAGGACACTAATCAATCATGGAGGCCTCACTCTCATGACCTCCTTTCAACCTAATTACCTCCCAAAGACGCCACCTTGATATACCATCTCACTGGGGGCAGCGCTTCACCATATGAATTGGGTGGGAGTGACACAACCAGTCAGGCCATAAAAACTATAAGCCTGAGGCAAGAGAAATATAAAGAAAACAACACTTAACACATCACAGAAATATCGTTTGTGGCAGTTTTATAAAATAGCCATAAATTCTTTGATGTTTCTCCCAACAACAAGTAGGAGATCCTTGTCCCTTCCCCTCACATCTGAATGGGCTTCTGAGTGCTTCAGTCAGTAGAGTAGAGCAGAACTGATGCTATGTGGCTTCAGAGGACAGGTCATCAAAGGCCATGAAGATCCCACCTTGCTTCCTGGGAACACTTGCTCTTGGAGCCCTGAGCCACCATGTAAGAAGTTTCACTGCTTTGAAGGTGTAATGCTGGGACGAAGCCCGAAACACACGGAGAGGCCACTGGTAGGCACTTGCTGTGAGAGTCCCAAGTGAGCTCAGCCTTGAGTCATCTCCACCCTGGTGCTGGGTATGTGAGTGAAAAAACCTCCTGATGATTCTCGCCACAGCCATTTGAATCTTCCCAGCAAAGGCTTCAGATATCCTGAAGCAGAGAAGAGTTGTCCCTGTCAATGCTTGTCCAAAGTGAGGATCTGTGAGCCGAATAAATGGCTATTGTTTTATGGGAGTATGTTTTGAGGTGTGTTGCATTATCTGTTGCTGGGTAAGAAACCACCCCAAAACACTGGTTTAAAACAATAACCATTTACTTTTGTCAAGAGTCTGCAAGTTAGGCAGGACTCAGTAGGAATGGCTCACCTCTGTTCCAAGTGGCATTGGCTGGGGCATCTACTGAGGGCTGGGGGATAGACTTTCAAGATGATCACTCACATGACAGGGAGGGTGGTACTGGCTGTCAGCTGGGAACTCAGGCAGGGCTGCACAGTGTGTGGGGGGGGGTCTCAATTTCTCTCCACATGGGCCTTTTCGCTGGCTACCAAGGCTGGGTTCCAACACTGATCATCCCAAAAGAGCAAGGTCAAGTTCCATGGCATTCTTTTGACCTAATCTTGGAAGCTACATAGCATCACACTTGCCATAGTCACTTGGTCAAGACAGGCACAACGATCCACCCAAGTTCAAGGAGAACATAGAGTCTGCCTCTTAAAAGGAAAGGGGCAACTTCTAGAAGCCCATATGGAATGAGAAACCTTGTAACCATCTCTGGAAAATCTGCCTTCCTGCTAGAATGGATAACATTCCTCCCACATGTAAAATATACCCGTCACTCTTCCAAGGCCCACCGAAGGTCTGATTCCACTCTAGCTTCACGCTCAGGCTCAAGTGCCAGATTGCATCATCTACATCAGATCCAGGTACAGATGAGGCTTCTCAGGTACAGTCTTGGGTCTAGTTCCTTGAGAATCATTCTTCTCAATCTGCAGACTCATGAACTAAAGAAACAGGTTACCTCTCCTCAGATACATATACTGATATGGAAAAACGGACGGGCTTTCTTTCCTGGGCTAGGTACCTGAATCAATTCTCCCAGTGAAAACAACAAAAGGTCCTGGATAAAATATCTTCTAAGGTCATTGATGACCTGACAAGAAAAAGAAATTCTGAGGTCAGGGTCTGAGTAAAGGCAGGAATGCGGGGTGAGTAGAGCCCTGCATCCAGTGTGTTTCCTGAGAGCATTTGCTGAAATTTGCCAAATTGATGTACTGACACATTTCATTATACAACATGAAAAAATTACATTAGTTAATATGCACCCTGGACCACATTGTAAAAAACCAAAAAAAAAAAAATCCAAGTGTCAGAATGCTGTAAAGCTCAGAGTGGTGGACACAGGTTTTCCTAAATTCAAATTTTCTCTTGAAACGGTCTAATTTCATGGTTGATGACAAAGTTGTCCTTCTGAAGCAGCAGGCTCACCAAGTTCACTTTTGGAAAAATGTCTGCCAAATACCCAAGCCTTGACGACCATAGTTTGTAAGCATTCTTTCAAGTAAATTGGTGTTCTTTGAAGAGTGGCAGGTTCAGCTCACAACTCGATCACATCAGTGCTTTTACTCAAGATCACTCTCATCCTCCAGGTGCAGCAGAAGTGCTTTCTGCGTCCTTCTCAACTTGTCAAACAGTGTTGAAAGGATGTGTGCTCAAGGGGAAGATTTAATAAAACTCATAATTTACAGCTTCATCAAGGAATTGCTAACTGAAACTGGCTGTTTTCCCCCTGCTAACACATGGTGTTGAGGAATACAAATGCTAGTTGTGCAGTTTGGTGACATTCACTTTACTAATGCTAGAGTGGCAGCAATTTTCCCTGTCTTTGTTTTGCCACATCAGTGCAAATGTCAGCACAGTGAAATAGGCAATCTCGTCTTAGTACTATTATGAAAAAATTTTTTCACCTTTATCCAGGGGTCCGTAGACTAACTTTGAGAACATTTATCCTAGGGAAACTCTTGGTATATGGACCAGGAGACAAAAGCAAGACTAGGCATAGCAGCGTTGTTTGGACTAATAAGAAATTGGAAACTATCAAAATGTCTGTTAACAATAGAATGGATAAGTAAGTGGTGGACCATGCATAAGATGTAATTTGATGAAGTAGTGAAAATTAATGAACTACAGTGACCTAACACATAAAATAGATGAATCTCTGGAAAAATTGAGTAAAAACAACCAATTTCAGAAAAATTAATAAAATATGTTTTCTTACGTATGACACCAAAAGCACAAGCTAAAAACTAAGTAAGTTGGACTTCATTAAATTGAAAAACTTTTGTGCATCAAAGGACACCATCAAGAAAGTGAAAGCCAACCACAGGATGGGGAAAAAATTATATATCCTGTATCTGAGAGGGGATTTGCATCTAGAATACAGGAAGAACTGTGAGAAATCAATAACAACAAAAATACTAATTTAAATAGGTAATAGTACCGAACAGACATTTCTCCAAAGAAGATCTACAAATGGTCAAGAAGCACATGAAAAGATGCTCAATATCATTAGGCATCAGAAAAATGCAAATTAAAGCCACAATGAGATAGCCCTTCATACCTACTAGGATGGCGATAATAAAAAAGACAGATGAAATAATTGTTTTTTGTTTTTTTTGAAGAAGAAGATTAGCCCTGAGCTAACTACTGCTGGTCCTCCTCTTTTTGCTGAGGAAGCCTGGCCCTGAGCTAACATCCGTGCCCATCTTCCTCTACTTTATATGTGGGATGCCTGCCACAGCATGGCGTGTCAAGCGGTGCCATGTCCACACCCAGATCCAAACCAGCGTACCCTGGGCCGCCGAGAAGCGGAACATGCACACTTAACCGCTTCGCCACCAGGTCAGCCCCATCATGCAACAATTGTTGTTGAGGATGTGGAGAAATTGAAACCCTCATACGCTGCTGGTGGGAGTATAAAATGTTGCAGCCACTTTGAAAGTCTGGCTTTTCCTGAAAGGTTAAAGACAGAATTGCAATATAACCAAGCAATTTCAGTCCTAGATATGTATCCAAGCAAAATGAGAACAGACACACGCAAAAACTTGCAGGCAGATATTCACAGCAGCAATATTCTCAATAGTCAAGAAGTGGATCCAATCCAAATGTCCATCCATCCAGAAATGGATAATTAAAATTTGGTATATCCAGACAATGGAATATTTTTTAGCAATAAAGAAGGAACAAAGTACTAATATATACTACAACATGAATAACCTTGAAAACATTATGTTAAGTGAGAGAAGCCAGTCACAAAAGACCACATATTGTTTGATTCTATTTGTAAGAAATATCCAGAATAAACAAATCTATGGAGGCAGAAAGTAGATTTGTGGTTATCTAGAGCTAGGAGTGAAGACAGTTGCGGGGAAATGGAGAATGACTGCTAATGGGTACAGTTTCTTTTGGGGGTGATGGAAATGTTCTGGAATTAGGGAGTGGTGATGATTGTAGAACCTTGTGAATATACTAAAAACCACTAATTGTACATTTTAAATAAGTAAATTGTGTGATATGTATATGATACCACATAAAGATGTTTCTTTTCTAAGTAGTATGCACACATAAGATTTGCATTCAGCTAAATACAAACTTAACTTTGATCAAGTAAAAACAATCAATGTTTTGACTTATGTAAGATTCAAAAATTGGCAAAACTAAAAAATATTGTTTAAAGAGATAAACATGATAAAACTATAAAGAAAACTAAGGGTTAATAAACACAAAATTGAAGGTGGTGATTACTTTTGGGATCAGGGTGGAGCACATGGGGGCTTCCGAAGTAAAGGTAAGGTCCTATTACTAATACTTGATATTGGTCATACTGTTTTTCTTTGAAGCCTCACATATTTTACAATTATTATTCTAATTTACTCAACACTTAATTTTTCTTAAAAAGCAATACAAATTTTAAAAGAAAGAAAGAAAACTCCAGGAAAGTTGCCTGTCTTAGGTTAGGACCCTCTGTGTTCCTTGCCCGTCTTAGTTGCCCACCAGCATTTGGAACTGCATTAGATCTCCCTACTGAGTCACATAAAGGGAGCGGTAGGTGAAGGGCTGTTCTAAGGGGTGGGTGGCAGATGTACTTCTATAGTTTTTGTCTGATATCTGATGACCTCTCTACATTATATTTCTGCTATGTGTTTCTATTTCATCCTTTAAATGAGAGAAATCAATGATACTGACTTGAAGAGGAGCAACCTCTCTCCACTTTGTTTTTCTGATTTTCTTACCCAGCTTCTAAAGTCTGCCTCTGAGAAGATCTCCTGGCTAGACTGATTTCCTCTGACCATCCTCACCCAACATGTGACAGCCTAAGATGACTCCTTGGGTGTATTTCACCTCTTAAATTGGTCTTAGCCAAGATGCTTACATACCACAGTACCAACAGTGTACAAATATCAAACCATTTTCATTTCAAAAGGAACAACAGATAATGGTCTTCAATGAGGAATACCTCCTTTCTGTACTGGTTATTTCGGAAAACCTTACCCATCATGTGAGTATGAACCAGTAATTTTAATTCTCTACACCTGTCCATTTCAATCTTCTAAATTGCTGAGTCACTACTGATTGGTAGGCTTTCGGTATTTTCTTGGTCTCCTTGAGATTCTTATTGTGCACAGAAGCATCCACTAGCCACTGCAGTTTCTCCACATCTTCCCCTTTTAATCTCATAGATACCTGAATGGGTGGTAGTCTTCTTACAGAGCGATTGTTTTGTCTTATGATGGTGTTCTCTCCTATCTTGCATATATGACATATAGATAGATAGATATGCATATAAATGATACAGTATCTTTCCCACCATGATTGTAATTTCAAACACCTTTAGAGTTTAATCACATACAGAGATGAGAAGCGATGCTGGGGTTCATCACAAGGAATGTCTCCTATATTATGTCGTCCCTTCTAAGATCTTCACCCCTCACAGAAATGCCAGTCAGCTTCTGTACATCTGCCTCACTCCATAGTCATAAAGACATGAAAAGGCTTTGGGCCACTCTGGATGAACTATAAATAATCTGCATAAAGGCATCAACTTTCTGCATTTTCTTCATAATAGGATGCTGATTGGCAGCTTTTCTTTGGTCTCAGGTATGGCCAAAGCCTGGAACTATGTGAGCTTTGACATTGGTTAAAGTAAATATCGCATAGTCACTGCATGTTCTACCATAAGCCAATATTCAGGTTCCTAGGCATCCAAGTAATTCTTGCTGGTTGATCCAAGTTCCTACTTACATGTTGTTCTTGACAATTTGAGCATAAGTCATTCTTCTAAGACCTAGAAAATGCCATTCAGTTTACCCAGGGATGTTATCACCTGCTTAAGAAGTTCAAGATCCTATGGTACAGAGATCCCAGAAGCCGTAATTAGGTACCACACTCAAGATGCAAAGGATCACCAGTGGGAACAATGCTATGTAGTCTAAATCTATTCTTCATTTGTAGCTCACCAGGTAGGCAAGAATTAGGTTGTGCAACTGGAGCAAACATTGGTAGGACATTAGGCAGCAAAGATAATTCCAGGTAGCAGGACCTGGATCTGATTGACAGTGACAATACAGTAGAGGTGTGGCAATAAGTGTTGGCCATCTGAGTTAAAGCTGACCTATACTTGTGGATCAGAGAGAGGAAAAGACAAAATCAGATTTTCATGCCTTCTCAAAGGTCAACTTGCCTCACAGTCCAGCAGGTGGTGATGTCATTCTGTTTGTCTTTTCTAGCTGGAGCCAGAGGAAAAAGTGCAGCTGGGTAAGAAATATCACTCAGGAATGGCCTATAATTCAGCAAGTGCCCAAGTTTCACTCTACTGGAGCATAACCACCATCCCTTCAGGAGGGTAAATGACACCAAGCACTGCCATCCGTATTTTAGATTTCACAAGCATTGATGTTAATCTGATGGGAAACCCAATGACTAGATTCTCAAATACTTTTGACTGGGGAAAAAAAACAATGCCCTAGTAAGATCGATAAAAGGATACCAGTCGGGGTGATTTATAAAGATCTTCCTACAGAGGAACAATGGCAGCCACAGTTAGCACAAGTTCATCTGGTTTTCTGTAATATTCAGTTATCATCCGGGCTCCATCTGCTTTTCAGATAAGCCAACTGAGAGCTAAGAGGGAAAGGCTGGAAGTGGGGACAGACTCCCAGTTACTCCCATCTCACCTGTGGTCTCACTCGTGGTCCTGGGCCTGGTACTATTTCATCTTTACAGTTTTGGTGAGGCAAGAGAGCTCTACATGTTTCCATTTTTAGCAGCCAATATACCACCCTTTTGAGTAAGTCCTTTCTCCAAGTAACAATTACTTAATTTCAACAACACTGTCATGGTTAGTAGTATTATATCAATGTTAATTTCATGATTTTGATATTTGTGCTATGGTTTTCTAAGGTGTTACCATTAGGGGTAACCAGATGAAGGGTAAAGGGAACCCTGTACTATTGTTGCAACATTTCTGTAAGTCTAAATTTTTTCAAAATGAAAAGTTTTAAAAAAAGAGAACAACTCAGGGAGTGATGAGATCACCCTAGAGGATAATTGTGTCCTCAGTGTCCAACTTGTAGGCCTAGTAAAACCTGTCCACCTCCAATCCTTCCTCCTCCATATCCTCAGACACTTAGCCTTTCCCATTTGACTGGAGTTTCCAGGAATTTGCATTATCTTTGAATCTGTATCTAAAATCCCCTGAAATTCTTGACTATTTCTCTTGTCCAGCGCATCTGGACTCAGGCATATGGTTTCTCCAGAGGAATCTGATGTTGTAACGGGTCTAGAGAGAAAGGACATCAGGGTCACGTGTCCTTTACGGGGCCTCACCCTTAGTCTGTATGGAGAGTCTCCCTACATTCAAAGACATTAGGTGAAACAGAAGGCATAGCTTTTGAAACAGCCATTTACTCTCTGGGCACAAAAACAGCTTCATCCTTAACCTGGTGAGCCCTCTCTTGCTCACTTCCCAGAACTTTGAACTATGGACGTTACCCAGTTGAGTGCTTGCCAAGAGTTTTGCCCTGGTAGCAGCTGTCACTGGGGACCGTGAGAGATCCAGTCCTACAGGTGCTACATCGTTCCTTTTGTAGTTTCATTAAATCACCAGTGAGCAATGACCAGAGAGTTTGACCAAGCAACTCTTACATGAACAGAAGGAAACACTGGCTCACGAACATGCCTTCTTATCTGCCACTCCTCTGACGGTTCACCACCAACACCATCCATGCCCTGCAACAGTCTGCCTCTCAGCATCTGGAAGAGCAGGATGTACATCTTTGGGAAAACAGGAATGCCAGTTGTTTTGCATTTTAGTGAAAAGGAAACACTGGGGCAGCCTGCCTCGGGCTGGTTCAAATGGCCTCTTTTGGGTCATTCCTGATTCCTTCTATTACGATTCTCTGTGACTGCACTTGTTTTCCACCATCTCATAATTGGGCTCATAGTAATCTCCATAATGTCATCAAACACCAAAACAGTCCAGCTATCACTGGGACTGTCAAATACAGATGAGTCTTCACTATGAGACCCTCTCTTCCCCAGTTCAGCCCAGTCCATGTGACTGTCCCTCAGCCTTTATCCCATGACCCTAGTAACCAATATAAGGTAGGTTTTCCAGAAGTCTGGTTGGATATCACAGTGAGAATTGGATTTCCTAGTGAGTCAGTAGGCGTCTTCTCAATGTGTGTCTGTTAATTGGCCCTTCGCAGCCTTGCTCTTCCTTCTCTAGTATTACTGGGTTAGTTTGAGGTGAGTTATGGAAAAGGACTAAACCAATTTGCCCTTCCACATGCTGAGGAGAAGAGAAGCCAGAGAACCTGGTGTGGGGTGAGGCCAGCCGAATGCTCCCTGCCCGCTGTGGTTTCCTTCTTGAAAGCCCAGGAAAAACAGTCAGGAGACAGTGCCCTCATCCCCTCATCTTCCCATCCCAAGCTGGAAACTCCAAATCTTCTCCCCAAATAATCTTCCTCTCAAAACATCACAGCTTTCTATTCTTCCAGGTCCTCTCTTTCAAAGTTGTTTTGTAAAGATTTTATCTGTGAATTTGCCTTGTGAATGGTCACATCTCTCTTTAAATTTAGATAAGGCATATTAGGTGAGAAACCCATGAAGAAGTTACTGTTTAAAGCCCTAGCCAGGAAACTCAGTAGTGTCTGACAGTGCTTACTGGGAGCCTGTGCCTGTTTTCACAGCCAGTATCATTTTCTCTGTTTATTACCTGAGTTTATTACTGGCATCTTTTCAATTTTGTCCATCTCTGGTGGCAAGATCTCACCATTGTGACCACTGGTGATGTAGGAATTTTAATCATTCTGTCCCATGTAATGGGCAAAGTGGATATCCCTTTGGATTTCTGAAGCGCCTTTTCAAAGTACACCGCGTTTAAAATTTTTCCTGATCACCAAATACAAAATGAGCACAAGGAAACTACCAATTATCCCAGCCTATTTCCACACACAGCTATCATTCCTTGAAGAGGGGGAGCCTCACAGTTTAAACAATAGTCTAACAGAATTTCAGGGTCCCTCACAATCTTATATTGCCAGTGAATCTCCCAGAATGTTTAGGGAAAACTTACTTTTCCTGCCATGCTTCAAAAGTAACTTAGATTCTTTTTATAAATCAGTGAATGAAAGATACTAAACTCTAAGAATTGACATCCTTCAGGCAGATTTTTCAGCAAAGCCTTGAACCTGCTCCCCACCCCACCCCCTTTTTTTTTTTTACCACAACTCAAGGTGCCATCTTGGGCAGTAACTGTAATAATTAAATATTTCCACTGATGTCTCAGCTCTCAGTGTTTCTCTTTAGCAGTTGAACTGTGTCAAAGGCCCAGGCAGAAATTCAAGATCCCCTTCCACCCTCATTTCAGGAGAGGTAAGAGAGATTTGTCTAACACAAAGTAGCAAGCACGCAAATTCTCAGGATGCAACTAGAGAAAAAGGACATCCCGGGCTCTGATCTATTGCTCCCAGGGTATGAGTCATGTGGGAATAGCATGGCACAAGCCTTGATGTTTCATGGTCTCCTAATAACCGGTGACAAGAAACCTACTTGGCTGCTGTTGTCATTTTCTCATTCAGGCCCCACCTTACTCCCATCAATGAGGAAGTTATATACACTTGGCCATGGGCACCCCGAGGATCAGTGGTGGGTGACTGAGGGCCTCGAGCTTCCGTGGATTTTGGTACCCGCATGGGGTCCTGATCCGATCCCCCACAGACACCGAGGCACAACTGTAGTTCATTCCTCTTCTTTCTCTGGTTAACCTGGAAATGTAAACATACCTGCTTAATTTACCAAAGTCTCAAGTTAACTAATATCTTTACTTTCTTTTTAAACACTACCAGACCCTCAGAATGCTTGAAATCCAGCAGCTTCCCTCCTGACTGGTGTGCTTTTGTTTTCATGTTTGTTAGGTCTGTCTGTCTTGTTTAAGCCCAGCAGACATTACTATTACTTTTTAAAGTAAAGTTAATGCTTGTTTAGATTTACTCACGTATTGACTATTTCTGCTGAGTCTTCCTTTCCTCTTGAATCTCATCCTTTTCATTTGGACTCACTTCATGGCAGGGCTATTGAAACTCTAACGTGCACGTGGATCACTTGATGGATCTTGTTAAAATGCAGATTCCAAATTAGTAGGATGGGGTGCGACCTGAGCTTCTGCATTTCTGGCAAGCTCCCAAGTGATGCAGATGCTGCATGAAAATTAGGCACCATGAAACCACAGGGTTTAGTTTCTTAGTAAGATGTTTCATAATAATAATAAAAATGTCTCCAGTGTACACCCTCACCACTAGTCTATGGTGAGGAGTCCCTTTCCTAGCTCCTTTGCCAACACTGTGTATTACCTATATGCATATTTTAAAAATTAATACTGTCAACCTCAAGAAAGAGGTAAACTGAGGCAAGCACAAATTCCCAGAAATTAAGTTCATTCAGGAATGGCAGCAAATTGCAGTCTGGGAAATGCATGCCCTCGCAAGCTACAGGTGAGTCTGTTGAAGGGTTTGAGGCAGGTCGTATTTCTGGGCAAGAAGTGCAAAGAGGGAGAAGTCCACCCAGACTCCCAGCAATGACTTCGTTGGCTTGAGGACGGGGAGACATTCTTGGCGGATGTTCATTGGCCAGGAGATAAGGCCCCGCCTTCTGTAAGTCAGGGAGTTACGGGAAGTCTGTCTCTCTGTTCTTGTTGGGTCTTCTGAGGGCGCATGTGAGAAGCTCTTCATTTCATAGCCTCTGGTTCCATTTCAGATTGAAGTCCTTTCACAAGACTTACATATATATATATTACGGAGGAAGAAGCTTGTCTTTTAAAAAAATTAATAAACCCTTTTCTTAAGAGCCGTTTTAGGTTTAGGAAAAAACTGAGCGGACAGTACAGAGAGTTGTCTTACACCTCCCTCGTCATCCCCTTTCCCCCACATACGTACACACGCACGCTTTCCCTTTTTATTAACAATTTGTAGTCATCAGGGGATGACTATGATGTTGAGCATCTTTTCACGTGCTTATCTGCCATCTGGATATCTTCTTTGGTGAGCTGTCCAGATCTTGTGCCTGTTTTTCAGTTGAGTTGTTTGTTTCCTTATTGTTGAGTTTTAAGAGTTTTTGTATATTTTGGATACCAGTCCTTAATTACATATGTGCTTTGCAAAGATTTTTTTTTCACAGTCTGTCACTTGTCTTTTCATTCTCTTAACAATATACTTTAAAAATCAATTCATCTGAGGCAAATTCATTAGTACCTCCTATGTACTAGATGCTGGAAATTAAAAAATAAATAAGAGATGCTCCAGATCCTCAGGGATCTCATAGTCTAGATGGAAAAACTGACCCGTAAGAAATAAATAGAGGGGCTGGCCCAGGGGCACAGCCGTTAAGTTCGCATGTTCCACTTCAGTGGCCTGGGGTTCGTGGGTTTGGATCCCGGGTGCGGACATGGCACCGCTTGGCAAGCCATGCTGTGGTAAGCATCCCACATATAAAGTAGAGGAAGATGGCCATGGATGTTAGCTCAGGGCCAGTCTTCCTCAGTGAAAAGAGGAGGATTGGCAGCAGATGAGGGCTAATCTCTCTCAAAATAAATAAATAAAATAAGTAGAAACATGGCGCAGTAGTGCCTATACCACAGGCACATACCACATAAATTGGGAAACCAAGGACAGAATGGTCAACAGTACCCGTGTGGGTCAGAGAGAGATTTACAGAGGAAAAGGCAGCTTATGTTAAGGCAGAAAGCTTGACACGTTTAGAGGGTAGTGTTGTAAGACCACAATAGTGAGAGACATGGTGAAGAGAAGCGGGAGGCACATTGTAGGGGAGGAAGTCATTTCGTCTACCCTCTCTGGGTTCGTCTGGCCAGAGAACAAATTAAATTCACATGAGACAGAATAGCAGGAGAAAATTAAACAAAGCTTTATAACATGTATACATGGGAGAGGTCAGGCAAGCTGAGCAACTCGCCAAAATGGCTGAAGCCACCCCCTTAAATATCATCTCCAGCTAAAGACAAAGGAAGATGTTGGGGGTGGGAAGAGTCAGTTACAGGAGGTTACCAGAAACAGGAATAAGATTATTATGCAGATTTAAGTCCTTGCCTTTGGCATTGATTAAGAGTTTCTAGAGATAGTCATCCCCTTTCTTCTTCCTGGTACAGAGAGGGAGGCACCTTTACAGATGGAGATTTCCCTTCAAATGTAAATGTTTCTTAACAAAGGGTAAGCAAGTTCCACTCCTCACAGCCTCCTTCCCTGTCCCAGCCCCAAATAATCCTCATGCCAAAGAGACATATCTTGGCGTGACCAAGACCAGTCTCCCACAGTACTGCCTTTGAAACTAAAAGTTTCACAATCCTTTGTAACTTTAAGAGCTTTCGTAGTCCAGACGCTGAGTGGTAGATTGCTTCATCTCACTGAACACATTTCTTAGTCCTGGTGATAGAACAGTCCAGTTAAAGTCATTTTAGAAGGTGGTGATACAGGTGTGCTCCCAAAGTTAGGCCTATATTTTGGAAGCAAGCAATCAGGTATTTAATAAGTACTTCCATGGAAATAAAAATAAAAACAAGGCTAATGGTTGGAGCAAATTATAAACTAGTTCCTGAGTCCAGGAGGCAGCCAGTCAAGAAGACTTCTAGATGTCAGAGTCAAAGCATCTTTTGCAGCTTGAAATGTCTCTGATGTTGTCATCAGGCTTTCAGGTATCTTTCTGAGTGGCTTACAGCTTACAAAGCAACAGACAGGAATCTCTCTTAAGTTTCTATCAAGTCATTCAGCTTCAGTTAGCAAGGTCAGGAAAAAGAGCAGGTTCAATTCTCAATGATTCCAAATGAAAATGAGGGAAAAAATTGAAAACATTAGTTTGGAGATTTGTAACCAGATATTTCAGTGGAAGAATTCAAGATCAAGTCCAGTTCACGGGTAGAAAAAGCCTCAAAGACAATGAACAGAACTAGGATCTAATATCCACAAATGTGTATTATAGTTTTTCACCGAAACATAATTCTTCTCTCTAAAATCACCCTCATTTTTACCAAAGATAGCCAAATTAAGACTAACTGGTTTGCATCATAAGTTTAGTTTCAAGAAACTTGGGCCCAATTATTTACATAAGTGCAGCAAGAATAGCAATTGATCATATAGGCTCTTAAATCTGCTTTGCCGGAATTTTTTTTATGAGGAATCTCAGATTGAACTTTAAAGACCTCTCGAGGCCAGAAAAGCCAAGCCAAGGATTTGTGCCATCAGGCCTTGCCTGCAATACCTTAGATTTGGGTGGATTTCTCTCTCGAGATTCCCCAGAACATTTCAAGGTTCCTTGCACCTGCCAGATAAGCAAGTTTTTACTTACCAGGTAAGATTCCTGGAATCTTTCTCTGTAAAGCAAGGTACCAGGCCCATATTTCCAAGTGGATTATTTCCAGAAAGTCAACCTTATTCCTCAAAGGCAGTATTGTCATATCCGACTCTGTACGTTTCTCTCAAATATGACATTCCAGTCAAAGCTTTGGTAAGATAACCAATGTGTCCTGTTATAAGGAGAACAGATTCTTATTGAACTTATGCAAATAACTATATTGCCATGAAATAACCATACTCACTCACTCATGAAGTTTCCAAATTCTGGAGGGATCAGGTAGGTAGAAAAAGATAAATGTTTCAGTTTTGCTCACAAAGGTATAATTTCACTAAATTGCTGTAAGTCATAGTTAGCAAAGAGAAAAGAGACAAAGATTTTCTTAAATCTGAGAGGACAAAACAAAACATCAAAAAATCAACAATATTTCAAATAAAAGCCATAAAAATTATAATCATCCTCAGTTCATTCAGTCCTGTATAATTGGTTCTTGATCTTAATCTTCTGTTAGCAGTTTTATGAGGTCATCAGTTTCTCCATTAGATTTCTGTAATTTCTTACCCAGTTCAGTTCTATGATCTGAAAGCTTATCAGAAACCTGTATTCCAGAGTCAGTGTCAGAGTCCTGTCCATGAATCCTTCCGAAGATGAGACATATTTGCAAAAGCAAAAAGCATCAGAGTAAAACAACTGACTGTAAACAACAAAAGACTTAAAAATGACAATTGACAGAGAAACTTGGTTATTTCTGTGATATACAACACCTTAAAATAATAATTAGAATTATGGCTGATAGCCAAGACAGATCAGAATTTTAGGAATGTTATATAATTTTCAAAACACTTATATCAATAACATTTACCCACATAATACCACCTAAGAAAGATTAACATCACTTTATCTGACAATGTTTCCAATGTAATTTAACAGACCAAATAAGCCTAATTAGTTTAGAATCTTCCACCTTATAGGAAGAGAGAGCAAATTTCTCTATGAAGTCCCAGGGGCCCTCTGAAAATCCCCAGAGAAATCCTCCTCCTTCATCCAGGTCAAAAGAAAGCCTTTATTCAGGATTTGAATATTTTTGAGGGAGAAGCTTGTCAAAAATATCAAAAGGTTTTAAAACACTTACTTAAACAAGATCAAGAGGTTGCTGATCTTGTCATTGTAAAACAAGGGTCACTGAAACAAGGCTCATAATATTTAACCAAAGTGACAACAGCAAAAAAAAAACCTTAATAAAGAGACCTTTGTCTTTTTCACATAGGAAATTATCTTAACCAAACATAGATCTTCTGTAAACTTACTCAGAAAGAAAAACCTTTTATAACTTCTTTATCAAGAGCAGACAAAGAGTTTAAGAAAATTATCCTTTTAAGAGAGAGAAAGCCAAATTCTAATTTTTGTACCAGTTTACTTTTTCATATTAAAACCCATTTACTTAATTAGATTCATTTCAATCTTAACCAACTTGACCAGGTACAAAACTCTTTTCAGAATTTTTATAACTTTCTTTTGCATTCAGAATTTGTTCCATGCTTTTTTTTTTTTTTTACTTTCTAGTATATTAGGACAAATTTATCTTTCTTAACCCATCAAAAAAAAATTCCATGCTTTATACCCTCTTTACTGAAAACATACATTTTAACTTTCCTTGAATACAGAGCTGTTTTGCTTATTAATTTCCAGTAGCTTTAATTACATATGTTAATTAGAACTTTTAACCCTTAACAGACCCTAGTAAACACTAAAAACTAAGCAATTATGAACTGCCTTTTGTATCAGCATTCTAAGCACTTTTCATAATTTCTAGAAACATGCCACTTTACAATAAAACACAAGGCATACTTTCAAATAGACCTAAACGCTTATAGCCTCTTTGCAATAAGAAGCCAAAAGTAGATAAACTTACATTTAATAATTAATGTCTAATATCTTATTTGGAAATGATCTAGGCACTCAACGAATTTTATCATTCATTTAAATTAACCTAGCAAAACTGCAAAGTTTCAAGTTACCAAAAAGATTTTGGAAGTTATTTTAAACGCACATGCCATAAACTATAATTATTGCTAAAAAATGTTATCTATAAACTCTTATTTCATTTATATCTAAATCATTTATTCCCAATAATGATGTTTAGATTGCCCACAAAAAACTTCATGAAACATTAGACAGATTGTAGCTATCATTTAAAGTTATTATGCTGACAGATTTGTAACAGGGATGACATGAGGTGCTTTATTTGCTCTTTTTAAACTAGTAAACCCAGCCTGCATGTTTGCTTCATATCCAAATACTGACAACACTTGATGATATGCCTTTTCAATCAAACCAACAAACTTAAACTTTCATTAACCAAAGATTAATCTATATCATCTTAACTTAAAAGACATTGGGTTAATTTCTGTTACATTTAGAATTTATGTAAGTGCTTACTTTAAGCCAATTAAACAGAGCTCTTAGTTTTGGCCATACCATCTGGGGGTAAAAATATCACACACATCTAAGGTACATATAGAACACACATGCACAGAGCCTTCACACCTATTGTTTTAAAAATCACTTCCATGAATCAGGTACAATAATATAAAGCTCCCTAGATATGAATCCAAATTTTGTTTTGAGCCTTTTTACCAATATTTGTGGAGAAGACACTCAAGATGCTAGATTTTTTCTTTTTCGGCAAGGGCACACTTATGGCCTTTTCCCCTCTCTTTTTTTTTTTTCCAGTCCTGGGAATTAACTTCATCACAACAGCACAGAGAAACCACTCAAGTTTTTTTTTCTGATGGAGTTTCTGGGGCATAAACCACCCAATTGAAAGCGTTTCCAACTAGTTGAAATGTACCCGGGGGTGAGTCTCTGGGGATGCTTAAGGCATTCCCCATGGTGGTAAAGCTGGTGTCTGACTGACAGTGGCCAGAAAAAGGGTGCAGAGCCTGATGGCGGGCATCAACATAGTTATAAGATCTAGTCAAGTCCCACTTAGCCTGGGCACTTAGTCCCTGAGCCAGCACAAGTTGAGCCAGGGAGGCAGGAGACAAAGGCCTGGAGCTGGCTGGGGGCTGGGGCTGCCTGTGTCCAGGGTTGAGAGTTAAGTACAGAAGGTCCAGGTTCTGCTTAGGTCCAACCTGAACTTAACCTCGACTTGGTGACAAGAGAGGAGGTGACAAACAAAGGAGAAGAGATCAGGCCTCACCCTCCTGGCCTTTCCTCCAAGGGTTATCGAGATAAAGGTCACACAACAGTTCCCGTGCCGAGGCACACAACACCATCAGGACAGTTCACAGAATAAATCACAGGTCTCCTATCCTCATAACCGACTCAGTAGGCCACCTAAATTGCTTAACAAGTCAATCGCCAAGAGAGTGCACCCCACTTGGTCACCGGGGTGATCAGGCCCAGAAACGAGAGTGGGGGTCTCCCAGGGGTGGAGCCTTTGACACTTTAAAGATTTCTTTCTCAAAATTTTCTCAGTTGCAAAGCTCAAAAGGAGCCCAAAATGGCCACTGTAACTTTAAGAGAGAGGAAAGAAAAGGGGTCCATTACCTTGAAAATCTCCCCTGAACCTAGGGCAGCATCCTACCCGTTCCGCCTGTGGGGTTCCTATAGCAGGGGGCGATGGGGGCGTCCCTCTACATTGCATCCCTTGTATACCTTCCCTATTATGCCTGGCAGTAACAGGTGCCTGGTGAAATGTCCCAAAGGTAAAAGAACAGAGAAAAACAGTGAAGAATTTTCCACCAGTCTGGGGGACATTCTACCCAATTGCGTCCTGGAGCTGTTCTCCCAAGAAGGAGTTCTCCTTACTCAACCAAAGGTTAGAATTTGGTACTTTCCTTGAACTGGAGTCCTGATTGGGACTTTCCCGTGGTTCAGAGTATGGTCAGGAGCCATAGGGTGGGATACCAATCCAGCCTTAGGAAAAGAAACGTGTCATGGGAGTCTTGGAGATTGGCGACCGTCCTAATGACTTAAGTGGTCGAGCCGTGCCCATGTAAAATTTATATATTAGAGAAGGCACAAGGAAGACTAGAACTTCAGCTCACAAGCTGGTGAAGCAAGTGGGCTCAGAGAGCCAAGGAGTCAAAAGAAAGATTTCTTGGACTCTCAAGGTCTGGAAGTAGTGCTCCTTTATTCAAATAGCATGTGGACAGGGCCCATGGGCAGTGAAGAGCTGCAGCATGGGGACAGGGCCCATGGCCAGGACTTAACAGGTCTTGGTCTTATAATATTGCATAAGGAAGTATTCCCAGCCAGACGTTTTAAATTACTCAGGCAAAGTTGACATAACCTCTTTATAAAGAAAATCAGCTCAAGCATTCCAACCTTTACAATCTTATCAACACTTAGACCCTTATATTTCACCAATTCAATTATAACCTGAGTCAGGGTGTTAAACCTAGTCATCATTTTCTGTGTTTCCTTTTTAATTTGGCCTTTTCATAGATACCAATAAAAATTATGATGAGAGCTCTCACAAATTTTTTTCCCCAATTTTGAAGTTTTCTGAATTTAAATGATCCATCATCTGGCCAAATTGACAAGTAAAATCTTAACAGCGACTCAACCAAAGCTTAACCAAGGATGCAAAGAGGCGTCCCCAAAAGAGATCCAGAAAGTTCACTCCCAAAAATAGCCTAAGAAAGTAAAGGCCTTCATTGCACAGCAAGCAACAAAGGCTGAGATGACAAAGGCCCCTTATGAGAGTAATTGGGACCTCTTATGACAAACTCCTCTGAGAGCTAACACAGCCAGACAAAGAGTGTGTCCCGGAACCCCAGTCTACTTGACTGGCTGCCAAGATGTGTGCTGGTACATGCATCCTCTGATGGCGGAGACCAGAAAGATCACAAAACCAAGCTCTCAAGACATAGAACAGGACAAAAAGCCCAGACAACAGGCTTATAGAGATGCCTGTGTCTTATGACAAACGAAAAGACAGAGACAAGGAAAAGTACTCTCTCTGGGAGGAAAAGGATCTACAACAAGTGAGTACTCAACCAAACCCCAGAGTCAGGGAGTCCAAGAAGCTAGCCTCACCAACTTTTTCTTCTACTAATCCAAATTTAGAAGAGCAAAAAAAACCTCACCACTCTTGCTTCCAGTGGACCCTTCAGCAGAGATCTGGGAGACTGACGTGGTAAGAACTCTTACCTCTCGCCGGCTCTCATCAGGGGTCTGGGATTTCTCGGCTGCAGGAGTCCAGGGGCAAGCAGTGTCCAGCCAGTGAAATTTTATCTCGTCCAAGTTGCCAAACTGTAGGGGAGGAAGACATTTCCTCTACCCTCTCTGGGTTCATCTGGCCAGAGAATGAATTAAATTCACATGAGACAGAATAGCAGGAGAAAATTAAACAAAGCTTTATAACATGTATACATGGGAGAGGTCAGGCAAGCTGAGCAACTCGCCGAAATGGCTGAAGCCACCCCCTTAAATATCATCTCCAGCTAAAGACAAAGGAAGATGTTGGGGGTGGGGGGAGTCAGTTACAGGAGGTTACCAGAAACAGGAATAAGATTATTATGCTGATTTAAGTCCTTGCCTTTGGCATTGAT
Source organism: Equus przewalskii (assembly GCF_037783145.1). Taxonomy (NCBI): domain Eukaryota; kingdom Metazoa; phylum Chordata; class Mammalia; order Perissodactyla; family Equidae; genus Equus; species Equus przewalskii. Next base: position 18,759,163 of record NC_091855.1, read on the forward strand.
TAAGAGTTTCTAGAGATAAGATCATCCCCTTTCTTCTTCCTGGTACAGAGAGGGAGGCACCTTTACAGATGGAGATTTCCCTTACAAATGTAAATGTTTCTTAACAAAGGGTAAGCAAGTTCCACTCCTCACAGCCTCCTTCCCTGTCCCAGCCCCAAATAATCCTCATGCCAAAGAGACATATCTTGGCGTGGCCAAGACCGGTCCCCCACTACATCATGGAGATTTTAGTTAGATAAGCACACGTGATGAGATTTGGATTGTAGAATGATTACTTTGGCGTCAGAGTGCAGATGATTTGGAGAAAGACTAAACTGTAAGACCAGGCAGGAGTTGGAAAGAGCACCTGAACTGAAGCCTGGCCATGGTTTCCTTACGGAGGGGATAATCTGAGGAAGGAGGTGGCATCCTCAGGTCTCCCTGATGGGGTGGGAGGGAGGCGGAGGGAACCAGCTGGTAAGCAGCAATCAGCTGCTGTCTTTTCTGCTGCTTCTGAATGTATTTTGCTATACATGTGGAGTAATATGTTGTCTCCAATAGTAAGAGTTTATTAATTTTATTCACATTTGTAATTTTAGATAATTGCCTTTAGACAATACAAATTATAAGTCTATGGAAATGAGTTTAGTTTCCTAATTCCAGTTTATGTAGCTTATACTAAGTTTCAGTAGTCCTGAATAAAGGTGTGTTTATGTGATTTAACAATATCAATTATAAACACACATACAAGGTTATATGTCCTGGGTCATGAAATAAAATGTACTTTTTTGGTTTAGTGAATGAAGTTTGAAAAAGACTGGTGGGCAACTGAGATGTGCAAGGAACACAGAGGGTCCTAACCTAACACTGGCAACTTTCCTGGGGGTTTCTTTTAAAATCTGTGTTGCTTTTTTAAAAAGTTAAATATTGAGGTCAGACGTCAGCAACATGGTGGTGTGAGCTCACTCAGGACTCTCTCCCCTCCAAATTACAACTAAAAAGAGCAACTGCTTTCCAACCAAAAAAAAAAAAATCCTAAAAACAGAAATCATCAGAGACCCACAGCAGCCAAACGACAGAAGGCAGAGAAGCTGGAGCCACCCTTGGAGGAGCTGGAACAGGGTAGGAGAGAACTTGGCTCCCACCCCTAGAGACTGGGGTCGCTCCCGCAGGCGAGGGAAGGAGCATGGGAGGGGCCGCACAGCCAGGGATCGTGGACTCCCACCAGGCTGCAGTGAAAACCCTCTAACGGGGGAAAGCTTTCACGTGGGGGAACCCCAGCAAGACAGGGCCCCCGGAGACCAGAAAGCGAGAGCTGATCCAATCCAGGCCTGCATGAGTGAAAGTGCCCCTCCTCCCCCAACCCACGCTGCACGCCACCATCGGGCTGAAGGTGGAGGGGTAAGAACGTGCAGCTCTCGACCCCCATCTAGTGGCGACAGGCTGTAACTGCATCCAAATAATAGCATCATGTGCAAAAACCGCTCCTCTACCATCCAGCAATTTATAAAGGCTCCAGTCCAAAAGGAAAACAGTAAAAGTACAGAAGAAGGTCCTGAGGGCTTGGAAATGGGTAAACTAAGTGAAGATGAGTTCAAAATAGCTATCCTCAAAATACTCAATGACGTAAAGGTAAATATAGAGAAACAAGTCAACGAGTTCTGGAGTTACTTCACAAAAGAGATTGAAATTATAAAGAAGAATCAATTAGAAACACTAGAGATGAAAAATACAATGGATCAGATAAAACAGAATACGGATTCCCTGAATGCCCGTGTAGACACCATAGAGGAGCAAATTAGCATAATCGAAGATAGACAGGCTGAATGGCTTCAGACAGAGGAAGAAAGAGAACTAAGAATTTAAAAAGCTGAAGAAAATCTCAGAAAAATAGCTGACTCAATGAGAAAATGCAACTTAAAAATCATCGGAATTCCTGAGGGCGTGGAAAAGGAAAATGGAGCAGAAAGTGTGCTCCATGAAATAATAGAGGAGAACTTCCCAAGTCTAGGGATTGAGAGAGAAATGTGTGTGGAGGAAGCTTTCAGATCTCCTAGATTTGTCAATGTAAAAAGACCTACTGCAAGGCACATAGTAGTAAAAATGGCAAAAATGAAGGACAAAGAAAGAATACTCAGGGCAGCAAGGCAGAAGAAAATAACCTACAAAGGAACGCCCATCAGACTTTCAGCAGATTTCTCTACAGAAACCTTACAAGCTAGGAGAGATTGGAGCGACATACTTAAAACTTTAAAGGATAAAAATCTTCAGCCAAGAATATTCTATCCAGCAAAAATATCCTTCAGATATGAGGGAGAAATTAAATCTTTTCCAGACAAACAAAAGCTAAGGGACTTCGTAGTCACACGACCTCGACTACAAGAAATCCTCAAGAAGGCTCTCATACCTGAAATAAGAAAAAAAGGGAGTAAGGGGTCACAAAACACAGAGTAGGGAGACAAATAGATAGAATCAGAATAGGATAGCAAATATTCAACAATAGCATTAGGATAAAGGGAAATAAATCACCAAAGCAAACACAATCTTATCACTCTAACTACAAACTCACAAAACAAGTTGTAATAAGAGATGAAAATAATAATTTAGGAGGGGAGGAGGAAAGGGACTGAAACAGTCTAGGCTGAGTAAGTAAGAGACCACCAGAAAATGGACTATGTTATACACGAGATTCTGAATACAAACTTCAGGGTAGCCACTAAACTAAAAAACAGAACAGAGACACAAAACATAAATAAAGAAAAATCTAAGAAACCCAGCATAAGAAATTTCAGAAGTCAATGGGTAAGCTAAAACACACAGGATGGGAAACAAAGGAAACACAGGAAAACCAGAAAATGAGCAACAGAATGACAGCATTAAATCCTTATGCATCAATACTCACCTTCAATGTAAACAGATTGAACTCTCCAATAAAAAGACACAGAGTGGCAAAATGGACTAAAGAACAAGATCCAACAATTTGCTGCCTCCAGGAAACACACCTCAGCTCCAAGGACAAACACAGGCTCAGAGTGAAGGGGTGGAAGACAATACTCCAAGCTAATAGCAAACAAAAGAAAGCAAGTGTCACTATACGTATATTAGACAAAACAGACAAGATAAGGCAGGTAAAGAGAGACATAGAGGGCCAATATATAATGATCAAAGGGACACTTCCTCAGGAAGAAATAACACTTATAAATATCTATGCATCCAATACAGGAGCACCGAAGTTCATAAAGCAAATATTAACAAACCTAAAAGGAGATATCAAAAATAACACAATAATAGTAGAGGACCTCAGCACCCCACTCACATCAATGGACAGATCATCCAGACAGAAAATCAACAAAGAAACAGTGGAGCTAAACGAAAAGCTAAAACAGTTGGACATAATAGACATATATAGAACACTCCATCCAAAAACAGCAGAATACACATTCTTCTCAAGTGTGCATGGAACCTTCTCAAGGATAAACCATATGTTGGGAAACAAGGCAAGCCTCTACAAACTTAAAAAAATTGAAATAATAACAAGCATCTTCTCTGATCATAATGCTATAAAGCTAGAAATTAATCACAAGAAAAAAGCGGAGAAAGGCACAAGGATGTGGAGAGTAAACAATATGCTATTGAACAAGCAATGAATCATTGAAGAAATTAAAGAAGAAATCAAAAAATACCTGGAGACAAGTGAAAATGATAACATGCCATGTCAACTCATATGGGATGCAACAAAAGCTGTATTAAGAGGAAAATTCATCACAATACAGGCACATCTTAACAAACAAGAAAAATCCCAAATCAGCAGTCTTAAACTACACCTAACTGAATTAGAGAAAGAAGAACAAACAAAGCCCAAAGTCAGCAGAAGGAGAGAAATAATAAAAATCAGAGCAGAAATAAATGCTATTGAAACAAAAAAAGCAGTAGAAAGGATCAATGAAACAAAGAGCTGATTCTTTGAGAAGATAAATAAAATTGACAAACCACTAGCCAGACTTACAAAGGAAAAAAGAAAGAAAGCTCAAATAAACAAAATCAAAAATGAAAGAGGAGAAACAACAACAGACTCCACAGAAATACAACGGATTATAAGACAATACTAGGAAAAACTATATGCCAGCAAAATGGATATCCTAGAGGAAATGGATAAATTCTTGGACTCCTACAATCTCCCAAAGCTTAGTCAAGAAGAAGCAGACAATTTTAACAGACCACAAGGAAAGAGATTGAAACAGCCATCAAAAGCATCCCAAAGAATAAAACCCCAGGACCAGATGGCTTTCCTGGGGAATTCTACCAAACTTTCAGAGAGGATTTAATACCTATCCTTTTCAAGCTATTCCAAAAAACTAGGGAGGATGGAACACTTCCTAACACATTCTACGAGGCCAACATCACGCTGATACCAAAGCCTGAAAATGACAGCATGAAAAAGGAGAACTACAGGCCAATATCGCTGATGAACATAGATGCAAAAATTCTCAGCAAAATTTTGGCAACCTGAATTCAGCAATTCATTCAAAGGATCATACATCATCATCAAGTGGGATTCATACCAGGGACACAGGGATGGTTCAACATTCGCAAATCAATCAACATGATACACCACATCAACAAACTGAGGCATAAAAACCACATGATCATCTCAATAGATGCAGAGAAGGCATTTGACAAGATCCAACAGCCATTTATGATACTCTGAACAAAATGGGGATAGAAGGGAACTACCTCAATGTAATAAAGGGCATATATGACAAACCCATAGCCAACATCATACTCAATGGGCAAAAACTGAGCCCCATCTCCCTGAAAACAGGAATGAGACAAGGATGCCCTCTATCACCACTCTTATTTAACATAGTACTGGAGATTTCAGCCAGAGCAATTAGGCAAGAAAAAGGAATAAAAGGAATCCAAATAGGGAGGGAAGAAGTGAAACTCTCCCTGTTTGCAGATGACATGATCTTATATATAGAAAACCCCAAAGAATCCATTGGAAAACTTTTAGAGGTAATCAACAACTACAGCAAAGTTGCAGGGTATAAAATCAATTTACATAAATCAGTAGCATTTCTATACTCTAAGAATGAACTAACAGAAAAAGAACTAAAGAATACAATACCATTCACAATGGCAACAAAAAGAATAAAATACCTCAGGGTGAATTTAACTAAGGAAGTGAAAGACTTATACAATGAAAATTACAAGGCTTTTCTGAAAGAAATGGATGAGGACACGAGAGATGGAAAGACATTCCATGTACATGGATTGGAAGAATAAACAGTTAAAATGTCCATTCTACCTAAAGCAATCTACAGATTCAACGCCATCCCAATCAGAATCCCAATGACCTTCTTTACAGAAAAAGAACAAGGAATCCGAAAATTCATATGGGGCAACAAAAGACCCCAAATTGCTACAGCAATACTGAGAAAAAAGAACACAGCTGGAGGCTTCACAATCCCTGACTTCAAAACATACTACAAAGCTACTGTAATCAAAACAGCATGCTACTGGTACAAAAACAAGTGCACAGATCAACGGAACAGAATTGAAAGCCCAGAAATAAAACCACACATCTATGGACAGCTAATCTTTGACAAAGGAGCTGAGGGCATACAACGGAGGAAAGAAAGTCTCTTCAACAAATGGTGCTGGGAAAACTGGAAAGCCACATGTAAAAGAATGAAAATTGACTATTCTTTCTCACCATTCACCAAAATAAACTCAAAATGGATCAAAGACCTAAAGGTGAGACCTGAAACCATGAGGCTTCTGGAAGAAAACGTAGGCAGTACACTCTTTGACATCAGTATTAAAAGGATCTTTTCGCACACCATGTCTTCTCAGACAAGGGAAACAATAGAAAGAATAAACAAATGGGACTTCATCAGATTAAGGAGCTTCTTCAAGGCAAAGGAAAACAGGATTTAAACAAAAAACAACCCACTAACTGGGAAAAATATTTGCAAGTAATACATCCAACAAAGGCTTAATATCCATAATATATAAAGTACTCACACAACTCAACAACAAAAAAATCAAACAACCCAATTAAAAAATGGGCAGGAGGCATGAACAGACATTTCTCCAAAGAAGATATACGGATGGCCAATAGGCACATGAAAAGATGTTCATCATCACTGTGCATCAGGGAAATGCAAATCAAAACTACACTAAGATACCACCTTACACCCATTAGAGCGACAAAAATAACTAAGACAAATAGTAACAAATGTTGGAGAGGTTGTGGAGAAAAAGGAACCCTCATACACTGCTGGTGGGAATGCAAACTGGTGCAGCCACTATGGAAAACAGTATGGAGATTCCTCAAAAAACTAAAAATAGAACTACCATATGATCCAGCCATCCCACTACTGGGTATTTATCCAAAGAGCTTGAAGTCAGCAATCCCAAAAGTCCTATGCACCCCAATGTTTATTGCAGCACTGTTTACAATAGCCAAGACGTGGAAGCAACCTAAGTGTCCAGCAACAGACGAATGGATAAAGAAGATGTGGTACATATATACAATGGAATACTACTCAGCTGCAAAACAGAACAAAATCATTCCATTTGCAATAACATGGATGGACCTTGAGAGAATTATGTTAAGTGAAATAAGCCAGCGAGAGAAAGATAATCTGTGTATGACTCCACTCATATGAGGAATTTAAAATTATGGACCAAGAACAGTTTAGTGGATACCAGGGGAAAGGTGGGGTGGGGGGTGGGCACAAAGGGTGAAGTGGTGCACCTACAACATGACTGACAAACATTAATGTACAATTGAAATTTCACAAGATTGTAACCTATCAATAACTCAATTTAAAAAAAAGAAAAAAAATTAAAAATAGAACTGCCATATGATCAGCTATCCCACTACTGGGTATCTATCCAAAGAGCTTGAAGTCAGCAATTCCAAAAGTCCCATGCACCCCAGTGTTCATTGCAGCATTATTTACAGTGGCCAAGATGTGGCAGCAACCTACATGCCCATCAACAGATGATTGGATAAAGAAGGTGTGGTATATATATATACAATGGAATACTACTCAGCCATAAAAAAGAACAAAATCGTCCCACTTGCAGCAACATGGATGGATCTTGAGGGAATTACATTAAGCAAAATAAGCCAGATAGAGAAGGACAATCTCTGTATGACTCCACTCATATGAAGAATTTAAACATGTGGACAAAGAGAACAGATTAGTGGCTACCAGGGGAAAGGTGGGGTGGGGGCTGGGCAGAAAGGGTGAAGGGGTGCACCTACAACACGACTGACAGACAATAATGTACAACAGAAATTTCACAAGATCGTAACCTATTGTTAACTGAATAAAAATTTTTTTAAAAAAGTATATTTAGTTTTGGAAGAAACTGCTAAACTGTATTCCAAAGTGGCTGTAGCATTGTGCATTGCTAGCAGCAATAAATAGTGTTCTTGTTCCACATCTATGCCAGCATTTGGTGTTGTCAGTGTTCTGAATTTTGGCCATTCTAGTAGATGTGTATTGGTATCTCGTTGTTTTCATCTACATTCCCCTGAAGAGAGGATGCACAGCATCTTTTCATGTGCTTAATTGACATCAGTATATCTTCTTTGCTGAGGTGTCTGTTAAGGTCTTTGGCCCATTTTTTAGTCAAGTTGCTTTTTTTTTTTTTTTTAGTGTTTTAAGTGTTCTTTGTAATATATGGTTAACAGTCCTTTATCGGTTGCGTGTTCTGCAAACATTTTCTCTCATTCTGTGGCTTGTCTTCTCATTCTCTTGATAGTGTCTTATGCAGAGCAGAAGGTTTTCATTTGAAGGAAGTCCAGCTCCTCAATTATTTCGTGGATCATGCCTTTGCTGCTGTATGTAAAAAGTCACTGCTATACCCAAGATAGTCTAGGTTTTCTCCTACGTTATCTTCTAAGAGTTTTATAGTTTTGCATTTCAGATTTAGTTCTATGATCCCTTTAGAGTTATTTTTGTGAGGAGTGTAAGATCTGTGTCTAAGTTAACTTTTGGCAAATGGCTGTGCCGTTTGTTGAAAATTCTCTCATTTCTCCATTATATTGCCATTCTCCTTTGTCAAAGATCAGTTAACTATATTTATGCGGATCTATTTCTGGGCTCTCTATTCTGTTCCATTGATCTACTTGTCTATTCTTTTGCCAAACCACACTGTCTTGATTACTGTAGCTTCACAGTAAGTTGAAATCGGGTGGTGTCAGTCCTCCAACTCTGTTCTTCTCCTTCAATGCTGTATTGCCTACTCAAGGTCTTTTGCGTCTCCATATAAACTTCAGAATCACTTTGTCAAGATCTACAAAAGAACTTGCTGGGATTTTTGTTGCGATTGTATTGAATCCACAGATCATATTGGGAAGAACTGACATTTTGCCAATGTTGAGTCTTCCTATCCATGAACATGGAATATCTCTCCATCTTTTTAGTTCTTTGATTTCATTCATCAGTTTTGTTGTTTTCCTCATATAGATATTGTATATATTTTGTTAGATTTATATCTAAGTATTTCACCTTTTGGATACTAATGTAAATGGTATTATGTTTTCAATTTCAAATTCCATTTGTTCATTGTTCCTTCCACTTATTACTTCTGGGAGTTTTTTGTCAATTCTTTTGGATTTTCTATGTAAATGATCACGTCATCGGCAAACAGAGTTTGATTTACTCCTTCCCAATCTGTATATCTTGTCTTGTCTTATTGCATTAGGCAGGACTTTCAGTATGATGCTGAAAAGGAATAGTGAGAGGGGATATTCTAGCTTTGTTGGTGATCTTAGTTTGAAAGCTTCTAGTTTCACATCATGAAGTATGATGTTAGCTGTAGGGTTTTTCTAGATATTCTTAATCAATTTGAGTAAGTTTCCCTTTGTGTCTAGTTTGCTGAGAATTTTGATCATGAATGGGTGTTGGATTTTGTCCAATGCTTTTTCTGCACCTGTTGATCATGTGATTTTCCTTCTTCAGCCTGTTGATGTGATGGATTACATTAATTGATTTTTGAATTTTGAGTCAGCCTTGCATCGCTGGGCTAAATCCCACTTGGTTGTGGTGTATAATTCTTTATATATATTTTTGGAATCAGCTGCTTTTTGTTTCATTTTGGGTTTTAGAAGAAGTCAATGTAGTTTACATTCAGATATATATTTATCATCTCCTACATAGATTGTGTAATGACTATGGATTCTTTCTCTTTTAACTTTATAAAAGGTTCTCTATAAGAAGAGACTGCTTTAGGATTGAACTATAATTTTGTTTAGTCTTTATACAAATGTAGGTATTTATCAACTTTATATCATATTAATTTTCAGTCCCCAAAGCCACTTAAGAATATCAGAAGATATAAAAACATTTATATTTCAAGATCATTAGTATTATTATTAATAGTCATTAAATATTAATCACATCATTAAGCTTTACTCAGAAAGTTATAGGGTATCAATTTTTGTAGGTCTACCTAATTTCATCATTTTTTCTAAATCTTCATAAGAAGCAACCTTAGAAGGCTCTACTGATCTAAATTATGACACATCTTAACTGTAAACCAATTGTTCTGTTCTTTGAGTGATCTGCCACAGTAAACATTTTACCTTTGTCACGGAGAACTGTTAACTGTGTAGTAAGTAGAAATTTATCTCCTGAGTGGAAGATGATGCTCAAAGGAAGAATTATTGACTTAAAAGTGTTTAATTTTATGTTTCTTGGGTTGAACTAGATAAATTACATTCTGAAATTGGTTGAGGTTATACCTTCTTCTTTTTTAAAATTTTTTGTGATGAGGAAGACGGGAAATGAGCTAACATCTGTTGCCAATCTTCCTCTTTTTTTCCTTTAGGAAGATTGTCCCTGAGCTAACATCTGTGCCAATCATCCTCTATTTTACATGTGGGATGCCATCACAGCATGGCTTGATGAGCAGTGTGTGGGTCTATGCCCAGGATTCAAACCTGCCAACCTCGGGCTGCTGATGTGGAATGCTGAACTTAACCACTGTAGCACCAGGCTGGCCCCAAAGTTATATCTTCTTAACTTTTGTACTGACATAGTAATAAATTCATTCATGCCTTTATTCCTGTCTAGGAATACGCTTATCGTCAACAGCATCTTCTTTAATTAGAAAGAGAACAAGAATCATTCAAACATGTTAGAGTTGTAGAGTTTGAGCATTTTTAGCTCCACATTCACCTGGTAAGAGTGTTACTTAGGCACAATCTACAGTCTCAGTGAGTTTTGGGGTTGCTTTTTGAAGCAAAAAAAGAGTAAAAGAAAGGGAAAGCAGCGGGAAAACATAACCAGGATATCGCATTAAGATCAGGAGATTTTGTTTTCATGTTTGTACTCATCCGCAAACAATAAAATACGGAAACTTCTCCATTCAAACCAGTAGAGCTTTGAGATGAGATATTATAATTCATAGCGATGGCTACGTCTTCCGTATATCACTGAAGCGAGAGTCCTAATGGAAGAAGCCTCCCCTTGGAGCCATCTCTTCCCGTTTCTCAATTACTGTGAGGCTGACCCATCAAGGGAAGATGTTCATAGGAGTTTTTTATGTCAGAATAGTTTTGAAGCTGAAAGAATTTTCTATTTTGGGAGATTGTCTTCTTCACCTTATGCTTTTTCCCCTTAGTACTTCTCTTAGACAAGGGTTCCTGCCCTGGAGTGGGGTTTATTACCTGGAAGAACTTCTGAGAGCATAAGATTTTCTCATCTGTGGGGCCACAGAGAATCAAATCCTGGCTCAGGAACTGAAGTTTATTGGTGGAAAGCCTTCTTCCTAACCCAGCACACATATAAAACTTATGGTCGCTTTGTCCGGTCAGATGGTGGACTGGCTAGGGGATGGGGTGGCATTCTAGCATACGGAAATGTGACCACGTTTTGGCTCACATGGTATTTCTCCACCTGAAGATCTGACTCGTTGCCATTTTCTTTGGAGGAAAAGAAACATCCTTCAAATCAAAATTATGTGCATCCTTACAACTCTGGCCATCTTGCAACTCCTCAGTCCACTTTACCGTGGAGGACACTTCCTTGATTTGTGTGAAGTTGTAACTCCCTTAATACTTTCTAGTTAGATTTTAATGGAATTAATAACTCAATTCAGTTTTCAGCAAAGAAGCTGACTCATCAATCAGAGATTCTAGAAGCATTTATACTGTAGCAGGGAAAAAGAGCAGTCTCTCCCTGATTGCTCTGAGCTTTGGAGCCCATGCTAATTCATACTCAACTGACTGGCTGATTCTCCCTGATAAACCTGAATAAATTCCATCATTAATGCCTGCGTTCTCGATGTTTTACCTTATAATGGGCTCTGTCAGTCTTCATAAGCAAAAGATGACGTCATTTCTAAAACTAAGAGTTGGGTTAGTTCTCAGAGAGAAAAATCTCACTTTACAGTGACAAAAATTGTCTTACGGGGGATTGTAGGATTTGGCACTGAGACAGACTACTCCGTCAAAGCATGTCCAAGTCACAAGGCCCACTGATTGTCAAAGATATTAGTTAAAGAAGAAAGACACGCAGTGTGTTTAAGATTTAAGAAAACCATCAGCATACTTCTTTCCACAGTGGTAGTAGGAAGAGGAGTCTTTAATCGTTCTTCTCAACACTATCAAGATACAGAGATTTCATAAAGTCAAATACAATGTTTTTTGTTAAGAAAGGCAGAAGAAGCTTTACTGGCTTACATAAATCACAGATCTTACTGATTTACACCATCAGCCGAACAATGTTTCAAACCATTTGAAACAACTGTAAGACAAAAGGTCTTTTATGTCTCTGAAAAGTAAAATACGTACTGTTATAGCAGCAGGAAAAAAATTTCTTGTCTTTGTAAAAGTACAGTGTTCGTTGGTTAGTGACCAATGGCTTCCTATACAGAGATGCTAGGAAATAAGTTAACTTTGTGACTTGTTTTTCTTTTAAAGTATAATCTAGCTGAACTATAATCCTCTTTTTCTTTTTAATATTTACTTTCAGGGGTTTTGTTCTTTTTTCTTTCTTTCTGCTTTTTCTCCTCCAAATCCCCCCAGTAGATAGTTGTATATTTTTTAGTTGTGGGTCCTTCTAGTTGCGGCATGTGGGACGCCGCCTCACCGTGCCATGTCCGTGCCCTGGATCCGAAGTGGCGAAACCCTGAGCCGTGGAAGCAGAGAGCTCGAACTTAATCACTCCGCCACGGCGCTGGCCCCTATAATGTGCTTTTAAACTGTATAGAAGTGACTCATCATGCTCAAAGAGGAACTTAGATTTCCAGCCTTAATGTTTCTTGAGTTAACAGGGAAACGGTCTGAGATCTACACAGAAATCAATTTGTAAAGATAATCATTTATGAGTACTATTGTCAGGTATTTTGCAGAATGTCCTTCAGTTTGTGCTTGTTTGATGTTTTTCTCATGATCAGACAGGGGTTGTTGAGAGGAAGACTACAGAGGCCAAGTGCCACTGTCCACACATCAGATCAAGGGTACAGCAGTGCCCCGTTATGTGCAGGGAATACATTCCAAAACCCCCCTGAATGGGGATGCCTGAAACCGGGGATACTACCAAACCCCACATATACTATGTCTTTTCCTGTACATTCATTCCTATGATGAAGTGTAATTTATAAATTAGGCACAGTAAGAGATTAACAACTACTAACGAAACAGAACAATTATAACAACTGTCAACTTAGAAAAAAGAGACAACTGCAAAACAAAATGAGAGCATTTATTTGGGGTCTTAGAATTGCAATCGGGGGCCAGCCCAGTGGCACAGTGGTTAAGTTCGCACATTCTGCTTCTCGGCAGCCCGGGGTTCACCAGTTCGGATCCTGGGTGTGGACATGGCATCGCTAGGCAAGCCATGCTGTGGTAGGCATCCCATGTATAAAGTAGAGGGAGGTGGGCATGGATGTTAGCTCAGGGCCAGTCTTCCTCAGCAAAAAGAGGAGGATTGGCAGTAGTTAGCTCAGGGCTAATCTTCCTCAAAAAAAAAAAAAAGAAAAAGAAAAGAATTGCCACCAGGGAATACAGGTTCCAGCAGCCACAAAAGTGTCCCCCTCAGGGGCCGGCTCTGTGGTCAAGTGGTTAAGTTCGCACACTCCACTGCGGTGGACCAGGGTTCGGATCCTGGGCACGGACATGGCACCGCTCGTCAGGCCACGTTGAGGCAGCATCCCACATCCCACAACTAGAAGGACATGCAACTAGGATATACAACTGTGTACAGGGCGGGGTTTGGGGAGATAAAGCAGAAAAAAAAGAAAAGATTGGCAACAGTTGTTAGCCCAGGTGACGATCTTTACAAAAAACAAAAAAGTGTCCCCCTCAGGAATAAAGGTCATGAGTTTTTATTAGCAAAAAAGCAGAGCCCAGATCAATTATCTCAGTTCTTTGTTAGGGAGGGTAAATTTATGTCACAGTTGATTGGCTTACTCAGGGATATCTTGTTGCTACCCAAAATAGTCTATCTTTTTGCACAGTCCTTCAGAAAATCCTTTCTCACCAAATAACTCTCTTTTGGCCACTGAGCAAGATCAGCACAGTTTCGTATCTTTTAAACAAGATGGAGTCCAGGGTACAAAATGGAGTCACTGTTGTCAACTTGTTTCACACCAAGATAGTGTAATAAAAGTTACGTGCATGTGGTCTCTCTCTCTCTTCAAAATATCTTCTTGGAGCGTCCTCACCCATCTTCTGTGATGATGTGAGACGGTACAATGCCTGCGTGATGAGATGAAGGGAGGGGAATGACGTAGGCATTGTGATGCAGCGCTAGGCTACTGTTGACCTTCTGAGGACACGTCGGAGGAGGATCTTCCGATTCTCAGTCGCAGTTGACTGTGGGACTGAAACTCTGGAAATCGAAACTGGCTGAGGCGGGACTACCGTACGTGGTGTCCACACGATTGATCACTGGTGATGTTAACCTAAGGCAGTGCTTGCCTTGTTTCTCCATTGTAAACGTTCCTCCCCGCCCCACGTTCTGTCCTGTACAATTTGGTAGTGAGTAAGCACAGGTGCCTGACTTTTGACTCCTTTATAGTTTTCAGTATTTTCTAAATTTTCTACAATAAACATATATTACCTTAGAAAACAGCCATAAACTCCCAATTTTAAATCCTACCTATTCTTCAAGTCTCATCTGAAATGCCACTTCTCTTAAGTCCGCCCCACCCCTCCCCCAGACTGGATGTGGTTTCACCCACCCTCCTGCGATACTGTCCCTGTGGCACATTTTTTCCGCTGTTTCACCCTCACGCTGAAAGGCTGTTTAGCCCCACTCGTTTCTACCTCCACCTTCTATCAGAAGGGGTTACAGGAGGGGCTGCTCTCCTCCGCCTCCTGCAGGGCCTCGTCTACAGAGAACATGGTCCTCTACACTCCTAACATCTGTCTCTTTCTGTTCTGCCCCAGAATCGTTGAGGATGCCCGGTATTCCAGCAGGACGAACAGTGAAGAAGTTACTTTGGAGAGTATTCCTTAGACCAGTCTGGAGCTTCCTGCTGACGTGTTGAGGAAGGCATGCAGAAAGCATAATCAGTAGTGTAGGGAGAGCACCACCTACCCACGATGGCATTCCTGGGCATGGGGGAGGGAGCATCCTTGAGCCCACTGAGGTTTGTGGTGACCGAAAAGTATGTGTGTCACATTTAATTCACGTAAAAGAACAATCTTCTACTCTTTCATAGCCTGTTGTTTGTTTGGGTTATTTTTTTTCTTTTGCTGAGGAAGATTTGCCCTGAGATAATATCCACTGACAATCTTCCCCTTTTTGTATTTGAGCTGCCGCCACAGCATGACCACTGACAGAGAAGTCGTGTAGGTCTGCACTGGGAACTGTACCTGGGCCGCCAAAGGGAAGCATGCCAAACTTAACCACTAGGCTACGGGGGCTGGCTTGCCTTTTGTTTCTTTTAGCTCTCAAGTTTCTTCTGTCTCAGTCCTGACTAGGCAGAGCCAAAGACCACCAGCCTCTAGTTAGTACCCTTAGTAAAGAGCTTCTTCCCAAGAAATGTTATTTATTTAGGTGCTATCTGAATCTGAGGCAGGATTCTCAGTAAAGTAGCAATTTAGAACATTCAATGATAAATCAGAAGGGGAATGGAGATATAAATAATATGAATCATAATCCATATAAAGGCAAAAAAGCTCTAGTTGCCATGTTTACATCTTAATAATTGTCCTGTTCTTTTTCTATACTCGTAAATATGTCTCGCAATGTTATTTGTAAATACCTTCTTGAAGACTTCTAGAGTCCAGAAGTTTAATCTTATGGCCCCTGGAATGTGACCATCAGTTTTTAAGCCCCACTAACTAATTACATGAAACAACCTCCTAGGCTATAATGCGCAATATATGACTCTGAATTTTCATTGTTAGGAAGGAGGGTTTTAAGTGACTTTGTCACGATCTTCTCTCTTTGCTTGAACTACTGCCAACAGCTGTCAGTGACTCGAGCAGATTACTTTTGCCTTAAAGTGCTGTGGCCGAGAGCCTGTGCTTGCAGACGTTCTTTCACTTGCCTCACAGAGATGTTGAGAGGATTAAATGATTGCCCTAAATCAGGTGCCCTGGGAGCCTCAGGTCCTTCCCCAACAGTTCTTTTCCTTGCTGGACTAGAAAGCTCTGTCAGTTCCACGTGTTGCTGTGGCAGAAGGTTTGTGTTGGGTAGAAGGTGCCCCTTTCCCACCACTTATTTGTTTGTAAAACCAATATTCCTTTTTAAGTGATATTTATGCAACAAAACACCTTGTTTAATGGCATAGATGCAGGTTCAAGATAACATCTGAAAGGACACATGTCAAGGTCATCACTAAGGTTACTGTGGGGAGGAGGATGATGGTAGTGACAGTAGTCAAAGCGTTGAAAGGAGACTGTTTATCTGTAGCGTTAATATCTGTAATGAACTGTACTGATTGGGAATGTTGCAATATTTAACCCTTAACAGAAGTTGTTTATACTTAGAGCTCTCTTTTCACTCCTGATATTGTTTATTGGTATGGGAACTATTTGTCATAGTAATGCTATTTAAAGGGAAAAGAATAAAAACCCAAAAGGGTTCTAATAAGACCCCAGAGGAACTATCTTCAACTGATATTCCTTAGCATATATTAGGGTCTCACCCTGAAAACCTTCAAATACAGGCGTGCCCCTTTTCTGAGCGGAACACATTCCAAGACCCCAGTAGATGCCTGAAACCGTGGCTGGTACTGACCCTATATGTATTATGTTTTTTCCTCTCCATAGATACTTATGATAAAGTTTAATTTATAAATTAGGCACAGTAAGAGATGAACAACAATAACTAATAATAAAATAGAACAATTATAACAAATACTGTAATAAAAAGAACCACAGATCTCAGCAACCTCAGCATACAATTTTTTCTCTTTTCCTATTAAGTTGAGAACTTCACCTTTTCACTTAAAGGAAGCACATTACAGCTTCTCTTTGGCATATCTGAATGTGCAGCATCATGACTCTTGCATATTGGGGCCGTTATTAGGTAAAAGCTCTGTGATACTGCAACGGTTGGTGTGATTACCAAGATGGCGACTAAGTGACAGAAAGTTATTACAGTGTGGATACCCTGGACAAAGAGATGATTCATGTTCCAGGTGGGAAGGAGCAGGATGGCACAAGCTTTCATTACACAACTCAGAACAGCAGGCAATTTAAAACTTATCAATTCTTTATTTCTGGAGTTTTCTATTTAATATTTTCAGACCATGGTTGACTATAACTCAAACTGATGAAAGTGAAACCATGGATAAGGGTCAACTACTGGAACTGGTTATATTTTCAGGAGAGTCACCCTAACTATTTGCCACCCAAGTGTTTGTGGAAGAAAGCCTGCAGCTGCTTCCAAGCATCCACCTGGGCCATGGCATGAGCCCTGGGCTCCCCTCCCCAGATGACAGGACGGCCCACCAAGGTGTGCATGGAAGCCGGGCACATGGGGAAGTAAGGAGGCTCTATGTAGTGCCCCGCCCCTGGGTAACAGATGATCTGGGGCCTCTCCTTACCATGCGCCTGTAAGCGTTTAGAGGCCTCACTGGCATAGAATTCACTCTTCCAGTTGTGGTCATCCTGACCTACAAGGAACAGGAAGGCACTCTCAGCCCTTTCCACAGGAATGAAGCTCTTCTGGTCGGGTCCTTCCAAAGGGCTGTTGAGGACATCCAAAATGTCTGCAAAGCCCTCACTGGTCACCCTGATACGATTTAGGTTGGAACTTACAGGGGGCAGAGTCTCCCCCTTGTAGTGCAAGGCTCCACCAACATTGGCCACAGAGCCATTGATTATGATGGTGGCAGTGATGCCCTTCAGGAAGGAGGCCATGGAGAGGCAGAGATCGCCCCCCTTGGAAATGCCAAGCAGCCCAACTCCTGGACCCTTTACCTGAGAAAAGGACAGAGGAAAAGGGAGAATGAGTCCATGATCAGGGCAGTGTGAGGAGTAGTGCCTGGAATTAGAGGTCACGTGGAACTGAGCCTGAATCTGGGCTCTACCATTTACAAAGTTTGCAACCTTGGGATATTTACTCATCCTTCCTGTCTTCCTTTCCACAATTTCTCCATCACCGTTCCTGGTGAATTCAACAACCATGTGGAAGATCCACTAAATACTTTGGCCTCTCAGTTCCTTGACCCCTAATCATCTTTTTATCTAGCCCACCTCAGCCACCCACTCCCATTGGCATAACCTAAACCAAGTGATCATCTCCAGAATCTCAGCTTAAGCATTCTACTCTCTGATCACCATTTTAAGTAATTCCAGATCAGCCATGCTAGACTGCCTATCAACACCTCCTTGAAACTTTGACTACCACTATTTCCACTATCAATACCTCTATCATGTTCTCACTTCCCACCTCATCCAGCTTAGATGTCAAGCCTCATTGTTATTAGCACTCCCTTGCAAGCACTCTAAACTCCTTGAATACCTCTCTTCCTTTGGTCATACTAGCCTGGAAGAGTGCTAGCCCTGGTGAAATCCACGTGATCATTTCCTCTAGGCCTGCACTGGTGCAAATGAACATTGCTGGAGCAAAAAATACACATTTGTGCCGACAGCTCTTACTTTCATTTCATGATGACAAATTTCAAATCAGCATCCATATGGCCCAGGGACCCAACCACACTTCACTGTTGTTTGCTCTCCGTGTCTCCAAAAGACCATTCCACACCTTCTCCCACCTCCTGAAGCCCCTTCAGCTCTGTTCTCCCTCACTTTCAGCTCTCCATCCTCCATGGAGAAGACAGAAGCTATCCTGGAGGAACTCCTCCTCCTTTCCCCTGCCAGCTCTACTGAGCTCCACATGAATCAAGTTCTCTGCCTTCCCTCCTGGTTCCAAAGGAGTCCCTCTGTTCTCATCAAAGGCCACTCCTCTGCTCGGCTTGGGATCCCATCCACTCGGATTCTCCAGGACCTTGGCCCTGCAAATGCTCCCTCTTTCTCTCTCCCTCTCTCCCCTTCATAACTTTCTTCTCTACCGGCTCATTCCCATCCGTGCACTTCCGGGTCTAGTACCTCTTCCGTTTTCATAACAGTCCCTGGACCCCACATCCACTCTGCCCTAGTTTTCTACTCTCTTCACAGTAGAGTTTGTGGGAGAAATTGTCTGCAGCTCTTCTCTTTCTTGTCTTCCTTTCTCTACTTAATCCCCTCCAAGGTAATCTGGGTTTGCAACATGCAACAAGGACTGCTCTTGTCACATTTATCAAGATCTTGTATTACCAATGGCCATTTAATTAACCTCTCAACAGCAGTCTTTCTTTTCTCGTGGCTTCTACAGTAGCATCCTTAACTGTATTCAACCACTTATTCCTCATAAAAGTACTAGGAATTAAGTGATATTATTATCCGAATTGTCCCCATTTCAAACAGGCCCCAAGGTCACAGAGCTAGTAATTGGTGAAATCAGAACTCAAATTTAACTTTTGTCTATCTACATCTTATGCTGGCCCCACGACGCCCTGTCACCTTTTCTAAGAGCTCCAAAGCTTCCAGACATCGTCAGCTCTGACTGAAGTGGAAAATAGGCAGGGCTTTTCTTCTGATCCTCTGCTACCCTGAGCCTAGAACCCTCAAAACATCTCCTAGTTCCCAGGTTCTGTGGCCACCAGGTGCTTTCTTTAAAACTTACTACTGTTCTCTCAGAGGGGGCACCGGGAAGAGAGGGTTGTTCACACACACACTTGAACCGGGTACTCTAACACACTTCCTAGAGAAGTTCCAACCTGAGGGTGACTAAGCAGGCAGTTCACAGCTTCCTCAAAGTACTCCAGGTGGAGGCTCTCCATGCTCTTGGGGAGGTCGTCATAGTTGTAATAGGCCAGAGCCATCACAGCAAAACCCTTCCCAGCCAGCAGACTAGCTCGATATTCCAGAAGGCCACCTCCAGCTCCAAAAACGTCCACAATCCCAGGAAAGGGCCCAGGTTCTGTGGAAGAAACAAAACACAAAAACGAACTTTTTCTGAAACTCTTTGCAGTGGTATCAAAAGCCATCTGTTGCCTACTTGGTGATGTCAAAGTTTTCTGTTGACAATGAGAAATGCTGGAAGACCTCTGGACTTCGAAGGTCCAGACAGCGGCACAGGCTGAATCCACGTTCCCCTCTACACCCTGAGCCTCAGAGTCCCACACTTCTTTACAAGGAACATGTATTACTTTCTGATTAAAAGTAATTTACATACAGACAACGAAAACAGCTAATCATTGTCCCCCCTCCCAAAGTGAGAATGCCAAATGCCAGGAGGATGTGGAGCAACTGGAACCATCATACACTGCTGGTGGGAATGCAAAATGATACAGCCACTTTGGGAAAGACTTGGCCATTTCTGATATAGTGAAACATATACTTACCATAGGCCCCAGCAGCCTCACTGCCAGGTATCTATCCAAGACAAGCGAAAACTAGTGTTCACAAACAAGGTGTATGCAAGTGTTTGTAGTGACTTTACTCATCATCTCCAAGGACTTGAAACCCAAATGTCCTTCAAATGGTGAATAAATCAACAAACTGTACATCCATATAAGGGGGTCCCACTAAGAAGCAAGAAGGAACTATTGATACTTGGAGCAACAGGAATGAATCTCAAAGACATTAAGCTAGACTCAAAAGGCTACATATTCTGTATGACTCTACCTATTGGCTATTTTCACCATTTACATCAAAGTTTGTATTTAACATGCCACACTTAAAGAATAACACTAAAGCAAACCCTTTCGACCCAACACTTTCAGAAGTCACCCAGTACTAACCCCCGAAGCCCCCTGAGTCCCTGGGCCCCTTCCCTCCCTGTCCCCTCTCCTGGATTTCATCATTCTCCTGATTTCCTTCACAGGATTACCACTTCTATGTGTACCTTAGTATTTTGCTTATTTTGCCTATTTTTTGAATTTTATCTAACTGGAATGATGTTGAACGTGTTCTTCTGGGATTTGTTTCATTTCACACTGTTTTGAGAATCGTCCATGGTGACTTGCAGCTGCCGTTCAGTCACCTGTGCCGTAAACGTACCTCCGTGGAGTCGTCAGTTCTGCTGTTGATGGACATTCAGGCTGTTTGCAGTTGGTTTTGCTCTTACACACAATACCTCTTGGTGCACATGTGCCAGGAGCAGAATGACCTAGTCAAGTTTCTAGACCAAAACAAATTGTTTCCAGGAGGAGATGAATGACTATATTCCCTTTAGCAGTGTATGCGAGTTCCTTTTGCTCCACATACTTGTCAGCAATTGGTAACGTTAGACTTCTAAATTTTGGCAAATTTTGACGGTGTAAAATGTACTGAGTGGTTTTATTTTCCATTTCCCTAATTTCTAATGAGAATAACAATTTTTTCATTGGCCACTGGCTTTTTTTTTTTTTTAAGATTTTATTTTTTCGTCTTCTCCCCAAAGCCCCCCGGTATATAGCTGTATATTTTTAGTTGTGGGTCCTCCTAGTTGTGGCATGTGGGATGCCGCCTATGCATGGCCTGATAAGCAGTGCCAGGGCGGCACCCAGGATCCCAACCGGCAAAACCCTGGGCCACCACAGAGAAACACCCGAACTTAACCACTCAGCCACAGGGCAGCGGGCCACTTGCTTTTTATGTAACGGTAAAATTATCCAGGAACTTCAGATTTCCAGTTGATAGAAAGAAGCCGTCCTCACTCATGCTGGTTTTCTTAAATACTCTTACATGTGGGAGTTAGAAGTAAAGTCGAAAAACAGAGAAAATTAAAGAACAATTAAAAACTTAAAACTACCCAAAAAAGTTTTTTGAAAAAATTACAGCCGTCTTTTCCCTTTCCTTCCCATGTTTTCTTCTTAAAATTACAACTGTCTTTTCCCTTCCCTTAGGATGTTTTCTTTTTTTATGTGTGAGGCAGATTGTCCCTGAGATGACATCTGTGTGCCGATCATACTCTATTTTGTATTTGGGATGCCGCCACATCATGGTTTGATGAGCCGTGTGTAGGTCCACCCTGGATCCGAACTCGGGAACCCCGGGCCGCCCCGCAGAGTGGACCCACTTAACCACTAGGTCACCGATCTGATCCCCTAGGATTCTTTTTAACCGGCCTCTCTGTTTTGGATCAGCAGACCATCTCCCCAGCCAGCCTACATTTCACTCCTGTGGCCTTGACCGTGTAAGGCCCCGGGGACCTCCAGAATGTTGGAGCCACCTCCTTCCTCTCGGTAGAAGCCAAGGAGACAGGAGAAAGACTGGCTGATAGAATAGGGAAGCGGGGGGCTCACCTGGCGGCAGGAAGAGCGTGGCGCGCACCCGGCCCGCGCGCACCGGCTCCCGCCGCACCCCGGGCCCCAGGAAGGCGCGCTCGTGCACCGCCCGGCCCAGCAGCCGCCCGGCCTCGGGCTCGTGGCCGTCGAGCACCTCCAGCTGCACGGCGAACGGCGTCTGCACGTCCCGCTTCACCAGCCGCAGCAGGGGCTTCTCGGGCTCCAGGGCCCAGAGGAGCCCCATGGGCTCGAGCCCCGCGAAGCTGCCGCCCAGCGCGGGCGCGCGCTCCAGGTCCAGCTGGCCCGTGGCGTCGGCGCGGTAGCGCGCGTGGGCCCGGAAGAGCGCGCCCTTCTCGTCGCGCAGGGACGCGCGCAGCGTGACCGGCTGCCCCGGGGCCAGGCCGCGCACGGCGATGCGCACGGGCTCGTCCCAGAGGCAGCGGCCCGCGGGCTCCACGGTCACCGTCGCCGCCATGCGGATCTGCGCCGGAAAGGGGCGGCCTGGCTCGGCGGAGTCACGGGTTGGCGGGGCGGCTCTCCACCCCGCTGGGAAGCAGGCGCAGTTGGAACCTTTGTCCTTACTCCGTTTGGGCCGGCAGGGGACACTCTCTAAGCTGCTCCGTGAGATCGCCTAGAGTGGGGGCCAATCCCCTCGCGACTGAGTGGGAGGAAGTGTCTGCCAAGATCAGAGTTAATTACTAATCCTGCAATCCAATGTGCAAGAGGGTCAAAACAGAGGTACAGCGACTGCTGAGAGCTAATGGGTTCGGAAAAATACTGGCAGTTCCAAGAAGCGAGTTATAGAAATCATCCCAGGTAGTTGTAATTCGGGTGATCAGTGGAAAAACGTAGTCCTAATCCCTCCCTTACCACTCAGTCCTTTAACAAGCCTTTTTCTGAGAGCCCAGGGTCCCTAGAATGTCTTCCAAGCAAGTACAGGTTTCTCCCGCTACCGGGAGTGTCGCTTGAGGGCCACTTACCTTGTAGGAAAGATCTACATTAGTACCTGCTTTCGCTAAGGCAGTGGAATCCGAAGAGGACTTTTGCGTTTACGAAAAAAGGCACCAAGTGAAAATAGCGTCCAGCGTTTGTCTTCCAGTGAGCCCGTACAGACTCTGAGGAGTCGACCATCTGTCCTATTTCAAGCCTTCCTCAAAAGTCACAGCAGAAGATGAACCTCCACCGACCTGCGACAGCAAAGCAGGCAGACACAGAAGAGGGTGTAGACGTTAGGGACCTGCCTGCCCTGATGGATTCAGACAGTGATGGGACGTTAGTAGATGACCCTCTTCCTCTCTCCTACACCCCTGCCCCTCCCACCAGCCCACCTTGGGACACCTCGGCCCAACATGCCCTCTGCGTCACCACCACCTCTCAGCCTTGCAGTGTGCTATCTTCTCGATGCCAGTGAGTCTACACTGCTTGATTTCCACCGTATATAGGCTGTGTCCTTATCATGTCATTTCTGCTCTTACTCTACGTTAGTGTTATTTGGTATGATTTGGTAGATTATTTTTTGGGGTGTGGAAATGCTCAAAAGTTATTCCCATATGAATTAATGGTAATTAGTTCTTTGCTTTACACCATTTTGGCTTAGGAAAGGTTTCACAGGAACGCTCTACTTCTGGATAGTGGGGGGAACCTGTAGATGTTTATGGGAGACCTAGCGGGTTCCAGTTTGACCCTGCTCCTTAACAGTACACTGCCTCTCAGTTATAATTCAATATGGAAAGGCTGAGCTTCAGAAATGATTGCTTCTGGGACACCTCTGAGCAGTAGGCTGTTGAGATCGGAAATGTACTGGGATTGGAAAATGGGACTTGTGGCTGGATGTTTTAATTATTTCAGAGGTTGATTCTAGAGAAGGTGTAACCTTACTGACTGCCATCCTAATAATGGTGACACATGGAATATGTATGACTGATAGGCAGTCACCCTCTGAATTTATGAAAGTCCAATGAAGCAGCTTGTCTGACAACCAATCTCAGCCTAGCTGGGGTGCAAAAAACTATCCAAGGAAGAAAAGTTGTATGTTCCAGGTGGTAACTGGAGTTCCTGTGGTTTCCCTTACTGTCCCCTAGGAATCTTATCCAGGATAAGCACAGCTACAAATAAAGACAATTGAGCTCCTGTCTTGGCTTGGTCTTCTCTGGGATTCTTTTACATAAACACAGAATACAATGGGATGCCAACCAGTGTTGGACTATGCCTCCCAGGTACAAAGATTACCTTCAAAGGGCAACTATTGGACTGAAAGTTGACTTATCATAGCAACTAAGAAATAAGGAAAGCAGAATGACACCTTCAATGTGCTGAGACATAATAAGTGTGAACCCAGAATTCTATACCCAGAAAATAATGAGGGTGAAACAAAGATATTTTTGATCAAACTAAGAGAGTCTGCTATCAACAGGTTCTCACTAAAGGAAATTCTATTTACCAATACAGTGACAACGTGGCCCTAGGACCAGCAGCATCAGCATCAGCATCACCTGGGAGCTTGTTAGAAATGCAGAAGCTCGGATCTCACCCCGCATCTACTAATTTGAAATCTGCATTTTAACAAGATCTCCAAGCCATCTAGGGGTACATCAGAGTTTGAAAAGCAGTGCTGTCAAGTGATTCCAAATGGAAAGTATGAGATTCAAGAGGAAAGGAAGACTCTCTGGTAGATATAGAAAATATATGAGTAAATCTAAACAATCATTCACTATATTAAAAAAGTAATAATAATGTCTCGTGAGGTTAAACAAGACAAGATAGACCTAACGTACATGAGAACAAAAGCCTATCAGTCAGGAGGGAAGCTGCTGGATTTCAAGTGTTCTGAGGGTCTGGTATTGTTTAGAAGGAAAGCAAAGATATTAGTTAACTTGAGACTTTGGTAAATTAAGCAGGTATGTTTACATTTCTAGGTTAGGGGCCGGCCCGGTGGTGCAGCAGTTAAGTGCACACGTTCTGCTTCAGCCGCCCGGGGTTCGCCGGTTTGGATCCCAGCTGCAGACACGGAACCGCTTGGCATGCCACGCTGTGGTAGGCGTCCCACATATAAAGTAGAGGAAGATGGGCACGGATGTTAGCTCAGGGCCAGTCTTCCTCAGCAAAAAGAAGAGGATTGGCAGCAGTTAGTTCAGGGCTAATCTTCCTCAAAAATAAAATAAATAAATAAATTTCTAGGTTAACCAATGAAAGACTACGAATGAAATGCAGTCATCTCTCAGTATCGTCTGGAAATTGGTTCCAGGACTCCCACGGCTGTGGATACCAACAGCCGCACATGCTCAAGGCCCTCAGTTGCCCTCCATATCTGCAGGTTCCTCACGCCAGGAAGGAAGGCCATGCATACAACTTCTGCACTATGGTGGTAGGCTGGGGGCTGAAGGAGAAAATGACAACAGAGGCACGTAGGTTTCCTTGTCACCAGTTATTAGCAGACAATGAAACATCAGGGCTTGTGCCATGCTATTCCCACATGACGACACACCCAGGCAGGAATAGATCAGAGCCTGAGATGTTCTTTTTTCTCTTCTAGTTGTTTTCCAAGAATCTGTGTGCTTGCTATTTTGTGTTAGACAAATCTCTGTTTACCTCTCCTGAAATGAGGGTGGGAGGTGATCTTGAATTTCAGCCTGGACCCTTGAAGCAATTCAACTGCTAAAGAGAAAGACTGAGAGCTGAGACATCAGTGGAAATATTTAATTATTAAGCATGCTTAAGATGGTACCTTGAGTTGTGGTTAAAAAAAAAAAAGGGAGGGTGGGGCAAGGCTTTGGTGAAAAATCTGTCTGAAGGATGTAGATTCTTAGAGTTTAGTAATTTTCATTCACGGATTTATAAAAAGAATCTATCCAAGTTACTTTTGAAGCCTGGCAGGGAAGAGAAGTTTTTCCTAAAACCTATTGGGAGATTCACTAGTGGCAATGTGAGATTGTGAGGAAGCCCGAAATTGTTAGACTATTGTGTAACTGTGAGGCTCCCCCTCTTCAAGGAATGATAGCTGTGTGTGGAAATAGGGTGGGATAATTGGTAGTTTCCTTGTGCCCATTTTGTATTTGGTGATCAGGAACAATTTTAAACGTGGTGTGCTTTGAAAAGGTGCTTCAGAAATCCAAAGGGATATCCACTTTGCCCATTACATGGGACAGAATGATTAAAATTCCTACACCACCAGTGGTCAAAATGGTCAGATCTTGCCACCAGAGATGGACGAAATTGAAAAGATGCCAGTGGCCTTCACAGGAAATAAACAGAGAAAATGATACCGGCTGTGAAAACAGGCACAGGCTCCCAGTAAGCAATGCCAGATACTACTGAGTTTCCTGGCTAGGGCTTTAAACAGTAACTTCCTCATGGATTTTTTTTTTAAAGGTTGGCACCTAAGCCAACAACTCCTCAACTGTTGCCAATCTTCTTCTTCTACTTCTCCCCAAAGCCCCACAGTACATAGTTGCATATTCTAGTTGTGAGTGCCTCTGGTTGTAGCATGTGGGACACCGTCTCAGCACGGTCTGATGACCGGTGCCATGTCCTCGCCAAGGATCCAAAACACCGAAACCCTGGGCCGCCGAAGTGGACAGCGTGAACTTAACCACTCGGCCAAGGGGCGGGCCCCTCTTCATGGTTTTATCACCTAATATGCTTTATCTAAACTTAAAGGAGGTGCGAACATTCCCAAGGCAAATTCTCAGACAGAAATCTTGACAAATCAGCTTCGAAAGAGAGGACCGGGAAGAATAGAAAGCTGTGATGTTGTGAGAGGAAGATTATTTGGGGAGAAGATTTGGAGTTTCCAGCTTGGGATAGGAAGATGAGGGGATGAGGGCACTGTCTCCTGGCTGTTTTTCCTGGGCTTTCGAGAAGGAAACCACAGCGGGCAGGGAGCATTCGGCTGGCCTCACCCCACACCAGGTTCTCTGGCTTCTCTTCTCCTCAGCATGTGGAAGGGCAAATTGGTTTAGTCCTTTTCCATAACTCACCTCAAACTAACCCAGTAATACTAGAGAAGGAAGAGCAAGGCTGCGAAGGGCCAATTAACAGACACACATTGAGAAGACGCCTACTGACTCACTAGGAAATCCAATTCTCACTGTGATATCCAACCAGACTTCTGGAAAACCTACCTGATATTGGTTACTAGGGTCATGGGATAAAGGCTGAGGGACAGTCACATGGACTGGGCTGAACTGGGGAAGAGAGGGTCTCACAGTGAGGACTCATCTGTATTTGAAGGTCCCACTGATAGCTGGACTGTTTTGGTGTTTGATGACATTATGGAGATTACTATGAGCCCAATTATGAGATGGTGGAAAACAAGTGCAGTCACAGAGAATCGTAATAGAAGGAATCAGGAATGACCCAAAAGAGGCCATTTGAACCAGCCCGAGGCAGGTTGCCCCAGTGTTTCCTTTTCACTAAAATGCAAAACAACTGGCATTCCTGTTTTCCCAAATATGTACATCCTGCTCTTCCAGATGCTGAGAGGCAGACTGTTGCAGGGCATGGATGGTGTTGGTGGTGAACCGTCAGAGGAGTGGCAGATAAGAAGGCATGTTCGTGAGCCAGTGTTTCCTTCTGTTCATGTAAGAGTTGCTTGGTCAAACTCTCTGGTCATTGCTCACTGGTGATTTAATGAAACTACAAAAGGAACGATGTAGCACCTGTAGGACTGGATCTCTCACGGTCCCCAGTGACAGCTGCTACCAGGGCAAAACTCTTGGCAAGCACTCAACTGGGTAACGTCCATAGTTCAAAGTTCTGGGAAGTGAGCAAGAGAGGGCTCACCAGGTTAAGGATGAAGCTGCTTTTGTGCCCAGACAGTAAATGGCTGTTTCAAAAACTATGCCTTCCATTTCACCCAGTCTCTCTGAATGTAGGGATCCTCTCCATACAGACTAAGGGTGAGGCCCCTTAAAGAACACGTGACCCCGATGTGCTTTCTCTCTAGACCCGTTACAATATCAGATTCCTCTGGAGAAACCATATGCCTGAGTCCAGATGCGTTGGACAAGAGAAATAGTCAAGAGTTTCAGGGGATCCTAGTTACAGATTCAAAGATAATGCAAATTCCTGGAAACTCCAGTCAGATGGCAAAGACTGTGTCTGAGGCTATGGAGGAGGAAGGATCGGAGGTGGACAGGTTTTGCTAGGCCTACAAGTCAGACACTGAGGACCAATTACCCTCTACAGTGCTCTCATCACTCCCTGAGTTGTTCTCTTTTTTAAAACTTTTTATTTTGAAATTATTTTAGACTTACAGAAATGTTGCAACAATAGTACAGGGTTCCCTTTGCCCTTCATCTGGCTACCCCTAATGCTAACACCTTACAAAACCATAGCGCAAATATCAGAATCAGGAAATTAACACTCATATAATACTACCAACCATGCGAGTATCATTGGACCTAAGCAATTGCTACTTGGAGAAAGGACTTACTCAAAAGGGTGGTATATTGGCTGCTAAAAATGGAAACATGTAGAGCTGTCTTGTCCCAACAAAACTGTAAAGATGAAATAGTACCAGGCCCAGGACCACAGGTGAGACGGGAGTAATTGGGAGTCTGTCCCCACCTCCAGCTTTCCCCTTTAGCTCTCAGTTGGGTTATCTGAAAAGCACATGGAGCGCAGATGTTACTGAAGATTACAGAGAACTAGCTGACCTTGTGCTAACTGTGGCTGCCAGTGTTCCTCTGTAGGAAGATCTTTCTAAATCACCCCTGACTGGCATCCTTTTATCGATCTTACTAGGGCATTGCTTTCAATCCCAGTACATTTTCGACATCAACAGCAGTTTGCTGTCACTTGGCAGCGAGTGGTTTCCAGTCTTGCCTCCGAGATCTTTCAGTTCTCTAACATTTGTCATCTTCTGTTAGGGTGGGAATTAAACAGACGTCCTAAACCTGATTTAGATATTGAAAGTACTCCTTAGGTTGATGGCCTACTGATCAGAGGGGACTCTGAAGCAATCATTTCTGAAGCTCAGCCTTTCCATATTGAATTTATATTGAAAGGCAGTGTGCTATTAAGCATGGCAAAGTTCAGGAGCCCTTGCTCAGATAGAAGCCTTTCTGGAAGTGTCATTGCCCGGGGAAACCAGAGGAATTGTACAGGCAAAGGCTTTTGTCCATCCATGAAGTCGCTCCCCCTAAACAGAGACACAGGAATTAATTTTTATGTGTAATACTGGAGATGTCATGTATCTGGGTGTTAAGTGACAGCCACTTCAGTCAGTCACCAGACAAGCACTGGAATGTCTCTGAGGCCACTCCCCTCCCTCGAGGGCAAAGTCTGTTCTTCTAGCAGCTGATGAAGGTACTGGTCACTCCATGAAGGCCACCGCTCCTTGCAGGCACCCCTCTCCCTGAGCGTACAGGCCTAAGGTTCTGCAGCAAGCCTTGTTGCTTTTTCCTTTTTTAACCCCGCCCATGCCTTGGCTAACAGTCCCTCATGAAACTCTCTTCAAATTACCCAGTGTAAAAGTGCCACTTATTTCCTGACAGAACTCTCCTATAACTCAACACGGACACTGTTTTGACCAGATTTATTAGTTTAGGACCAAAACTCTGAGCACCTGCTATAGGTGTATCAGCGTGGTGTGTTTCCATATGTTAGCCCGTGTGACACCACAATAAGCCTTTCACATGTAAGGAAACTGGGTTCAGAGTCCTCCTTATGTACAGTGCCAAGGATCACCACGCTATTAAGGAGCAGGGTCAGACTGGAACCTGCTAGGTCTCCCATAAACATCTACAGGTTCCCCCCACTATCCAGAAGTAGAGCGTTCCTGTGAAACCTTTCCTAAGCCAAAATGGTGTAAAGCAAAGAACTAACTACCATTAATTCATATGGGAATAACTTTTGAGCATTTCCACACCCCAAAAAATAATCTACCAAATCATACCAAATAACACTAACGTAGAGTAAGAGCAGAAATGACATGATAAGGACACAGCCTATATACGGTGGAAATCAAGCAGTGTAGACTCACTGGCATCGAGAAGATAGCACACTGCAAGGCTGAGAGGTGGTGGTGACGCAGAGGGCATGTTGGGCCGAGGTGTCCCAAGGTGGGCTGGTGGGAGGGGCAGGGGTGTAGGAGAGAGGAAGAGGGTCATCTACTAACGTCCCATCACTGTCTGAATCCATCAGGGCAGGCAGGTCCCTAACGTCTACACCCTCTTCTGTGTCTGCCTGCTTTGCTGTCGCAGGTCGGTGGAGGTTCATCTTCTGCTGTGACTTTTGAGGAAGGCTTGAAATAGGACAGATGGTCGACTCCTCAGAGTCTGTACGGGCTCACTGGAAGACAAACGCTGGACGCTATTTTCACTTGGTGCCTTTTTTCGTAAACGCAAAAGTCCTCTTCGGATTCCACTGCCTTAGCGAAAGCAGGTACTAATGTAGATCTTTCCTACAAGGTAAGTGGCCCTCAAGCGACACTCCCGGTAGCGGGAGAAACCTGTACTTGCTTGGAAGACATTCTAGGGACCCTGGGCTCTCAGAAAAAGGCTTGTTAAAGGACTGAGTGGTAAGGGAGGGATTAGGACTACGTTTTTCCACTGATCACCCGAATTACAACTACCTGGGATGATTTCTATAACTCGCTTCTTGGAACTGCCAGTATTTTTCCGAACCCATTAGCTCTCAGCAGTCGCTGTACCTCTGTTTTGACCCTCTTGCACATTGGATTGCAGGATTAGTAATTAACTCTGATCTTGGCAGACACTTCCTCCCACTCAGTCGCGAGGGGATTGGCCCCCACTCTAGGCGATCTCACGGAGCAGCTTAGAGAGTGTCCCCTGCCGGCCCAAACGGAGTAAGGACAAAGGTTCCAACTGCGCCTGCTTCCCAGCGGGGTGGAGAGCCGCCCCGCCAACCCGTGACTCCGCCGAGCCAGGCCGCCCCTTTCCGGCGCAGATCCGCATGGCGGCGACGGTGACCGTGGAGCCCGCGGGCCGCTGCCTCTGGGACGAGCCCGTGCGCATCGCCGTGCGCGGCCTGGCCCCGGGGCAGCCGGTCACGCTGCGCGCGTCCCTGCGCGACGAGAAGGGCGCGCTCTTCCGGGCCCACGCGCGCTACCGCGCCGACGCCACGGGCCAGCTGGACCTGGAGCGCGCGCCCGCGCTGGGCGGCAGCTTCGCGGGGCTCGAGCCCATGGGGCTCCTCTGGGCCCTGGAGCCCGAGAAGCCCCTGCTGCGGCTGGTGAAGCGGGACGTGCAGACGCCGTTCGCCGTGCAGCTGGAGGTGCTCGACGGCCACGAGCCCGAGGCCGGGCGGCTGCTGGGCCGGGCGGTGCACGAGCGCGCCTTCCTGGGGCCCGGGGTGCGGCGGGAGCCGGTGCGCGCGGGCCGGGTGCGCGCCACGCTCTTCCTGCCGCCAGGTGAGTCCCCCGCTTCCCTATTCTATCAGCCAGTCTTTCTCCTGTCTCCTTGGCTTCTACCGAGAGGAAGGAGGTGGCTCCAACATTCTGGAGGTCCCTGGGGCCTTACACGGTCAAGGCCACAGGCGTGAAATGCAGGCCGGCTGGGGAGATGGTCTGCTGATCCAAAACAGAGAGGCCGGTTAAAAAGAATCCTAGGGGATCAGATCGGTGACCTAGTGGTTAAGTGGATCCACTCTGCGGGGCGGCCCGGGGTCGCGAGTTTGGATCCAGGGTGGACCTACACACCGCTCGTCAAACCATGCTGTGGCGGCATCCCAAATACAAAATAGAGAAAGATCGGCACACAGATGTCATCTCAGGGACAATCTGCCTCACACATAAAAAAAGAAAACATCCTAAGGGAAGAGAAAAGACCGTTGTAATTTAAAAAAGGAAACATGCGAAGGCAGGGAAAAAGTTCTAAGTTTTTAAAGAAACTTTTTTTGGGTAGTTTTTTATTGTTTTTTAAGTTTCTGTGTTTTCCAACTTTACTTCTAACTCCCACAGATATTAGATTTAAGAAAATCAGCATGAGGGGCCGGCTCCGTGGCCGAGTGGTTAAGTTTGCACGGTGCGCTGCAGCGGCCCAGGGTTCAGATCCTGGGCGCGGACATGGCATCGCTCGTCAGGCCACCTTGAGGCGGTATTCCACATTCCATAACTAGAAGGACGTGCAACTAAGATATACAACTGTGTATAGGGGCCGTTTGGGGAGATAAAGCAGGAAAAAAAAAAAAGGAAGATTGGCAACAGTTGTTAGCTCTGGTGCCAATCTTTAAAAAAAAAAAAGAAACAGAAAAAGAAAATCAGCATGAGGGAGAACGGCCTCTTCCTATCAACCGGAAATCTGAAGTTCCTGGATAATTTTACCATTACATAAAAAGCAAGTGGCCAATGAATAAAAAAGATGTGTATCCTCGTTAGGAATCAGGGAAATGCAAAATAAAACTACTAAATACATTTCATACCCTCACAATTTGCCAAAATTTAGAAGTCTAACGTTACCAATTGCTGACAAGTATGTGGAGCAAAAGGAACTCGCATACACTGCTAAAGGGAATATAGTCATTCATCTCCTCCTGGAAACAATTTGTTTTGGTCTAGAAACTTGACTAGGTCATTCTGCTCCTGGCACATGTGCACCAAGAGGTATTGTGTGTAAGAGCAAAACCAACTGCAAACAGCCTGAATGTCCATCAACAGCAGAACTGACGACTCCACGGAGGTACGTTTACGGCACAGGTGACTGAACGGCAGCTGCAAGTCACCATGGACGATTCTCAAAACAGTGTGAAATGAAACAAATCCCAGAAGAACACATTCAATCTCATTCCAGCTACATAAAATTCAAAAAATAGGCAAAATAAGCAAAATACTAAGGTACACATAGAAGTGGTAATCCCGTGAAGGAAATCAGGAGAATGATGAAATCCAGGAGAGGGGACAGGGAGGGAAGGGGCCCAGGGACTCAGGGGGCTTCAGGGGTTAGTACTGAGTGACTTCTGAAAGTGTTGGGTCGAAAGGGTTTGCTTTAGTGTTATTCTTTAAGTGTGGCATGTTAAATACAAACTTTGATGTAAATGGTGAAAATAGCCAATAGGTAGAGTCATACAGAATATGTAGCCTTTTGAGTCTAGCTTAATGCCTTTGAGATTCATTCCTGTTGCTCCAAGTATCAATAGTTCCTTCTTGCTTCTTAGTGGGACCCCCTTATATGGATGTACAGTTTGTTGATTTATTCACCATTTGAAGGACATTTGGGTTTCAAGTCCTTGGAGATGATGAGTAAAGTCACTACAAACACTTGCATATACCTTTTTCGCGAACACAAGTTTTCGTATTTCTTGGGTGGAGACCTGGCAGTGAGGCTGCTGGGGCCTATGGTAAGTATATGTTTCACTATATCAGAAATGGCCAAGTCTTTCCCAAAGTGGCTGTATCATTTTGCATTCCCACCAGCAGTGTATGAGGGTTCCAGTTGCTCCACATCCTCCTGGCATTTGGCATTCTCACTTTGGGAGGGGGGACAATGATTAGCTGTTTTCGTTGTCTGTATGTAAATTACTTTTAATCAGAAAGTAATACATGTTCCTTGTAAAGAAGTGTGGGGCTCTGAGGCTCAGGGTGTAGAGGGGAACATGGATTCAGCCTCTGCCGCTGTCTGGACCTTCGAAGTCCAGAGGTCTTCCAGCATTTCTCATTGTCAACAGAAAACTTTGACATCACCAGGTGGGCAACAGATGGCTTTTGATACCACTGCAAAGAGTTTCAGAAAAAGTTCGTTTTTGTGTTTTGTTTCTTCCACAGAACCTGGGCCCTTTCCTGGGATTGTGGACGTTTTTGGAGCTGGAGGTGGCCTTCTGGAATATCGAGCTAGTCTGCTGGCTGGGAAGGGTTTTGCTGTGATGGCTCTGGCCTATTACAACTATGACGACCTCCCCAAGAGCATGGAGAGCCTCCACCTGGAGTACTTTGAGGAAGCTGTGAACTGCCTGCTTAGTCACCCTCAGGTTGGAACTTCTCTAGGAAGTGTGTTAGAGTACCCGGTTCAAGTGTGTGTGTGAACAACCCTCTCTTCCCGGTGCCCCCTCTGAGAGAACAGTAGTAAGTTTTAAAGAAAGCACCTGGTGGCCACAGAACCTGGGAACTAGGAGATGTTTTGAGGGTTCTAGGCTCAGGGTAGCAGAGGATCAGAAGAAAAGCCCTGCCTATTTTCCACTTCACTCAGAGCTGACGATGTCTGGAAGCTTTGGAGCTCTTAGAAAAGGTGACAGGGCGTCGTGGGGCCAGCATAAGATGTAGATAGACAAAAGTTAAATTTGAGTTCTGATTTCACCAATTACTAGCTCTGTGACCTTGGGGCCTGTTTGAAATGGGAACAATTGGGATGAAAATAATATCACTTAATTCCTTGTACTTTTATGAGGAATAGGTGGTTGAATACAGTTAAGGATGCTACTGTAGAAGCCACGAGAAAAGAAAGACTGCTGTTGAGAGGTTAATTAAATGGCCATTGGTAATACAAGATCTTGATAAATGTGACAAGAGCAGTCCTTGTTGCATGTTGCAAACCCAGATTACCTTGGAGGGGATTAAGTAGAGAATGGAAGACAAGAAAGAGAAGAGCTGCAGACAATTTCTCCCACAAACTCTACTGTGAAGAGAGTAGAAAACTAGGGCAGAGTGGATGTGGGGTCCAGGGACTGTTATGAAAACGGAAGAGGTACTAGACCCGGAAGTGCACGGATGGGAATGAGCCGGTAGAGAAGAAAGTTATGAAGGGGAGAGAGGGAGAGAGAGAGAGGGAGCATTTGCAGGAGCAAGGTCCTGGAGAATCCGAGTGGATGGGATCCCAAGCCGAGCAGAGGAGTGGCCTTTGATGAGAACAGAGGGACTCCTTTGGAACCAGGAGGGAAGGCAGAGAACTTGATTCATGTGGAGCTCAGTAGAGCTGGCAGGGGAAAGGAGGAGGAGTTCCTCCGGGATAGCTTCTGTCTTCTCCATGGAGGATGGAGAGCTGAAAGTGAGGGTGAACAGAGCTGAAGGCACTTCAGGAGGTGGGAGAAGGTGTGGAATGGTCTTTTGGAGACAAGGAGAGCAAACAACAGTGAAGTGTGGTTGGGTCCATGGGCAATATGGATAGTAATTTGAAATTTGTGGTCATGAAATGAAAGTAAGAGCTGTCGGCACAAATGTGTATTTTTTTCTCTAGCAATGTTTATTTGCATAAATGCAGGTTTAGAGGAAGTGATCAGGTGGATTTAGCCAAGGCTAGCCCTTTTCCAGGCTAGTATGCCCAAAGGAAGAGAAGTATTCAAGGAGTTTAGAGTGCTTGCAAGGGAGTGCTAATAACAATGAGGCTTGACATCTAAGCTGGATGAGGTGGGAAGTGAGAACATGACAAAGGTATTGATAGTGAAAATAGCGGTAGTCAAAGTTTCAAGGAGGTGTTAATGGGCAGTCTAGCATGGCTAATCTGGAATTATTTAAGATGGTGGTCAGAGAGTAGAATGCTTAAGCTGAGATTCTGGAGATGATGTACTCACTGATGATCACTGGGTTTAGGTTATGCCAATGGGAGTGGGTGGCTGAGGTGGGCTAGATAAAAAGATGATTAGGGGTCAGGGAACTGAGAGGCCAAAGTACTTAGTAGATCTTCCACATAGTTGTTGAATTCACCAGGAACGGTGATGGAGAAATTGTGGAAAGGAAGACAGGAAGGATGAGTAAATATCCCAAGGTTGCAAACTTTGTAAATGGTAGAGCCCAGATTCAGGCTCAGTTCCACGTGACCTCTAATTCCAGGCACTACTCCTCACACTGCCCTGATCATGGACTCATTCTCCCTTTTCCTCTGTCCTTTTCTCAGGTAAAGGGTCCAGGAGTTGGGCTGCTTGGCATTTCCAAGGGGGGCGATCTCTGCCTCTCCATGGCCTCCTTCCTGAAGGGCATCACTGCCACCGTCATAATCAATGGCTCTGTGGCCAATGTTGGTGGAGCCTTGCACTACAAGGGGGAGACTCTGCCCCCTGTAAGTTCCAACCTAAATCGTATCAGGGTGACCAGTGAGGGCTTTGCAGACATTTTGGATGTCCTCAACAGCCCTTTGGAAGGACCCGACCAGAAGAGCTTCATTCCTGTGGAAAGGGCTGAGAGTGCCTTCCTGTTCCTTGTAGGTCAGGATGACCACAACTGGAAGAGTGAATTCTATGCCAGTGAGGCCTCTAAACGCTTACAGGCGCATGGTAAGGAGAGGCCCCAGATCATCTGTTACCCAGGGGCGGGGCACTACATAGAGCCTCCTTACTTCCCCATGTGCCCGGCTTCCATGCACACCTTGGTGGGCCGTCCTGTCATCTGGGGAGGGGAGCCCAGGGCTCATGCCATGGCCCAGGTGGATGCTTGGAAGCAGCTGCAGGCTTTCTTCCACAAACACTTGGGTGGGGTAAAGGGAACAATTCCAGCAAAACTGTAATCTTTTATTTCATTCTACGGCGTCTCTGATGCTAATTGATCCTCGGAAGAGCTGCACAATTGGTGTGTATGTATAGTTTTCTTCTTCTTAATAATGACTTAGAGTTTTTCTCCCATCACTGTTAAAACAAACTGACCAGTGAAGTTTCAAGATTTTTATAAACTACATACCTGTTCAGTTGTTTGGGAAGAGAGTGATTCTGAGAAACTACAACAGATGGAAAAAGCATTTCTTTTAGTATCTCACAGCACACAACCGACAAGGCTTTAGCTGTGAAAAGAAAAGTGAGTAACACTGGTTAACAGTGCCTGGTACATTATTGGTGCTCAGTAATTATGTTTTTAATTATTATTTGTTTAATTAATTTAATTAGATTAATAAATACATGATTACTTACTGTTCAAGAAAAGCATTATAGGGGCCAGCCCCGTGGCCGAGTGGTTAAGTTTGCATGTTCCGCTTTGGTGGCCCAGGGTTTCACCAGTCTGGATCCTGGGCGCGGACGTGGCACTGCTCATCAGGCCATGTTGAGGTGGTGTCCCACGTCCCACAACTAGAAGGACCCACAACTAAAATATACAACTATGTACTTGGGGGATTTGGGGAGAAAAAGCAGAAAGAAAAAAAAACGATTGGCAACAGTTGTTAGCTCAGGTACCAATCTTTAAAAAAGAAAAAAAGAAAAGCATTGGGGCTGGCCCGGTGGTGCAGCGGTTAAGTTGGCACGTTCCACATCTCAGCAGCCTGGGGTTCGCCGGTTTGGATCCCAGGTGCGGACATGGCACTGCTTGGCACGCCATGCTGTGGTAGCCGTCCCACATATAAAGTAGAGGAAGATGGGCACAGATGTTAGCTCAGGGCCAGGCTTCCTCAGCAAAAAGAGGAGGACTGGCAGTAGTTAGCTCAGGGCTAATCTTCCTCGAAAAAAAAAAAAAGAGAGAGAGAATAATAAAGAAAAAAAGAAAAGCATTATATATTAGTATACTCAGATTTGAGTTTCTCCTTTATGAATCTAAATTACAAATCTTAGCTGTAAATTGATTACTACTAGATGTAAAACTACTAAAAATTTTAAATTCAAATACCTTTTTTACTTCTTTGATAGTTTCTTGGATGAATAATGATTGTCCTAGTGCAAATAAATTTTAAGTTACATTCCTGTTTACACATATGGACCTTTATGATTTAGTTGTTTCCAAAGCTGGTAAAACATTATTTAGATGAATTACATAAGTGATTTTAAAAGTGATTAGTGTGAAAATAAATGATTTAATATTTACATCACTTGATGAAAATCATTCCACAATAAGCTTATTAAACTTTTCTTAAAGCTTAATGTATTTAAAGTAAAAAATGCCTCAATTTATGATTATGGTGTTCTGTTTCTTCAATTTTCTTTTTTAATAAAGCAGTTCCTGATATTTTCTTTTCCTGAAACTCAAAAACAGTAAGTGCTCCTTCTGTTTTGTCAGCTTTTTCTCCTATACCACCGTGTGCTCGGCATTTAATCCTAATCTGTGAAGCAGGTGTCATCTTCAGTTTCCAGATGAGGAAACCGAGTCTCACAGACGTTCTTTGCATAGTTAATGTAGAGCTGGGCTCAGTATCCCCAAATGCAGATCCTTCTCCCTTTGTTAAGCTGCTTCCCTCATCGCTGTGGTTCTTCATTTTCTTTGGCACAGAGCCATTTATCCGTCGATTTGCCTCCTCTCATCCACCCAGTAGCATGCACATCTGTGTGTGTTCACATCCACACACACAGGGTTGTGTAACTTCAGGTGCATCGTCAGGAATTCCCTTAAGGCCCATCCCTGCGCTCTGCAGGAGAACAGCCCCAGCCGCATGGAAAGGAAATGGCTCTTCTTTCTCCTCTACAAGTTTTCAGTGGAATTCCTGGATTTGCAGTGCAGGGGTGGGGGTTTCTTCAGGGTCCTAGATGTTAAAAATACATTTAAGGGTAGGTCTGGGGGCCGGCCCCATGGCTGAGTGGTTAAGTTCGCGCGCTCTGCTGCAGCGGCCCAGGGTTTCGTCAGTTCTGATCCTGAGCGCAGACATGGCACCACTCATCAGGCCATGCTGAGGTGGCATCCCATATAGCACAACCAGAGGCACTCACAACTAGAATATGCAACTATGTACTGGGGGGCTTTGGGGAGAAGAAGGGAAAAAAAGCTACATCTGGAACCATGTTTAAGCCCTAGCCTTGATGTGGCAGTATGGTTTCGGAAGAGCTGACAGCCGACTCAAAAATGCCTACACCCCTTCCCTTGATTGTTAACCATGTGTAAGTGATTTGCCCGTCCTCATTTCATCCTTCCTCTATTTCTTCTTTCCACTACTGCCTATAAACAAGATAGTCCAAGACACGTCAAGGAATCTCCCTGTTTATCAGACTGTCAGGCTTCTCTAGGGATTCTGGGGTCGCTCATGAGGGATCAAAAGCAGAAGCAGCAGAGCTTTGGGGGCCTATTAATGACCAAGTCAAATTGTAGACCATATATTTCAAGAGACACAAAGATGATTTTCTCTTTAAATGCTTTTGGGTAGGCGGTGATAAGAAAAGGCAGAATAGAGATGCCATAGGGCGGTGTTATGGAGCGAGGAGTGAAACTACATACTATTGAGGTGAAGATTGGAAAAGAATTCAGAGAAATAGTGGCATTTGATATAGATCTTAAAGAACAGATAGGACTTTCTGAATCTCAGATAATAAAAATATCCAGGAAATCTGGACAATAATTTGAGAGTATCAGTGTTTGGGTTTTCTCATAAGTAGACTATAAAACATTTTTGAAGGAGAATAAAGAAAACTTAAATAAATGGAAAGACATCCCCTTTCATAGATAAAAAGACTTAACATTGAGTCTTAACTGACTTAGTTAAGTTAGTTTACCTTAAGATGGTGATAGTCCCTGTGAGGGGCTGAATTGTGGCTCCCCAAGCCGGATGTTGAAGTTCTGATCCCCAGCACTTCAGAATGTGACTGTCTTTGGAGACACCTTTAAAGAGGTAAGTCAGGTAAATGAAGTCATATGAGGGGGCGCTAATCCAATGTTACTGATGTCCTTACAAGAAGAGATGAGGACACAAAGATGCAGGAGAGAAGACCATGTGAAGAGACAAGGAGAAGATGGTCACCCACAAGCCAAGGGAAGAGGGTTAGAACAGATTCTTCCCTCCTGGCCCCCAGAAGAAGACAATCCTGCTACACCTTAACCTTGAACTTCTAGCCTCTAGCACTGTGGGAAAGGAAACTGCTGTTGTTTAAGTAACCCCGTCTGTGGGACTTGTTGTAGCAGCCCTAGCAAACTAACACACTCTGCAAACTGACCTACAGGCTCAAGGCAATCCCCATCAAAATTCCAGCTGGTTTCTTTGCATAAATTGGCAAGCTGATCCTAAAATTCCCATGGAAATTCAAGAGACCCAGAATCTTTTTTTTCAGAATCTTGAAAAAGAGTAATGCTGGAATACTCATAATTCCCAATTTCAAAACTTACTACGAAGGAACAGTAATAAAGGCAATGCGGTACAGGCGTAGGGATAGACAGAAAGATCTATGGAGACGGACTGAGAGTTCAGAAGTAAACTCTCACACTTAGAATCAATTGATTTTTTTTTTTAAAGATTGGCGCCTGAGCTAACAGCTGTTGCCAGTCTTTTTTTTTTTTTTTTTCTTCTCCACAAAGCCCCCCCAGTTCATAGTCATATATTCTAGTTGTGAGTGCCTCTGGTTGTGGTATGTGGGATGCTGCCTCAGCATGGCCTGAGGAGTGGTGCCATGTCTGCACCCAGGATTGGAACCGGCGAAATCCTGGGCCGCCGAAGCAGAGCGCGCGAACTTAACCACTCAGCCACAGGCAACTGATTTTCGATAAGAGTCCCAAAGAAATTCAGTGGGGGAAAGAATGGTCTTTTCAATAAATGGTGTTGGGACAACTAGATATCCACATGCAAAATAATGAATTTCGAACCCTACTTCAAACTATACACAAAAATTGACTCAAAACAGACCAAAGACCTAAAAGTAAGAGTTAAAACTACAGAAGTCTTAGAAGAATATATAGGAGTAAACCTTTGTGACCTTGGATCAGGCAATGTTTGGACATCAAAACACAAGTAACACAAGTAAAAATAGATGAACTGAACTCCATCAAAACTAAAAACTTTTATGCATCGAAGGATACCACTTACAAAGTGAAAAGACAACTCACAGAATGGGAGAAAATATTTGCCAATCACATAACTGATAAGGGACCTGAATCTAGAACATAAAAAGAACTCTTTCAACTCAATAATAAAAAGACAGCCAACTAAAAAGATGGGCCAATGATCTGAATAGACACGTCTCCAAAGAAGATAAACAATGGCCAATTAGTACATGAACAGACACTCAACATCATTAGCTATCAAGGAAATGCAAATCAAAACTACAATGACACTACTACATATTAGGATGTTTATAGTCAAAAAGACAGATATTAGGGCCAGCCCTGATAGCCTAGTCGTTAAAGTTCAGCGCACTCTGCTTTCGAGGCCCAGGCTGGGTTCTGGGCAGAGAATCACACCACTCGTCTGTCAGTAGCCACACTGTGGTGGTGGGTCACATGAAAACAAACAATAAAAAGCAGGACATTGGCCACAGATGTTACCTCAAGGTGAAGCTTTCCCAGGGGGAAAAAAAGACAGAAATAATAAGTATTCACAAGGATGTGGAGAAATTGGAACCCTCATCCACTGATGGTGGGATTGTGAAACAATGCAGCCACTTGGAGAAAAATCTGGCAGCTCCTCAAAATATGAAACATAGACTTACCATATGACCTATTAATTCTGCTCCTGAATATATACAGAAAAATGAAAACATAAGTCTGCAGGTTGCAGAAGAGTAGATAGAGCATGTTCATGCTACCATACACTTACGTACAGTAACATACAGAAAAAAAAATCTAGATGGATGCACCCTTCTTTGGGGTAAACAGGGAACTGGAGAAGATACTATCATTTCACATTTTAAACTTTTTAGTATTGCTTACATCTGTTTCAAAGAATATATAATCTTTTCTTTAAAAAAGAACTGATTTTTCTTTTACAGAACAGTTTAAAAAGCAATATGCAAACCTATGGCAATTATCTGGAGACCACGAGAAAACTTGGATGGGCTCAATCTCTGGCTATTATGAAATCAAACATTACATTTTGCTTTACAGTATTCTACGATTTTCACATACACTATCACGTTTCATCCCCTTTTATCATCTCACACACAAGAACTCTGAGACCTAGAGAGATAATAAACTTGCTTATGGCTAAAGAACTAGTGAGTGCTGAAGCCAGAGCAAGCCCACAACACTGCTGCTCACCTGTGAGTTCCACATTTGGAGTTAGCCTTGGCTCTGACTCTTTTTACAGGGTAATCCTTAGTGGCTTAATGTTCCCCAAGCCTCAGGTTCCTCCTCTGCAATATTTAAAAAATACTCCTAGTGCTTTGTGAATATGTTCAATTTTTAATGAAAACAGATGGGACATTGATAAAGAGTAACTATGACTTTAAAATATACACAAAATGCTGGGCATCCCAGACATTATACTTACATTGCTTCTAGCGTCACATTCAAAAGGTTGACTTCATATCTACTAAGGCTGAACATTCTCAATCCCTGTGGTAAAGCAATTCCACTCCCAGGTATAGACCTCACTGAAATGAACATTTATGTCCATCAAGAGATATGTTCTGGAATGTTCAGAGCACTACTCCTAATAGTCCCAAACTGGAAACTACCAAATGCCCACAGGCAGTAAATCTGACAAATACCTTTACAATCACAAAATGGAATACTATTTAGCAGTGATAATGAATGATCTACAACTTGGTTCCTGCCCTCAAGTCTGCTCCAACTCCCGATGACCCTGTGAACGACTGATGTCCACAAAGTCTTGTCCTCAACAGCCCTGCTCAGCCCATGTAGACTCAGGCTTATGACTTCCTTTATGGAGTCAGTCCATCTCACATTTGGTCTTCCTCTTTTCCTGCTGCCTTCCACTTTTCCCGGCATTATTGTCTTTTCCAAAGAATCCTGCCTTCTCATGGTGTGCCCAAAGTAGGACAGCCTCAGTTTTATCATGTTTGCCTCTAGTGAGAGTTCAGCCTTAATTTGCTCTAGGACCCCCTTATTCATCTTTCTGGTGGTCTAGGGTATCCATAGAGCTCCTCTCCAACACCATATTTCAGATGAATCCATTTTTCTGCCGTCAACCTTCTTCAAATCCAGCTTTTGTAGCCAGACATAGTAACTGGGCATACGAGGGTGTGGATAATCTTGGCCTTAGTCTCTAATGACACTTCCTGACACTTGCTGATCTTTCCTACATCTTTCATTGCTGCCCTTCCAAGTCTCAGTCTTCTCTTTATGTATTGGCTGCAGTCTCCATTTAAATTGATGATGGAACCAAGGGAAACAAAATCTTCAACAATTTCAATGTCTTCATTGTCTATGTTAAAGTTGTGTAGTCCTTCTGGAGTCATGATTTCTGTCTCTTGATGTTCAAATGCAGTCCTGCTTTGGCACTTTCTTCTTTCATCAGAAGTCGTTTCAAGTCATTGCCGCTTTCTGCCACTAAGATGCTGTCATCTGCATCTAATAAACTGTTGATATTTCTTCCACTAATTTTCACTCCTCCTTCATCTGAGTCTAGCCTAGTGTTTTGTACATGTTCTGCACACAGATTATGCAGAAAGGAGGATAAAATGCACCCTTGTCTGACAACTTCGCCTATGGGAAACCTTTCTCTCTCTCCAGATTCTGTCCTGACAGTTTCTTCTTGTCCACAATACAGGTTTCACATCAGGATAATCAAGTGCTAAGGCACCCCCATTTCTTTCTGAGCAGCCCGTAGCTTTTCATGATCCACACAAAGGGTTTACTGTAGTCTATGATGAGGATTTTAGGCTGGTTAATTTTAAAACTGCAGATGAGAAGCAAGCTCCCAGGAGCAGAGTTTGCTTGCCCTTTGTTGGGAGGCATTTGCATTTGTGGGGGGAAACTCCATCTGTGAAGATGCCTCCCTCTCTGTGCCAGGGGGAAGGGGGATGGCCTTGTCTCTAGAAACTCTTAATGGGGAAGGCAAGAACTTAAGTTGGTTACTGTCTGGCAACCTCATGTAACTGATTTAGGCTGGTGGCTTCTGGCCTTTACTTAATCCGATTTGATTCTTATCTAAAAGTTGTGGGAACACCCAATGGCCAGACCCCACCTGCACTGATACCATTTTAACTTTTTTACATGTTCTTTCCTTTGTCTTGTAAAGAGATGGCTCACATACCTATGCCTTAAATTTAGCCTTACTCTCCACCCATGTTGGCAGCAGAAGCCGCGGCGGCAGCAGCTCCTCCTGCCCGCGGGCCCTGTCCCCACGCAGCAGCCTGACTGCCCATGGGTCCTGTCCCCACGCAGCAGCCTGACTGCCCATGGGTCCTGTCCCCATGCCGGCAGCAGCAGCTCTGACTGCCCATGGGTCCTGTCCCCATGCTATTCCACACTATTCTCTAAATAAAAGAGCACTACCGCCAGATCTTGAGAGTCCAAGAAATCTTTCTTTCGACTCCTCGTCTCACCGACCCCGCATCAGTTCTACAAAAGGATCTTTGCCTCGATGTCTGGCCATTCTGTTGTGCATTGGGCAATCAGACTCACTTGTGGTTGGTAACATGAATCTGTCAAAATCCTAACAAGAATGTGCCAACAAATTTGGAAAACAAAAAGTGGCCTACAGAGTGGCAACACTCAATGTGTATCTCGATCCCCATAGAAGGACATGTCAAGGAGTGCAGTAACCATAGAACCATTGCTCTGATTTCCCGTGCAAGGAA
Organism: Equus przewalskii; assembly: GCF_037783145.1. Classification (NCBI taxonomy): domain Eukaryota; kingdom Metazoa; phylum Chordata; class Mammalia; order Perissodactyla; family Equidae; genus Equus; species Equus przewalskii. Next base: position 18,803,143 of record NC_091855.1, read on the forward strand.
AGTGGTGCTCTGGGTGCTGCAACAAAGGCTTTTACCCTATCTGGAGCAGGAAATGCATGCTGTGCAAGCTAGATTTTGAAAAGGGAGCCCATAAGATCTAATTGTGATTATTTGTTGGCTACTGGGGTGTTCCCAAGAATTTCAGAAGGTTAAGTTGTTTTGTAGACTGATGCGGGGTCGGTGAGACGAGGAGTCGAAAGAAAGATTTCTTGGACTCTCAAGATCTGGCGGTAGTGCTCTTTTATTTAGAGAATAGTGTGGAATAGCATGGGGACAGGACCCATGGGCAGTCAGAGCTGCTGCTGCCGGCATGGGGACAGGACCCATGGGCGCAGGCCATGGGCAGTCAGGCTGCTGCGTGGGGACAGGACCCATGGGCAGTCAGAGCTGCTGCTGCCGGCATGGGGACAGGACCCATGGGCAGTCAGGCTGCTGCGTGGGGACAGGGCCGGCGGGCAGGAGGAGCTGCTGCCGCCGCGGCTTCTGCTGCCAACATGGGTGGAGAGTAAGGCTAATTTTAAGGCATAGGTATGTGAGCCATCTCTTTACAAGACAAAGGAAAGAACATGTAAAAAAGTTAAAATGGTATCAGTGCAGGTGGGGTCTGGTCATTGGGTGTTCCCACAGCTTTTAGATAAGAATCAAATCGGATTAAGTAAAGGCCAGAAGCCACCAGCCTAAATCAGTTACATGAGGTTGCCAGACAGTAACCAATTTAAGTTCTTGCCTTTGGCATTGATTAAGAGTTTCTAGAGACAAGGTCATCTCCCTTCTTCCTGGTGCAGAGGGGGAGGCATGGAGATTTCCTTCACAAATGCAAATGTCTCTCAAAGGGCAAGCAAACTCTGCTCCTGGGAGCCTGCTTCTCATCTGTAGTTTTAAAATTAACCAGCCTAAAATCCTCATCAGAACGAAAAAGGCTTTATTGCGGGGTGATCAAGCAAGCAGACAGAGGCAAAGCTCTCAAATCTGTCCCCTCAAGTGGCTTGTGGGATATTTATCAGGGCATAAGGAGTAGGAAGGTGTTGGGAGCTGAGAGAGGGCAAGAGGAACTTTCAAGAGTGCTCTGGGCAGCTGTGACTGTCTTTCATGTTTCTTTCTGGGTCCCATGTGTAAATTCCGGGCCTCCCATGAATTGCATGTGGTGGATTTTTGGCCTGTGATGTCAAAAGTTCACTGATGGGTCATTCTGGTCCCTTAATGTGCCTGCACAATGTATGGTGGAAGGAGGTCGTTAGCAAGTTATTTCCTTATGTGCAGTGTCCGTGTTTTTCTGCAAGACAAGCTCAGAAATGTTGGTTAATTTGTTTCTTACTTTAACTTTGTGGGTGTGATCCCTGTGGCTTGAAACAATTCTATCCATACCCCGTCTACCCCTGGAAACTTATTTCTTCCCCGTACTTTCAGAGCTTTCTCTTCACTTTCTACAATTCCAGGTCCTTCCTCATAGGAATCTTTAAAGGAATCTGTTATCCTTTATTTTTTTTTTTAATTTTTTTTAAGATTTTATTTTTTCCTTTTTCTCCCCAAAGCCCCCCGGTACATAGTTGTATATTGTTCGTTGTGGGTCCTTCTAGTTGTGGCATGTGGGACGCTGCCTCAGCATGGTTTGATGAGCAGTGTCATGTCCGCGCCCAGGATTCGAACTAACGAAACACTGGGCTGCCTGCAGCGGAGCGCGCGAACTTAACCGCTCGGCCACGGGGCCAGACCCTGTTATCCTTTTGTCTCTGCCACATAGATCTTCCATATACTGTGTCCACTTTCCCTTTATTTTCTCCTGATCAGAAAGTGTGCGTGACTTTGGGTCTTTGAGCATTCCTCCTTCTGCTGCAAGATGCCTGAGTACAAACCCCATGTGCTCGGGTCTGTGGTGTCTCAATCCACTAACGCCTATGAACTGTTGGCGACCCTGGGGGGTGATAACTACACCCAACGGTATCAATGACTTTCACAAACAATGCAGAGCAAAAGGAGAAAAACATCAGAGAAGACACACTGAAGGATTCATTCCCATAAAACACAGAGTCACGAAAAACTAACCCGTTTTCCTGGAATCAGGACGGATTAACTTTGGAGAAAGGGGAAGTGCCCGGAGCAAGAATGAGGGTGGCTTCTGGACTGCAGGTAATGATATTTTTGGATCCCTGTGATTGGTTATGCAAGCACGCTCAGGTTGAAAAATTTCATTGAACTGTACACTTAGGATATGTGCCCTTCTTAGTATGTATATGATAATTCACTAAAAATTAAAAGAATAAAAAGTTGCCTTTTTCTACGGAGAAGCAGCAATTCTTGGAATTCTACCTACACTCATTCAGCTCTGGTTTCACTACTAATGATTACCCAACACGCTCCACTCCAATAAGTGAGAGCGCTCACAGGCAGAGAAGCTTCCAGAGGGCGGGCTCGGCGCCACAGCCAGAAGCTGAGGACGGCCCTGCGCGCCCGCCCGGGGCCAGGAGACCCGCAGGGAGACTTCACCACAGAGGAACCCGGGCGCGGGGTCCGCGGGTCTAGGCGCCCACACGCCTCCAGGGGCGGCTCAGCCACCGACCGCTCCCGCGCGAGGGGGGGCCTGACCCGCCGGCCTCCCGGCGCGCTCCCCACGGCCTAGGACTCCACTCCCACCGCGGCCCGCGTCTCTCAGTTCGCTCCAGACGGCGGCAGCGCGCGGCCAGGATGGCGGCGACGGTGACCGTGGAGCCCGCGGGTCGCTGCCTCTGGGACGAGCCCGTGCGCATCGCCGTGCGCGGCCTGGCCCCGGGGCAGCCGGTCACGCTGCGCGCGTCCCTGCGCGACGAGAAGGGCGCGCTCTTCCGGGCCCACGCGCGCTACCGCGCCGACGCCACGGGCCGGCTGGACCTGGAGCGCGCGCCCGCGCTGGGCGGCAGCTTCGCGGGGCTCGAGCCCATGGGGCTCCTCTGGGCCCTGGAGCCCGACAAGCCGTTATGGCGCTTTCTGAAGCGGGACGTGCAGACGCCGTTCGCCGTGCAGCTGGAGGTGCTCGACGGCCACGAGCCCGAGGCCGGGCGGCTGCTGGGCCGGGCGGTGCACGAGCGCGCCTTCCTGGGCCCCGGGGTGCGGCGGGAGCCGGTGCGCGCGGGCCGGGTGCGTGGCACGCTTTTCCTGCCGCCAGGTGAGCCCGCGCCGCGGGGGGCGTGCGAGCCGGTGCCCTGGGCCGCCAGGCGTTTCTGCTCCTCCTGCTTCAGGGGGCTCTAGCTGGGGAGCAAGATCAGAGGAGCTGACGTTGACTCAATCAGTGGCTGCCCAACCGAAATACGGAGAGGATCTGGATATGTTAGTGTCTGTGCTATGCGTTTGCATTATCTCAGCTAATCTCTATAAATACTGTTATTCTGCAGATTGAAAAAAAGGATCAGGGTCAGTAGGTACGTTGTCTACTTCGCTATTGATAACCACCCTACAGATCTCGACGGGCATCAGCCCGACCGCTCAAGGAAGCTGTTCCCGTCGCCCTTCTCTAGTGTGTGGGGTCCACGGGGCCCCTTCTGCGCTCCTTCATGTTCCTCTCCCACAGCTCCCACTTCAGACTCCACTGCCTTCCTCACCTAAAGCCATCTCTGGGTGTTTCTTTTTCTTGCCTCTCACTAAATAAGCATCTGAATATCAGTACCCCAAAAAAGCAAAGGGTTAACGCAACACCTCATAAAGCTTTGTTTCATGATTCTTAGTTCTGCGTCCACTCCCCTAGCAGAACACTGTGAATCATCACTGTCTGAAAAGTGAAATTCCTCCTTCTGTGATGTAGTCATGAAGGAAAGACCTTGTTGCTCTGCCTTCCACCCAAGGATTCTTGGAACCCTGCAGATCATTTGTCACAGAATCTTATGGGGGGGTAAGCTCATCACTGAGAAGGTACCTCGTAGGTTTTCCTGCCCCCGGGGAGCTTGTCTTCCTTTTCAATGGTGACTCAGGGAGCTGTTTCCTCTCCTCTCCTTTGCTTCACAGGAACCCACTAAATAATTTAGAAAGAAAGATCTCTGAAAGGAAAGCAGGTGCTGTAAATGGTGTAATGCTTCCCTTTACGCTATTCCCTGCTCTAGGACCTGGCTCTTTCCCAGGGGTCATTGACATCTTTGGTGTTGGAGGGGGCCTGCTGGAGTATCGAGCCAGCCTTCTGGCCAGTCATGGCTTTGCCACGTTGGCTCTGGCTTATTATGACTTTGACGATCTCCCCACGAGACTGGACAGCATACACCTGGACTACTTTGAAGAAGCCGTGAGCTACATGCTGCAGCACGCCCAGGTTCTCCTGATGTTCCTTCCTGTATCATGCCCTCTAGAAGGATCTCCAGAGGGTGTCGCTTTGCCCTCGCCTGTGCCAGGTGCACTGAGGCTGCTCTGCTCTTCTTTCAGAGAGCTTTCTTTTGGAGACTTCCTTGGCTTTTGGGGCCTCTTTCCCCTTTCTCTGTCAGATGGATTAATAATGCCTAATTAATAATAAAATTCATCAGATTTTATTTAAAGGAATTATTTAGTGATATTAAAATTCCTTTTGTTATGTGCATGGGGCTTCTTATTTATTGAATCTGCATGCTTGTTTTTTCTCTTTAATTTGCTGATAATCAGACTATGTTCAGATTGATCAGACAGAACTTCCCACCCAATTCAGAAGATAAGAGGGGCTGGCCTGGTTGCGCAGTGGTTAAGTTCTCACGTACCGCTTTGGCTTCGCTGGTTCAAATCCCGACTGTGGACAAACCCACCGCTTGTCAAGCCAGGCTGTGGCAGGCGTTGCACATATAAAGTAGAGTAACATGGGCACAGATGTTAGCTCAGAGCCAGTCTTCCTCAGCAAAAAGAGGAGGATTGGCAGCAGATGTTAGCTCAGGGCTAATCTTTCTCAAAAAAAATTTTTTTTAATTAAAAAAATAAATAAGAATTAGATTAAAAGAAGATAAGAATTACTTAATTGGACTCTGAAGTTTTACTTTGTTTCTATAAAGTTAATCATTTGCCCATATGTTTAGATGGGGCCTGATGAATGATTCACTACTTGGAACAGAACTTGGTTCCTCAGTTGGATACCCAGCCACACTGAGACTTTGATCATGCCCACCTGAATGAGGCCCTGAACTTGACACGCTTCATGACTCAGCGTTCTCTGGTGGCTGATGCTCTGAAACCTTTGTTACCAATTCCCAGCTTTTCAGTGAGTTTCAGATTTGTTTGCCACGTGTCCAGCCAGATAGTCTTTAGGTGGGAAGAAACTGCTCTGTCAGCTCAGGTTGATCCTCTTGTGGCTCATTCACAGATTCAAGTTAGCAGCATCTCCACTTACATTTGGACAAATATTTTTCTGTTGTGTAGGTTCTTGACCCTTGACTTTTCTCCCTTCTTTTCTTCCAGGTTAAAGGCCCAGGCATTGGGCTTCTGGGCATTTCTTTAGGGGCAGATATTTGTCTCTCCATGGCCTCATTTTTGAAGAACATCTCAGCCACAGTTTCCATCAATGGATCAGGCGTCAGTGGGAGCGCAGACATACACTACAAGCAGACTTGCCTCCCACGATTGGGCTATGATCTGAGGAGAATCAAGGTAGCTTTCTCAGGCCTCCTGGATATTGTGGATATGCGGAATGATGTTGTAGGGGGGTGTGAAGACCCCAGCATGATTCCAGTAGACAAGGCCCAGGGGCCCATCCTCTTCATCGTTGGTCTGGATGACCATAACTGGAGGAGTGAGTTCTATGCCCAGCTAGCCTCTGATCGCTTACAGGCCCATGGAAAGGAAAAACCCCAGATCATCTCTTACCCTGGCGCTGGGCATAACATCGAGCCTCCTTACTTCCCCCTGTGCCCAGCTTCCCTGCACAAACTTGTGGACAAACCTGTGCTCTGGGGTGGGGAGCCCAGGGCTCATTCTAAGGCCCAGGTAGATGCTTGGAAGCAGATTCTAACCTTCTTCTGCAAACATCTTGGAGGGACCCAGAAGAGAGCTTCCCCCAAATTGTAATGCACTGGTCTGTTGTAGGCATGAGAGATTCAAGGTCACATTCTACTGTGTAATGATTCGAATGTGAATCAGTTTTTGCCTGTATAACATTAAACTCGTGTCAATATTAATGATGGATTTAGGTAACATTTTGAATGTTGTGTTTTCATTAGTTTTACTAATGTGACACATGCCTATTGTAGAAGATTCAGTTAGAGCCATAAACACAAAAAGTAAAAAGCATCCCTGCTGTTAAAATCTGTGTTTCTTCCAGATTCTTTTACTTAACACTTTCAGCCATAGATGAAATTTAAGGCTGAACAAATACTGGGTTACTTTTCCATCACTGGGAGAGAATGGCCATCCAGTGTTGCTACTGGTTCAGCTCCTGGCAGCAGGGTAGACTTGGGGTTGGCCAAAAGTATGCAGAGAGGTATTGCTATAAGGGAAGCCAGACTTCCCTTTCCTCATGGAGATCAGAGAAGAATCCTTTGGAAGTGGAAGTTGGGGTAAAGAAGGAGGCATCTGTCTCTGGAATAGTTAAGCCTAAACTCTGTTCCGAGGGTGAGTGACTGTCACCTATTTTCCTTCTTGCTCCTGGATCTAAGGATGGACTTTGGAAAATCATAGCGTGACATTCTTTGAGGCATCATTCCTCACTTGCCTTGACATCAGGGCGACAAAGCACTGTGTAAGTATATTTGAAGAGATAATAGCTAATTTTCCAAACCTGTCAAAGACATCGAGAAACATATTCAAGAAGCACAATGTCTTTGTCAGCTCAGGCTCCTATAACAAAATATAGACTGGGTGGTTTAAACAATAGACATTCATTTCTCACAGTTCTGGAAGCTGGGAAGGCCAAGACCAGGTTCCAAGGGATTCAGTTCTCCTCACATGGGGGAGAAAGAAAGAGCTGTGGTATGTTTCCCTTTTATGTAAGGACACTAATTGATGGAGGCCTCACTCTCATCACCTCCTTTCAACCTAATTACCTCCCAAAGGCGCCACCTTGAAATACCGTCTCACTGAGGGCCAGCACTTCACCGTAGGAACTGGGTGGGAGGGACACAACCAGTCAGTCCATAAAAACTATAAGCCTCAAGCAAGAGAAATATAAAGAAAACAACACTTAACACATCACAGAAATATCATTTGTGGCAGTTTTATAAAATAGCCATAAATTCTTTGATGTTTCTCCCAACAACAAGTGGGAGATCCTTGTCCCTTCCCCTCACATCTGAATGGGCTTCTGAGTGCTTCAGTCAGTAGAGTAGAGCAGAACTGATGCTATGTGGCTTCAGAGGACAGGTCATCAAAGGCCATGAAGATCGCACCTTGCTTCCTGGGAACACTTGCTCTTGGAGCCCTGAGCCACCATGTAAGAAGTTTCACTGCTTTGAAGGTGTAATGCTGGGACGAAGCCCAAAACACACGGAGAGGCCACTGGTAGGCACTTGCTGTGAGAGTCCCAAGTGAGCTCAGCCTTGAGTCATCTCCACCCTGGTGCTGAGTATGTGAGTGAAAAAACCTCCTGATGATTCTCGCCACAGCCATTTGAATCTTCCCAGCAAAGGCTTCAGATATCCTAAAGCAGAGAAGAGTTGTCCCTGTCAATGCTTGTCCAAAGTGTGGATTTGTGAGCCAAATAAATGACTGTTGTTTGATAGGAGTATGTTTTGAGGTGTGTTGCATTATCTGTTGCTGGGCAAGAAACCACCCCAAAGCACTGGCTTAAAACAATAACCATTCATTTTCCTCAAGCATCTGCAAGTTGGGCAGGACTCAGTAGGAATGGCTCACCTCTGTTCCAAGTGGCATTGGCTGGGGCATCTGCTGGTGGCTGGGGGATCTACTTTCAAGATGATCACTCCCATGGCAGGGAGGGTGGTACTGGCTGTCAGCTGGGAACTCAGGCAGGGTACACATTGGGGGGGGGGGTCTCAGTTTCTCTCCACATGGGCCTTTTCACTGGTTACCAAGGCTGGGTTCCAACACTGATCATCCCGAAAGAGCAAGGCCGAATTCCATGGCATTCTTTTGACCTAGTCTTGGAAGCTACATAGCATCACACTTGCCACAGTCAGTTGGTCAAGTCAGGCACAACGATCCACCCAAGTTCAAGGAGAACATAGAGTCTGCCTCTTGAAAGGTGCAACTTCTAGAAGTCCCTATGGAATGAGAAACCTTGTAACCATCTCTGGAAAATCTGCCTTCCTGCTAGAAGGGAGATCCTTCCTCCCACATGTAAAATATACCCGTCACTATTCCAAGGCCCACCGAAGGTCTGATTCCACTCTAGCTTCACACTCAGGCTCAAGTGCCAGATTGCGTCATCTACATCAGATCCAGGTACAGATGAGGCTCCTCAGGTACAGTCTTGGGTCTAGTTCCTTGAGAATCATTCTTCTCAATCTGCAGACCCATGAACTGAAGAGACAGGTTACCTAGCCTCATATACACACATCCAGAAAACAGTGGTGGGAAAGGGAAAAGAGAACTCAGACCTTCCTGTTCAGAAATGGGGAAAATGAGACGCATAAAACGGTCACTGGCCCCTAGCAACTTTGAAATCCCTCTAAGAACTTGTTGCTGGTTAGCTCACTCGTGCTACGTTTACTCTCTCTGTGTTGTTCTCTGAGGCTCTTAGTCCACCCTCTGGGTTGAAACCTTTTTTTCCGTAAGAAAACTAAATTAGCAACTAAAAGCCTCCTCAGTCTGCTCCCTGGATAACAAGATCCTGAATCCAAAGGCCTCTTTTTCTTTTGTACTCTCTCTTAGTTCAAGCTCGCGCTGCTTGCACCAGAACAATTCTCTTAAGAATTATGTGTGTTCTAAAAATCTCAGTGGAGTTCACTCCATTAGACAAAATACACCACTACAAATCTGTTTGAGATAAGAACCTTTCTCCCTTGGGCTCCCTGAGAGGATGCTGCAAGACAACACCCTTCAGATTCCCAGAAGCTCTATCATTTGATAGACAGGATTTGTCAGGCTCACCTTAAAATCTCTAGAGGCCCTTTTTTCAGTCTGAAACGTTGTATGAGTCACTACCTTGAATCTTTCTGAGATCTTTGCAAAAGGCTCTCCCACACACCCACCCTGGATTTGACTTTGGTCTGAGGTCCTTTCTTTTTCTTTTTTATTTAAAGATTTTATTTTTTTTCCTTTTTCTCCCCAAAGCCCCCTGGTACATAGTTGTATATTCTTCGTTGTGGGTCCTTCTAGTTGTGGCATGTGGGACGCTGCCTCAGCGTGGTTTGATGAGCAATGCCATGTCCGCCAGGATTCGAACCAACAAAACACTGGGCTGCCTGCAGCAGAACGCACGGACTTAACCACTCGGCCACGAGGCCAGCCCCCTTGAGGTCCTTTCTTAATTAAAGAAGAAGTTGCCATCTGGAGAGACTGGGAAGGAGAAACAGTATTATTGTCAAACTTTGCGAGCTCTGGTTCCTTCATATTTAACAGTTCCTTCTTCAGCTCACCTCTTCCTTTTGCATTTTATTTTAGGCAGCAAGAAGCAGCCAATACCCCACTGAGAAATCACCTCAGCTAGATCATTGAATTCATTAGGTCTAGTTCCCATTTTTCACTATACTGCACATGTTACCTCTAGCTTCCAATAAATTTTTCTCGCTTTCCTTTAAACCCTCAAAATAGCCTCGGTGGGGCCCTTTAGACTCTCAATAACAGTCTCCTTGAAGCCCTTCCAGCTTCCACCTGCCACCTCATCCTAAAGCTAGCTGTGGTTCCTGAGGGCATGGATTTCTTCATAGGCTGCTTGAGGTTCCTCACAGCATGATACCTGCGTTTCAATCATGAATGTCCTAAGCCAGCCCTGAGAGCCTAGTGGTTAAAGTTCAGTGCCCACCACTTCAGCAGCCTGCGTTCGCTTCCTGGTCGCAGAACCACACCCCCTTTTGTGTCAGTTGCCATGCTGCGGTGGCGGCTTACATAGAAGAACTAGAATGACTTACAACTAGGATATACAACTATGTACTGGGGCTTTGGAGAGGAGAAAAAACAGAATGAATGTCCCAAGAGAGGAAAGCAGAAATACATGGCATTTTTTATGACCTAGCTGAAATCTCATAGTATCACTTCAATGTACTCTATTGGTTGAGGCCGACACAAAGACCTCAGATGCAAGGAAAGTGGATGTAGACTCTATCTCCTGATAGCTTCTAGAAGAGCATGTGAGATGAGATTATTGTTGCAGTTATCTTTGGAAAAGACAATCTGCCCACAGAATTGTTGGTTATATAGTAACATGCAGTGGAACACTGCTGAACAGAAAGACAAAGGTAAAGAACCTTAGCAGCAGCAACAGGAAAATGACACCCTTCAAAGGGGCAACACCAAGTCTAACAACTGACTTCACGACAGCAATAATGGAAACTAGAAATTATTGGAATGATATCTTCAAAGTGTTGAGAAAAAACATCTGACAATCCAGAAGCCTATCCTAGCAAAATAGATCCTTAAATATGAAATTATTTATTCTTCATAAATTCTAGTGAAAAAATTTAATAAGGTCAAAATAAAGTCATTTCTGGAAAAATAGAAATTGAGAGAATTAAAATAGCATACCTGCAATAATGGAAAAACCAAACAGTGTTCTTCAAGCAGAAGTAAAATGACTCTAGGTGGAAGCAGGGAGATGAAGGAAGAAATGAGTGTAATGCTGTGGGGGACTGGAATTGGCCACCTCAAGACATGTCTCTTTGGCATGAGGATTATTTTGGCCTGGTTATTTTTAAAAACTGCAGACAGGAGAGAAACTCTGAAAAGTAGAAGTTACCCCCTATTAAAATACATTTACATTTGTAAAGGGAAATCTCCATCTGTAAAGGTGTCTGCCTCTCTGTACCAGGAGAAAGGGGAAGATGACCTAATCCCTAAAAGCTCTTATCATTGCAGAAGGCACGGACTTAAATCTGCATAATAACCTTACTCTTGTTTACTGTGCTTTTCTGGCAATTGCCCATAACTGACTCCTCCCAGCCCCAACATCTTCCTTTGTCTTTAGCTGAGGATGATATTTAAGGTGAGAGCTTCTGCCATTTTGGTGAGCTACTCAGTTTTTCTGGATCTCTCCCATGTATGCATGTTATAAAGCTTTGTTTAATTTTCTCCTGTTGTTCTGTCTCATGTGAATTTAATTCGTAGTCCAGCCAGAAGGACCTAGAGAGGGTAGAGGAAATGTCTTCCTCCCCTACAGTGCAAAGGTTAATTATATAGATAAATCTAAATAAATATTTACAAATAATGTCTTGTGGGGTTTCAAATACACAGAATTAAATAGCATATGTAAGAAGGGGTAAATGGAGTGGAAGTGTTCCAAGATCATGCATTTTTCAGAATTTGGTAAAAATATTGATTCATATTAGATGTTAATGAACAAAAGAGACATATTACAACAACGTAATAGAGGAAGCAAATGAAATAATTTTTAAAAGTCCAAAAGAAGAGAAAATATCATATACAACAGACAGGATAGAAAGTAAATTAACAAGTTGTAGCTTAAACTCAAATAGATTGGTAATTACCCTAAATGTTAACGGACTATACATTCCAATAAAGGACAAGAAGTAAGGTTGGTTTTCCTAGCATGTTCCATTCTGTGCTCTAAAAAATTATTAGATCATACATAGCATGGATTTCCTGTCAGAGAATGAAAAATAGACACCTTATGCTCCAGTGTCAGCTGCTACACATGCAAGATATAAAGTAAATGTATAACATAAAAGAATTATTATGTTTAAACCTTGTTCTGAGAATTTATCATCAATAAATACTGAAATAAAATCTCTTTGAAAATTAAAGACAGTTTAACCAATCTGTTTAAGCTCTATATCTCCTATGTATATTCAAAAATGATTGATATTAGGGATGAATAATACAGGTTTCACTTTGTCAAGGTGAAATAAATCTGCCGAGTCCCTTGTTGAAAAGAACTGCAAAGATCACAGAAAAGCTTGTATGCCCTTTTCTGGTGTTGCCTCCGTCATTCCCCTTCGTTCAATAAATATTTCTTGAAAGCCTGCTGTGGGACAGACAGAGTTCTAAGCTCTGGGCAAAGATGAACAAAGACAACAATGTCTTTGCTGTCAAGGAGCATTTATTCTAGTTGGGCAGTTAGAAAATAAAATGACAAATGCTATGAAGAATAAAAAGCAGAATCCGATTAGAGCGGGCGGAGGGAGGTGATATTGTGCACGGGCTGGTGGGGGAAGGCGTCTTTAATAGGGGTCTTTGGGCAGAGACCTGCTTGAGGATCACGGAGTGAGGCGAGCTTCAGGCTGGGGCAATGGCGAAGGCAAAGGACTGTAGTCACAGTGGGTGCTTGGTCTTCAGCCAAGCAGGCGAGGGGAAGAGGAGTAGACAATGAGAGAGGTAGCCAGGGAATAGGTGTTATGGGAAGCCACTGGGGAGATGAAAATGAGGAAGAGGCATGATCTAAATCAAGCTTTCCAAGTGTCCTCCTGGCTACTGTGTGGAGGATGCACTGTCGGCAGGGGTAGCACTGAAGCGGCGAGGCCGACTGGGAGGCTACGGTCATCATCCAGATGAGAGACGACCATCTTAGACTAGGGTCGGTAGCAGTGCAGATGGTGAAACGTGCTCAGATGCGGGATACATTCCAGGGTGGAGCAGCAGGTTTGCTGATGAGCAGAAAGTGGGACAGAAAGAAAGCAGACAAGAATGACTCCAAGTTTTTATTCCCTAAGCAAATGGATCAATAGTGGTGCCAATTACTAAGACAGAGGATGCTGGGGAGAAAGCAGATAAGCAGATTTGGGGAGAAAAACTAGGATGTCAATTTCTGTCATGTTAACTTTGAGTACACAGTGACCATCCAAGTGAAGATGCCAAGTAGGCAGTCACAGCTCCAAGTATGAATCTCAGAGGAGACATGAGGGCTGGAAATATAAATGTGGGAATCAACGCCAGAAAACGGCAAGATGACTGACAAGAGAAAGCTGGGTTGCAAGAGGATCCATGTTGATTTTGTACTAATATCCTACCAAGTTAGACTTACAAAATTAAATCAAAATATGTATACATTAAATACTGATATCGAAAAACGGATGGGCTTTCTTTCCTGGGCTAGGTACCTGAATCAGTTCTCCCACTGAAAACAACTAAAAGTCCTGGATAAAATATCTTCTGAGATCACTGATGACCTGACAAGAAAGAAAAGAAATTCTGAGGTCAGGGTCTGAGTAAAGGCAGGAATGCGGGGTAAGCAGAGCCCTGCATCCAGTTTGTTTCCTGAGAGCGTTTTCTGAATCCAGAATTGCTGCACTGACACATTTCGTTATACAACATGGAAAAATCACGTTAGTTAATGTGCACCGTGGACCGCATTACAAAAAAACAAAAAAATAAGTCCAAGTGTCAGGATGCTATAAAGCTCAGAGCGGTGGACATAGGTTTTCCTAAATTCAGATTTTCTCTCAAAAGGTTAAATTTCGTGATTGATGACAAGGTTTTCTTTCTGAAGCAGCAGGCTCTCTAGTTCACTTTTGGAAAAATGTCTGCCAAATACCCAAGCCTTGACGACCATAGTTTGTAAGCATTCTTTCAAGTATTTGGTGTTCTACGAAAAGAGCGGCAGGTTCAGCTCACAACTCGATCACATCAGTGCTTCTACTTGAGATCACTCTCATCCTCCAGGTGCAGCAGAAGTGCTTTCTGCGTCCTTCTCAACTTGTCAAACAGTGTTGAAAGGATGTGTGCTCAAGGGGAAGATTTAATAAAACTCATAATTTCCAGCTTCATCAAGGTATTCATAACTGAAACTGGCTATTTTTCCTGCTGGTGCATGGTGTTGAGGAATGCAAATACTAGTTGTGCAGTTTGGTGACACTCACTTTACTAATGCTACAGTGGTAGCAATTTTCCCTGTCTTTGCTTTGCCACATCAGTGCAAATGTCAGCACAGTGAAATAGGCAATCTCGTCTTAGTACTATTATGAAAATGGTTTTGACCTTTACTCAGGGGTTTGTGGACCAATTTGGAGAACATTTATTCTGGAGAAACTCTTTATATATGCAGCAGGAAACAAAAGCAAGAATATTCATAGCAGCATAGTTTGTACTGGCAAAAAACTGGAAACTGTCAAATTGGCTGTTAACAGTAGAATGGATAAATAAATTGTGGAGTATTCATAAGGTGTAATACAATGAAGAAAGGAAAATTAACGAACTATAGTAACCCAACACATAAAATAGATGAGTAACAGGAAAAACATTGAGTAAAAAATAAAATTGCAGAAGAATTAATAAATATGTCTTATTAGATAAGACACCAAAAGCACAAGCAAAAATCTAAGTTGGGGCCAGCACCAAGGGCCTAGTGGTTAAGTTTGGCCCACCGGTGGCCTGGGTTCGGTTCCTGGGTGCAGAACTACACCACTCGTCTGTCAGTGTCCATGCTGTGACGGAGGCGCACGTACAAAATAGAGGAAGACTGGCAACAGATGTTCGCTCAGGGTGAATCTTCCTTAGCAAAAAAACCCAAAAAACAAAAAAAACTAAATAAGTTGGATTTCATTAAAATGAAAAACTTTCGTGCTTCAAAGGACACCATCAAGAAAATAAAAGCTAGGGCTGGCCCAGTGGTGCAGCGGTTAAGTTCGCACATTCTGCTTCTTGGCAGCCGGGGGGTCCGCCGGTTCAGATCCCAGGTGCGGACATGGCAAGGAGTCCCACATATAAAGTAGAGGAAGACGGGCACGATGTTAGCTCAGGGCCAGGCTTCCTCCGCGAAAAAGAGGAGTACTGGCAGTAGTTAGCTCAGGGCTAATCTTCCTCAAAAAAAAAAAAAGAAAGAAAGAAAGAAAGTAAAAGCCAACCCACAGAATGGGGAAAAAAATTTTCTGTATCATATATCTGAGAAGGCACTTGTATCTAGAATTCATAAAGAACTCTTACAATTCAATAACAAAAAACCTAATTTAAATAGGCAATAGTTCTGAATAGACATTTCCCCAAAGAAGATATACAAATGGCCAATAAGCACATGAAAAGATGCTTAGTATCATTAGGTGTTAGAAAAATGCAAATTAAAGTCACAATGAGATAGCCCTTCATACCCACTAGTGTGGCTATAATAAAAAAGACAGATGAAAACAAGTGTTGGTGAGGATGTGGAGAAATTGCAACTCTCATACACTGCTGGTGGGATCGTCAAAAGGTGTAGCGACTTTTGAAGTCCAGCTTTTCCTCAAAAGTTAAAAACAGAATTACCATACGACCTAGCAATTCCAGTCCTAGACATGTATCCAAGAAAAATGAGAACATACACACACACACAAACTTGTACACAAAGGTTCTCAGCAGCAATATTCATGACACCCAAGAGGTGAATACAACCCAAATGTCCATCAGTCAATGAATGGATAATTAACATTTTGTTATCTATACAATGGAATATTATTTACCAATAAATAAGGAAGGAAGTACTGATACACACCACGAGACGGATGAACCGTGAAAACATTAAGTGAAAGAAGCCAGTAATGGAAGACCACATATTGTTTGATTCCATTTATAAGAAACATACAGAATAAACAAATCTATAGAAAGTTGATTTGTGGTTGCCTAGGCTGGGAGTGGAGACAGTTGTGGGGACATGTAGAGTGACTGCTCATGGGTAAGGAACAGGCTTTCTTCTTGGGGTGATGAAATTGTTCTGGAATTAGGGAGTGGTGATGGTTGGACAACCCTGTGAATATACTAAAAACCACTGAGTTGGACACTTTTAATAAGTAAATTGTATGGTATGTATATCATACCACATAAAGATGTTATTTTTTTAAGTAGAATGCACACATAGGATTTGCATTCAGCTAAATAAAAACTTTGATCAGTAAAAAAATAATAAATGTTTTCATTTCCATAATGTTCAAAAATTGGCAAAAGTAAAACATGCTGTTTAAAGATACAAACATAATAAAACTATAAAGAAAACTAAGTGATTAATAAACACGAAATTGAAGGTGGTGATTACCTCTGAGTGGGCGCAGGGTGGAGCACATGGGGGCTTCCGAAGTAAGGGTGAGGTCCCGTTACTAATACTTGGTATTGGTCATATTATTTTTCGTTGAAGCCTCACATATTTTACAATTATTCTTCTAAAATACTCAATATTTAAGTTTTGAAAAAAGCACCACAGATTTTAAAAGAAACCCCCAGGAAAGTTGCCAGTGTTAGGTTAGGACCCTCTGTGTTCCTTGCACATCTCAGTTGCCCACCAGTCTTTTTCAAACTTCATTCACTAAACCAAAAAAGTACATTTTATTTCATGACCCAGGACGTATAACCTTGTATGTGTGTTTATAATTGATATAGTTAAATCACATAAACACACCTTTATTCAAGACTACTGAAACTTAGTATAAGCTACATAAACTGGAATTAGGAAACTAAACTCATTTCCACAGATTTATAATTTGTATTGTCTAAAGGCAATTGTCTAAAATTACGAATGCGAATAAAATTAATAAACTCTTACTATTGGAGACAACATATTACTCTACATATATACCAAAATACATTCAGAAGCAGCAGAAAAGACAGCAGCTGATTGCTGCTCACCAGCTGGTTCCCTCTGCCTCCCTCCCACCCCATCAGGGAGACCTGAGGATGCCACCTCCTTCCTCAGATTATCCCCTCCGTAAGGAAACCATGGCCAGGCTTCAGTTCAGGCACTCTTTCCAACTCCTCCCTGGTCTTACAGTTTAGTCTTTCTCCAAATCATCTGCACTCTGACGCCAAAGTAATCATTCCACAATCCAAATCTCATCACGTGTCTTATCTAACTAAAATCTCCATGATGTGCCTCCTGCTTCTCTTCACCACGTCTCTCACTATTGCGCTCTTACAACACTACCCTCTAAACATGTCAAGCTTCCTGCCTTAACATAACCTGCCTTTTCCTCTGTAAATCTCTCTCTGACCCATAACAGCTACTGTTGACCATTCTGTCCTTGGTTTCCCAATTTATGTGGTATGCGTCTGTGTTATAGGAGCTACTGCGCCATGTTTCTACTTATTTTATTTATTTATTTATTTTTGAGGAAGATTAGCCCTGAGCTAACATCTGCTGCCAATCCTCCTCCTTTTGCTGAGGAAGACTGGCCCTGAGCTAACATCCGTGCCCATTTTCCTCTACTTTATACATGGGATGACTTCCACAGCATGACTTGGCAAGCAGTGCCATGTCGGCACCTGGGATCTGAACCTGCGAACCCCGGGCCACCAAAGCAGAATGTGCAAACTTAACCACTGCCCCATCGGCCCCTCTACTTATTTCTTTTTCTTTTTCTTTTTTTTCCTTTTTCTCCCCAAAGCCCCCCGCTACATAGTTGTATATTCTTCGTTGTGGGTCCTTCCAGTTGTGGCATGTGGGACGCTGCCTCAGCGTGGTTTGATGAGCAGCGCCATGTCCGCGCCCAGGATTCAAACCAACGAAACACTGGGCCGCCTGCAGCGGGCACGTGAACTTAACCACTCGGCCACGGGGCCAGCCCCGATTTCTTTTTTTTTTTTTAATAATTTTTTAAAACTATTCAATTTGGGTTTTTAAAATTTATTTTAATTAATTAATTTATTTTTGAGAAGATTAGCCCTGAGCTAACTACTGCCAGTCCTCCTCTTTGTGCTGAGGAAGGCTGGCCCTGAGCTAACATCTGTGCCCGTCTTCCTTTGTTTTATATGTGGGACGCCTACCAAGCATAGCGTGCCAAGCAGCGCCATGTCTGCACCCAGGATCCGAACTGGCAAACCCTGGGCCACCGAGAAGCAGAACGTGCAAACTTAACTGCTTCGCTACCGGGCCGGCCCTCCACTTATTTCTTATGGGTCACCTTTTCCCTCTCAACTGTAAGATCCCTGAGGATCTGGAGCATCTCTTATTTATTTTTTAATTTCCAGCATCTAGTACATAGGAGGTACTAATGAATTTGCCTCAGATGAATTGATTTTTAAAAGTATATTGTTAAGAGAATGAAAAGACAAGTGACAGACTGTGAAAAAAATTCTTTGCAAAGCACATATGTAATTAAGGACTGGTATCCAAAATATACAAAAACTCTTAAAACTCAACAATAAGGAAACAAACAACTCGACTGAAAAACAGGCACAAGATCTGGACAGCTCACCAAAGAAGATATCCAGATGGCAGATAAGCACGTGAAAAGATGCTCAACATCATAGTCACCAGGGATGTAGAAATTGTTAATAAAAAGGGAAAGCGTGCGTGTGTACGTATGTGGGGGAAAGGGGATGACGAGGGAGGTGTAAGACAACTCTCTGTACTGTCCGCTCAGTTTTTTTCTAAACCTAAAACGGCTCTTAAGAAAAGGGTTTATTAATTTTTTTAAAAGACAAGCTTCTTCCTCCGTAATATATATATATGTAAGTCTTGTGAAAGGGCTTCAATCTGAAATGGAACCAGAGGATGTGAAATGAAGAGCTTCTCACATGCGCCCTCAGAAGACCCAACAAGAACAGAGAGGCAGACTTCCTGTAACTCCCTGATTTACAGAAGGCGGGGCCTTATCTCCTGGCCAATGAACATCCGCCAAGAATGTCTCCCCGTCCTCAAGCCAACGAAGTCATTGCTGGGAGACTGGGTGGACTTCTCCCTCCTTGCACTTCTTGCCCAGAAATACGACCTGCCTCAAACCCTTCAACGGACTCATCTGTAGCTTGCGAGGGCATGCATTTCCCAGACTGCAATTTGCTGCCATTCCTGAATGATCTTAATTTCTGGGAATTTGTGCTTGCCTCAGTTTACCTCTTTATTTAGGTGGACAGTTTAAATTTTTGTAAGATGCATATAGGTAATATACAGTGTTGGCAAAGGAGCTGGGAAAGGGACTCCTCACCATAGACTAGTGGCAAGGAGATACACTGGAGACGTTTTTATTATGATGATGAAACATTTTACTAAGAGACTAACCTTGTGGTTTCACAGGGCCTAGTTTTGGTTTTTAAGATCATGTTCACCGTTCCTAAACCCTAAAACCACATGAATGCAGCACAGAATATCGAAGATATTGAAAATACGAAAGAACGTTAAAGTTTTATATGTTTTAATTCGCAGTGACACAGAAGATAGTATGAGAAGATCTAACCTAAGTCCAATTGGATGTAGAGTTCTAGAAAGAGGAGAAAGAAATAGGGTTGACTGGTATTAAAAGGAGTAATGGCTGAGAATTTTCCAGAACTTATACAAGACACCGATCCTCAGTTTCAAAAAGCCCAATAAATCCCAAGTCAGATAATAAAAAAAAGAAATTCATATCTAGACACATCATGATAGACTGAATAAAACCAAAGTAAGAGACTTAGAGTCAGATAATGAAATATATAGAGATAGATCAATTACCTTCAAAGGGCAACAACTGGAGGGAAAGTTATCACAGCAGCTAAGAAACAAGGAAAGCAGAATGATCCCTTCAACCTGCTAAGACGTAATAAGTGTGAACCTAGAATTTGTCGGTGTCACAATCCAATGTACACATCAGGATAGATGCGGAGAGGGCTGATGGCCACTCTGAGTTTATTATAACCAGCGTTTCAATATATACATAGCTTACATCTGTTAAACATACACAGGTGTTCTGGATGAAGTAATTAGTGAATGCCAAGAATTCTTAGTGATTTCTCAAGGAGCCCTCCCTTGGCCTCTGTTTTGATATTATCATGTTGTTGCTGTGCTCCTATATTTTTATCTCGGAGCAGGCAAGGTCTCTTAGAGGACGGTCCCTCTTGCTCCCGATATCGATATCGTTTCTCCATCTGTGCCCCTGGGCGGCTGCCCCTGGCTTAGGTTGCCCCCCCAGGGGGTCTTACCCCTCATTGGCTAACCGGCCTTCTCACCTCCGGGTCACAGTTTGTTGGCAAGCTTTTTCCAGTCATTATTAACCCTTCCTGTGTCAGGGGCGGCTACAGAATTCTATACCCAGAAAATAAGGAGGGCAAAATAAAGATATTTTGATCAAACTAGGAGAGTTTGCTATCAACAAATTCTCACTAAAGGAAGCTCTCTTCAGCTCTTTACAATGTGGTCCTGATACCAGCAGCATCAGCATCACCTGGGAGCTTGTCAGAAATGCAGAAGCTCAGGTCCCACCCCATCCTACTAATTTGGAATCTGCATTTTAACAAGATCCACCAAGCGATCCACATGCACATTAGAGTTTCAATAGCCCTGCCGTGAAGTGAGTCCAAATGACAAGGATGAGATTCAAGAGGAAAGGAAGACTCAGCAGACATAGTCAATATGTGAGTAAATCTAAACAAGCATTAACTTTACTTTAAAAAGTAATAGTAATGTCTGCTGGGCTTAAACAAGACAGACAGACCTAACAAACATGAAAACAAAAGCACACCAGTCAGGAGGGAAGCTGCTGGATTTCAAGCATTCTGAGGGTCTGGTAGTGTTTAGAAAGAAAGTAAAGACATTAGTTAACTTGAGACTTTGGTAAATTAATCAGGTATGTTTACATTTCCAGGTTAACCAGAAAAAGAAGAGGAATGAACTACAGTTGTGCCTCGGTGTCTGTGGGGGATTGGATCAGGACCCCATGCGGGTACCAAAATCCACGGAAGCTCGAGGCCCTCAGTCACCCACCACCGATCCTCGGGGTGCCCATGGCCAAGTGCATATAACTTCCTCATTGATGGGGGTAAGGTGGGGGCTGAATGAGAAAACGACAACAGCAGCCAAGTAGGTTTCTTGTCACCAGTTATTAGGAGACCATGGAACATCAAGGCTTGTGCCATGCTATTCCCACATGACTCATACCCTGGCAGCAATAGATCAGAACCCGAGATGTCCTTTTTTTCCTAGATGCATCCTGAGAATTTGCATGCTTGCTACTTTGTGTTAGACAAATCTCTGTTTACCTCTCCTGAAATGAGGGTGGAAGGGGATCTTGAATTTCTGCCTGGACCTTTGAAACAGTTCAACTGCTAAAGAGAAAGACTGAGAGCTGAGACATCAGTGGAAATATTTAATTATTACAGTTACTGCCCAAGATGGCACCTTGAGTTGTGGTAAAAAAAAAAAAAAAACAGGGAGGGGGTGGGGAGCGGGTTCAAGGCTTTGCTGAAAAATCTGTCTGAAGGATGTCAATTCTTAGAGTTTAGTATCTTTCATTCACTGATTTACAAAAAGAATCTAAGTTACTTTTGAAGCATGGCGGGTAAAGGAAGTTTTCCCTAAACATTCTGGGAGATTCACTGGCAATATAAGATTGTGAGGGACCCTGAAATTCTGTTAGACTATTGTTTAGACTGTGAGGCTCCCCCTCTTCAAGGAATGATAGCTGTGTGTGGAAATAGGGTGGGATAATTGGTAGTTTCCTTGTGCTCATTTTGTATTTGGTAATCAGGAAAAATTTTAAACGTGGTGTACTTTGAAAACGCGCTTCAGAAATCCAAAGGGATATCCACTTTGCCCATTACATGGGACAGAATGATTAAAATTCCTACACCACCAGTGGTCACAATGGTGAGATCTTGCCACCAGAGATGGACAAAATTGAAAAGATGCCAGTAATAAACTCAGGTAATAAACAGAGAAAATGATACTGGCTGTGAAAACAGGCACAGGCTCCCAGTAAGCACTGTCAGACACTACTGAGTTTCCTGGCTAGGGCTTTAAACAGTAACTTCTTCATGGGTTTCTCACCTAATATGCCTTATCTAAATTTAAAGAGAGATGTGACCATTTACAAGGCAAATTCACAGATAAAATCTTTACAAAACAACTTCGAGAGAGAGGACATGGAAGAATAGAAAGCTGTGATGTTGTGAGAGGAAGATTATTTGGGGAGAAGATTTGGAGTTTCCAGCTTGGGATGGGAAGATGAGGGGATGAGGGCTCTGTCTCCTGGCTGTTTTTCCTGGGCTTTCAAGAACGAAACCACAGCGGGCAGGGAGCATTCGGCTGGCCTCCCCCGACACCAGGTTCTCCGACTTCTCTTCTCCTCAGCATGTTGAAGGGCAAATTGACTTAGTCTTTTTCCATAACTCACCTCAAACTAACCCAGTAATGATATAGACCCTGATATCAGTTTCCCCACATTAAACCCAGCATATATGGGGTTAAAACCAAAACACTCATTCCTGCTTACTCTCTGGCTTCCTGGCTCCAGAATCCACTATCCTCCATGGAGACACACATCATCAAAGACAAGCACCTGGAGCATCTCCTCCCCGCAAAGAGATACAGGCTGGTGGGAAAGCTGCTGACCAGTCAGGTCACGGGCTCCCTCATCTCTGCAAGTAGTCTCAAGGCCAAAGACAGGCTGGTGGGAAAGCTCCAACCAGCAAGGCCATATGCTCCCCCTCCCCTACCTAAAACCCCAAATAAAAACCTTTCCTTTTAGCTTTTCAGGGAGTTTGGGATTTCAGCGTTAGCTGCCCTCTCTCCTTGCTCAGCGCTGTGCAAAAATAAAATTCCTACTTTCTTGCACCACACCCGGTGTCAGAGATTGGCTTGCTGCGCAACGGGTGAGCGAACTCACTTCAGGTTCGGTAACAGCAATACTAGAGAAGGAAGAGCAAGGCTGCGAAGGGACAATTAACAGACACATATTGAGAAGACGCCTACTGACTCACTAGGAAATCCAATTCTCATTGTGATATCCAACCAGACTTCTGGAAAACCTACCTGATATTGGTTACTAGGGTCATGGAATAAAGGCTGAGAGACAGTCACATGGACTGGGCTGAACTGGGGAAGTGAGGGTCTCATAGTGAGGACTCAACTGTATTTGACGGTCCCAGTGATAGCTGGACTGTTTTGGTGTTTGATGAGATTATGGAGATTACTATGAGCCCAATTATGAGATGTTGGAAAACAAGTGCAGTCACAGAGAATCGTAATAGAAGGAATCAGGAATGATCCAAAAGAGGCCATTTGAACCAGCCCGAGGCAGGCTGCCCCAGTTGTCCAAACGGACTGCTTTTCACTAAAATGCAAAACAACCAACATTCCTGTTTTCCCAAAGATGTACATCCTGCTCTTCCAGATGCTGAGAGGCAGACTGTTGCAGGGCATGGATGGTGTTGGTGGTGAACCGTCAGAGAACTGACAAATAAGAATGTATTTTTGTGAGCCACTGTTTCCTTCTGTTCATGTAACAGTTGTGGTACTGAACCATGTTCGTTTTTGCCCCCTGCCTAAAAAGCCAATCAGCAAGATGACGAGATTGCAGCATAGAGAGAGTTTACTTACATGGCAGCCATGTGAGGAAGCAAGAGCATGAGCCTCAAATTCGCTTCCCTGAAAATAGGGACTCAGGGATATTTATGGGATGGGGGCAAGGTGGTCTGAAATGTGGAGAGAGGTGATTGGAGGTGAGGAAAGGTGAGGTAACTGATGATCTGCGACAAGCGTGGTCAGACTCCATGCCTCTTCATAGGACCCATGTTCACAAAATGGTGACGTTAGCTGCATGTGAGGGTGGAGTTTTTAGCCTCTTGAAGTCAAAAGGTCACCTATCAAACATCTGCACGGGGCCAGTTGATGAACTGGTGGTCTCAACCGGCCTGAAGTGGACAAGGAGTTATAATTCCTGAAAAACAGCTCACACACCCATTACCATGGTGACCCAGGCTCCAGGAAGATGTTATCTATAGGAACCTAGTGGGAGTCAGAGAGCATATTGCCTCAGCAGCACAGTTAACCGTGGGTGGGTTCAACAGTGGGTGGGTAAAAGCTATAACCAGTAACTGCAAAAAGGAAAAAAACTTTTCAGTTCCTAGGTACTTAATCATCAATGGGTAACTCTCTGCCAGTTTCAGTTACTATCTGGTCATTGCTCACTGGTGATTTAATGAAACTACAAAAGGAACGATGTAGGACCTGTAGGACTGGATCTCTCACGGTCCCCAGTGACAGCTGCTACCAGGGCAAAACTCTTGGCAAGCGGTCAACTGGGTAATGTCCATAGTTCAAAGTTCTGGGAAGTGAGCAAGAGAGGGCTCACCAGGTTAAGGATGAAGCTGTTTTTGTGCCCACACAGTAAATGGCTGTTTCAAAAGCTATGGCTTCCATTTCACCTAATGTCTTTGAATGTAGGGAGACTCTCCATACAGACTAAGGGTGAGGCCCCTTAAAGGACACGTGACCCTGATGTCCTGTCTCTCTAGACCTGTTACAACATCAGATTCCTCTGGAGAAACCATATGCCTGAGTCCAGATGCGCTGGACAAGAGAAATAATCACGTATTTCAGGGGATTTTAGATACAGATTCAAGGATAATGCAAATTCCTGGAAACTCCAGTCAGATGGAAAAGACTGTGTCTGAGGCTATGGAGGAGGAAGGATCGGAGGTGGACAGGTTTTACTAGGCCTACAAGTCAGACACTGAGGACCAATTACCCTCTACAGTGGTCTCTTCACTCCTTGACTTCTTTTTTTAAAGACTTTTTATTTTGAAATAATTTGAGGCTTACAGAAATGTGGCAAGAATAGTATAGGATTCCCTTTACCCTTCATCTGGCTACCCCTAATGTTAACACCTTACAAAACCATAGCACAAATATCAGAATCAGGAAATTAACATTCATATAATACTACTAACCATGACAGTATTATTGGAATTAACTAATTGTTACTTGGAGAAAGGATTTACTCAAAAGGGTGGTATATTGGCTGCTAAAAATGGAAACATGTAGAGCTGTCTTGTCCCAACAAAACTGTAAAGATGAAATAGTACCAGGCCCAGGACCACAGGTGAGACGGGAGTAATTGGGAGTCTGTCCCCACCTCCAGCTTTCCCCTTTAGCTCTCAGTTGGGTTATCTGAAAAGCACATGGAGCGCAGATGTTACTGAAGATTACAGAGAACTAGCTGACCTTGTGCTAACTGTGGCTGCCAGTGTTCCTCTGTAGGAAGATCTTTCTAAATCACCCCTGACTGGCATCCTTTTATCGATCTTACTAGGGCATTGCTTTCAATCCCAGTACATTTTCGACATCAACAGCAGTTTGCTGTCACTTGGCAGCGAGTGGTTTCCAGTCTTGCCTCCGAGATCTTTCAGTTCTCTAACATTTGTCATCTTCTGTTAGGGTGGGAATTAAACAGACGTCCTAAACCTGATTCAGATATTGAAAGTACTCCTTAGGTTGATGGCCTACTGATCAGAGGGGACTCTGAAGCAATCA
Organism: Equus przewalskii; assembly: GCF_037783145.1. NCBI lineage: Eukaryota > Metazoa > Chordata > Mammalia > Perissodactyla > Equidae > Equus > Equus przewalskii. Next base: position 18,828,302 of record NC_091855.1, read on the forward strand.
TTTCTGAAGCTCAGCCTTTCCATATTGAATTTATATTGAAAGGCAGTGTGCTATTAAGCATGGCAAAGTTCAGGAGCCCTTGCTCAGATAGAAATCTTTCTGGAAGTGTCATTGTCCGGGGAAACCAGAGAAATTGTACAGGCAAAGGCTTTTGTCCATCCATGAAGTCGCTCCCCCTAAACAGAGACACAGGAATTAATTTTTATATGTAATACTGGAGATGTCATGTATCTGGGTGTTAAGTGACAGCCACTTCAGTCAGTCACCAGACAAGCACTGGAATGTCTCTGAGGCCACTCCCCTCCCTCGAGGGCAAAGTCTGTTCTTCTAGCAGCTGATGCGGGTACAGGTCACCGGTCCCACTGCCACTTGGCTGCTCGGCCTCTGCTTCTTCTGTGGAGTCCCCAAGGGCACAATTCCCCAGAGGAGGGCACTTCTGAATGGCCCAGCCCAGGCTCCTCCTTAGCTGCTGTTCCCTCGTGTGCCTGGGAGCCATCTCTGTGCCTCTTCACAGCCACCTCGGCATCAGGGAAGGGAGAGGGAGAAGCCGCGTTTCTCCCAGCCTTTTCTGAAATCTGAGTGCAGATGTCAATTATTGCGCTGGTGGCCACAGCACTCAGGTAAAACTCTTTGCAAGCTCAGTGTTCCTAGATTGACGACAGCCTGTAACACTATAAACAATAGGTGTTCTCACTAAACTCTGAGATCTGGGGTCTAGTCTGATATCTTTTTGTTTCATTTATAAATATTTATTGAGCTTCTGTTTCCTGGGCATCTTCCATGTACTCCATCCAGCCTGCTCCGTGCGTGAGAAGGGTCAGCTAATGTTTGGCTTCAGCCAAAGAGAAGCACGCACAAGATACTGAAGGGCATGAGGAGAATGAGGTCAAGGTGTCTATTCTCCTCACTCCTGCCACCTCACGATAGGTTGCCTGCCTCTCTCCATGAAGGCGACAGCTCCTGCCAGGTATCCTCTCCCCTGAGCCTACAGGCCCAAGGTTCTGCACCAAACCTTGTTGGCTTTTTTATTTAACCTTGCCCATACCTTTGCAAACAGTCCCTTATGAAACTCTCCTCAAATTGCCCAGTTTGAAAGCGCCACTTGTTTCCTGCCACAATTCTGATACAACTCAACACGGACACCGTGGTGGCCAGATCCGAGAGTTAAGGACTGTTCTCCACAAGCCCATCTGGGTGAGCAGTGTGGGATAGGCTCCCGAGAGACCAAAGAAAAGACCCGGAGACAGAGAAAAGGACATATAGGTTTATTGGGAGTTACTTAGAGGGAAGGTCCAGTGGAGGCCGGCTGGACAGCAACGACCACAAGCTACCACCCTGAGAGAAGGTTGCTTAAGTAGGCAGAGGAACAAAGGCTGCAAGTGTGCCAAGCGGGAACGCCCCTGTATGACCCACAGTCCAAGGATCAGAGCGCCACCCCTCCCCCGCCCCGGGCCTCCGTGTTCCCTCAGACCCGAGGGTCTTGGTGCTAACTCTCTCATGAGAAACCAGCTGGGTTGGCCAAGCCCGGGACTGTTATCATTGTGAGTGCTGGTGTAGCCCAAACAAGGAGCCTCAAAGACACATGGTTTTTAAAGGCGCACGCCAGCTAAAGCCCCTACAAGGACCAAAACTCTGAGCACCTGCTTTAGGTCTATCATTGTGGTGTGTTCACATATGTTAACCTATGTAACCATCACAATAAGCCTTTTACAGATAAGGAATCTGGTTTCAGAGGCTTCATTATGTGCCTTGCCAAGGATCACCATGCTATTAAAGAGCAGGGTCAGACTGGAAACCAGTTAAGTTTCACTGCATAAACATCTACATGCTCTGGAAGACATTCCAGGTAGCCTTAGTTCTAAGAAAAAGGCTTGTTAAAGGATTGGGGGATGAGAAAGAGATTAGGACTATGTTTTTCCACTGATCACCCGAATTACAACTACCTGGGATGATTTTTAAAACTCCAGATTCTTGGAACTGCCAGTATGTTTCCCAATCCACTAGCTCTCAACAGTCGCTGTACCTCTGTTTCGACACTCGACACAGTGGATTGCAGGATTAGTAATTAACTCTGATCTTGGCAGACACTTTCTCCCACTCAGGCGCAAGGGGAATGGCCCCCACTCTAGGCGATCTCACACAGCAGCTTAGAGAGTGTCTCCTGCCCGCCCAAACGGAGTAAGGACAAAGGTTCCAACTGCTCCTGCTTCCCAGAGGGGTGGAGAGACGCCCCGCCAACCCGTGACTCCGCCGAGCCAGGCCGCCCCTTTCCGGCGCAGATCCGCATGGCGGCGACGGTGACCGTGGAGCCCGCGGGCCGCTGCCTCTGGGACGAGCCCGTGCGCATCGCCGTGCGCGGCCTGGCCCCGGGGCAGCCGGTCACGCTGCGCGCGTCCCTGCGCGACGAGAAGGGCGCGCTCTTCCGGGCCCACGCGCGCTACCGCGCCGACGCCACGGGCCTGCTGGACCTGGAGCGCGCGCCCGCGCTGGGCGGCAGCTTCGCGGGGCTCGAGCCCATGGGGCTCCTCTGGGCCCTGGAGCCCGAGAAGCCCCTGCTGCGGCTGGTGAAGCGGGACGTGCAGACGCCGTTCGCCGTGCAGCTGGAGGTGCTCGACGGCCACGAGCCCGAGGCCGGGCGGCTGCTGGGCCGGGCGGTGCACGAGCGCGCCTTCCTGGGCCCCGGGGTGCGGCGGGAGCCGGTGCGCGCGGGCCGGGTGCGCGCCACGCTCTTCCTGCCGCCAGGTGAGCCGCTCCCTTTCCAGACTGTACTGGAGAGACCAGTGGAGTCCCAAGACCGTGGGCGACCCCTTGCCTGTCCCGGGAACCCACATGGTTGTGGAACTTTCCTAAAGTGGTCACCGCGCTGTAGATTCTATTATGGATTCTGGGGAGAAGTTTTTCTTCTTTTAAGTTTCAGGTTACTTCCTGGAGGCATTGTCACTCCCATAACTATACTAAAAGTGCATTTATTTAGAGCCACTCTGTGCCAGCCGTGTGACTGTGTTTCAGATACCAATAGTAGGTAATGACTTCGGCTGTTGTGCAAGAGTGATTTTTGCCTCCTTTCACATCAATTTCCAAGGAGGCTAAAATCCACAGACAGAGGCAGTGCCCCATAATCCTACAAAACAAACAAAAACCTCTCTGATGGTCCGCTCTCCCCCTACCATAAACAGTCTGTCAGTGGTTCTCAACCTGGGATGATTTCCCCCCACTCCAGGGGACATTTGGCAGTATCTGGATATATTTTTGGTTGTCACAACTGGGGGGTGGGGATGGGAGGGTATTGGCATCTAGTGGATAGAGGCCAGAGATGCTGCTAAACATCTATAGTGCACAGGACAGCCCCACATCAAAGAAATATCTTATTCAAACGTCTGTAGTGCACAGGTGGAGAAACCCTAAAGTTAAAACAAGGGGTTTTGCTATGTAAAAGTGGCCTGGGAACGAGACCCCTGACCCCCCGCTTCCAACCAGATTCTTGACTGAAGCCTCTACTATATAGAAGCTGGAGTTTCCAGAGCTCACAGAATCCCTAAACTCAATTCTGTGATTATTCTCCAATACAAAAGTCCTGCTGTAGTCTTATAGCTCTTCCACAATTCACAACCTTAACTAGTGGATGCTCACTCAACTGTGAACTCCTGGGGCTGGAATTAGGTCTTACCCATCTCTGTATTCCTAGAGGCTTCACAGGCATAGAGTAAGGAGCTCGATAAATCATACTGACTTTTTCACTAAGAATCTCCTAAAAACTTTCTTTAAAAAAAATATCTTTCACCTCCTAGCTATGGTATGTGATATTCCAGTCAAGTCAATCTTGTAACTATTTCAGTGTCTACTATGTGGTCCACTTAAAATTCATTGTTTTCTATCTCCAAGTCTCTTGTAAATAATGTAGCTGGGTTCAATAATTTAACAAATGTGTATTAAGTCAAGGACTGTGCTACATACTGGGATGCAGTAGCTAGCAAAATCAGACATGGGCCTCACTGTACTTACAGCCTAATAGAGGATATAGGCAACTATACTGGTACCTATCAGTGTGGTAAGTGCTGTGTCTGCAGAAGTACAGCCTAGGGTGCTGGTGGGAACATTGAGAAGACTATCTAAGGCAACTCAGCCTTGGTGGGGATCTGGGAAGGCTTCCAGGAAGGGAGATCTAAACTTAGATTTGAAGAATGAGGAGTCAACCAGGTCAATAAAGGTGGAGAGGGGAGGAGAACAGTGTATCCCATTTTCAGGGGCCAAAGAGAACGTGGCACACTTAGGGTTGGTGTTCTTTAAGGCTGGAGCAGAGGGTGCTCTGAAGTGGAGAGTGTGTTCTAATAATCCCCTATATAGTAGAGTGCGTGACAGCTCTCAAAGCATTCTCAAATCAAATTTTTTTTCAGGAAAATTTTGTGGAAAATGTACATCTCATCATCATATGTTATTTCTAATTTGGTTTATTTATATTATTGTTTTTTGAAAATTTATGAAAAGTTCTGGAGAAAATAAGGTATTTTGTTCCTCCTCCCTTCTCCTCGAAGGTTACTAAAAAAAAAGGGGGGGGGGGGCAGAGTAAACAGAGTCCTTCTTCCACCAACCCACCCAGCCCTAGCCTTCCTTGCTTCAAAAACTTCTCTTTGCTGACTGCCAAAATCTGAACCCCAAGAGTGTATTTTGAAAGTCTAAAGCTCCTTATGATATGTGGTGCTCTCCAGGCACAGGGCCCTTCTCTGGGATCATCGATTTGTTTGGAACTGGTGGTGGCCTTTGTGAATACAGGGCCAGCCTCCTGGCTGGACATGGTTTTGCTGTGCTTGCTCTGGCGTATTTCAGATTTGAAGACCTCCCTGAATATTTAAATGATGTGCACCTGGAGTACTTTGAAGAAGCCGTGCACTTCATGCTGCAGCATCCAAAGGTGGGTTCTGGCCTGAACGCAGAGGAGAGGGGTTGGAGTGGACACAGGGCTGGATCTAAAAGCCCTACCAGGACGCCAGGGGCTGGAAGTATGCCATGAGACACAAAGGCTCCTTCAAACGTTACTAGTATTATATTTTCATTTCTACCCATCTCTCGCCAATCCCTCAAAACTCACCTGTTTAGTTCCCTTTAATTCTAAACCATAATTCAAAGAGCTGGACTAAAAAGTTACTACCCTTAAATTCTGGTTCTGCATCTACCACCAGGTGGCCTTATAATCCTGAATAAGGCAATTGCTCTCTCTGTTTTTCTCATTTATAAGATTAATGTAATTACATACAAGAAAAAGTTTGACTATAAAGAAACATTTTTGAGACAATTGGTGACATTTGAATAGGGACTATATATTTGATGATGTTAAGGAATCATTAATTTTGTTAAGTGTGATAACGGTATTGTAGTTTTATGGAGGAAGTTCTTATCTGAGACTGGAAAAAATTAATTAAAATATTTTGGCATGTTTATAAATGGAATACATACTCTATGCTCCTATCTGGACTTAAAAAGACCCAAACATTCTAATGTTAAGGAGTAAGACGTTCTGCAAGCTCTGTAGGATCGTCTAACTCTGTTAGAATTCAGGGACTGGTCTCTCGGCAGAGCTGCGAAAATCTAGATGATCTTGAATTGTGATGATTGGTTTATTTACGGGAGATAAGGCCCCTGGGGAAAAGAAGAGACCAATATATAAGGTCAGTTCCACCCTTAGACCTAGGCAAGAGGGGCTTCTGGCCTGGGCCTCTTGTTTTAGGCCACACTCTGGCCTTCCTTTGGCTGCATCTCCATTCATAGGGTGAGGAATCCGAGGGACCAAGGGAATGTGTCCACCAAAAACCCATGTGCCCCCCAACCACGCCCTTAGCATCTGGAACCCCAGAATATTCTGCTGAACAGCACTGATCCTGCTTCCAGGCCCTATGCCTCTTCCCTGGGTCCAGCAATGTGAATACACCTAGGCCTTAAACATATTGTCTAGGTGTCCACACACAAGTGTGAGAGTCCCCTTAAGGTGCATGATGGAGCCAAGAGATCGGAAGAGAAGGAGGTGGGCTAGGGACCAGGGACTAGAGCCAGGGGTTGGCTCTTCCCTATGCCATGTTCCAGCACAGAACTCCAAGGAGTTCCAAGATTTTACATTTGAGCCTGACCTTATAAATTGTTATGGAGGTATATTTATCAAGGTAGGAGAAAAGAATGTATTTTATTTAACACTTTGTTCATTTGATTTATAACTTTTCAAAATTTAAGTATAGGGTATAAGGGCCTCTGTGTGTACTCTTGACCTAAGCCATAAATATTAGTGGAGGGCCTGTGTACTAGGATATCAATTGATTTGCTTATTAGAAGACACTTGAACTTTATAGGTTGTTGCATAAGGAAGGAAAGCAAATGATATTTGAGAAAGCTACCTAGATAATGTAAAATCTTCGTGTATGTCCTCCATTTATGAATTCTAGGCTTGTTCTCTCTCTCTCTTCATCAGATGAAAGGACCTAGTGTTGGGCTTCTTGGCTTCTCCAAAGGAGGTGATCTGTGTCTCTCAATGGCCTCTTTCCTAAAGAACATCACAGCCACCGTACTTATCAATGCCTGTGTGGCCAACACAATAGCTCCTCTGCATTACAAGGGTATGATTATTCCTAATCTCAGCAATGACCCAGGAAAACATGCGATCACTGAATCAGGCCTTTTGGATTTCATGGATATTTGGAACAATCCACTGGAGGAACCCAACCACCAAAGTCTTATTCCATTGGAAAAGGCCCAGGGGCCCTTCCTGTTTATTGTTGGCATGGATGATCATAACTGGAAGAGTGAATGCTACGCTCGTATAGCCTCTGAACGGTTACAAGCCCATGGGAAAGACAAACCCCAGATAATCTACTATCCAGGTACTGGTCACTGTATTGACCCACCTTATTTTCCTCCTTCTAGAGCCTCTGTGCATGCATTGTTAGGCCAAGCAATATTCTATGGAGGTGAGCCAAAGGCTCATTCAAGGGCACAGGTAGATGCCTGGCAGCAAATTCAAACTTTCTTCCATAAACATCTCAATGGTAAAAAATCTGTCAAGCCCAGCAAAATATAACATTATAATCATAGACCAGATACTACTAACAAAAATCGTATTCATACAACATCTATTGGGTTTTCCCGAGCACCTGGGAACCTTTTTGTAACAAAGCAACTATCTTGGCTTCCTTGTCAGTCCTACTGGATTCTCAGCCTTTGCAACCCTCCTTTCTTCACTGCTGGGTCCACCCCTCTCTCCCCTGAACTTTACCCAGTGTGTAGGTTTAACCCATATCTTATCTGTAGGACCAACCTGAGCTTTAAGCAGGATAAATGTAAGAAGTGCTTGCTCAACTCTCAATTGCTGGCCTAGCTTTGGCCTTGTGTTCTGGTTCTGAGGACTGAGCTCCTGTTTTGCTAAGACTCCCAGATCCCCTTTGGGCCCTAACTGACCATGTCTGAACCTTGGGAACCTGCCTATTTGAGTCCCTTAAGGAGTGGGCTCTGGTTCATTCTTGCCAGTACACATTCCTGAATACATACAAAGTAAAGTTGAATCCTTTATGACAAAATGCGTTGTAAGCAAAACAGTATATTGACATATATTGTTGATATACTTCCTCTATATTTACTGTCTGCCTGAATTCTCAATCTTGCCTGCCTAGAGGAACGCCTTGGTGGCAACAGATTTTCTGGACTATGCCCTATGGGCCACTGCGTAATCTTTGGATGTCATGTTATGCCTGCCAAATCAGACTTCCTCCAACACCATCTGCTCCTATTACCTTTCTACTGGGAAGGACTGGGATCGGTCTGCTTCAACCCATTGCAATGCACTGAGCACTATCTAGAGTCATAAGAGACAAGAAAAGAGGGTCTTCCTTGAGTGGAAGACACATCACGTGGTTTGCTGGGCACATATAAAATCTTTCACCAATTTGAGTATCCAAGCAAATGCTCATTAGACATTAACTAATGAAAAGAAGGATTCCTTAGAAGTAACTTAATTTTGATCAATTGTCAAAAATATGTGTCAAATGTAGTTATTCACTATGTAGTATAATTTTCTATGATGGGAATTCTTGGAGCCTCTCCTTTAACTCACTCCCAGATGATCCTGCTACCCTTGAGATGCCTTTGGGATGGGGGAATCACAGGATGAAGTTATAAGGAAAGCAGCTGGGAGGGTGAGAGAAGAGAGCCAAAAAGAGAGCATCAGAAGCTAAGCATGAGGATGATGACTAAACATCTCTGTACTAAAGCACTAGGTGTAGGGACAGCCCTACAACTCCATTTCCTCTTACTGATAAAGTAGCCTAGAAATGACCTGCACTGACTAGAGATATTTGGTCACTTTCCCCTCAAAGTTGACTATATGTAGCCACCTGTCTCTAATATTTCAAAAAGAATTTCAGGTTGTTACAAAGCTACATAAAATATAGTAAATGTGAATTCATAGGGAGAAAGAGAAAAGGTATCCATAAAATGGAGCCACAAATGAGGCTAATACAATAGTGCTTATTATGAAGTCCTATATACTCGCCTTAATTGGGCCACTCATTCAGTCTTATGTTTTCTAGTGGTTTATGGAAAGAAGTAAACCCAATCAGTTACACAAAATTTACAGCATTCATAAAAGCAAAGCTTAGAAATCAATTTCTCCCACTAAGAAACATTAAGTGACATAAAAGGTAGTGTATCCTCAAGGATGTGTCTACAGATGTAAATCCCAGACTCTACCACTCACTGTATGAACTTGGGTAAGTTATTAACCTCTCTATGCCTTTATTTCCTCATCTCTAAAGCAGGGATAATAATAATAGTGATAATAGAAACTACCTCATTGCACTGTTGTGATTAAATTAGATAATCCAAGTAAAGCACTTACATTATTTAAACTCTCAAATATTAGCTCTTATTTCAGATGAGGAAATTGAGACCCGGGAAGGTTAAGACATATACCTGGTTGATGGGAGAACTGGGTCAGTCCAAACTCCAAAGCCTATGGCCTTCATTGACCATGGGCTCTACTGCCTTCTAGCCAGAAGAGACATGCTCCTCTTGTGCAGAGCTGCATGAAGAGGGTTACTGGAAAGTTAAGGGTAAATTAGGGTCACATAATGGAGGCTCCATAAGCCGAATTGGAGAGTTCAGATTTAAAATGATAAAAAAATAAGGAACTATTTTTAACATATTGATTTTTTTTTAATGGCTGCCAGTAATTTTTCCTTGAAGCTTAGTGGCTCAAAGCAGTTGAAGCCTAAAAAAAATTTAATTGGAGACACTTTTAAAAAAGAAAACAACGGAAAACAAATCAGAAAATATAATGAAATTCAGCCCATTGTTCTTTTCTTTGTCCATCTAATAACCTTCAATGTACTTCCCACAGGGTAAGAAAGGCTAATAGAGAATTTTGAAAGCAAATAGATGTTTTCGTCAACTGAGCATTTAAAATATATTTGTATAAACCTATTACATATTTCAGCCAGCTAAAAACACAAAGACTTCTTATTTCAAAGTATAACTAACCTATTATGTACATTCATTTTAAATGGTCTTTGAAGACTGGGAAGAAGAAATCTTGTAGAAGGCCTTCTGTTTCTTCAAGTGGTAACAAGCAGATATGCACAAAATCCAATATTCACAGCCACTATAATGATGGATTTGGGGGCAGAAGTCAAGATTACTTGAGTTCTTTTTCTAAAACTGGGGGTCAGGCATATATGTATATATTCTCCAAAGAGAGAGGGACCTTAACAAGTACTTTTCAAAGACAACAGGATTGTTAAAAGGCTCTAAAACCAGAAATTCTTGGTCTAGTGAGCATATGGTTTCAGCAGCAAATATTTTCGATTCACAAATCAGGATACATGACAATTATGATCTTATTTATGGGGTAAGTGGGATAAGATATTTGAAAATGAGATTGTTTTAAAAAATTCAAGATTTATATATACACCCTTCTTTCTTGACAGAGCAGTTTAATAGAATGTTTTCACTTGGGATAATTAACCTCACCTTACATATGCATTTCAATTAAGATGGAATTCTATAGCAGAAAAATTTTAAATTACAAATATCAATACATTCTTCATTGTAAAAGATTCAAGTAATACAGATAAAATAAAAGGTCTTTTTAATTTATTATTCAGTCTTCTCCCAGGGTAATTACTGTTACCAACTTGAAGTATACCAAGTATACCACAACTATTTTGTGTGCATGTACATGCATGTATTTGTATGAATGAAAAAAATTATGGTTTTGAGTTCAATGCCTTTTCTCTTTTTAAAAATAAATAAATAAATAAATGTCATATATTGTAAGCTTTTTTCCTCCATGTGTGAAAATAAACATTTTTAATACTTGTGCCAGGCCACAGGACAATAGAGATTATTTCCAGTGTATACATCTGTAGCGCTGCCTCATCTGAAACGCTTAAACTTTAACCTTGGCAGTCTTTCTTAATCCCGGGCAAAAATAATTTCAAGCAAGAAAAGGAATTCGGCAGGAGCCTAGTACACGTAGCCTCCTATGACCAGGCTTAGGGAACCGTATCCCCTGGTGGCCAGTCAGGGGTTTTAGAGAAGGCGACCCGCCAGCATTTTCTGTTGGAAATCATTAATTTCTTATTCTCGTTACGTCGAGGGGTAGGTGTGGGAGGAGTTCCTGCGTCTCTCCGGTGGTCCCATCGCCGGACTTCTAAAAGCACGAACGACCCGGGCCCTCCTAAGTCGCCCCTTCCTGCAGCCCTTTGCTGAGTGGCGCCGCAGGGACCAGCCCAGGTCCTCTTGCCCGCGGCGCTGCTCCCGGCCCTGGCCTGCCCAGCGGGGCCCGCCCCCGACCGCGGACCCTCCGTCCGGCGTGCGACAGGCCTTGTCTCTGGCTGGGGTCAAAGCCTCGAAGATGCCGGTGCCACATGGCGGGCAGCCTGGGCCGCGCTCTGAACCCCCGGGATGCCCTTCCAGCTCCGAGGTCGATGTCCACATCGTCCCTTGCTTCCCCAAAGGCCGCGACCCTGGCTGTCACACCCAAGACTGGGCTGGCCGGCGAGCTCCTGGATAGTAAAGTGGAGAGCTTAGGCCCCCGGGAGCGGTGACCCTGCGGCGTCAGCTGCCGAGGCCGCCGCCTCCATTCACTCGCCCCGCACGAGGCGGACGGCGGAGGGCTGAACTTGCCAGGGACCGGGCTCTGGGCGGCGACGTCACGGGCGTGCAGCCTCACGCCGGCTGGCTCGAAGGATCCCTGCCTCAGCCAGAGGCCGAGGGCGTGATGAGAACCCCCCCTCAAAAGGGAGGTGACAGTCCACCGCGCCGGCAACCGGCAGTGCCCCGGGCCCGGCGCTGGCCCCGCCCAGGTGCCCCGCTGGTTCTCCGGGCCCCGAGCCAGCCGCCTGCGGTGCGCCTTCCTGCTGCCACCGGGATGCGCGAGGTCTTTCCGCAGAGGGCCTTGCAGTGGGTTTAGGGAATTGATTTAGAAAGCTGGCTTGCTCTGCTAGCTAATTTGTCATCTGAAAACAAAGCTAGGGCCTAATTCCTTTATTTTGTCGCCTAGACACCAGGTGGGACATTCATTCCCCTAAAGCGGTGGTTGGGATTTAAATTTCATCTGCTCCGGTACCTCTCTTCTGCCAAAAGCCCATTCTCCAAACTCCTAGTGCTGCAGACGCTGTTCCTTGAGAGCTACACCTTGCAGGTGAACTATCCTAAGGCTAAAATTGCTGTCCAGTTTCTAGCATTAGCGCTGCTTTGCTTACCTCTGCTAGGCAGGGCTTTGTGTCAATTTAACTTTTCCTGTTATTTCTTATGAAAATGGCGAGAATACTGCATACAAATCTATCTTGCACTGATATCTGTTCAAGCCACAAAGTGACTGAAGTCCTATTATATTGTTCACTCTTACGCTGGCTTCATGTTAGGATAAAGATGACCTTTTTGTTGTTGTCTGACATACTCTAATGCCGTGGACGCCTTCAGCTTGATGATGTTCTGTTGCACATTTCATGGATCAAAGAACAACTTCCTTTGTAAATGGCGAAACCAGAGGCCTAACGTGTTTTTAACCAAATCACACAGCCAGGTGATGCTAAAATCAGGATGCAGTCAAACTCTTTGAGCTCCAAACTGACCTTCTTTTGGGAACTCCATAAACAGGCTGAGTGAGTGAATCAGTGAGTGAAATAATTAGGTTTTTTATTTTTAAAAGTCGGTCTGGCTTGTCCCCTACTCTCACCCTCCTTAGGAACAACTAAGAATCTTTTAAATGAGAGTTAAAACATTTTTGTATCTAGGAGGAGCGGCTTATTTATTTATTTATTTATTTTGGAGCTGGTCGGTAAGATCCTAGCAAATTTCCATACTGGGAATTAAATTACTAAACTGAAACAAGATAAACAAATTCTCAGTTATTTTAATGTGGTAATCAGGCTAGTATGTTGAAGCCTGTGGTTGAAAACTCTATTGCTGGAATGATTTGAGGCTCTGTATATCTTTTTCACAGTTTGCTTTAGGCTTTCTGGAACTAATCTTGACTCCAGAAATGCTTAAGATTTATCTAATTTTAAAAAGAGAAGGGGCCGGCCTGGTGGTGCAGCGGTTAAGTGCACACGTTCCACTTCTGTGGCCCTGGGTTCGCTGGCCCGGATCCCAGGTTCGGGCATGGCACCACTTGGCAAGCCATGCTGTGGCAGGCGTCCCACATATAAAGTAGAGGAAGATGAACATGGATGTTAGCTCAGGGCCAGTCTTCCTCAGCAAAAAGAGGATTGGCAACAGATGTTACCTCAGGGCTAATCTTCCTCAAAAAGTAAATAAATAAAAATAAAAAGAGCAGATCAAGATGTGCTGAGATATCTGAATGTTAAGAAAACCACTTTGTAAAAGTCACTGCCTTAATATGTACACCTCAGCTTTCACTTGGGTAGCTAAATGTGCCCTAGCTTGTTTCTAGATTTGAAAACTTAGAAATGGCCTCTCGTACTGGAATTTTAGATCTCTCAGTTTGATTTCTATCCTAATGTTCTTGCCTCTTATTCTGTTCTTACAGATTTATCTGGCACTTTTAGTTTGAATAACACAGAGGCATATATCTGAAAAATACTGGGAGGCAACTGGCTGAGAAATTCTTCTCTTGAAATGATGAATGAATAATACAATCTCCAATAGGAATTTTGAAAGAAATAACAGACCAACATTGGGAGGATATTAGTTTGACATTTTACTGCCTTTTCATATATATCGTTCACTTTATATTACACCTACATTAGACTTTTAAAATAGTTGGGGCGGTGGGGGGGAGGGGGGCTGGCCCCGTGGCCGAGTGGTTAAGTTCATACGCTCTGCTTCGGTTGCCCAGGGTTTTGCCAGTGTGCATCCTTGGCACAGACCAGCACTGCTCATCAGGCCATGCGGAGGCAGCATCCCACATGCCACAACTAGAAGGACCCACAACTAAAAATATACAACTATGTATGGGGGGGGAGGGCTTTAGGGAGAAAAAGAAAATCTTTAAAATAGTTGAGGGGCCGCCCCCGTGGTGAGGGGTTAAATTTCCACGTACTCTGCTTGGACGGCTGGGGTTTGCAGATACGGATCTTGGGCGTGGACCTACTCCACTCATCAGCCATGCTCTGGAGTTATCCCCCATACAAAATAGAGGAAGGTTGGCACAGACGTTAGCTCAGGGCGAATCTTCCTCACAAAAACAAAAAAACGTTTAAACCTTGTTTACTTATGGAGTTTGGTGATTCTGACTGTATCTTAAGTTCATTGAGAAGTCAAAAGGCCCTTTAAAGTTGGATGTCTTTTTTTTTAAATGAGATATTATACTTTCATAACTCAAAAACTGTAGAACTATTTGCTTAGATTTATCAGGACTTACACTTCAAACCAAAACGCTTTCCACATCTTTGGTGCTAATTTTTATGATTTTCCTTTTTTTTCGGTGAGGAAGATTAACATCTATTGCCAATCTTCCTCTTCTTTTTTTCTCCCCAAAGCCCTAGTACGTAGTTGTATATCCTAGTTGTAAGTCCTTCTAGTTCTCCTATGTGAGATGCCACCACAGCATGGCTTGATGAGCAGCGTGTAGGTCCGTGCCCAGGATCTGAATTGGTGAACCCCAGGCCACCGAAGCAGAGCATGCAAACTTAACCACTATGCCACCCGACTGGCCCCTAATTTTTATGATTTTTTTTTCCATTTCCCAGTGATTTTCTCATGGGGGGAAAAATGTAAAATATTTTTACATTTATAGCTTCAAAATAGCCCAAACAAGTGTCTATTTCAGCCACAACAATAAACCCATTTCAACCAAAACAGATGCTTTCCTTTCAAAGCAAATAGGCAGATGTTTAAAAAAGAAAAAAGACAAATTACACAATTAGAATTTTATTTAGTAAATGTTAGCTATCATAGTCCATTTAATGTTCTGTCATCTAACCCAAGATTAATCTCCTTTCCTCATTTATAGATGGCCCTTTTCCTGATTTGACTGATACGTTTAGCGATGGAGGATTAAATGAATCTTGAGCAAGTCTCTTGGCTTCTTGAGGTTTTGCTACTCTGAGGTTGCCATTTTTTTGCTGTGAAGATCTGCCTCCAATCACGAAGGACTTAAGTTTAGATTACTTTGAGGAGGCAGCTAAATTTGCGCAAAGTCACCCAAAGGCGAGTGGGATGGGAGAGAGATGTGTTTAAAATAAACTCATTAGGGCCAGGAGAGAGTGAATAAAGAAAGTGGTACTAATGGGTTGGAAAATATCTATAACAAATACCTGTTGAATGAATTAATGAATGAGTGGATAAATAAATAAATAAGCTATCTGATGAATACACAAAAGGCTTTTCTTTATTGAGGGCTTTGTGACCCCACTAACAAGCATACTTTCTTTTTTTCTCTCTATTTCTCCTTGTTTGTCTTTTTCTTCAGTCTCCAGGTCAAAGGGTCAAACAGTGAAGTGATTGGTTCTAGAAAAGGGGCAGAGTTGGCATTTTCCACCATTAGCTTTCTCCCTAATACAGCTGCAGTTGTGATCATCAATGGCTGCGTCTCTAACACAGCCACTGCCCTTACTTATGGTAGCTTAATCCTGACAGGACTGCCTTTTAACCTAGACAAAATCACTGCCATCGATTCAGGAGTATATGATGTTAATGAAGCGCTGGAGGACCCTTGGCTCCAGCCTACCAGGAAAACCACATCCCCCTCGGAAAAAGCCAGTGCCCATTTCCATTTTATCATTGGAGAGGACAACAGGCTTTGGAAGAGCTCTGTTTTGTGCTGACATGGCTGTGAAGCACCTCACAGAGCATGAGAAGACAAATTTCACTTTTTTAAGCCAACCTAATTCTGACCACCTTATAGCCTTTTTTGCTCTGTAGCCCTGAATCCCATTTTGGGGGTGCCTGTTTTGGGAAGTGGGCAGCTGAAAGCTCATGCTGTTGCTCAGGTTGAGTCTTGGAAGATCTTGGAGTTTTTGCACTTGGCATGTGGGGGAAAGGCTAATAACTAAACAGTCAAGTTTAGAATATGCTCAGAACAAATCAGAGAATAGACTGACTATTTTTGACAAACGACGACTGAGATCTGGACTTATCATGGGTATCTGCGAGCTTTTAAAAGAAGTAAAAATACTCGCTTCAGAGTCATCAGAGCCTGTAGCTTTGGTCCTGTCCATGTTCCTCCATGTTCTGTCTGTTTGAGCTTGAACTCAAGGTAATTGCTGACTGAAAACCAGTTTCAATCTGCCATTTATCCACCCTTCCTGCCTATCTTCCCTGTCACCTTCTGTACTTCCAAAGGTTTTTGAAAACTGGTGTATGATAATTAGTTTGCTCTGTCTGTCCCAGAGGTTTTAAAACTGTTTTGAACAGGGGTGAATACATGCATACAGGCCCCTGGTTTTATGATGAGGAACTACAGGGCTATGATCACTTTCTACAATAGTCAGAGGCTGGAGCGAATTCTAACACGATGACTTGGAGGGTAATTCGTGGTAGACTGAAGTCATAGAATCCTTTCTGCTGTTCATCATATTTTGATCTTTCTCTAGTTGCCACCTGTTCTAGGATCTTTAAGAAAGTTAGAAATCCTAAGACACGTGCTCTAAAAATGGCAACCAGTTACTGAGGAACACTTCCATTCTCTACAGTTCCCTCATCTCTGTATTTGTACTTTTAAAACTTTTCTTCACGCTTTGTTTCAAAAATATATTAAAAAATAGGCAGATTCCGGCTTATAGTCCCAAGTTGATAATTACACATGTAGACAATGTAATTAACTATCTGAGGGAAAGGCAGACTTCATCCCTTCTACCTTCCACCACCTCCACCAAAAATTTAATTACAATTTGTGAATGAGCCTTAACTTATTAAATAATCTTAGTTGAAGTTCTGAGTTTTAATTCAAAACTTTAAAAATGTTTGGAATTAGAAAGTGTTAAAAGTTCTGGCCCTCATCATAATTTAGTTCCCCGCCGCCCCCCCCATATTTGAAGGGAAAGATTAAGGTATTAATTACTAGCCTTTGATTTTGGTTGATCAGTGGATCTTGTAGTCAGAACTATATTTTGGGCTCTTCTTGGCAAAGGATGAAGTGTTGTCACCCTAATTTGTAGTATTAATAGTTTTATCCCCCTAAATTAACATTTTTAATTGAATATATTTCAAAGTATTAACATCAAAAAGTATGTGTATACATACATACTTTTTATATGTATTTATATATTTATATATATATATATATATACATACACACTACCTCTTGATTTTGGGGATTATTTATGTAAGATTTTTAAAAGAGGTTTATTTTAAAACAGACCAAAAAACATAGTGAGGGTAGAAATTGGCTTTTTAGCAAATAACTATAATGAGAATCATAATCTGGGAAATCAACTATTGAAATTTGATACAATATTCATTCTAATTTGAACTGATAAACCTCTTGACTATAAATAACCTTAGGAATTAATGACTCTATTAGGCTTTAAGTTCCTTTATTTTTAATTTTATTTTAAGGTATGTAACTTTTAGCTATTTTGCTCAGTCTCAAATCATCTGTTAAATGTGACGATTTTTCTTCTCTTTTGTTAAATCCACTTTTTAAAAAAATTAAAGATTTCCTAACATATTTGGTTTTCTATTATTTTACACTATTTTACCTATACTTTTCAAAGGGTCTTCTAGATTTTCTGAATTTGGGGAAACTGTTTCAATAATATTTTTAAACTTTCTCTCAGCTTTCTTTAACCCAGGCTTGCAACAAGAGCAAGTGGACCTAATGCCATATTCTCTGGTGAACAGATCTTGGAATCTATTTTGTCATTTTGCAGGATTTAAAAGAACAAAGAAAGGATCTAAGTTATATAATTCTTTTTTTTCCCTGTGTGAGTGTTTTTAACCTTTGAGAATCTGAAACTCAAAATGTGCTTGATGAGAAATGTACCAAGATAGTGTGAATTAGCAGAGACAAGCAAATTTCTGTTTATATACTGGTAAACAGTTCATACAGTGGTAAATAGTTTTATTTATATGTAAATAAAACATATTCATGGTCAAAGTTTACTACTGGAATGACAAGGAGGAAGTAAAAGTAATGCCGTGAGTGAGCAAAAAGAACTGATTTATGCATGATGTTTCATCATTAATACCAGTTCCTTATGGTGTAATCCATGGTTTTGAGTAAAAGGAACTCTGCTGGGTTATGATATATGTTTTAGGATTAGATTGCCATTACAGCCGTACCAACAAACCTAGTAGAGGTTTTGGCAGGTGAGGAAGCATTCTAGCTCAGAGAGATGTGGAGTTGTAAAGATCTGAAAAAACACTACAAGAACAAAAGTTGGATATGTTATGAATGCACATTTTTATTTTCCTCAATTAACATTTTACTTTTTCCTATTTTTATGAGTGATTAAATTTCCTTTTTCAAAATGAAATTTCTTTCTTATTTCAAAATTTAAAACATCCACATTATAGAACAATTAGAAAATAGAGAAGCAAAAGGAACATTCTATTAGTCTGCTCGGGCTGCCTTAACAAAATCCCACAGACTGGGTGGTTTAAACAACAGAAATTTATTTTCTCACAGTTCTCGAGGCTGGAAGTTCAAGATCAAGCTACAGACAGGGTTGGTTTTTGATGAGGCCTCTCTCCTTGGCTCGCAGATGACCACCTTTCCACTGTGTCCTCACATGGCCTTTCTTCTGTGCACGCCATTCCTGGCATTGTTCCCCTTCTTATAAGGACACCAATCCTTTGGATTAGGGCCCCACTCTTATGGCCTCCTTTAACCATAATCACCTCCTGAAAGGCCCTGTCTCCAAATACAGTCACATTAGGGGTTAGGGCTTCAATATGTGAATTTTGAGGGGCCACAATTCAGTCCATAAGAAACATTAAACCCTCATAATATCCTTTTAAATACATTATGTATATATGCGTGTGCTATGTATAATTGTTTTGATTGAGGCTATGATAGTTTACAACCTTGTGAAATTTCACTTGTACATTATTGTCAGTCATGTTGTAGGTGCACCCCTTCACCCTTTGTGCCCACCCCCAACCCTGTCTTTCCCCTGGTAGCCACCAATCTGTTCTCTTTGTCCACGTGTTTAACATCACATGTGAGTGGAGTCATACAGAGATTGTCTTTCTCTGTCTGGCTTATTTCATTTATGATACCCTCAATGTCCATCCATGTTGTTGTGAATGGGATGATTTTATCCTTTATGCTATGTATAATTTTTGAGTATCATACCAACTATTTTGTTTGGTAACTTCCATTTTAAATTAATATATCATGGCTATCTTTGCTGTGAATAGATGCATAATCAGCAACACCTTTAATGGAAGTACTATATTATTTCATTCTTTGAATGTTCAATAACACCAATTCTTTTTTGCTGACATTAGGTTGTTTTTCTTTTTGCTATTAAAACTTTGAACATGTATCTCTGTGCACTTGTCTGATTATTTCTTCAGGATGAAGTCCTAGAAGTGGAACTGCTGGGTCACAGAGGTGTAAAAGTCTTTAATGCTTTCAATACAAATTACCAACAGCCCTACAGAAAGGCTGTAGCAATTTTAAACAGCAGTGTATAGGCGCGTCCCATTTCTTCATACCCCTAGCAACTCAGTATTTTTACAATTTGTGGTTAATTTGACAGGTGGTGGGAAAAAAAGACATCTGGGTTATGTAACATAAAACCAGCATTTCATGCTTTCAGACGCCTCGGGCTCCCTGGAGGGGCTGGGGAAGGTAACGGAAAAAATTCAGCCGAGTTTAGCTCCAGTATCCTCAATCCACAGCCAGGTGAATTACAGCAGGCTGTCAAGAGAAGGTTGGGAAGGGCAACCTACATGGGAAGGGAATTTTTAAAGTTCTTTTATGGGAGAGGGAATTGTTATGGGGAGGTTTTAAAGTTTTAAACTTTAGGCAGATACGCCACTCCAGATTAGCTGAAATTGCTTTCGGTAGGTAAAAGCACGTCTCCTGACGACTCTGCACAGTTAAGCAATCGAGCCAAGCGCATCACCCGCAGCCACCGGGAATCCAGCGGCAGCCGGGCGGGAAGACCCAGGCGCCCGCCGCGCAGTCCCACAATTCCCCTCTCGCGCCACCCAGAGGGCGGAGAGAAAGGACCACTGCCGGGGTCGGCGTCCTCGGAGAGTTCGGAGAAGTGCGCACGCGCACTGACCCCGACGGGCCTTAGCAACCAGAGCAGTGACAGTAGCAACGGCCGGAATGGTGAGTACCCTCCGGGCCCCATAGCCAAAGCTGAGAAGATATTGAAAGTGGAAATGGGTGACTGGAGGGTTGAGGGTGGGGGGTACTCGAGCAGAGGAAGGGAGCCGGTAGCGGACGCCAGCTCCGTGGAATCAGAGGCCTGAGGCGAAAGAGAAGCCCTGGCAGGAGGTGGTCTGCGGTGAGGGCGGCCTGGAGCGGATTGGAGGTTGGGTTAATGTGGAGGGACTCTGGCAGAGAAAAGGGAGGGCACAGAGCAGGAAATTCTCGAAGAAAAAAGCGGCTTAGAGTGGGAAAGGTGATAGAAGGGAGAGTATGAATAAGGATCTCTCTTTACATAGAAGTAATGTCCCCGGCTGGCGAGATGGAGGGGAGCTGGTTATGATAGGAGTGTAATACGGCTGCAGCAGTATTGCTGAACTGTGACGTGCCCAGGTGGCCCTCTGAATAAGTGCAGTCATAAGGTAACATTGTAAAACCCACTCTGATAGGATATGTTAGGGTAGTGTTTCTCAGATTTCAGTGTGCATAAATATAACTGCCGTCGGCCCAAGTATGAGCTTGTTGGAATGCAGATTACGAATTTTTTAAACGTTGGGGAGTGGGTTCAGCAATGTGCATTTCGACAAGGCACCTCAAGTGATTCTAAAATTGAAGGGCGCCCCACCACACTTTGAGAAATACTTTGAAATCTACGAGTGATCTATCCAATCAAAGCTCTTTATGAAGTAATGATCTTACCTATTGATGCTCCGCAACTCGTACTTAACGAGCGCACTCTCTTGCTTACATACTTAGTAGTTCCAACTAGTAGTTTGAAAAGGGATGTTGTTGGTTGGTTACAGACCCAGTCAAAGTTATTTAACAAAGTATGTGATTGTCCTGCCGTATGGGGATGTTTATGAAGAATGAGTATATTAGTTGTCTTCTTTTTGTGATTCCAATTCTATATAAGTGGGCAGAAATTGAACCCAGGAAATTGAAGGATGAGAAAGTCATGCCTGTCTCACCCACAAGATTAAACACCACTCTTTAAGAGTAGTTCCTTCCCCCACCCCAACCCCCTGCTTTCCTTCCTTTATTACACAGATATTTATCTGAAAACCACTGCCAAAGGAAATAAAAAGTTCTGGAACCTAGATTTATATTCAGGTGAAGAAAGAATCAGCCCTAAATAATTCTGAAAGTATGAACCATGAGAATTATTGAAAAGCTTCAAATAGGGAATCAGAACACCAGTAATTAGATGAAGCTAGCTGAGGCTGCAAACTAGGAATTCCAGGGCCCTCCAGAAATACAGGCCTACATAGTTTTTTAATTAAAAAAAAAAATCCCAATATCTTACAAATGATCATGTTTCATGTCAAAACCCAGAATTCTGGCTTCTCTGAAAAATCAGAAATACTGTATTTCACCATTGGATGCATTTTTTTTTCAAATTTTTGTATTACTGAAGTATGATGGTGTCATATAATTGGCAGCATCTTTTCTTAATGGTACATAAAATTAGGGTGTTTCTTTCTTTCTTTCTTTCTTTTGAGGAATATTACTCCTGAGCTAACATCTGCCACCAATCCTCCTCTTTTTGCTGAGGAAGACTGGCCCTGAGCTAACATCTGTGCCCATCTTCCTCTACTTTATATGTGGGATGCCTGCCACAGCATGGCTTGATAAGCGGTGTGTAGGTCCACACCTGGGATCCGAACGAACAAACCCTGGGCCGCTGAAGTAGAACATGCAGACTTAACCGCTGTGCCACCAGGCTGGCCCCTGGGTGTTACTTTCAATTAGTGGAGTTTTTATATTTGAAGAAATGTGATATTAGGGTAACTCTTGTCCCAAGTCTCACCTGCCAGCAGTTTTGGACAGCTGAGGAGAGTTTATCCTCTTTATATGACCAGCTTTACCCATTAATGATGTCCATTGGTCCTTTAGGCATTTGAATTTTTGACTCCTGCTATCAATAGGGGAACTAGTGACCTTGTAAACCAATTCTTTATTGCCACAATAGACAGCTAGATTGCTTCCAACTTGAAAGTTTTCTTATATGTGTCTTTTTATGGACCCATGCAGGGATTTCTCTGGGAACATACTCAGGATTGGGATTGCAGAGTCATAGGGTTTATGCATACTTAATTTCCCTAGGCACTGTCAGACTGCTTGCCAGAATGGCTCTACTGTGTTTTACTTCTTTCAGTAATGCATGTGAGTTCCCTTTTCTCTGCATTCTCAGCTCCTTTCTAGTTTTTGCCAATCTGAGGATGTATTTTAGTATCCCGTTGTTTTACTTTGCATTTCTCTGATTTTCAATGAGTTGGAACACCTTATCATATTCTTGTTAGTTATCTGGATTTCAGTTTCTGTGAATTTTCTGATTATATTTTTTTCCCAACTTTTCCGTTTTTCTTTTTATTTTGAATTTTAGGAGCTCCTTGTATGTTCTAGATATTAGTCCTTTGTTGGTTTTACATTGAAAAGATCTTCTCCCACGTTTTCTAACTTTGTTAAACAGGGTTCTTCACTTGCTGAACTTCATTTGTTCTAATTTTTGTCAGTTTATTCTATTGTGTGTTTCCATATAAATGGTCATCTGCACATAGTAAGTTTTATTTCCTCCTTTTAATCATTCCAATTTGTGTTTCTTTTTATTATATTATTGATAAAGATCTCTTCTACCATGTTAAACAGTGTCAGTGGTAGTAGGCATCCTTGATGTGTTTGGGATCTTAAAGAGAATACTTAGTATTACCTTCCCAATTTGGCCTACCTTGACCACCTTATTTAAAATAAACATCCTCCACACACATACACACATCCTGATACCCCTTACCAAGCTCAGCATTTTCTTTTTCCTTAGTAGTTAGTAATTCTAATACACTGTATAATTTGTTTATTATATATATTATTTATCATCTGTCTCCCTCCAATAGATGTAAGTTCCATGAAGGCAGGATCTTTGTTTTGTTCATTGATGTATCCTATGCCCATAGACCAATGTTTGGTACATAGTAGGATACTCAATAAATATTTGCTGAACTGAGTGAATTTCTGCATTAAGCATGGTCTTTGCTATAGCTTTTTGGTGTGTAGATTTTACCAAGTAAGGAATTTCCCTTTAACTTTTAGTTGAGAGCTTTTAATGTCAGATATAGAACTTTATCAAGTACTTATTAAAATAAATGTGTTTCTCTCTTTAATCCATCAATAAATGATCTACATTGGTAGATTTTTTTGTTGTTAAGCAATCCTTATGCTCCTGAGATAAGCCATCTTGATCATGATCATTATATACTATTGGCTTTAGAAGTCAATATTGTATCTAGGATTTTCAAATCTATGTTGAGAAATAAAGAGGGCTCCTTATCTTGTAGTATCAAGGTTATTCTAGCCTCATAAAATAAGTTGGCAGCTTTCCCTCTTTTTCTGGTTTCTAAAACAACTTGTATAATAGGGACTGTCTGTTCCTTGAAAGCTTATAAAAATATCTCAACTTGGAGCTTTAGGGAGGAGGATGAGGGTAAATCTCTTCAATTATCTTTTTAATGTTTTAAATAGTTATTGGTCTATGTTAATTTTCTGATTCTTCTTGTGACAGTTTTGGCACTTTTGTGTTTTTTCTAGAAATGTATACTTTGT
The DNA here is from genome assembly GCF_037783145.1 of Equus przewalskii. NCBI lineage: Eukaryota > Metazoa > Chordata > Mammalia > Perissodactyla > Equidae > Equus > Equus przewalskii. The sequence continues at coordinate 18,851,664 of NC_091855.1, forward strand.
CTAGGTTTTCAAACTTATTATATATTTGCTTATAATGTTTTATTTTTTAAATCTCTGTGTGTCTGTTTTATTTCTCCTTATTCAGTTTCTCTATATATGTATATATATATTTTTTTTTGGTGAGGAAGATTGGCTCTCAGCTAACATCTGTTGCCAGTCTTCCTCTTTTTTTTTTCTTTTTTGTCTCCAGAGTCCCCCAGCACATAGTTATATGTTCTAGTTGTAGGTTCTTCTAGTTCTTCTATGTGGGACACTGCTACAGCATGGCTTGATGAGCGGTGCTAGGTCTGCACCCAGGATCTGAACTGGCGAACTCCGGGCCCCCAAAGCAGAGCACGCGAACTTAACCACTGGGCCACAGGGCCTCCCCTCAGTCTATATTTTTAATTTGTATATCTTTTTTGCTCAGTTGGGCTTGCCAGAGATTTAAGAACCAACTTTTAGTTTTGTTAATCTTTTTTTCTTCCTGTTCTGTTTTTCATCGTCTTTTTCCTTTGTATTTCCTTCTGCCTTCTTTAGGTTTCCAATGATGTACTTTTTCAGATTGAAAAGCTATTTGAAGCTATAAGTTTCCTTTTAAGTGTTAATGTTCCTCAAATTTTGACTTTTTTGTCGTTTATTATTTTCCCTTAATTTATCATTTTCTTTTTAACCCAAGGGCTATTTATTTGTATGTCTTTACTTTCTAGGAATAATGGTATATACTTTTAAAATTTTCCTTTTCTTATTGTTCAGGGTTCTCTCTTTTTTTTTTATGAGCTCCAGCAACAATTCAAAGGATGTCTTCCTTTGCTCACCTTTAAAGTTTTAAATATCATATTAAATTGAATCTAAGATATTATTGATTATAAGGTGCAACATTATTTTGTGTTTTACTAAGAAAGAAAAATACAAAGTTGGAATTAAACTATGACAAATAATTTCTTATCACTTAGAATTTTTATTTTGTATGTATTGACAAAGTTCTTTAAAATATGTTTAAGCATATAGATTTTTATCATATATCGTCCTTTGCAAACGTAAAAAGGGATATGTGTATATGAAATAAAATAGTTAATATTTTTCTAAAACTTCACCACTGCCACCTGGCCACTGCAATAGTAAATTGTTCCTGATTGTAAGATGCATCCAAATTTCAAAGATGTTTAAATGTAAAAGATGTAGGTCTTAGAATCAGTGAAATAAGATCTATTTTAATTTCAAGTGTTGACGGCTATATATATTTTTTTCTCTTTTGAGGAAGATTAGCCCTGAACTAACATCCACTGCCAATCCTCCTCTTTTTGCTAAGGAAGATTGGCCCTGAGCTAAGATCTGTCCCCATCTTCCTCTACTTTATAAGTGGGACGCCTGCCACAGCATGTTGATAAGAGGTGCATGGGTCCACACCCAGGATCCAAATCGGCAAACCTGGGCCATCAAAGCGGAGCGCACGAACTTAACTGCTAGGCCACCGGGCCGGCCCCAAAAGCTATATATTTTTAAAACCAAGTGGGAGTGAAGTATATGGGCATTACATCATGATTTTCTTAATTTCTCTGATAGGTATTTAAATAAACTATTCTGATTTCAGGAACTTAAAACACTCTCTTTGCATAGAAAGTCTCAAAGAAGTTAATCTTTTTAATAGTAAACCTCAAGGCTAATAATTATTGTGTGAAAATTGCGTCAACAAATGACACCAACAGACAGCCTTGTTTTTTCTTCTCTTTTTAAGGCAAAAGCAACAACAATCAAAGAAGCCCTAGCCAGATGGGTGAGTATATGAGTTTTTACTTGTTTTATAAACCATCCAAGCAGAATTTTTGGATAGTTATTTAAATCTGACCATTCACTACAAGGAATCTTTGTGGTATTGGAACTGTTTAGCTCCCTTGACAGTGGTGGTAGATACATGAACCTACACAGGTGATAAAAGTGTAGAACTTAATACACACACACAAACACATTCACATTTAAATATACAAATTAGTACAAGTAAATTGGGAACATCTGATTAAAATCAGTGGATTGTATCAATATCAATGTCCTGGTTGTGATATTATACTGTAGTTTTTCAAAATGTTAGCATTGGGGGAAACTGGGCAAAGTGCAAGGGATCTCTCTGTGTTATTTTTTATAACTACAGGTAGATCTTCAAATATCTCAATAAAAATTTCAATCAAAAAAATCTGACCACTGGAAAATTTAAATATGGAAAGGCTGATTCATCTATTACTATAAGATGGCCGGAATCTCTGTGTTAAAGTACATTTTCTTTTTCAACTTTATCATCATTAAACTATATATCATTTTCAGGTTATAGAGTGGTATATGTTGTGGATTATCTAGATTTTAGTTAGATGATGGTTTTAGCTTCTTGGAGGTTAGAACAGAGACAACCCGTGTGAGCAAGCTAAAATCATACATGGACAATTGAAAAGACATTGAATAAAAATACTGAGGCAATGCCCAGCATCACTGATCATCAGGAAAATGCAAATCAAAACCAATGAGATATCACCTCACACCTGTTAAAATGGCTATCATCAAAAAGACAAGAGAGGACCAGCCCTGGTTGCCTAGTGGTGAAGTTCGGTGCTCTCTGCTTCGGTGGCCCAGGTTTGGTTCCTGGGTATGGACCTAACCACTTGTCTGTAAGTGACCATGCTGTGGTGGTAGTTCACGTACAAAAAGAGGAAGATTGGCAACAGATGTTAGCTCAGGGTGACTCTTCCTCAGCAAAAAAAAGACAAGAACTCTTGTACACTGTTGATGGGAATGTGAATTGGCACAGCCACTATGGAAAACAGTATGGGGGTTCCTCAAAAAATTAAAACTAGAACTACCATATGATCCAGCAATCTCACTTCTGGATATATATTGGAAGGAAATGAAATCACTATCTTGAAGAGATATCTGTATCCCCATGTTCTTTGCAGCATTATTTGCAATAGCCAAGACATGGAAACAACCTAAATGTCCATTGATAGATGAATGGAAGAAGAAAATGTGTATATATACACAATGGAATATTATTCAGCCATAAAAAGAAGGAAATCCTGCCATTTGTGACAACATGAATGGGTCTTGAGTGCATGATGCTAAGCGAAATAAGTCAGATAAAGAAAGACACATACTGTATGATCTCACTTATATGTGGAATCTAAAAAAGCCAAATTCATAGAAACAGAGAGTAGAATGGTGGTTGCCAGGGGTTGGGGACTGGGGGAGATAGGGAGATGTTGATCAAAGGGTACAAGCTTCCAGTTACAAGATGAATAAGTTCTGGGGATCTAATGCACAGCATGGTGACTATAGTTAATAATACTGTATTATATACTTGCAAGTTGTTAAAAAAGTAGATCTTAAATGTTCTCAGCATACACACAAAAATTATGTGAGGCAATGGATGTGTTAACTAATTCTTATTGTAATCATTTTGTAATATGTACATGTATCAAATCATGTTGTACACCTTAAACTACACCTGTTATTTGTCAATTATATCTCAAAAAAGCTAGAAAAAATACTAAAGCATATTGTAATGTTAGAAAGGAAACTGCATGGTAAAAAACATGCATTAAATATAAACTATAAATATTTTGAATATAACATTCTATAAAGTTTGAACAGTTGTAATTTAGCATTATAGACAGAATTTCCATAGAGTATAGAGATGGCTCCTCAGTGATAACTTGTCTGTTATCAATAATTTTTCACAGAATAATGTATCTTTTGCTTTTGTAGCTGGGTTTTGAATAAAGTCTTTGAAGAGACTTGGTGTCTAAGGAAAATAGACAAAGTGAATAGGATAATGAAATATTTGAATTCTTCTTTTAGTGCTTATAAACTTCTTTGTACTCATTGTATTTTTAAACTTTATTTCTGTTTGGCTAATGAAAAAACTGTTTCATTAAAGAAAAAAAGTGTGGAGTAGGCTGAATTAATTAATTAGATTCAATTTTCCTTGAATTAGATTTTAGGACTTTATTTTAGTTACTTATAATAACAAGTGGTTGTTTTTTTGTTTTGGTTTGTAGGTTCTATTTCTAGATTACAGTGTGGCCATAAATATTTGACTTTAAGATTATTTGAAGACATCAAGCTCACTCTTTGACTGATTAACCCAACATTTATTGAGGCTCCACTAGGTGTCCGTTTCCCCTCCCCTAACTATAAATGTATGGCACAAAAATGAGTGCTGAGTGGATGTGTATTAGGTCTCTTTCTTTCAATTGATTGTATATTTTCTATTATTGATGTGTGATGATTTGACTTTTAAAAATAAGCCTCTTTTGTGTCTTACATTGCATTAGGTTATAGAAGACATAGGAAAGCAAAGGAAGTGGTCCCTGAGCTTTAGGAGCTTCCCGTGTTGTTGGAGAGATAGAATTCACTCTTAAGTACCGAGGTACTTAGAAAATATTATTAGTCAGCATATACTGGTAATTAAATTGCAAATTGTGTACTTAGTACCAAAATTAAATTCTAAGGTAGAATTTAGTAGTAAATTATTGTAGAGCAAATAGCTTTGACCTCAGCTGTGTAGAAAGGGAATACCTTCTTGGTATTTGGGGGTTCTAGCTCAGGCTGAACTGTGTATTGAAAAAGGAAGATGAGATGACAAAAAAAACAGTCGATCTTATAGATTTAAATCTGATATTTAAGAAAATGTTGTGCCGGCCCGGTGGCGCAGCAGTTAAGTTTGCATGTTCCACTTCAGTGGCCCAGGGTTTGCTGGTTTGGATCCCGGGTTTGGACCTGCACACTGCTTGTCAAGCCATGCTGTGGTAGGTGTCCCACATATAAAGTACAGGAAGATAGGCACAGATGTTAGCTCAGGGCCAATCTTCCTCAGCAAAAAGATGAGGCTTGGTGGCAGATGTTAGCTCAGGGCTAATCTTCCTCAAAAAAAAAAATGAATTAAACATGTAAATAAATGATTTTTAAAAAAAAGGAAAATGTTGTTTAGGGACAAGGAATTCTCCCCAGGAAAATGTTTTTGTTGTGTTTTGGTTTTTTTTTTTTTTTTGGCTAATTGATGGACTCTTAAAGCATTTTAAATATTAGAGGAATAGAAGTTATTTTCTTTCCTCCTCCTTTCCCTTTGGTTAGGACCTAACAATGAATTATCCAATCAGCCATGTAGAAGCCTAGTTATCAGGGTCAGTAAGTAAATGTTGTCAATAAGTGAACTGTAAAGAATGCACAGAATTATTAAATTCTAATAATTATTTTTAAATAAACATTGAAAAGCCATGGAAAATCCTTGTCTTTTTTAGTTTCACATTGCAATCAGGGATCATTTTCTTCCAAATTTGTTTTTATCATAGGAAGAGAAAACCAGTCAGAAGCCATCCGAAGCCAAAGAGATAAAGCTTTATGCCCAGATTCCCCCTATAGAGAAGATGGATGCATCCTTGTCCACACTTGCTAATTGCGAGTAAGTGTTCTTTTTTCATCCTTGTTGTATTACTATTAAATTTACCTTCCTTTTCTAAATAAAGAACTAGAAAAATATGTTTGTTTTCTGTGATCTTCATTTCTTTTTTTGTTTGCTTAATGTACTTCTCCCTTTGGCAAGGCCAAACTTAGAAGATTATTGTTTTAGAGAATTATAACTCTATTGAGTTATCCTGAACAATACAATTTTTTTAATAAAAATTTTTATAATGTGCCTGGAAAATGGAAATTTCCTTGTCTCTTGGGAAAAGCTAAATAACACAATAAAACTATTGCTCTGTCATAAAATCTAGTACTTTCTCTTGTAAAATTATTCACCAAAGTTAGTACTATACTTGCTAGAGGCCTAAGACATACTGCTTTAAAAAACGTTTCAAATTATAAAAATGCATTGCAAAAAATCCAGAAAATATAAAAAGCACAAAGGAAAGAAATTAATATCAACCAAAATTGCACCACCTTTTGAGAATCAGTGTTAGCATTTTGATGTAGAGCCATCTAATTTTTTTTCTGATTGGACTCAAGTTACAAATATTATTTTGTAGTCCTATTTTCCCATGACTTTAAGTATGGCATCTATATTCCTATTAACTTATTTTCAAAATACTCTATATACTTTTTAGGATTGTGTGGCTAATTTGAGGCAGTTACACCATGACACCTTGTGATCATGCTCTCAGGCTGCGATGTCTCTTGTCAGGACTGCAGAATGTTATAGAATCATTTAGAATTCTTTCTGATTTCTTCACCGTGTGTTTTTCTAAGTGTGGTCCCCTGACTCCCTACATAAGAATCTCCTTATGCAGGAGATAAGACCCGCCCCAAATTTTTAGAAACACAATATCTGCTGATGAAACCTAGGAATCTGTGTTTATAATAAACAACTTGGGTGATTTTTAGACACGTTTGTGAACCTGTGCATTAGACTAATATCTGTGTTTGGAATTAAAGGGAAAAGCAAACACTTAGTGATTGTATCCAACTTGTCCTTTTTCATGAGAGCATAGTGTATACATTTAAAAAATCCACTTTAGATGTTTTTTGGCTTCAAAAGCTTGATTTCAAAATGCACGATTTCAAAGTGGTCAGATATCTTTTTACATAAAGCCATCTCAAAGGCAAGCGTTTGAATGTTTTGTACCTCATACCAAGGTTCCTTGGAAACTGCTTAGAAAGAGTTGGCCTATTCATATGTTTGCTGACAATCTCTGTGGGCAAGTTGCCTAAATAACAATGAATAAATTATTTCTCAAGCGTATTCCCAGATTTAAGGCACTCCATTTTTCACTGGTAGTTCTTGGGAGTGGGGGATGACTATAAAATAGTCTGACTATAAAATAGTCTGACTATAAAAATGATCTGACCAATAATTTACAATGTACACAATTTGCTTTTGTTGTTTCAAGCAAGAATGTGAATAATTCTTCAAGTCAAATCAGAAAGGATAAGATGACATATTTTACAGTCAAATTTTTGGGGTTTTAAATTTGGCTCTGCCACTTTCTGGTTGTGTAATATTAGGCAAATTGTCTAACATCTTTGTGCTTCAGTTTCCTAATTTGTAAAATATGGATAATAATAATACTTCACAGGAGTGTTGTGATGGTTAAAACAGTTAATACATGTAAACTTCTTAAAAGAATACTAGGCACACATTAAGTGTTTGACAAGATGAGCTTTTATTGTATTTTTTGCATGAAATTTACTGAGGTAGTAGACATTTTTGTCAAGAAAAGAAGACTAAGAATGTGTAATTATACTCCCTTTAAAAATTTGGTTTTATATCATTAACATGTATAGAAAAAATCTGGACAAATATATGCGAACTAGTAAAAGTAGTCATCCCTGGGGGAATGTGTGGGGTGTTTAGGATTACATATGACTTCTTACAGTATACATTTCTGAATGGTTTAACACGTGAAGAAATAAATATCTCCATACGTGCATATAATAAAGTTCTACTGTTTATAAAAGGATCATATAAAAATGTATCGTTCTGCTAGATGCTTTTTTAACTTAACTACAGATCATGGACATCTTCCCAAGTTGGTATCTATAGCCCAATCTCATTTGTTTTAGTGGCAGCATATCATTTCATTATCTGTTCCTCAGTTGATGGATGTTTATAGACTTTTTCCCATTTTTTTGCTATTAGAATAATACAATAAATAATCTAGTTCATATATCTTTTGGCATTTGTATTAATATTTCAGTAGGATGTATTCCCAGAAATAAATTACTGAGTCAAAGAGTACATGCATTAAAAAATTTAATAGATAACACCAAACTGCCCTCATAAGGTTTTTTTTTTAAATTTTCTGCAATGAGCATGTTAATACTTTTGTAATCAGAAGAAGAGTATGAAGATTTCAAAATGAAGGAGTACATGCTATGTCTGAGGGGGTGAAAAGGATATTCAGTGTAAAAAGGAAATATGACTTAAATATCATCTTCTATGGGCACTTGAAGAATAATTTCTGATATACCATTTAAAATTTTTTCATATTAATTCAAGTTTTCCTTTGTTCTTTTTAAGGAAGCTTTCACTGTCTACAAACTGCATTGAAAAAATTGCCAACCTGAATGGCTTAAGTAAGTGATCCACAGTAGCAGATGGTTCTTGGATTTTCCAGTTATTGGCATAAACATTCCAGAGACACTGCATAATCCTAGAAGCTGGCACCTGTTGTAACCACAGTAATTGTCAGATGACAGAGAGAATATATAAACCATGTGTCTTAAGTTTGATTATCCACAAAAAATTAGAGATAACATGAGACCTGAATATTTTAAAGACATTTTAAAGCTTTTATAGAGTTAGAATTGAGATATCTTAAATAGAAATTCAGATTTTTTATTACATATTTTTTTGTTCAGATTTGTCTTGTGTTTTGTACTTGTTAGGTTTAAAATTTAATTCCTCACCACCCCTGTTTTTCCTGTGCTCTTTGTTAACGGCATCGCCACCTTCCCCGTTGCCAAGGCCTCTGACTGCTTGTGCTAGTTTCCTATGGCTGCTCAAACTTGGTGGCTTAAAGCCACAGAAATTTATTCTCTCAGTTCTGGATGTCAGAAGTCTGAAATCAGTTTCCCTGGGCCAAAATCAAGGGAGCTGTACTCCCTCTGGAGGCTTTGGGGGAGAATTTGTTCCTTGCCTCCTCTAGATTCTGATGGCTGCCATACTCCTGGGCTTGTGACTGCATCACTCCGGTCTCTGCCTTTATGGTCATATTGCCTTCTCCTTTTCGGTCTGTGTCAAATATTTCTCTGCCTCCCTCTTATGAGGATATATGTGATTGCATTTAGGGAACACCTGGATAATCAAGGCTACTCTCCCCGTCTTAAGATCCCTAACTTAATCACATCTGCAAAGTTCTTTTTTCCCCGTATAGAGTAACATTCACAGGTCCCAGGGATTCGGGTGTAGATATCTTTGGGTTAGCCATTATTTAGCTTACCATATTCTCCCTTTACTTCCCTCAAGCCCTACCTCCAAGTTCATTACTAAGTTCTGTTAACTCTACTCTTTGAAAGAATTCTCAAATAATTTGTTGCTTTTCCATTTCTAGGAGCTACAGGTTTAATTTAGCCCCTCATCATAGCCCCCTAGATGGTGTTTTCAAATATTTTTGACCACTTTCCACAGTAGGAAATATATTCGGATTCATGACTCAATACCTGTATTCATATGGATATGCATACCAATATACACCTACACATATGAACTGGAATAAAGTTTGTAAAACAATATTTACCCTTATAGCATAAGTTACAGTATAAATTTTTTTAGTTTGATTTCATTTTTTTAAAATGCATGTCACAGCCCACCAAGTTGACTTCAAATGACCCAGTTTGAAAAATACTGCCTTACAACTTTTGTGATAGCCTCCTAATTGATCTCCTTGTCTCCTATCTTTCTGCTTTTCAGTTGACCTTCAGTACTGATACCAAAGTTTTCTTTCTAAAAATATTGTTCTCATTATCATTCCTCCACATCAGAGACCTTTAATGGCTCCTCTTTGCCTAGTAAAGACCAAATGCCTTAATGTTGCATTCAAAGTCATCTAAAAGCTTGTACCACCCTATTCACACCCAAACACATCACTCTTTTTTATGACTTTGTGCATTTGTTAATGCAGTCCTTTTCGTTAACAACAGCCCCTTCTTCTAACAGGGAGGTCCTACAAGAAACAAAATTAAGTTTAAGAATGCCAAGTTTAAATGTCATTTCTCCCTCTAAAGTTTTCTCTAATCTCTAGCATCATAATTACTCCTTCTTTGGGAACGTTTATAACAGTCTACCTTGGGTTATAATAGTAATTACCTACTTCATGTAGTTATTGTGAAGATTAAATGAGTTAGTGTATATAAAGTACTTAGAATGTATCTGGTGCATATAAATACTCAAGAAATATCAGCCATTATTAGAGTTAGTGAGGAATATGTTCTATCTCTTTAGATAATGAGCTCCTTGAGAGCAAGCATCACATCTTATTAGTCTTTTTATCTTCTATTTTAAATCTCAGTCCCCCCTAGTACCTTAGTCACAGTTGGCATTCAGTGTTTATATAGCACTGGAGAGGAAGTGTTTACTATTAGAGTTGTGCATAAGATGACTCAATCTATTCCAGTTTTTCACTGACTCCTTAAACAGTTTGAGATGTTTCACGTTATTCCCTGCTTCGATTTCTTTGTAATTGAAACACTTTGCTTAAATGAGGCTAAATTGATAACGTTATTTATCAGTACAAATAACATGCTTTTCTTAAAAAAATGACTATGACAATAGTGAAAATGAATAACCTTCTATATAGGGCTGGCAATAGATTTTAACTCATATTCTAACTTTGGTCAATTGGTAGTGACTCCCAGGAAAATTGTATGAAGAAGAGTTCCAAAAATTCAGTGGAAAAAAGTATCTCGATCAATTATTGATGTTTATCGTAGACACGGAATGCGAGTATAGGCGTTTGTACCATGTATTTGCTATACTTGACTCATCTCGTTTTAGTTCTGCTTGTAACAAATAGTCCTTCGCAGTCTATGGCGAGGGAATACACTTTATCTGTGACTATGAAGCAAAAAGAAGCCAAGTGACACATATAAAGGGTTGACTAAATGACTCTAGTTTGCATCCCACCCCTTTCCTTTCATGAGCACTGTAGTCTTACTTATTATGCTATGATGAGAGGATCTGAAATAAATAGGTATTCCTGTTTAACGGGGGGTTTATAAGGCAGAATAACCCTAATGGCAGTTTATCTTTATTGTACCAAAGCTGTCACTGGAAAACTGCGTGACATGACTGTTCAAAACTGTGACTAAAAAGCTGCACAATGTGAATATTAATAATCTCATATTAAAGATTAGAAAGTAAATTTTGTTGTCTTGTATCTTTGGTAAAAGAAATTATATGTTACTCCTTCAGTTTACTAAATAAATAAACATAAAACTTTAACTGTTTTGATTTTCATCAGGACCTGTATGAAGAAAAAAGCCAGTATTTTCCTCTTAGTGGTGCTCTACTTATGCAGCATATAAAGTACGGAAAATATATAATTGTGTTATGTTAGAACACTTAATCTATTAACTTTGATATTATAATATATTTCCCTGTTCAGCAATCAGGTCTTTTTAGCCTTTTATTAGCATTTTTTTAAAAGCATTTTTTTAAAAAAAGGAGTTTGGGGGTTGGCCTGGTGGCATAGTGGTTAAGTTCACGCGCTCCTTTGGTGGCCCAGGGTTCGCAAGTTTGGATCTCAGTGCTGAGCTAGCACTGCTCATCAAGCCACACTGTGGTAGGTGTCCCACATAAAGTAGAGGAAGATTGGCACAGATGTTAGCTCAAGGCCAGTCTTCCTCAAACAAAAAGAGGAAGATTGGCAACAGATGTTAGCTTCCTCACAAAAACAAGGGGAAAAAAGGAGTTTTATATATTGTTAGATATTATCTTTGAAAGAGTTGCATATATTTGTTATCCAATTTCTAAGGTGGTTTCTCAGTCTTCATCTTAGTTGACCTACCAGTGTATTTTGACATGGGTGATTTCTCTTTCCTCTTTGAAACAATTTCAGTATTTGGCTTCTAGGACACTATACCCTCCTGATTTCCTCCTGCCTTTCTGGCTACTTCTTCCCAGTCTCGTGTCCCCAACTTTTAAATGTTGGAGTACCCCAGGACTCAGGTTTCGGATCTCTTCTCTTTTCTACCTTCGCCTACTCCCTAGATTATTTCATCCAGATTATGGCTTTACCATCCATACGCTGATGGCTCCCAAATTTCTCTCTCTAGTCCAGATGTCTCCTCTGAGCTCCAGATTCAGATTCACTTGCCTGATATTTCCATTGGATGGCTAAAAGCCATCTCATACTTAACGTGTCCAAAACTGAGTGCTGATAGCCTTCCCAGCCACACCTAAACCAACTTCTTGTATGTTTGTTTCAGAAAGCGACAGCTCCATTCTTCCAGTTGCTCAGACCACACTCCTTGATCATTTCTTGACTCCTCTCTTACACATCCCCTATGAGGCCTATTATCTTTCTAATTTTATCTCCTGTTACTCTCCCTTGTGTTTCATGAGCACTTCTGCCTCATTGCCTTTGCACTTGAAGTTCCCTCTGCCTGTAAATGTTCTTCCCCCAGATATCCTCATGGCTAGCTGCCTCACTTCCTTTGAGTCTTTACTTAAAAATCACCTTCTATCTAAAATGTCAACTTCTCCCAACCCCCTGACATTTAATTCCTTTTACCTGCTTTTTTTGTCCTTCACACTTTTCACTATCTGATATACTCACTTATTTTGTTTATTATCTGCCAAATGTTAGCTCCATGATAGCAGAAATTTTTATCTGTCTTATCACTGTTATATTGCAAGTGCTTATAACTGTTTCTGGCATGTAATAGATAATGATTATGTGTTAAATGAAAAACTTTTTGAATAAGCTTTTTATTCTGCATGAAATTGAAAAAAATAAAATGGTAATTTTTCCATGTCAGGAAGCTTTAAAGAATAATCGATTATGTGGTTTTCGTAAACATTTAATTTTCACACATTATAGTTGTATGGGGTGTATTAGTTTGCTGGGGCTGCCGTAATGAATCCCATAGACTGGTGGCTTCAACAACAGAAATTTATTTTCTCACAGTTGTGGAAGCTGGAAGCCTAAGATCAAGGGGTCAGCGGGATTGATTTCTTCTGAGCCCTCTCTCCTTGGCTCCTGCATGCCATCTTTTCCCTTTGTCTTCACATGGTCTTTTCTCTGTTTCTGTCTGTATCTTAATCTCCTCTTATGATGGCACCAGGCATATTGAATTTTACCTAAAATGATCTCATTTTACCTTAATTACCTCTTCAAAGGCTCTATATCCAAATACAGTCACATTCTGAGGTACTGGAGGTTAGGACTTCAACAGATGAATTTTGAGGGGACACAATTCAGCCTGTAACATGGGGTCTTGTTTCAATAGTTAAACCATTTTACATAAATTAGATCACTCATAAAGTGCATTGTTCTGAAAGTTAAATGTTTCTCATAAGAGAATTTAAAATAATTTATTAAATTAAAACTAAAGTTTATGTAACTATATATACCTGATACACACACACATACAAACACCATTTGTTTGTACTTACTATAGATTAGGCATTATGCTGACTGTTTTAGACAGTTATCTTATTTAATCCTTACAGTCTTATAAGATAGATATTTCCTCATTTTATATATGCTGAAACTGAGATTCAAAGAGGCTTGGGTGCTCCCATAGAGGGTTGAGATTGGAACTCAGTTAATTAGATTTGTGTTCTTAACCATTGAATTATAGATGTTACAGACTAGTGCCATCTAATAGAAAGAACTGTCTGCACTGTCACAGTACAGTTGCCACTAGCCATGTACAATTATTAAGCTCTTGACATGTGGCTAGTGTAACTGAGAAACTGAAGTTTTAACTGTAGTTAATTAATTTAAATAGCCACATGTGGCTAGTAACTTACCATATTAGACAGTGTAGTTATAGAAGTTTAAGCTGTGAAAATCAAATGTATAACTTATGTGTAAGTAATCAAAGTACTTTTTTAAAACAGAAATGAGGTTTCCTGTGTTGTACTAGAAATCTTTTTTTTAATTTTAAAAAATAATACATGCACATGGTTTTATGCAAATAGTTCAAAAGAGGTTACAATGAACAATAAGTCTCCCTTTAAGCATAGACTCTCAGTTCCTCCCCCAAAGCAACTACTGTTTCTACTTTCTTTCTTCTCTTCCAGAAGTAATCTATAGATATACAAATAGAAACATCTTTTTAAAAAATACAAATAGGCATTTTTAAAACCAAATCATAATCTATAATTATTTAAAAGATGGAAAGCAAAAGATTTTTCAAACGCTAATTCATTTTATTTCACTGCTCATATTGTGTGGAATGAGGCAGATTGTACATAAGTGTGTTTCTGTTTTCTGGTGTGAGTCCTCATACTGTAAGAGATTTGAAATATATATGCCCCCAAATTTAAAGTTCAAATCTTCTTTACTTTTATTTTAACCTTGTAATATTTTTACTAGCCAGCAATTTAAGACCATGCATTCCAAATAGCTAACTATTTTTATATGTAATATTGGCATAATGAGAAATTATAGTTGTAGTGTTTATCTTAGATGATAGGTCAATGTTATATCCTACTTGATTACCACTTTTTATTAATACAGCCTGTCTTACTCATTATATAAGGATATTTACTATATAAAACTTATTAAAGCTTTATTATACTAGATTTATAACAATTGTGCAATATGATTCTCATAAACAAAAAATTGCTTTCTTTCCACTACAGAAAACTTGAGGATATTGTCTTTAGGAAGAAACAACATAAAGAACTTAAATGGACTGGTAGGTTGTTATTTATTAATTTTAAAAAGCATACACTTTTTCCTTAGTATACAAATAATACTTGTCCATTGCAGAAACTTTACAAAATAGGAAAGCAACTATAAAAAGTACCTAAAAAGCCACTGACAATTTAAATACTGCTAACATTTTGATTGACATCTTTCTTGCTTTTTTTTCTATTCTTCAATGGCTGTGTAGAGAATGAAATCATACTATACATATTGTTTTGCATCTCCCTTTTTTTTTTACTTAATATGTAAAGATCATTTTTCCATGTCATTCGTTCATTCAACAAAGCCATTCAATATATTTCTTGAATGCCTACTTTGCCAGGCACTGTTCTAGGCACTAGAGATACAGCAGAATATAAAATAAAGTCCTTTCTCTCATAGAACTTACATTACAGTGGCGAGAGACAGACCAGAAAATAATTGTATAATACATCAGGTGGTGATGAATGCAATGAAGAAAAACGAGGCGTATGAGAGAACATAGATTGATGGGAAGTCTTCTCTGGAAGTGAGGAGTGCAGGCTATCGAGCTGACAGAGGAGCAAGTGCTGCTGGCTGAGATGGGACAGCAAGTGCAGATGTCCTGAAACTGAAGCTGCATGGTCTGCTTGAGTAAGAGCAAAAGAGTTGAATGAAGGAAGGAGAATTGTCCTCAGTAAGGTTGAAGAGGGAGCCAGGAGCCAGGAGCCAGGCCACATCAGGCCTTATAGGTCTTAAGATTTTAGATTTTTTTCCAAGTGGTTTGAAAAGCCTTTGGAAGTTTTTGATCCGAGGATGTGCCTTCAGTTTTTAAAATAATTTTCTACCATATCCTTTTTTAATAACAGCATGATATTCTATTTTATTGATGTACCATAATTTATTTAAATCAGTTATTTATTATTCATTATTTCCAGTTGGGAGTTATTATAATAAATGCTGTTATGAATCTCCTTTTAGCTATATTATTGCATACATCTATGAATAATTCCTTGGATAAATTCTTTGAAATGGACTTGCTGGGTCAAAAGGTATGAATTTCTTTTAAAGTTTTTGTGACATATTATCAAGTTACCCTTCGGAAAGTTTGTAACAATTTATACTCTCACCAGTAATGGATGAGTGTTCCCATTTCCCCCTACCAACCTTTGGCATTTAAAAATTTTTTTTTTTTTCCTATGGGAAAAGAGAAGACTTTTTTTTTTAAGGTATGCTTTTTGATGAGAAAGATTGGCCCTGAGCTAGCATCTGTTGCCAGCCTTTTGTTTTTCCTTCTTCTCCTCCCCAAAGCACCCCCAGTACATAGTTGTATATTGCAGTTTTAGATCCTTCTAGTTGTGCTATATGGGACACTGCCTCAGCATGGCCCAATGAACGGTGCTACGTCTACGCCCAGGATCTGAACTCGTAAAACCCTGGGCTGCCAAAGCAGAGCGCGCAAACCCAACCACTCGGCCACAGGCCAGCCCCTTTCCTCTTTTTTTTTTTCTCCCCAAAGCCCCAGTACATAGGTTGTGTATCCTAGTTGTAAGTCATTATATGAACTTAACCACTACATGGCCAGGCCAGCCTCAAAATTTTTTAAGTTTTTGACAATGTATTCTATTTGTATATTTATTGGCCTTTGAATTTCCCTGCAAAGAAGTTGAGATGAAACAATATTGTAAAACCAGGCAATTTCAGGAAAGATGAAGCTGATTTCTTCTTCTTGTGTCTGTTCCCCAAAAGACAATCATTTTTTTAAAGTGTTTATTGTTAAGTAATTAATAAACATTCTGAAATTTATGACTCTAGCCGCCTTCCCTGCCTCCCAATAAGTCTAGTTTCTCCTTCCTAAGAGCCAGTGGGGCTGAAACTGCAGTGCTTGCCAATAATAACCTCCCAAGACCAGGCAGGCTAAATGGCCATTCCCCCATTACAGAAGCAGCTGCTATACCTGAATAGGAGTCAGTGTTCAGAGGTGCAATTCTGGATTATCTTAAATTTTCTGAATAATATTCCCACTTCTGTGTGTCTACTTACCCACAAAAAGTGTTATTAATAAATTTGTAAATGCTTGGAAATTCTTAGAGATTACGTTCTAGAGTAAAATAAAGTTTTCTCCCCTAAAACAATAACCAGTAGTTGAATTGTTTGCTTTCTAGTTAGAGATAATGAGTAAAACCCTTAATGTTCTGTAAAAAAATGTTTTTGTTTTTCTAAACCATTGGTAAATTTAAAGATATTTTGCCGTCTCTCTATTGTCTGAGCCTTAGATGGTAAAAAGTTCATCATTATTCATAATGGCTAAAATAATAAGTTGTAGTAAGAAAAATTCAGAATTTATTATACCTCTTACTAAACATTATTTACTTTGAATTATCTGTAAAGCAAGAGTTTGTAAATAAATGTACCCCATAATTTTTAGGATCAATAAGATAGATACATGATGTTCCCCCAGGTATTTATGGAACACCAGATTCTCAAGTATTGCTATAATATAAAAATGTAATATATACCTAGAAACCACAAAGAAATTGTGAATATAGGATTAAAGGCACGTATGGAGATATTATCCAGCTGAACCATCACTTGCTTAGAGCTCTTCACCTTCTATAGACTCCTATCAATTACACCCAACAGTTGGTTTTCTTTCCAGGATGTGTGTATGTGGGTGTGTGTGTATGTGTGTACATACACCATACATACACCAAAACCAACATTTTACTAGTCTGAAAGCTTTGCTACTTATGCCTAGACTAAAGAAAAATAAATCTGCCTAGGGATACAGGTGCTGGGCTTTAAGTAGGTTCACATACTAACTGATTTATTCATCTAGGCACACCAGCCTCATAGCATGGTTTAAGTAGCTGCCACAATAGGTTACAAATGACTACTCTAATATGTGAAACATGGAGTGTTAAATTGAAGGGAAGGGGTCTGTTTAAAACTACTTAGGAAAACTGACTGTTAAGGTACATTATAACCCCATTCGTACTTATGATCTGGCCTCTGCCTTCCTTTCAGATCATTTCACATTACTCTTCTTCCTAGTCGGTAATCTTGAGCCAGTGGCATTCTTGTTCTTCCTTGAACATGCCAAGTCCATTCCCACTTGAGGACCTTTTTACTTGCTGCTTCCTCTGCCACAGAAACTCTGTCACCCTGCATTTCCACATTACTGGCTCCTTCCTAACCTTCACACTTGAGCTCAGATGTCAACCCCTCAAAAGTGACCCGACTACCTGATATCTAAAGCAGCCCTCTAGGCAATAGCTCTTACCACTTACAATTTTTTTCATCTTTCTTGTTATTATCTGAAATTCTTATTTGTTTGTTCTCTCTCCCTCTCTCTGTTTCTTTCTCTCTCTCACACACACGCGAATCCTAAAGAGCACGTCAGTTTTGTTCATCAGCGTCTACATTAGTGCTTGATACATGTAGTAGACACTCTATAAATATTTATTGAGTGACTTAATGTATGTTAACTAATTCTAAAAACTATTAGGCTAAATTTTTAATTCTAAGAGTAATATATGTTAATTGTAAAAACAAATCAAGCAATTCATAAATGTATGAAATATACTAAGTCTTTCCTATTTCTACCAACCTCCCCAACTCCTTAAGGTAACAGAGATAATATTGTTTTGTATCTTTAAAATTTTTTTCTGTGCACATACAAATAGATATCTGTGTGTGTGCTTGTGCGTGCATGTGTGTGTATGCATATATATATGTTAAATATGTTTGCACTGATAATATACAAGGCATATTTTTTCTGCTTTTTCATCCAATGATATATCAGGAAAATCCTTCCTTGTCAAAACATGCAAATTTAATGCATTTTTTAAAAATAGCTGTATGGTTTTCCACTGTCACACTGTAGCAGCTGTCTGTTGCTGTGATGCTGAAAGCTATGCCACTGGTGTTTCAAATATCATCAGGGTCACCCATGGTGGGCAGGTTTCAGTGGACCTTCCAGACTAAGACAGACTCGGAAGAAGGACTTGGCCACCCACTTCCAAACAAATTGGCCCTGAAAACCCCATGAATAGCAGTGGAGCACCGTCTAGTATAGCACCAGAAGGTGAGAGGATGATGCAAAAAAAGACTGGCAGGGTTCCACTGTGCTGTACACAGTGTCACTAGGAGTCAAAATCGACTCGATGGCACTAACAGCAACAAATAGTTTTCCACAGTATCAGTATACATCAATGTTTTTAACTGTTCCTATACTACTGAGCATTTAGATTATTTCCAGCAACTTTCTAAAGGAAGGGATATCTCTTTTTTTTTTTCTTTGCTGTTACAAATCTTGATGCAGTCAACATCTTTGCACATATATCCTTCAGCAGTTATTTGAGTATTTACATAGGCTAGATTCCTAAAAGTGGAAGTGCTGAGGATATTTTTGTGTGTTTAAATTTTTTATAGGTACCTCAAATTGCTGCCACAATGCTTATGCCAGTTTCTACTTCTGTCAATGGTATATTTGGTGGGGATTATCTCCTCCACCCTCAACATCCCTAAGTGTTATCCATGTTTTTAATATTCGCCAATATGATAGGTAAAAATGGAGCATTGTGTTGTTTTAATCTGTATTCTCTAGTTAGTTGTGATTTCAAACATCTCTTTTATATACTTATTAGTTCTGTATGTTTCTTCTTTTGGAAATTGGCCAAACATATTTTTTACCCATTTTCCTACTTGCTTTATCTTTTTCTTATTGAATTCTAGTCACTCTTCAATATTCCTAATAATTATCCATTATTGAGAATGTTATTATTATTGTTGTTGCAGTTAACATTTAACTATGTAGCAGACTCTTTACATGCATTATGTCATTTAAAACTTACAACAAGTAGATAATGTCCTCATTTTACGATAAAGAAACTGAGGCTTAGGTAGTTGTTTCAACTGCCCAAGTACAGTGAATGGCTTTCTTAAACACTTGCTGAGATGGCCAGTTTGTCATTAGCTATCACGGTCTTCAATGTGTATTCACTTTGTCTCAACTATTCTCTATGTAGGAGTCTTTCACACTCACATACGTGAACAAAGACAGTGAGCCAAGTATGTTCATTGCAACATAGCTTGTATTAGAGATGGCAACAACTAAGTGTCTATCAGTAGTAGACTAGCTAAATAAATAAATAATATACATGGGGGGAAATGAGGTAGGACTTAACTGTATGTGCTTAAATGGAGTAATTTTCAAGATATATTGTTAAGTGAAAAAAAGCAAAATGGATTTTGCTATGTGCATGTATGTGCATAGGATATTTCTGGTGATAGCTGTTACCTCTGGGGAAGGGAAGAGGTGTGGGGTGAGAAGGAGACTTGTCTTTTTATACTTGTTTGTACTGTTTGATTTTTTTTTCATTATCTTGTATGTTACTCACTAAATTTAAAAAAACTAATGCTTCCCAACCCAAAAAAATACAAAGTATTTGTATACTCATGTTCATAGCAGCATTATTCACAATAGCCAAAAAGTGGAAGCAACACAAATGTCCATCTAGGGATGAATAGATAACCAAACAAAAAAGAAGGTGATGAAGGAGAGGAGGACAGGAGGGAATAGGAGTCAAGAGGCAGAGGACTTAGCCAAGGTGGTCAAATCCAGGCAAGCTGATTGCAGACTCCTCACTACACTTTAATGCAGATAGTTTTCAGAATTATTAAATGTATTTTCTCTTAGTTTGTCACTTGTCTTCTTACTTTATTCATAGTTGCCATATGGAGTTTTAAATTTTTTATTTGTCTCACCTTATGACTTATGTGTTTTGTATCTTATACGGAAGGTCTTTGCTTTTAAGTTATAAAAATAGTCTTATATTTTCTTCTAGTACTTCTATAGTATTTTTAAGTATAAATTTTTAAAGTTTATACCTTTAATCCATCTGGAGTTTATTTTTACATGTTTCATGAAGCAGGTATCAAACTTTATTTTTTTCCTCCAAATGGTTTGCCATATATTGAAAAGTCCCCTTTTCCCTCTGTTTGGAAATGCCACCTACTCTTGTACGTGCATGTGTAGGTTCCTGGATGGTCAAGTTTCTTTCTGTTTGTGGTTTTACCTATATATTCCAGCTTCAATATCATGCTACCTTAATTTTCATTAGCTTTATGGGTTTGTTTTTTTTTTTTTTGAGGAAGATCAGCCCTGAGCTAACATCTGTCGACAATCCTCCTCTTTTTGCTGAGGAAGACTGGCCCTGAGCTAAGATCCGGGCCTATCTTCCTGTACTTTATATGTGGGACGCCTACCACAGCATGGCTTGCCAAGCGGTGCCATGTCCGCACCCGGGATCCAAACCGGCGAACCCTGGGCCACTGAAGTGGAACATGCGAACTTAACGGCTGCGCCACCGGGCCAGTCCCTAGCTTTATGTTTTGATACCTCTTGGGACAAGTCCTCTCTCCTTGTTAAAAATGTTTGAGGCTTTTATTGGACATTTACTCTTGAAGAGAAACTTGAAAATCAGCTTATCAAATTCATAAAAATAAATTCCCATTGGAAGTCTTAGAATTGTATTGAATTCATATATTGATTTGGAGAGAATTGATATCTTTATAAAATGAGTTTTCCCTTACAGGCAGATTTATTCAGATTTTTTATGTCTTTCAGTAGGATTTTATAGTTTTAATTCCTATAAGGCCTTGAACATTTCTCATACGAAAAGGTATTGCTAGGAAATTTATAATGTTTTGTTGCTATGATGAATGAGGTGATTTCTCTCTACTGACTTCCTGTTTATAAAATAAAAGCTATTTATTTTTGTATATTTGTCTTGTAATAAACCACATACAAGCAGTTCTTAACTGTTTACAGGTCAGGTTCTTAACTGTTTATAGGTCAGTATGTTATCTCAATTCATTACTTTATATACAAAGCAATCATAACAATAATAATGCATCATTTTGTGTGGTTCAAAATAGAGATTTTACAGCACTCCTTTAAGCCCTTCCAACTCCTGCAACCATCAACATGATCCTGTTCACAGAACAGATACTTACTTTTTTGTTTTCAGTACTCATTATGGTTTGCTGACCTCAAAGAATCATAAACTTTAATAGCTGAAAGGGACCTTAGAGAACTTCTTGTCCAATCTCCTCATTTCTTTTTCCATTTTTTTATTGTGGTAAAATACACATAATATAAAATTTACCATGGTAACCATTTTTAAGTGTACAGTTCAGTGGTATTAAGTATATTAGCATTATTGTACAACCATCACAACCATCCGTCTCCAGAATTGTTCTCATCTTATAAAACTGAACTTCTGTACACATTAAACAATAACTTCCCATTGTTCCCTCCCCCCAGCTCTCACAACCACCGTTCTACTTTCTGTCTCTATGAATCTGACTACTCTTAGATACCTCTTATACATGGAATCATACAGTATTTGTCTTTTTGTGACTGGCTTATTTCACTTAGCATAATTCTTCAGGGTTCATCCATGTTGTAGCGTGTGTCAGAATTTCTTTTGGTTTTAGAATGAATAATATTTTATTGTATATCTATATATATATATAAATGTATACCGTATTTTGTTTATCCGTTCATCTGTGACAGGCACTTGAGTCGTTTCCATCTTTTGTCTATTGTTAATAACGCTGCTATGAACATGAGTATCCAAATATCTCTTTTAAACTCTGCTCTCACTTCTTCTGGATACATGCCAAGAAGTGGGGGTTGCTGGATCATACGTTGTTAATTTTTGGAAGAACCACCAAACTGTTTTCCATAGCATCTGCACCATTTTCTGTTCCCACCAGCAGTGTACAGGGTTCCGATTTCTCCCTATCCTTGACAACACTTGTTATTTTCTGTTCGTTTGATTGTAGCCATCCTAATGGGTGTAAGGTGGTATCTCATTGTGCCAACCTCCTCATTTTACAGATTAAGAAACTAAGAAGAGAAATTATTTGTTCACATAGAGAAGCAGACCAGTTTGCTAAATGCCTGTTCACTCAAGGTCCAGTTCTCCAAAGGACTAGTTTATTGAATGGCAGATTTCGCTGAATTGATTCACACAAACTTAGCCTGGTTTTACTGATTGATATTCACCAGATTGCTTCACCAAAATCTTGTCTTTATTACCTGCTTACAAATATATAGAAAATTGTGTTGCTTGGGATGGTTTCAACACCCTTTGCAATTTTCTTTAAGATTTTAGTCTTAATTTTACTGCAGCTGTTTCATCTCAGCTGTTGGATTTGTCAGTCCATCTTTGTAGAATGTGAGTTTCCTATTTTAGACACTGATCACTTCTTAGATGATTAAAACCCATAAAAAGTAATCTAATTGAGCTGATTAGCAAATCTTTATATTCATGGAAGTACAGAAGACAGTGGAACAGCTTGAGAATGTTTTGAAAGACAGAACTACGCCCTGGGTATCCAAAATCTGTGCAACATTTGTAAGTCAATATACATAAGAAAATCTCATTCTGCAAAGTCCTATTCCCAAAGAAAGTCCAAAAATGCACTGAAATTTGGTTACGGCAAAACAGCTCCATTGAAATGGCTGAAAGCTAAACTAAAACTAAATTAATGCATCAAATGAGTGAACAAAGCATCACAGACATCTTCAAAAGTTATCCCATCTAAAGATCCTTCTAGCCAATCCTCTCTAAAATGGATTGTTATCATTTTTAAGTAGTTAATTTTTTAGTAAATCAGTAAAAGAGTCAATTCAGCAAATGGCTATTTGGAGAATTGATCAATTGGCTATGTAAAAATTGACCAAGAGTCCTCATCTGCACATGTAGAATGAGACTAAATAAGTGGCAGAACCCAGAATTGAGCCTAAATCTTCTAATCAGTATTTAATCAGTATTTTTTCTGCTATCTCACAGTTTCTAAATTGGAGAAATGAGATGGATGGGGATGCAGTGCAATGAATATGTATGCGATAAAGTTTAAATTATCTGAAGCCTTATTCCCCTCTTCTGAAAGATATATATGATATACTAATTAGATCCTTTGGGAGATTATATTAGAATAATAGCTGAGGGCGTTTGGTGAAATCATGAAGTTCTGATATAAGAGTGCCAGGACGGACTGATTTAAACGTTTCTGTTACTTTGAAACTGCTGTTTCTTCTACCCAGAAAGCTGAAACTAAGATGAGTCGTGGGAGTTGGAATGGCACACAGAAATAACTCAGGCCACTGCATTCTCAGCTTTTTGCCTTGGTTCCACCAGAATGGAAAATCCCTTAAGGATCTTTATCCAGGGAACATTTATTCTGTCTATATTCTCTGAAGGGGCAGTTACCAGGACGTAGACCTGGGCCTCACATTCTAGACATTACCGTGTGGATGTAGGTAAATTTTTTAGGTTAAGAGGGGATTGAGCATTTAATTGATCCTGCCTAGTATTTTTTTGTTTTTTAAGGAAGAAATAATCACTACATTTATGCCTGTAAAAGAAGGAAAAGTCTTTGTGCCGCCATTGATTATGTCTAGCATTTAAGAGAATGATATAATTTTTATACTATAATGGAAAAACTGTGCATTTTAAACTGAATTTTATACATCAAAAAAATAAGATTAATTGATGGATAGATAGATGGACAGACATGTGGTAGGAAAAGGATAGTAAAATGTTCAATAGTAGAAATCTGGGTAGTGGATATATGGATATTTACTATAAAATCCTTTTGACTTTTTTATGTTTGTAAGTTTCCATAATAAATATTTTTTTAAAACCCTGAATTTTAGACCTAGCTCCACTATTTAATAACATTGTAATCTTAGAAAAAGCCCTTAATCTCTCTATAATAGAAATAAAATTTTTGCTTTGCCCATCTTAAATATTATAAGGATCAAATAATATAATGTAGAGGGAAGTAATTTGAAAACTATACCATTCAATAAAAGTGATAAAATAGTGCTATTATTTCCCCTCTTGGTGATTTCAATAGCTATTCTTAGTTCAGATCAGTTTGGAGAGAGGAAGAGAATGTTCTACTTGGCTTTCTTAATGAGAAAAAACTCCCACACAGCCTTCAGCTCTCCTGCCAGTGGACAGGTGGGTCTCAGTTCTCTCTGAAGGCCATCGTCTTTATCTTTATAAGGAAGAGGCAGAAGGAAAAGCTTAAAAATAAGCATGTAAATCAGATTGCTTTCTTTTTCAGGAAGCCGTCGGGGACACATTAGAAGAACTGTGGATCTCCTACAATTTTATTGAGAAGTTGAAAGGGATCCATGTAATGAAGAAACTGAAGATTCTCTACATGTCTAATAACCTGGTGAAGGACTGGGGTAAGCTGAGGCTTGCTAACCTTCTACCTCCTGTCTATAGGAAATAGCCCATAGGGGACAGGAGGCAAAATGGGGACTTTTTTTTCTAAGCACAGAGGCAAATAGCTGTAGGAGTTCCTGTATTTCAGCTCAGCGCTTGAAATTTAAATTTAAATATTTACTTGGAATGATTATAATGGAATAGATCCTGGTCATGTTAATCATGAAAAAAATTTAAATTATCAAAGGCTGAAAGGAATCAGTTGAAATTTAATAATTCTTGGATGGAAGACCTTTTTGACGTCTCTGTTGCTTTGCTTTTTTATTGTACATTATCCATTCAGCATTTACTAAAACCCTACTATGTGCCGTGAGCTATGCCAGGCTCTTGAGATACATAGTTGAATAGGACACTATTCCTGCCCTCACAGAGTTCACAGCTTAGTGGGGAAGATTAGTTCATAAGGGAATAATTATGAAACTGATAAGTTCTGCAATAGAGGTTTGAATGAGTTGCTTTAAGAATTAAAGGTGAGGGGCGGGCCCCGTGGCCGAGTGGTTAAGTTCGCGCACTCCGCTTCGGCGGCCCAGGGTTTCACTGGTTCAGATCCTGGGCGCGGACGTGGCACCACTTGTCAGGCCGTGCTGAGGCAGCGTCCCACATGCCACAACTAGAAGGACCCACAACTAAAATATGCAACTATGTACTGGGGGGATTTGGAGAGAAAAAGCAGGAAAAAAAAGAAGAAGATTGGCAACAGTTGTTAGCTCAGGTGCCAATCTTTAAAAAAAAAAAAAAGAATTAAAGGTGAGGGAATGCGCAGAGACAAAAGCAGTTTAGCCTAGCGCATACTGCTGCAGTACGACAGAGAGAAGACCTGTCACTGCTCATTGATGTGCTGCTCTTTTGATTCTGAACCTTAGCTCCTCTTCTTATCCCATCCTTAGGCTGGCAAAGGTAGAAGTATGTTTTCTTTTTCCCTCCCCTTTCCATGTATCTTCAGAGAATGACTTCATATGGTTTAGCTTCCCTCACTTCCTTGAAAATCTTAAAAAGTGAATTGTTCTGATTAGTCACAAGCCGAGAACTAGTGATATTGGAATTCAACCCCCAAAATCGTAATAGTGAAACTTGCCATTTTAATATGGAATGTATTCTTTGTACTTGTAGCTGAATTTGTAAAGCTAGCAGAACTGCCCTGCCTGGAAGACCTGGTGTTTGTAGGCAATCCCTTGGAAGAGAAACATTCTTCTGAGGGCAACTGGATTGAAGAGGCAACCAAGAGAGTGCCCAAACTGAAAAAGCTGGACGGTGAGTGACTCGGAACCAGCTTGGAAATGTTTTCTAGCCATAAGAGTTGAATTTGTGACATGGAATCTTGAAAAGGAGTAAAACTAAAGAAAATGATAGGTTGTCTCTAATCTCCAAGGCCACTTCTGTTCACAGGAAATTTGATGGTCTGGGTTTGGGCCAGGACCCAAAGAAGGAAAACTCCTAGGATATTTAGACTGGTATAAGATCATCTGTAGACCAAAAGCTTACAAGAAAACTGGGTTTATTCTCAAGTCACAAAGGTATTATTTTGCAGAATAATTAGACATAAATGATAAGCAGTTGCTTTTTCACAACTGGATCAAAATTGTAGTGTTCTCTGTCACCCTCTTCCCCAGTTTTAATTATCCAATATCTAAGATAGGTGTCAATGTCAGTAGCTATCCCTGATTGACTGGGTTCAAGTCCCACTTCTACCGCTTCATAGCTTTTTGTCGTTGTGCTAGTTAATCTCACCAAACCTTGTTCTTTTGTAATCTAAAAACTGGAAATGATAATAGTCACAGACTTCTCTGGGTCCTGCCTCCTCCCAGTGGTGCTATCAGGAAGCCAGGCCAGGATTCCAACTGTTCCAGAACCCACAGACTTCCCTCTTTTCTGCCAGCCCAGGGCAATATCTTTCTAGTCCAAGGAGAATTACTATCCCCCTGCTTCTTTGCCACATCTTTCTGCATTTTCTCAGAAACTATCTTCTCAGTGATCTTCTTAGGCTTTTCAAAGACCAAAGCCAATAAGTCTTGATGGTCTGTTTCTGCTTTCCACACTGTCCCTGAAGCAATGAAGCACAGAGCCGACTAGCCTACCTGATTGAATGCGGGAAAGGAAGATATTTAGAAGAAACAAATAAGTAATATCCAGCTACATTATAATCATCATCATCATCATGATACCATGTACCAAATGCATGTTTTCCTCATTGTCTTCATCACCGAACTCATACAATATTCACATTCAAAACAAAAGGACCTAGTCGTCTATGATTGAAGCTTCCTTGTCCCTCAACTCTTCTCTCCCCTGCTCACCACCTCTCCTGCCCTACCATTCTATCCTTCCTATTCTGTGTCTCTTCTTTACCACCTCTATCTAAAGCTCAGTGTTCAACCCTTTTATCCACCTGAGCTTACTATGGCGGTTGTTCTTAAATGGGGCTACATCCCTGTGGAGGGAAATTTCAGATCTCTGGGGAAAGAGTGAAAGAGGTCTATAGTGTGAAGAAGTTTTACAGGGGATTCTGATATGCCTCCCTGGAAGAGATGTGCTCATCTCTCCTCCAATTGAGAATTATTGATGTCAAAGTCTCTTTTCCTACACCAAAAAACTTTAACGGCTTGATTGAGGTGTAATTCACATACAATTAACTGCACGTATTTAAAGTGTATAATCTGATATGTTTTGACGTACATATATACCTCTGAAATCATCCTCACAATTAAGATAGTGAACATGTGATAGTGACTTTAGTTAACAATACTGTATTGTATACTTGAAAGTTTCTAAGAGAGTAGACCTTGAGAGTTCTCACCACACACACACAAAAAGGTGACATGAGGTGATGGATGTGCTAACCTTATTGTAGTAAGCATTTCATAATATATATGTATTTCAAATCATCACATTTACACCTTAACCTTACACAATGTTATATGTCAATCATATCTTAATAAAGCCAGGTAAATAAAGATAATGGACATATACATAACCCCCAAAAGTTTCCCTGTGCCTCTTTGTAATCCTTCCCACCTGCTGCTTGCCCTGTCCCTCCCAGGGCAATCCCTGATCTGCTTTTGGTCCCTATGGCTTAGTTTGTATTTTCTAGAGTTTTATATAAATGGAATCATGCAGAATGTTCCCCTTTTTTCTCTCTGGATACACACCTAGGGATAAAATGACAAAGACAGTAAATTACCTCTTGTGGGGAGGTACAGGAATAATCAGGAAGAGGCAAACAGGTTTCTAAGATACTGGTAATGTTCTATTTCCTAAATTGGGTGATGGGTATACAAGCATTGGTTTTGTTACTCTTTAAATTGTTTATTTTGTATTTGTACGAACGAATATTTCACAATTTTAAAAACTAGAAAAAAGAGACATTAGAGTCTTAGACTTCAGCCTTTTTGTATTCACCTTTGGTTGGACTCTAGAAGTCATTTGAATCATTTGTATTTATGTCCTTCAGGATTGTACACAGGAAGTGAACTCCTTCCCTTAAGAATGGAGCAGAACCTATCATGTAGACCCTGAATAGACCAAGCCACATTTTAGCCTTTTGGACCAAACATTGACCTCAGGCCAATTTGAACAGCCCCTAGAAGTGGGATAGACCAGAACAGAGATGGCTACAGCAGCTAACTTGCCTATTTTTGCTCCTCTTCTGTTGCTTATAAGCAAAACTGAGGGATCTGAAAAAGCTAAAATGAAAAAGCTAGACTATACCAAATTATAGTGGGCTGTAGAGCAACTCTCCTGCCAGATGGTCATATAACTTGGTATAACCACTTTGGAAAACGGGCGTTATCTACAAAAGCTCTACATACACATTCCTGATTGTTGTTAGTGCTGTCAAGTTGCTTCTGACTCCTAGTGCCCCTGTGTACAGCAGAGCAGAATACTGCCTGGTCTTTTTGCACTGCTGCTTTTCATAGTGTTTTCATGGCCAATTTTTTCAGAAGTGGGTGGCCAGGTCCTTCTTCCTAGTCTGTGTTGGTCTGGAAGCTCCGCTGAAACCTGTCCACCGTGGGTGATCCTGCTGGTATTTGAAATACTGATGACATGGCTTTCAGCATCCCAGCAACACACAGCCGCCAGTATAACAACTAGCGGGTGGGTGGTCTGGTTCCCTGACTGGAAAACAAACCAGGGCTGCTGGGGTAAGAGCACCGAATCTTAACCACTAGACCACCAGGCTGGCACATATCTCTTATGACCCAGCAATTTTTCTCCAAGCTGTATGCCCAAAAGAAAAGGATATGTTTGTTTACCAAAAGACAGGTATGAGAATTTCATAGCAGCACTATTTTAATAGCCATAAATTAGAAACAACCCAAATGCTCATCAACAATAGAATAAATAAATTATGACATTTCATACAATGAAACATTATAGAAATGAATAAACTACAACTTCACACAACATAGATAAATCATACAAACATAGTGTTGAGCAAAAGAAGCCAGATGCAGAGTGCATACTTTATCATTCCCTTCATATCAATTTCAAAAACAGGGAAAATAACCTATGGTGTTAGACATTAGGACAGAGTATATGTTTTGTAGGGGGATAGTGACTGGAAGGGGGTCTGAGGAAGTTTTGGGGTTTCTGATAATGTTTTCCTAATCTGGGTGCTGATTACCAGATATGTTCACTTTATTTACTTTTATCAATCTGTACACATATAATTTATGCACTTTGTGTGTATATTATCCTTCAATAAAACATTCTCCCCCCGCAAACATGCTGTGGGGAGAACAGAGATGTAAAATTCTGCCCCTGCCATACAGACCGTGAATGTTCATTTAGAAAGGATCACAGAGGAAGAGGCACTGGAGTGGATTCTTGATGAAGGGCAGGGTTTAGGTGGCACGAGAGATGGGAGGGCGTTCCAAAATGGAGGAACTTTGTTCAGCAAGAGTCCAGAGGTAAGAACGTGCAATATGAGTTTGGGAGACAGTGAGTTGATCAGTTTAGCTGGAGTGGAAGGTGACTAGCTGAAGAGTTAAGACTGAATAGTTGTTTGGGGTCGGATTGTGGGCAGGATTCAAATGCCAGAGCTCAGAAGATGGGTGGCCCTTGACCCAGTGAGAGCCTGCAGATTTGTTTTGTTTTCTGTGCTTTGGTTCTTTGGATTTTTTTTCCAGTTTATCCCTAATGTTTAATATTTGGGGAAGTAACATAAAAATTCAGATTTCTGGAAACACTGGGTTGCATATTTTATTGTGAAAAATGAAGAATATTTCTTTGTGTTTAACATACAAAGTTTTTTTAGTGTGTATAGGGCTTTATTTTTCTGCCTGGCACCTGTAGGCATTTTTATTTGCAATTCTGCATTTGAGAAGCCAAATATTCATAAGTGCTTACATTAATCCATTTCAGAATTCTCCTCAGAGGCTTTTTGGATAATTTGAAATTAAAGAGATTATTTATGAATTTTTATTTTTTTATTTTTATTTTTTTGGTGAGAAAGATTGGCCCTGAGCTAACACCTGTTGCCAACCTTCTTCTTTTTGCTTGAGGAAGATTGTTGCTGAGCTAACATCTGTGCCAGTCCTCCTCCATTTCGTATGTGGGATACTGCCATAGCATAGCTTGATGAGCGATGTGTGGGTCGGTGCACAGGATCCGAACCCATGAACCCCAGGCCGCTGAAACAGAATTCACGAACCTAACTACTACACCATGGGACCTGCCCCACAAAATTTTTTTATTTTTATGGCATACTTCACAGCATCTCAGAGCTTCTCAGGTTAACAGGAAAATATTTCATTTAGAATTTTAAGAATCTGTTGCAAATGACCAGAAATAATTTTCTTTTTCATTTTAGGTACCCCAGTAATTAAAGAAGATGAGGAAGAAGATAACTAACACCACGTTTTCTGCTTTATGTTAACTTATTTAAATGTCGTAAGAACAATAGATAAGTTTTGTATAATTGTCTATTTTAAAGATTCTGTGTGGGCAAAACATTCTTAAGATAAAACAAATCTCTCATTCTTATCTATTTTTTTCTTAACCTCTTCAATGTTCCTCCCCCAGAACGGTAACCTCAACTCTGTATATTCTAGTCCTCTTCTTAGAAACTACAAACTTCCAATTTTTGTCTTCAGTCCCAATTATGTACTTCGTGGCCCCGTCCACTGCAACCTATATAGACCAGTCATTTTTAACAACAAAGGAACAAATGTGGTTCTTTATTCAGTTTGTTTAGCTTTCTTTCAGGCCAGACATTTAAATATATATACTTAACTTTTGAATCTGTAGACCATCTTTCCTGAAGGTCCATCTCCTTATGACTCAGAAGCACAAGTGTGTCGTGCCTGTGGTTCAGAAGGCAGCATGGTGATGGGAAGTGTTCCTCTTAGAAATACAGCAGCAGCCCTGGAACCAAGACTCCCAAGTTCAGTTGGAAAAGTTATGGTGAAAAAAGGAAAATTAACATCTTGGAGGCCTTATAGCCCATGTTACATTTACCTATTTGTTTTTCCAAAAATATGTGGATTGTCAACTGGGATTTAGGT
This sequence comes from Equus przewalskii, assembly GCF_037783145.1. NCBI lineage: Eukaryota > Metazoa > Chordata > Mammalia > Perissodactyla > Equidae > Equus > Equus przewalskii. The sequence goes on from NC_091855.1 coordinate 18,882,783, forward strand.
TGCGTTTACATGTTTGGCCACTTGAGTCACTGTGCACAGTCAGTCATTCTGTGATTTAGGTCAGTGGTTAAAATGACTGTCATGATCATTCCTTTGACCAATACTGTGGCCATCTTACTCATGTGGACCTGACCTTAGGCACACTTTTTGGTTTATAGTTCCTTATGTGTTGTATGAGGAAATATATATAAGCAGTAGTTATGTTTGAATTCCTAGCCTAAATGTTGGCCATTCATGTATGTCAAAATTTGCCCTGATAATTAACTTTGGTCTGTTGACCATCATGTTGGGAGAAGTGATTGTTATAAGGGTATAGAACTTAAAGACTGAATTTGGTACCTTTCAATAAATGAAATTTAGTATTTCAAAATATACTTTTAGAAAAGTTTTAAATTAAACAGCTCTTAAAATGGCTTATGTAAGTGGTTGTGAAGGGAAAAGAGAAGAGGTGTTTTCATTACGGGATCCCAGACAAATGACAATTTTTTGAAGATTGCCTCCTCTGTAAAGCATTGTAGGTGATTTAGCCTCAAAATTGCAAAGCAATAGTTGGATGCAGAGCTTAGAATTTATCATATAAGAAAAAAAATTATTCTTGAAAAGTGCAAGATATGGCAGTCAGTAACGAGATGAAGCCCATAGCAGGCCCTGACGGAAGCGCTGATAGATTGCAGAAAGAAGTCAGAGGCCTCTGCCAGTATGTGCCTCAAGTCCCTCGGTCGGAGACGCTGATTCTTGTTTCCCTATTTTCTTGTATAAAGTCAAAGAGGGGAGTCATTTTTAAAAAGTGATTGCGTAAGTAGTCCTGAATTTCAGAAGTTCTTAGCTATCATTTAAGCAGGAATTACGTGATTTCTCTGAGTCACTCTGATCAAAAGGGATCACTGCTTCGACAATCAATTCTAAATACAAACAACAGGAGGGAAAATTAGTCCCACACTTTTTAGCTTCCTTTCAACTCTTTCTTACAATCTGATAGGAAGAAATCTTTACTCTGACTGGCTTCTACAAAAGCTTCTGGGTATTTCTTTTGTGAGCCAGAGGCAATGAGCAGTCCCCTCAGTGATGTTGAAGGCCCATAAGCTAAGAGGGAAGAAGATCTTCTTTACTTGTAGTTTGCACTTCATCTAGTGGGCATCTAAGCCATATTGCTATATATGGGTATATTTTCTAAAAGTTATTCTGGAAGTGAATATGGTAGTAGAGAATGGATGACTTCATATTGAATTTATTTGTAAAATGGCTTACAGTGTTGGTGTTTGTTTTTCCTGAATTCTGTAATATAGAAACTAAGTTTCTTTCTCCTTGTTTCTTTTCTTTTCCTTTTTTTTTTTTTTTTTTTTGCTGAGGAAGATTAGCCCTGAGCTAACATCTGTGCCAGTCTTCCTCCACTTTATATGTGGGTCACTGCCATAGCATGGCTGACAAGTGGTGTAGATCTGTGCCTGGGATCCAAAGCCATGAACCCAGGCCACCAAATTGGAGCACACTGAACTTTAACTGCTACACCATGGGGCTGGCCTTTCTCCTTGTTTTTTGATATCTTTTAATTACTGGTAGGTCTCAGAGAAATATAAGGAGCTTGTCTGTGTTTATTTCACACAAAATTTATACTCAGTTCCACTCAGCAAATATTTGAATGACTTCTATGCGTCCATTTCTTGGTATTGAAGCCAGAATCCATGCCATTAGAAAATGGAAAATAGGGTATATGAATAAGTTGAGAATATTCTCTCAAATCATTCCTTAAATCATCCTTTACTGCTGCAAATTTAACTGATATTAAATGCCTTTGTTTTATGCTTCTTGGATTCGATATTTGACCTACTTGGAATGGGTTCTCTCCGTGCTCCTGGTTTAAAGCATTATGCCATTTTAATGGCTCGTTTAAATTTCTTCTATTTTTATAATGATGGTAGAGCTCTGGAGTCAGCCCAGTATTTTAATTTTTTACAGAAAATTTGATTTCAGTTGGCCAAGGAATCAAACTTTTCTATGTTCCCTAACTCTAAGCTTATGGCTGTGTTACCTGGTGAGGCCTTGAAAGGTTTTTTTGTTCTCTGTTAATAGAAGTTTGTTCCTTTAAACCAGAATTTCTCAACCCTGGCACTGTTAACATTTTGGGCTGGATAATGTTGGGGGGGGTGCTGTCCTGTGTATTAATAGAATGTTTAGCAGCATCTCTGGCTTCTACTCACGAGATGCCAATAGAACATCTTCCCCAATTGTGACAACCAAAATGTCTTCAGACATTGCCATCTGTCCCCTGTGGCGGAGGAGTGAGAACAAATTCGCCTGTGGTTGAGAGCCAAGCCAGTGCTCTAAACCAGCATTCCTTTGTCCAGGTCCATTTGCCTCCACTCTGTAGCCATGTGCTACCTGAGTCGTTGTGTGAGAGAAGGGGATGTATTTAATAATCATGGATGGAAGGAGATGGTCACTAATGTTTCCCTTTTTTGTAGTGCTCATTTTAACAGTTTCCACATAACATTAGAATCTCAGGGCTGGAAGGTTCAACTTATTTTTTTCTCAACTTTTCTTTCTTAACATTCTTGTTTATCTTAGGACAGTGATTATTAACCTACCTCTCTCTTACTATCAACAGAATCTAACTTTATGATAGATTTTTCTTTCTCTCTAAAGTTTAACGTTTGGAGTGTACTTTAGAAAATGGGTCATCATTCTTCAAGTGCTCATTCATTGTCCAATAATGCATGTAAATTTGCAGACTGTAGCCATCATTAAATATTAAAAAATACTGTATAAAATTTAGTCATCATATATGAAAGTTAGCTGGTGTAGACACCAATTTTTTATGTGATCGGAAGTATGTCTGGTCATGATAACTGGTCAATAACTTGATATGGTTAGTGGATCCATTCCACAAATAGAGGTGGTGTAAGACACTTAAATGTGGTTCCTGGGTGGAAAGAGAAATTTTGACTTGAATAGGTACTTCTGCTGATCCCTTTCACTGGTGGTCTGAAGTAGAATAAGGAGAAATAAGAAGATACTCTTAATTGTTGACTTATTCTCAGAATTGGTGACGGGTAAGTAGAGTTGAAGGTAGTTATCTTTGTGGCCCAGAATCTTCCACTTGGATTTTTCTTAGGGCTAAATAGAAAAAGTGTAGGGCCTAGGAAGGTTGGATTTAACCATTAACTTAAAAAAATTAGGAGGAAATGTCAAAGTATCTATCATGAGTAGTTAGTGTCTCTCACTGCAGTCTGACTGTCCTTTCACAAAGACCTTACATCATGAGTATTGGTAAGGGGAGAAGACTAACTGCTGACCTGAAAGTTATCCTTCATCAGAAATTAATTCCTTTGGCACCTATTTTCTTTATTTGGGCTGCTTAGTGTGTCTGTAAATAATTAAATATAAACCAAGATTCAGTATAGCAGAGTTGGTGCTTCTGACAAAGCTAACTTGACCATATTCCTTTGTCTTCACTCTAGCATGAGGCTTTTTGCTTAAACCATAAAATAGGTGCAATTAAAAAAAATTAAGGATGTTTTAAAAAGAAATCACTAAACTTTTAGAAACCCCTCATCTATGTCTCTATTCCTGTCTTTTTATAAACCAGTGACTGCAAAGGAAGAAAACTGAAAGGAAAAACTAGACTCTTACCTTTTTCTGACCTAAGATAAATTTTCACCTGACACTTGCAGAAGTCATAACTGGATTCTAGTTCATTTCCCATATCGCGTGGGTTAGAGGAGAACCAGCCAACCAAATTATGATCTAGCAAATTTAACAAGGGGTGGGGGAGAGTAAACTATTTTTTCAGTAGATTTGCACTTTAAAATTATGAACTGGATGTTGGTGGAAAGTACTCCCAAAGGGAAGTTGGGTAAACACCTAGCCTGCGTGTGGATGTTAGAGAACCAAACCTCATCCTTGCTCGTTCTAAGCCCTCCTGAGCGGTAGTTGTCTGTTGACATCATCAGAGTCAGGATTTCCCTATTTCTCTACTTGGTGTCATCTTCCATGTCTGCTGTATAGACAGGCATGCCTCTGGGGGACGTGTCAAATAGAATTCTACTCGGAATAGAAACTTTGTGAGTTATCTTTCCCATGTCTAGATTTTTAAAATTAATTGATGTTGGCTAAATTAAGTTGTGGCTAATGTTATGAGGGTGGGACGTTCTTTGCTTCTTTGGTCAGCAGGGTACCTGCCTCTGAGGTGCTATTACCTAGAGGGATCGATCCCATCAAAAGACTGGTGAGTTGGTAGCTGTGGAGAACATACAGATAGCAGCTCCTTCTCCCTGGCTGTCAGTCATGATCACGAGCATCATTCCAGAATCTTTGGCTTCTAGAACCAACTCCATTCTGAAGAACATTTTAACATCTATTAATACTTTGGTAATAATCTTTTATATGCAGGAATTTTGTAGCATGACTTTATGACTAAACTTATTGTGTTAAATTATTTAGAAATGTTGTTTCTGAATGTTATTTTGTGAGACTTGTTTTAAAATAGTAATAAATTGTTATTTTATAAAAAAATTAGTTTGTCTCTCTTTTCATTACATGACCATTAGTTTTAGCTAACAGAGCAACTATGTGAACTTCCAATGATATTCCCAGTTCTAAAGAAATTCTGTCTTTGAATGACATATTCCACACAGGTTGTGTGTGTGAGAGAGAGTGACTCATTGCTTTATGCTAAATTTGTTTTTCAGATGTTCACTACCATTGGTAATCTCGTCTCTTGGGTTTGTCAGTCTTTCCTAGAAGCTCTCTGGGCACCGTTTCAAATGATTAGGATCCTGGAAAGAGTGCTTCCAGGGACAGCAAGTTACTACTGCACCTGGCCATTCCTCATCCTCTCCTTACTTCCGGAAGAGTACAGGATTAAGGTTGGCTGCTAGGCCCTTGATTTGTGGTCTGGAATAACCTGACGTTGGCGAGCCCCTTTATGATACACAAGAAACAGGAAGAACCGGGCAACAGCAGTAAAATTACACATTTTCCCAGCACTTATTCTGTGCTATCAGCCAAATGTAACTTTCGTCACAGAAAGGAAATTTAGTGGTTTCTACTTCTCTATTCCACAGTTCTTTGGTTATGAAGATATGTTTCTTGCGTCTGTCCTTTAAAACGCAGATTTTAATTACTGAGCCTATAAAGAGAAAACCTTGATTCAGTTTATAAATAGCTCATTATTCTTTTTAGTTCATTGTTTTCTAGATCAAGGAATGGACATCTAGAATCGTGACATTGTTTTATACCATATATACGTACTGTATTAAATATATATGTATGTATATGTAGATATATACAATTGTTATATATAATGAAAGAATCGTAAGTGATGCCACTTCCTCCTAAAATGCAATCAACTCCGCAGCTATAAGAAGAATGTATATCCCTATGTACAGACATAGAAGGATGCCCATAACATATTGGGTGACAAAATGAAGAACCCGCTATTTTTGTTATGAATGTAATATGTATGTGTGTGGAGTGGGAGTGTGTACATATACGTGTGGCTGGTTGGAGTGTGGCACCAGTGGGAGCATGTATGTATGTGTGTGGAGAAATAAAAATGTATGGTAGGGGCAGGAGACTGTGGCAGTGTGTGTGTGGAGAGAGGAGGGAGTACATTTATGAGGGAGTGCTGTGGGTAAGCTGGGAGTGAATGTGTGAAGACAGGATTGTGAGACGTGAGGGGAGTGTGTGTGTACCCAGCACAATGCCACTGGGAATGGAGGGGGAATGGGGACATGTTTATGGGGGAAAGTGAGGATTTGCATATCTGTTGTGGGGGTCACACATGTGGAGATGTGTGTATTGAGAGAAGAGTGTGAGGGAGGAACAGCCAAGGAACGTGAGGACATGAATGAGTGTACAGAAAAATCTGTTAGAACATATATCAATATTAGCCTTTATAAATACATTTTTTACCTTACGATTATTACATAGGTCAGCTATAATTTTAAAGCCTTGTTACTGGGGGAACCCCACTGAACTCATGTTCATGTGATCACTTCTGGATTTACTGGAGTCTCGAGAGGGACATCTTCAGTCACTAAATCTCTGCAGCCAAATAAACGTTTTTAAGCCGCATTTCCCTTTTTATATCCTCTTGATATGAAAGGGCTGCTGTAAAACTGAAACACTCATTTCACAGATAATGAGTATTATTCCTGCATGTAAACAAACATTTTCAGCTGAAAAGGGACCTAAAGGGGAGAAAAAGCATAACTATATAACCTCCTAAACCCCATTTCAGGATTTTCTAACATGTTAGAGTAAGTTAATATTCACTTATGTTTATTTAGCCTTCTAACATTTGCCTGGTAGAACACACACAATTGAACACATTAAAAGGTATTGCAATTGAAACTTTCATAGTATGATATAAAGCTTAAAGATAAAATAATTGAGGTCTGATTTTTTTAGTAACAGGGGAAGTCTTCCTAAGAAAACAGAATACAGATCTTAATTACACTGAAATTTTTTATACGTGTCAGAAAAATGAGAAGACAATAGAATTTTTAAAATATTTTTATTCATATACATGTATTTGATAACTTCAAATTTAGAACACTTGGAATCAGTATGAACAAGGAGAACTATTCAGTGACAAAGATTTGAAATGGGGGAACGGATACTGTAACTGGTTCACATTAACCTCCCCATGCGATTTATACCTGTATCTTGAACAGTGAAAAATTCTGATTTACACAGCCCTATAATTACAGTATTTTTCTAACACCCCATTTCATAGTCTCAGAATACTTTTGAATTAAACTGATCCAGATGTTTAAAGATGAAAAATAAGAAATTTGCACTATAAAGTTGAATAATATCTAATTCACATTTCTTTCCATTAACATAAATCAGGTACAATTTACAGTGAACACAAAAACTATTCACGATATTAGTAACAAACAACAGTTCACATTTTTACTGAACACTTCTTGCGTTAGTCAGGCCCTACGCTAAACGTCTGAACATGCAATTTCACATTTAATTAAACTTGATAGGAAGTGTCACAAGTTCACATGTTTTTCACAACTGATGATGATGCTACTTTGACAGCTTGCACTGAGCACTTGTGTCCAAGCCTTTGCCTGGAATTATAGCTAGCATGACTCCCTTGTAGCAGCTCAGGGTGTTCACGCGCACAATTTTACCACTGTTACATAAATATGAAGGCCTGACTTCTCCCCAGAAAACAGAACACGCCTTAGTCTTTACTAAGAGACACCCCTATAAGACAGCACAGAGACAAGGAAAGCAGCTGTGATCTAGGTCTGCACGGACGCCCCGTTCCCTGGGACTCAGAAGTGGCCCTCCAGGCCTAACTGCAGGAGGGCGGCCTCGGCCTCCTCCTCCTCCTCCTTGGCCTCCTCCTCGCGGATCTGCACCAGCAACTGAAAGAGGTTAGGGGCCGGCCCTTCCGCAGCCCCGGTCAGCCACAGCTGCCTTCGGATGGCCCCGCTGTGGTTGGCCCCGGCAATGACCTGCTCCAGACGGGCCTGGTTCACGTTATCTTTATCTATGGCCCCCTTCTCCACCACCTTCTGCAGCAGAGGCTCCAGACGAATGACATAAGCAGATAACTTTTCTCCCGGGTTCTGGTAAGTGTTCAGAAATCTGACCTGCGCGTCCCTAGAGCTCTCGACGCTCCCAAACACCTGCTCCAGCGCCTTCAGGCATTCAGCGGTGGTTATCGCAGGGTTGTTAGTCTTGAGGATGCGGATGACATCAGCGGCGGGGCCTCTAAGACTCTCCATCAACCGCCGCCTCTTTTCTAAATCGGACACCTGCCACTCCTCTATGACCTCATTAGTGTGCTCCAGCCAGGGATCAAAGGTCTCCTCCCCAGGCCCCGGGATGTCCCTCCCTGAGAACAGCGTCAGCTTCTTGTACCATATGGACTCAACAAGAGGCTGAATAACATTATCCAAAATATAATTTAACATCTCTGCTGGCATATCTGGGCCTGGGGCCGGGGCGGGGTTCTGAAACCCTAGGACACGGGCAACATCTTGCACGGTCCACCCCTCTCTCGCTAGGAAGAGGTGTAACCTTTCTAAAAATTCAGCATCGGAAGTCGGGGGCTTAAAGACCACTTTCCAGACGCCCCCCTTACCCGGCATCTCCCTGGGGATCGCGGCGTAATCGATAGCGCCAGTGAGCTCTAACAAGGCTGCCTTCGCATTCTCTTCCCTCCAGAACATTCTCCCAAGCACTCGATAGGGCACCTGGGGCATCGCAGCCTGGAGGGTCTCTTCGATTTCAGCCTCATCACAGTTCACTGGGATCCCCCAGACCAGCAGCGCTCTCTGGGAGTTCACATCCATGCCCCTGCACCAGTCTTCCAACAGTGTCATCGCCATTTTCCCAACTATCAAGGACCCCAATTTTACAAAAACGAATTCGCCTATGGCTCTCCTGCTCAAGGACTGAGGACGACAGCAGACACTCTCCCCCAGTATGCCCGCGGGAGGCAAGCTTTAAGCAATCACCACAAACGACCCCGGAGTCCTGGTCTCGTCCTCTCGCCGTCCCCCAAAGTCAGTCCGTCGGCGAGTTCTCGGAGCGAAGCCTCGGGGATGCTCTGTCCGTCAGTCACTCAGCCGCCGCCATCTTGCGTCTGCGGCCGGGGTCCTCTGCCGCGCGGGCAGGCCGTCGCGTCGCCGAGGCGAAGGCGAGGAGCGCGGGTGGCCGGCGAAGGCAGGAGGCGCCGGGCGCGGTCGCGGGGCGTGGCCGCCTCCTCTCCGCAGCCGGGGCCGCGCTCGCTGCTGCTCCCGGAGTCGATGGGGCGTTCGCGGTCGGAGCCGGGCCTCCAGGCGGGCGCGGAGCGGCTGCTTCGCAGGCGAGGACCGTGGCGCCCCCGCAGGGAGAACTGCCCTGATGTGCAGCGGTGGCGGCGGGGCCAGCCCGCGCGAGGCTTCTTCCCGGGTGCAGGGACCTCTCTGGGACACCGAGGACTGAGGACACAGGCGGAGGCGCGAGAAGGACGTGGAAGCGAGGCGAGGGCGGGCACGGGCGGCCGTGCGCGCGGGCCGCGGCGGGCTGGCGGGGCTCGGCTGCGGGCTTCTCGGACCCGCTGCCAGCCGAGGCGGTACTGCCGCAGTGGGGGCGGGGCCAGCCGGGTGAGCGGCATCCGCCCCGCCTCCGCGACCCGGCCTGCGGGAGCGTAGCCATGGCAACGGTGGCCCAGACGACGCGAGCTCCGCGCGCTCCGGCGGCCGGCGGGGGTCAAGCGGTTGCCATGGTGCCAGCCGGGGGCTGTGGGCACTGGTTTGTTTGACGGCGCATTTCATTTTCCAGAGTTTTTGTTTTTTCTTTTAACAAAACACCATGTTTAAAAGACAATAATATAATTCTGCAGTGGATTAAGATGATATTGTTGAAAATGCGTCCGTCAAGGCAGTCTTGTCTATTCCTGTCGCTCATTCAACCAGCCAATGCCGCATATGAAACTACCCTCTTCAACAGCGCGGCTTCCCTGGGCCACCTGATCGCATTCTGCACCCTCCATATTTCATCCCAATGAAACAAAAACGATGGAAGTGTGCCATTTACATGTTTTTGTGTGAAACACTGAGTGGAGACTTTTTCTTGTCCAAAATTTTGTAAAAAGATCTATTCAGTAATCTTTGTTGCCAGGCAAATGCTAGTTTGCTGTTTCCTCTGTCCTAGCATCATTGACAATGGACTGATAAAACAGAACCCTTACAGTTCAAAAATGTTGAGTAATCCCCTGCAAGCAAAACAAGGCCTACCTCGGTCAACCCCAGATGGTGAAAATCTCCCCAAAGAACACAGCACTCAACTCTGAATTTTTAAAACCTTATTTAATAAAAGGCTTAAAGATACAGAAGAACATTCAAAAGTAAATAAGTTACATAGGTACATTACAATCACATCAGCAAGATTTTCTTTAGTGTATTAATTTTTTTATAAAAAGCACACAAAAAATAAAATCTTCAGTCTGGTCTATCACAACTGTACAGCAAAAGAGGTAATATTTATATATATGTACACTATTTTAATATGTAACAGTCTTTAAAAAAGGGTGCCACAGGCAACAAACACACAAAAGGCAGTGTCTGATTTTTTTTCAAAATAAAAGGAATATACTTATTTATATGCTATTAAAATATTTGTACAATAATTACAGACTGTCAAGGCTGTTCCTGTGCTCTGTCCCCTCCAACAAGGCCCTCAACTTAGAGAGAAATGAGGAAAAGGAGAAACAGCTGCAAATTGTTAGTTAGAGGCAAATATTAACACAGCAAAATGTGGGGAGGACATACAATTGTTTTATAAAAATATGCATACTTGCTGTAAACCTAAGGAGTTAGGCTCGCCAGTCTGGTAATAAATACCATCTGAGAAAAGTGAGTCCCAGTGGAAACATTTAAACACTGAGGCTTGAGCATGTATTGTATTCCTCCTTCATCTTAACATCTGGCACATAAGAAAGAGGTTAGGTCACTGAGGCAGTTAAATATAGGGGATCCCTTTAGACATAAGCAGCGCACGACCTCTGTGCCAGGGGTGGAGGTGGGGTGGCAGAAGGGGTGGGTGTACCTTAGCTGTGAGGGGGGCTGCTGAAGGCATGGAGGACAGTGCTGAAGCCCTGTCTCCTTGGGTGGGCAAGAGACCTCAGAAATGGTCTGGAACACAGGCACTAGGTTAGTTTCATGCCCTTAGCTGAGTGTAATGGAGGCTGGGAGATGGATATGTGAGATGACGTGGGGAGGATATTATAAAGCCGGAGCTGTTTGTCATTTAACTTCTTAACGCAAAGAGCTCTGAATAGAATAAAAAAGAAAATGAAAAAACGAAAGATGAGCCCAATGTGTTCACAGGGAGAAAGCACCATAAAAGATATACCTCTGCCAGCTTCTACGGCTGCACCTACTTTATTGGCAGGGCACTTGCCACAATTGCATCTGCCCTCTAAGCATTTTAACTTTCACGTTGCATTCTAGATATAAATCCATCCTGGAGCATGAACCCTTCTAAAATGCGGTGTCTTGTGGGATTAATACAGAGAGGTACCATCTTGATTTTCTCCACCTACATTCACCTGGTCTGGTCTCCGTGAGCTTAGAAGAGGAGAGTCACTCTGGACGAAGGAGGTTTCTGTTCCCACATGTCCATAAAGGGGCCTGGAACTAAATACGGTTTAAACAGAAAAAACCTTGGGAAACATAAGTAGCACTTTGGGGAGAAGCTGTGAAGGCACTCGTATTACACAAGTGATTTAGAAGAGAGCCTAAATTTGCTACCCTCCTGTTTCTGGAGGGCGTATCAGATTTTTGCAATTTTGGGACATTGAACTTGTAGAAGCCTATGGAGGAAACTAACTGGGAAGTTGGAGATCCAGGAGTCTGGGGGGAGAATATTGTTATTCCCATAGCTGGAGTCCTATAGAACCATATTAATGCATAAATGAATGCTGAAAGATACCTGATAGTGCATAGTTTAGAAACAAAACTCCCTCCCCGCTCCCAGCTCCCGCCATGATGCCTTCAGGCTATCTCATAGGGAGCGGAAGGAATACTTTTTGGCTCCTTCCTAACATGTTGACCTGTCATAGACTTGCATTCACTTAGAACTTCTTTTACACAACAGACCCAAAAAAAAATAGCCCTCCTATGGGACTGGCAAGTGAAGAGGCCTCTAGACCCTTTCAGCCCTTTCACTTCAGTGACTCCACACCAAACATGGCTTCTTCAAGACAGAAACAAAACCAGAATCCTGGCTTCCAGCCAATCCTCTCAGGCAATTTGAAAGTACAGCCAGAGAAAAGGTAGCAACAAGAACTGCCTTTGCTCTCCCTTGTTCCTGCCCATCTCTGTGTGGCTTTGGTGACACCTTCCACCTTTCAGTGCTACTGTCATTCCTATTGGCAAGTTTCCAGAGCAGTGAGGCGAGGGACCTTAGGGTCTGGGGAATCGGGGGATGGGGCGGATGCCAAGAAGGTGCCTTGTTTTGGGATAAATGCACTTGGGCCTCTGGAAAGCAGGAAGCCCCTGGTCCCTGAGAGGATGTTAAAAATTAAATATTAAGAATAAATAAATAGCTCCCAAATGACACAAGTCAAGGAATGAAGGCTCCTGTCCAATCTGGTTAGGAGACCTCCCCCTCCCAGGGAAGGATCCAGAAATCTCCAGCATGCAAGACTGGGGGCTAGGCTGTGGATGTCAGCGCTAGAACAGGTGAAGTGAGGTTAGGTTGCAGCTGCCAAGGGCAGGACAGAGGCCGGCAGGGAACTTGCACCAAGGAGGAGCAGGATGGGCCTAGGCTAAGCTCCCTTAGCAGCCTCCAGGGCCCAAAGGTATTTGGTAAAAAGGTGGGAAGCAGGAAGAGCCAAGGCTTATCAAAAGCTCCCTCACGCCTAGCCCTGCAGCCTGGTCCTCTGCATCGGTCCCTTCCCTCTGGCAGGCTGAGAGCTTGGAGGGGAACACTGGCCTCTTCCCCTAACATCTGAGAAAACTTTCTAGCCCCAGCAGGCTGCTAGCAAGCAGCAAAGGGACAGGCAGCTGTCCTCAGCCTTTCTCCCTCCGGGCATTCTCACAGCCTCCCTCCCAGGGAGGAGGTGGGCTCTCTGAGGACAGGGTCACTGGAGCAGCTTAGGCCTGCACATTATCACGCAGGGGACAGCTCAGTGCCAGGCTAAGCTCCCCCTCAGAGATGGCCACCCAAGTCCCTCCAAGGGAGTCTCTTTTTCCGGGGCTTGGGGCAGGGCCTGTGTAGCCTTTCAGGTCCTCTGGGGAGGGGGACTAATGCTGCAAGCGAGGGGGGGGGCGGGGGGAGGCGGAGGTGGGGGGGGCGGTGAGCTTGTGCTTGGCTCTCCATGGTGACCAAGGGGAGCAGGAGGAACAAAGAGGAAATGAAGAGATTGCGCGGCAGCACAGGTCCAGCGGTGGCAGCGGCTGGAGCCCCTCCGGAGGGGCAGCCCCCGTGAGCAGGGACTCTCACAGTTTCGGGAAAGCATGAGGACAACTTCCGACAGACTGAATGCAAAGAGAACTGGATCCTGCAGCCCTTAACACTGCTCCCGGGGCCTTTATAAATAAACGAGCCGTTTATTTTATTGTCTTATTTGTTTTGCAGAGACAAGTCCACGCGATCTCTCCTCTCTCCCTCTGGAGGTCGTGGGGTGCTCGCAGACGCTTTGGCAGGCTGGTGCGGGGAGGGCCGGGCCGGAGGAGGGCCGCCCTGGCTCCCCGAGCCCGGGACCTCAGCCCCTCTCGCCCGCGCTCTCCTCCCGCAGGGCCGACGGGTGCGGGGAGGCGGCGGCGGCAGTCGCCGCTGCGGCCGCGGCCTCTTTCTCCTTCAGCCTCAGCGCCGCGGCCTTCTTCTCCTGCTCCGCGTGGCTCTTCATGTGGGCGCTGCGGCTCTTCACCTTGTAAAACACCCTAGAGCCGGGCAGGAGAGGCTCAAGTAAGAGCTCCGTCCCCACCACCGTGCCACGTGGGTCCTCCCCCAACTCACCCCCCCCCCCCCACCCCCGCAACTAAGGGATGGATGGGCTCATGATTCAGTGCCATCCTTCCCCTTCTAAATGCTGCCAAGCGACATCACTGCCCTGGAAACCTTCTGAGCCAATCAGAAGACAGGGCGAAAGCTCAGACTACCTCCTACTTCTCCCCCAGAACTGCCATCTGCCCCACCCCAACTTCCAACCGCGCAACCCTGTTAGGTCCCTATGGAGACAGGGCCTGCCATCTTACCTGCCACATTTTTTACAAGGGAAAGTGTTCTCCTGATTCTGCGTCTTATTAAATGTCTCTGTTTTTTTCTTCTTCTCTGAAAAAGGTAGTGCCCTTCGTGACTTCCCTGCCCCCTCCCTCGGCTTCTCCAAGACCTGGCCACCAGCAGACCCAGGGGCGTTGGACTCATGGCTTCGCAGGATGAGGATGTCATTGGCCTGGAGAGGATCAAACAAGGAGAGTTCAGAGATTCGGGGAAGAGAGGATCTTGAATTCTGGAATCTCAAGGAACAGAGGGCCCTTAAAGGTCATACACTCATGCCAAATGGTCCCCTAGCATCCACTTGAATCCTTCTAGTGACAAGGCACTCACTGCCTTCTCCGCAGCCCAGTCTGTCTTTGGCCAGCTCTATCTTTACAAAGCTGCGAGTACAGTGATTCTGTGGGACAGGCCTAGCTGCTATAGGACTTCTCCGTGAGTCTGACAGGGGATCTCGATGTCTCAATTAATGACACATGCGTTCATGTTTTCAGTCCATTCATGCCTTCATTCCATAAATGAGATTCAACTCCATGTGATGTGTCAGGCGTTGGGGACAGAGGTGACAGACAGGAACCCCTGCCCTCAGAGAGCTCCAAGTCTAGTGGAAGGGATAACACATGTCTGCAGCTAGCTCATGACAACATGAGCCAGGCATGGGAAACGCCAAGCAGGTGCCAGAGAGCAGAGGACACCAGGAGCAGACCCGGAGAGGTGTTGCTCAGGGTATGGGAACCATGGGCCTCAGGTTAGGGGAGCCCCAGATGACCGTTAGAAGTCATCAGTATGTGCACTGGGTCGGCTCTCACAGGAAAATGTTCACGGAAGTCAGAATTCGATCGAGCATGTATACAGAGCACAGCTCTTGGAGAAGGAACACAGCCAAGGCTAAGAAGGGAGCAAACAGCTATGTGTCTGCAGTCTGTGGGGGTGTTCCTGTAAGCATAAGCGTACGATACACATGACTCTCATGGTAGTGCTTCAACAGACCCTTCCATCCCCACCCTCTCTTGGGGGAACTCTCTCCAAGAAGGAACAGCTCTGGCCGGTGTGTCTTGCTTCTTGGCCTGTGATACGGGCAGAGCACTGTACATGTGTAAGGAGCTATTATTGTTATTCCCATTGTCTCAGCTCAGTTTCAGACATTCTTGTCAGGGACACAGCTCTCTTAGGGGGAGCCCTGCCTGAGCTTCAATGTCCCACACACCTTCTGGGTTTTCACAAATCCTTTCTCCTCTGAGCCTCAGATACAGAAGAGGTATGGTATAAAAATTAACAACAGACTCTGCAGTCAGGCTGCTAATAGCTATCTTATCTTGGACCTCAATTTCCTCATCTGTAAAATGGGAATAATGACAGGAACTACCACATAGGGTTATGAGGATTAAGAGTTAACAGCATAAGGTGTTTAGTACATTTCCTGCTATTATGATGATGATCATCCTCATCATGTTCCTGCTCTGCCCTCCCTCTCGCACCCCCTGGCCCAGCTCCAGCCCTCCTCCTGGCCCTGGGCTCCCATACTGGAAGTCACACTTACCGACTCATTGGCCTGTAGTGTCTGTGTGGCTTTGACAGCCGCTGCCCTCCGGCTTCGCTCTCGCCCCTCTTCCTGCTCCCCTTTCTCCTGGATCTCTGGCACCTCTTCCTCCCCCTCCTTCCTGGTCTCCTTTACTTCCCTTTTGGGCTCCAGCCTCTCTTCACTTGGGGACTCTCTTCTGGGAGGAGGCACCCTTGGGAACTTCTGGGAAGTCTATGGGGGACAAGAATGAGGGCAGTGAGCCTAGAGCTCAGTCACACAGCTGCAGTGCACGGACTCTGCTCACTGGCCCCTGCTAGTCCTGCCTGCCTGGCCTGGCCCAGTGCGGCCTCCTGTGCTATGACTCATACTGATTCCACACCCTCCCACAGCTGGTCTGCCTGGGAAAGGAGAGAGTCTGGAGGCCCAGGAGCCCTCAGGATGAGACCAAGCACTTGAAATCAAGCTGGGGCAGAGAGGGAGCATGCCAGTCCCTCCCCACAGGCCACCTGTCCTCCTGGATATGTCCAGGAGACATGTCTTTGGCAGGGTGGTCTGGTGGAGCCAGGCAGCAGCCTTGAGCTCCATTCTAAACTATCTTTCTATTGCTTTCTATTTCTCCACCCCCTTCCCATCTGCAAAATGAGGACCAGACCACTCCCTGTCTTAGAGTAGCATGTCACCAAGTATAGACTTGAAACCCCAAGGTGATGTTAGGTGGATATATGGACACAGAATTAAACAACATTCTCTATCAATCCTGATTATATCAAGGACAAAGTCTCAAGTTGGCGTGAATGTGTCTTTTACCCTTTTCTAGACTGAACGAGAGAGATCAGGCCTCAGTCTCAGAGCCTTGGCAGATAACAGTATCTACCTTGAATTTAATCACATTGTTTGGTTTTCATATATATTTATTTTTACCGGTACCTTCTATGGCAAGCAATACTGGTTTTCTATTTATGATTATGACATAAAGCTTCCCTTCTGGGTAAAAAATGGGTTAACTTAAAACAAATATTAAGTAATAGCACAAGTGGTATATGGACATAACAAAAATAGTGATGGTGATGTGACAGGCTACAGATACAGCAGAATTCATAACGGTCACACAAGAATGACTGGAGTTTGGGAAACAGTGTTGGAGGTCTGCTATGAGGGAACAGTAAGATGACGCTGGTGCGAATATTGTGGGAAACTTCCCCCAATGTTCTGCATCAAGACTGTCACGATCACTGTGACAGTGGCAGATAAAGAAGAGAACTCGAAGATCCAGGGCCAGTGCCCAGGACATCAGCTCCCTGGGGCTGTCAGGGGCACTGCCTTGTCTCTGCCCTCCAGGGACTCTCAGAGAGCTTGGCCTCAGGCTCCCAGCTCACCCTGGCCTCAGACCCAGCCCAGGCTCTAAGCAGCTGAAGTTGGGAAGGGAGTCACCTTAATATCCACTTCAACCTCTTCCTGGGCTGACTTCTCATCACTTGTATCCACATCGCCGAAAGTTAGCGTCCCATTGCGGCCAATTTTCACCTGCTTCTTGTAGGTGTAGTAGAACTCCACGCACTGGGCCACGGTCTTGGTCTGGATCTGGTTTGAAGCCAAAACTGAGGTGAGTTCCTGGTTCAGCTCGCCTGCCTGAGAATACTCCAGCCTTTCCCATCCCTGCTAATCCCCCCTTAACCTTAGCAAACACTCAACCCAATAAGCCCAGGAAACACAAGCATTTCTCCAGGGCCTGCTCTGCACAAACCACTGACAAATTCAGTGAAGCAATGCTTCAGCACTATTTAAAAAACCTAAAAACCACAATATGGAGCCACTGGCGAGACTTGACTATGGATTGCATATTAGAGAGCATTACTGTATCGGTTTAAATTTCTTTCTTTTTCTTTTTTTTTTTTTTTAAAGATTTTATTTTTCCTTTTTCCCCCCAAAGCCCCCCCAGTAAATAGTTGTATATATTTTTTGTTGTGGGTTCTTCCAGCTGTGGCATGTGGGACACCGCCCCAGCATGGCCTGACGAGCCGTGCCACATCTGCACCCAGGATCCGAACCAGCGAAACCCTGGGCCACCAAAGCAGAGCACGCAAACTTAACCACTCAGCCACGGGGCCGGCCCCTTTGGTTTAAATTTCCTGGGTAATGAGGTTTTGTGCGAGAATATCCTTGTTTTTAGGAGATATTTGGGTCAAAGGTCATGATGTCTGTAGCTTACTTTTAATGATTAGTTAAAACAGAGAGGCACTATAGGTGTGTGTATAAGTTTATATAGAGACAGAGAGAAAAAGCAAATGTGGCATATGTTAACAATTGGTAAATCTAAGCGAGGCATATATGGGTGTTCATCACACTATTCTTTCAATTTCTCTGTAAGTTTGAAATTTTTTCAAAATAAAAAGTTAAAGAGGAAAATGGACACCAGCCACACTCAAACCAGTCTAGACCTGGCAACACAGACTCTCTTCATCAATCCAGGCAGACAATTTCATTCCTCTGCAGGGAGTGGTGACAGACAAGTGAAGATAAAGAAACATAAAATGGTCCTATGTCAGGGAGGAACTCAAGGGAAACTAATAAGAAAGCCCTGGAAAACCTGAAGAGGAAGCAGGAGGCCGAAGTCTTATTCCTAACTCTGCCACTCTATGGCTGTGACCTTAGGCAAGTTTCTTTGTGTGTAAATAGCGAGTGGGGTAAGACTAGCCCATCTCCAAGGGCCGCCCCCACTATGAAATCCTAGCCCCGCTGTTTCAGAAATCCATTTGGCCACCAGGTTTAGTTTCTGGACTACTTTCCCATACACAGAGGCTGTTTTCTGGGATTCCCCCCGTTCTCCCCAGGCTCCCAGACTGCTCAGCAACTGCTGGGCTGCACTGGGAGCCGAGATGTCCTGTTCACAGAGCGCAGAGGTCAGTGAGGGTCGTCACTGCCTGAGGAGGAAACAGATATGCTTCATCCCACAGGAATGGCCAAGTCATAAATTCACTAATTAGATCCTGTTTACACTTTTACTGTCAATGCTCTCTGATCATCTGTTTGAGTGACTAATGGTCTGCTCTTTTCATTAAGGCATTAGGGGTGCCTCAGTGAATTTCACAAGCATGTACTTCCTGGCAGTATTGCCCAATCAGGGAACCCAGCAAACGACTATCCTCACAACAGAGCCCTTGTAAGAGAACTCATCAGTACTTTCTCCAGTCCCCAGGGCCATCCCTAGCACAATCTACAATCCCAGGAGGAAAGAGCACATTCCTGGAAGCCCTTTTCCCTCAGCAGTCTACACAACTTACTCTCCCCATAGCCCAGATTTTGTGAGACTGGTGGAAAGACACAAGTCTGTAGATTAGCAAAGCACTCTACTCTCCCAGAAGGACCTGGGGAGAGGACAGAAGTCTCGGAGAACTAGGCTTGGGCCTCGTCTGCTTGGTCAGCTGAGTTACTGGAAGGAAGCCCCGGGCCTGACAGGAACTGGGCACAGCCCCACACACACACATCAGTTACAGTCACTTGCTCGCTCTCAGTTCCCCTCATCTTAGAGCGACCTCTCCTCTCACATACTGACCATGGCTTTTGAAGTACCCAGCCCCTTGGGGGATGGCTCACTCTGCCTGCAGCCCTCCTTCTCTTCTTGTTCTCCCTTTGGCAAGTCACTATTTTAAGATTGACGCCACTGGGTCTGGTACCCACTCAGGCCTCCCTCTGAACTGAGACCCCAGAGCATGGCCACATTACCCTACAGTGAGGGAAGGAGGCTTGGAACCAAGGTGGAGAAAAGGCATGATCTTTTCCCCTGCTCATTTGGTGTAGAATATTTTCTCTGAGGCTACTTAGTGGCACTGACCTAACCGCTTTCTAAGAGGGCTTGGTAAGCAACTGCAGGGCCACTGGCAGAGGGAGCCCCAAATCATGCCGGCAGCTCCCGCCCTTCACTTGCCCCTGAAACAGAGCCCCAGCTCACCAGCTTCTGCACCAGGAAGAAATCCTTCTTGTAGATGGCAATGCCCTTGTTGAACAGCTTCTTCTCAGCCATCTTCCACTGGTCAGAGCCTGCAGGGCAAGGCGGGATTGTGAGCACTGCGAGGGCAATGCTGCCCGGCAGGAGAGTGGGAGGCATCCATCCACAGTCTCTGCAGGCACTCAGAGATGGCTCCACATCCTGCTCCTGCCACCCACTAGCCATGCTGCTCAGCCTCTGAGCCTCGCTCTCCGCACTTGTGAAACAGGAACTAACAACGGGAGCCACCTCACCAACTGTGGTGTGGACTAAGTGAGATCACACGTTTGGGACCCTCGGTGCTCTGCCTGACACAGATGACACGTACCACTCAACAGGTGTCAATAAGTGGCTGCTACAATTGTGCCACTTAGTCAATGTCTCTCATAAAGCTCAGTGCCCAGGACATGGCACTCCATGGTTTCTGTCCCTTGTACTCATGTCCTGGGCTTTTTTGCCTGGAGTGGCTCCCACCTGCCCTCGTCCTTTCCCTTCCCCTCCAGGGCACAGGAAACCCCTTGAGAGCTACCCCAGCTTTGGTGTTAGTTCCCTTCCTCTGACTCTCGGCTTATCCTCCTCCCACCTCCCAATCCCTACCAGGGATGACCCAGCACTAAGCTGGGTCCCAGTGATGCTGGAGACCCCTTGAGGCTCCTGGCCTCAGGCCCACCCCCAGCCAGGCCCACCCCCGGCCAGGCCCACCCACCTGTGTAGTGATAAGTTGCCAGTGGGTGATTGTGGGGCCGCAGGGGCTTCTTCAGTAGCAGCTTATTCAGCGTTTCCTGGAACAGAAGTGAGGAAAAGGTCAGGGCCCTGGCAGGGGTCTCAGTGGGCAAAATTCAGAGGGCTTCCTCAGGCCTCTGAGTAGGAGGGGCATTTACTCTTACCCCCTTAACTGCTGAAAGACAAGGGTCTGGCAGGATGGTAAGGTCATGGGGAATAAGGCTGCTCGGGAACCAGGCCAGAGGGCCTCTTAACAGGGAACATGTGGCCCCCAAAGCAGGCAGCCACAGATGGAGAAGGCCCTCAGTGACAGCCCTATTGAGAGTGAGGACCCACTGACCCAGTATCGGGGACTAGGGCAGACGGGAGGACCTTGTGCAGCAAAGTCTGGAGTTCAGAACGAGGGCTCCCTTGGGCTGAGCCCCTACAACTCCCAACTCGGTCAGACCCTCCCACCTGCCTCAAATCAGCACGCCAGCAGGCCTGGCTCCTGGGCAGCAGATACGGATCCATGCCAGCCTCTCTAAGGGTCCCTCCCTTCCCTGGGGGCAATGTCTCACCAGGATGTCTCCCCTGGACTCATGCAGATAGTGCAGGGCCAGCTCCTGGTTGGTGCCAGCTCCAGGGAAAATGCTGGAGCAGGCAGCTGTCAGCAGGTCTTCCACTGGATTTGGGAGAGAGAGTGGGAAGGGAGGAGAGGAAATCACTTTCAGGGCTGGGCTGGGCGGGGGCTAGACCTAGCCCACCCACCTGCCCAACAGCCTGCCTTCACTTGCTGGCTCAGGTCCCCTCTCACCTTGCCTCTGCTTCTCTCGGCTGCTCTCTAGGTCCTCCCATGGCTGCCACACCAAGTCGGCCTTGTGGGAGTCTGAAGCTGCCAGGGCACGGTCCCTCATTGAGGGGATTTCTGCTTGGAAACGCGAGCCCACGTTGATCCGTCTGCAGAGGTGGAAAGGACAGGGAGTGAGGCCTCACCTTGTGGGGATGGGGAATCTGACTTTCTCCCTGGGGATGGGTGAAGATGTAGGGAGAAGATGTAGAAGTTGGCAGAGGCTGAGCATGGCAAGGCCTCAGCTGAGTGTAAGGAAACCCGGTTTCTGTGAGGACAGCCTGGCAAGCGGCACCTGATACCACCAGAAAGCCAAGGCCCACAGGTCGGAAAAGGGAGAAGCCCCAGATTTACGGACAGGGAAAGAGTCTCGTGGACTACCCTTCGAATTCTCCTCAGAGGCAAATTCAAACTGAGCTGGTCCTTTCCTTTCCCAGTGACTTCCACACAGAAGCAGGGTGGGGACAGCAAAGGCCAGGGCTGACTGCAGAAGCCCAGAGAGGCCTGCTCAGCCCTCCGCAGGCCCCACAGAACCCTCCTCTTCCTCGCAGGGCCCGCCTGCCTCCACTGGACTCCACTCACACCACGGGCCAGAGGCAGGGCTGCACTTACGGCTCGATGCTCACTGGGGTGGCCTCCCCCATCACAGAGAGAACAGGCGGGGTGACTTCAGCGCTATCTATAGGACAAAAGGCAGGTTGGTTAGTCACCTTCCTCCCTTCAGCAAAGCCCCTCCCACCTTAGGTGGCTGCTCTGTATGCACGAGCGAGAGCAGTGACTCGCAGAGGGTCACACTTGGAAATCAGGCCCCCTCAGTCCCGGCTCTGTGACCACTGACTGTGACTTTACCAAATACATGGGTGCCTCCATTTTCATACCCGTTACAAGGGGCTATTACTACCTATCTCCTAAGTTTAATGTGAGGATTGAATGAAATCCGTGCAAAGCCTAGTTATTACAACTGCTACCACAGTGTCCCTGCCCCGGGAGCTCCCCCGCTTCAGAACTAACTCCAACATTCAACTCTGCTTGCTCCAGCAAAGGGGCTGAAACTTGCCGCACACTAGCGAGGTGGAGAAGGGGATCACTATGTCATAATTATCTCCTCACTTCCCTGTCGGGTTCTCTGCCTCTGTTTCTCCTCAGCTAACCTTCTTAATGCCCCACACGATCCAAATACTGCCTTGCTCCCAAAAAAAATCTTTGCTGATCCCCCTCTGCAAGGTGAGATAAAACCAGAACTCCTCAGCTCGGCCCATTCAAGGCAGTTCCCCTCCAGCTAGGCCTCCCGCCCTCCCGCCGCAGCCTTGCCGGGACCCTCATCCTAGCAGACTCCGAGCAGCTCATTCTCCCTGCGCAGTCTCACCTCCAGGCCTTTGCACCACTCAGTTCCTCTGCCTAGTGTGCCCCCCCACCCCTTTGTAGTTCAAGCTCAGCCTAGCCCCACCTCTCTGGAAAGCTTTCCTCACCACCCCAGGCTAGCAGCCTCTGCAGGCTTCGGAGCTTAGGGTCTGCTTCACCCACTGACTGCTGATCCCACACTGCCCAGAACCTCTGCTTTTCTGTCTCCAAGACTTCCAGGTCATCTCCCTAATGACCCTGTATTCTCTCTGGAACAGACCATAGTGTCCTGTACATTACTGGGGCTCTCACAGGACCCAGTTCAAGGCTTTATACCCAAGTGCTCAATAAATACTCATGGGTGGACAGATCTCTTCTTTGCTGCCAATCTGGTCTCTCCTGTGACTTCTTCCTGCACAACCCAGGCAGGGAGAGAAGCTTGGAAGCTTCCAGGGCAACTGGGACAGCCAAAGGCCAGTCAGCCCAGGGTGAGCCATTTCTCACCCACAGACACCAGGGGGCACCAGAGAGCTACACCATGAGTGAGGTCAGGGTCAGAGATTAATCTGGTGAGAGTGCTGCCTCACCCCCATGCTACCCTGGTGGTGGTGATTACTCCCACTTAATCCTCTCCACCACCCTGAGATAGAATTATCCCATGCTTCAGGGGAAATGGATCCTTTTGTGGAGTGGGCAACATTTTTCAGCAATTCACGGCCCAAGCCAACCAAAATGTCTGCTCTTGGCCAAAATGACTGTTTAAGAGACCCAGGAGACAGGATCTGCCACACAATATTCAGAACAAATGTGATGCACCAGGCACGATGTTAAGTGCTTCAGCCGTGTTAATGCATCTGAATCTCACCGCAACCCTGTGAGGCACTATTAGGTTGAACCATAGGAAACTGCTATTTGTGGATCTAAAGGTACTTGAATATTGGCAATTTCATCATCAACCAAATACTACTAATATCCTCATTTACATACTGAAGAAACTGAGGCCCGGGGAGTTTCAATGACTTGCACAGATGTAATAGCAAATGGCGGAATGGGGATTTGAATCCAGCAGTTGGGCTCACACTCCCCCTCCCCGACGTCCACGTGTACTTGAACCAGGACAACCTTCTCCTCTCTCTCAGAGGAGAGAGAGCAGGGCTCCTTTTCCCACAGCATCGCAGCCCAATCCCCAGGAGCCCCATAAACTGAGACTCATCCCTGCCTGCTGCCTCCCTCCCCACATTCCCTACCCCCTTGGCCACCGAGGGGGGTCACTCACTAGACCGGAGGAGGGTGCGATGGGCACTCTTTGGCGTGATGGGAGGAGGGGCCGGGATGCTGCTGGTTGACATGATGGCATTGAAATAGAGGCCGGAGCCTTCTCGCACCGGGCTGAGGATGGGGGGTGGTGTGTACGGGGGCAACTCAAAGCTCCGCTCAGAGGGGTGGTCGGCCAGCCGGACAGGAGAGCGCAGGTGGCTCTGGTATGGGGTGATGTTGGAGTAGACGGGAGGGGCGATGAAGGTGCCCGCCTTGGTGGGGATAATCAGGGGCTCAGGCCTTGGCCGCTGCTTTGGTTTCCGCACTGAAGGTTCCCCCTCCAACTTGACATTCATGTCCTCAGCCTAGAGAAGGAAACAGAACCAAGATGGTTCAGACTCCCATGACCTGGGAAAACGGAAGTCTTGAGCACTGTTTGCTGGTCTCACCTTTGGAACTTAGTCTGCCCACCACACCCACCAAGGCAAGCCTGAGAAAGGGAGCAGGTCCAACACCCCCTTCTTATTGTCTCCTCTGTCAATGGCCAGATAGTAAATATTTACACTTTGTGGGCCATACGCGGTCTCTGTTACATATTATTATTCTTCTCTTGCCCCTGCCTTTTTTTTTTTTTAAAGATTTTATTTTTCCTTTTTCTCCCCAAAGCCCCCTGGTACATAGTTGTATATTTTTAGTTGTGGGTCCTTCTGGTTGTGGCACGTGGGACACCACCTCAGCATGGCCTGATGAACGGTGCCATGTCTGAGCCCACGATCCGAACCAGCGAAACTTTGGGCTGCAGAAACCCTGGGCCGCCAAAGTGGAGCCCGTGAACTTAACCACTCGGCCACGGGGCCAGCCCCAACCACCTTTAAATAATTCTTTTTTTTTTTTTAAGATTTTATTTTTCCTTCTTCTCCCCAAAGCCCCCCAGGACATAGCTGTATATATTTTTAGTTGTGGGTCCTTCTATTTGTGGCATGTGGGACGCCGCCTCAGCATGGCCTGATGAGAAGTGCTAGGTCCGCGCCCAGGATCTGAACCTGGGAAACCCTGGGCCGCCAAGTGGAGTGTGTGAACTTAACCACTCAGCCACAGGGCCGGCCCCTAAATAATTAAATAATTCTTTAAAAATGTCAAAAATATTAATGAAAAAAAAAAGTCAAAAATATTCTTAGGTCTGGATTTGGCTCACAGGCCACAGTCCCCACCCCTGCTGTAAAGGACGCTGTGGGACAGGGACTGCAGTATTTAAGGGCCAGGCTCTGGAGCTGAATTGCTTGGACTGGGCTTTACTTCTTTTACTTCCCACTTAAAATTACTTAACTCTCAGTGCATCACCATTTTTAACATGGGAATAATTAAGTGCCTACCTAATGGGGTAGCTATGAGGACTAAATGAATTAATACATGGAAATCACTGAGAACAGGACCTGGCTCAATAAATGCTGGCTGCTATCACTACTTCAACTTCAGGCTCTGCGAAGATGGAAGCCCCTACTGTGTGCCAAGACCTGAGCTGGGCATGGGACCACAAAATGAACAGGACAGGCCTGTCCTTGAAGAAACTTTGGTTGTCACAGTATTAGTCCCACTATCAGAGGCTAGCCTACTCGTGCTGTCAAAGGTTAGTCCTCCTGGTTTACACTTCTCTCTGCTTGGTATGCCTCTTGGGCCTCCACACAGAACAGAAGACAGAGCTGGAAGGGAATAGAAACCTATCCTTGATTCACCCCTATGCTCTCAGGAGAGAATGGAGCCCCACGGGGATGAGCAGCATCCATATCATCTCCCTGGGTGCCCGGTCTGCCAACAGGCGAGGTTGGCCACACTGACGGAGTGGGCCTGGGGCTAACAGACTTTCTCCAAGTCCCAGGTTCCAGCTCCCACAAGACCTTCCAGGGGAGGGCCCTCACTCCCTAGGAGGCACTCGCCATGTCTTTCAGCCATTTGTGCCCTCTCTGCTCTTCTACAGACTAGGAAGAAATTGTTCATTCTTCCTCCCTTAGGAGAACAATATGATGGTACAGAAAAAAATACAGTGGAGCCAAAAGCCCCCAAACTTGCTAGACAAGAAATCCAATATGAACTCAGCTAGCTGTAACGATTTGTAATTTCATAATAAGGGAAATGGATTTAAACTATTCTGAATATTTGACAATACTTTTTGTATTAATTTTTTAGGTATGATAATGGTATTAAGGCTATGTTAAAAAAAAAAGAAAGAAAGAAAGGGGCTGGCCAGTGGTATAGTGATTAAGTTCAGTTGCTCTGCTTCAGTAGCCTAGGGTTCATGGGTTCAGATCCCAGGCGTGTACCTACACACTGCTCATCAAGCCATGCTGTGGCAGTGTCCCACATACAAAATAGAGGAAGATTGGCACAGATGTTAGCTCAACAACAATCTTCCTCAAGCAAAAAGAGGAAGATTGGCAACAGATGTTCACTCAGGGCCAATCTTCCTCACCAAAGAAAAAGAAAGAAAGAGTCCTTATGTATGATGTACTTCAGATACAAACCAAAGTATTGATGAATAGAGTGATGTGATGTTTGGGATTGGCCTCAAAAAAAATCCAGTGGCTGGGAGAAGCGGAGTTACAAATGAAAGAACATTGGCTGTATCTTGAAAATTGTTAAAGCAGAGCGATGGCTAAACATTAGGATTCATGATACCAATCTCTCCACTTCTGTGCATGACTGAAAATGTGTATAATACAAAGAAAAATAAATAAGCAAATGACAAAAAATACAGCTCTCCCAAAGCCTAGTGTAGTGAAAGTACTCATAGGCGGGGTTTCAGGAAGTCCAAATTCCAGAGAGCTCTGTCATTACTTGGCTCTGTGACCTTTGGTAAGTCTCTTGCCTTCTCTGGACCTATTTCCTCATCTATGAAATGGGCACGCTGAGCTGTGTAGTTGCTCAGGCTGCTTCCTGCCATCCTCAGGATAAGCGGTCCAGGCATCCGGCCTCCAGCCTCTACCACAAACTTTCCCCCAACCAGAGAACAAGACCCCAGAGAGCAGAGACTGTGCTGCTCATGGTCATCGTGGAGCTCCCCTTTCTGTTTAGGAGGATAGGCATGCAGGCCCACTTCCCAGCTAAGAATACCTAGAAAACCCAGAGTCAATATAAAACCACATTTCTGAAGGTATCAGAGAGCAAATAAGTTGGCAAAGAATTAAAGAGCCGAGAGCCAGGAAAAAAAGGAAAGCCAAGAAAGTGAGCCTAGCATGTGGAATTGTGTTTTCCCTGGAGAGGGATGTCGTTACTGGAAGAGGCAACTGAGAGGCTGAGAAATTGAGTAGAGTTTTTAAAAAATTCTAGGAGCTAGCAGAATAAAAATCGAAATTTAGGCCTTGCCAAGGAAGGAGAGCCTGGTAAACCCCCAGGCTTTGGACTGGGACTCCAAAGGGCTATATCCTCAGAATAAAGGCAAATCAGAAATGGACTAGGCCTCAAATGGAGTGCACCCAGCTTCAAATCATCTCATCTCAATCTCTGAAGAAATTAAAGTCATCCAGGATTGCTGATGCTCTTTGCTACCAGTGAGATGCAAAGATAAATTCTCTCTGGAAGAGCTGAACATCATCCAGAGTTTGTAATTACCTTAACAATTTTCATATATAATGTCTGACATTCAATAAAAATAACCAGATATACAAGAGAGCAAGATGTGATTTAAAAACAAGAAATAACAGATAATAGAAACAGATCCACAGGGATCCAGACATAGACTTTAACAAAACTATGCTTAATTTATGCAGTAAAATAAAAGGCAAGGTTGAGAATTTCATCAAAGAACTAGAAACTCTAAAAACGAACCAAATGAAAATTCAGTAACTGAAAAGTAAAATAATTAAGAACTCATGAATGAGCTTAACAACATAGTAGACACAGACAAAGAGTCTGAAAAGATTAGAATGAGAAAGAAAGAAAGATCAGACTGAGAAAACAATGGAAAATATAGAAAAACGCATGACAGACAAAATAGAGAATACGGCAGAAAGCTCTAAAGAATGTGTAACTGGAGTCCCAGAAGGAGAAGAGAGAGAAAATGAGCCAGAAGAAATAATCAAGACGCACCACAAACTCTAAACAGAAAACAAAGAAAACCATATTTAGGTATAAAAGCCAAACTGCTGGAAACCAATGACCAAAAAACAAAACAAAACTTAAAAGCAACAAGAGAAAAAGACACCTTACGTTCAAAGGAGCAACAATATGGCTTATAGCGATTTCTCAACACTGAAACTACAATGGAAGCCTGAAGACAATGGAACAATATTTTCTTTTGGCACTTTAAAGATAACTACCAACACGGAATTCCCCACTCAGCAGTTATCCTTCAAAAATGAAGATGAAGTAAAAATATTTTCAGATAATCAAGGACTAATAAAATTTATCACGAACAGACTCACACTAAAGGAAATTCTAAGGGCTGTTCTTTAAGCAGCAATATTATAAATGATCTGAGATGGAACCTTCGAGATATGGGAAGAAATGAAAAGGAAGAAAAACAGTAAGTATTTGACTAAATCTAAAATGAACAGCTCAACAAAACAATGTTATAATGTTCTGTTGATGCCAAATATATAAAGAATGAAAATACATGTCACTAATTCTACAAGTTAGGGATCGGTGGAAAATGGAGGTAAAGTGTTGCAAAAGCCTTTGCATTGTCCAGGAAGAGGTAAAGTACTCAACTTATACTAGATTTCAATAAGCCAAGAATTCATGTTTCAATCCCTAGTAGCCCTTCTCAACCCGAAAATTGAGCCCTAACAACATAAGGCATTCACTGTATATAATGAGTTAACTTTTCTCCTATGCATCTAGAATGGCACTAGGTATGTACCATTCTTCAGAGAATGGAGAAAATAGTCAATTGAGTCCCTTTCTGTAGAGCTTACTTCTCTCATAGAAATCCAGGTAAGAAACACTGCTAGGGTAATCCCTAAAAGAGCAATAAATACATAACTAATAAATTAATAAAGAGAGGAAATGGAATAACAAACCCAAACAATCCAAAAGAAAACAAAAAAGAAAGAAAAGGAACACAGAAGGCAGGATGGATAAACAGAAAGCAAACAGAAGATGGCAGATTTAAACCCAAGTATATCAGTAATTACATTAAATGCAAATGTATCAATGTTCTAATTTAAAGACGAAGGTTGTTAGAACAGATAATAACAAACCTCAATTATATGTCACTTGAAGGATACACCTTAAGTAGAGGCATACAGAAAGGCTGAAAGTAAAAAGATGGAAAAGATACATATCCCATCCCCCCACCCAACACTAACCAAAAGAAAGTTAAGTATTTGACAAAGTGGAATTTAAAAGGCAAAAAGATAACTAAAGATAAAAAGAAACACTTCATAAGGATAAAGTGTCTAATCCAGTTCTAAATGAGTATGCAACTAGCAACACTGCATCAAATGTATAAAACGAAACTAAAAGAAGAAATAAACAAAACCTCAGTCCTAGTGGGAGATTCCAACATACATGTGTGTATATTGACAGAACAAGCAAACGTCTCTACGTCCTAGTGCCTGGCACAAGGCCTGACGCATATTAGAGGCTCAATCAAAATTTGCTGACCTGAAATGAAAGAGATTCATATATCCTAGATTTTCCTAGATAGTCCCAGTTTCAAGTATAAAACTGCCTCATTGTCCCCCATAAGCGTATTTGTCCAGAAGTTTGGTTTGGAAAATCTAAACAGTATCCCCATGGGTTGCTCGAATCCCTCCTACACTGGCACGTACTCCTTTTTCCCATAGTGCACTAGGTCCCCAGGGGTACTGGAGGTGTTTGCATGGGAAGCCTGTCATACCTGAGCGGTGGCATCAGTCCCGGGGATACGGGTGGACCGCCTGCGGGTGACGATGACCGACGGCTTGTGTTCAGTGGGGTTCTGTTCAGAGCCCTTCCCATTCTCATCAACACCTCCAGCTTGAGCTGCCTCGGTTGGGTCCACAGTCCTCACAGGCACAGACACTGGGATGATGAGGGGTACCATCCCACTGTCCTCTCGTGCTCGCTTGGCAGCTAAGGAAGGCTCAGAAAACTCCACTCCACACTTGGTAGTTGAAGCTAATACACTTTTCCGCTTCTCCTCAGAGCCACTGGCATCCTGGAGAAGGAGAGGGAGGGGGAATGGAGGCGACGTTTAGAAGATAAGTCCTGATTTACTGGTCCAGGACCCCTAGTCCCATTTGATTCAGGTTCTCAAACACCCATTATGGCTCCCAATGGTTTTTGACAACCTGGCCTTTCCCTGACCACCTTTTCTCCCACCACATTCCCAAACACTCTTCATAATCTCCTTCATGACAGGTCCTCCCATCCTGGCCTAGAGCAGAGGTCCCCAGGCGGCCATCTCAGGCCACAAGTGGTTTATAGATGTATTTTGTTTGGCCTGCACAGTGAGTGCCACGTGAAATAGCATCTAAATATATTCAAAACATATCTCTGCAAAAAAAAGCAAAGAATCTGCACAAGGTCAAGCTGGTCTTTGAATCTATTTCCCCACTGGAAACTGGCTGGAGTGAAGTCAAATTCTACAGCCTCCTAGGCTTCTATCCCAGCTTTGTGACTTTGGGAAATCTCACTTGGGTCTCAGTTTCTTTAGCAGCAAAAGAGGATAAATGAAGCATCCCTCTCATAGAGTTTGATAATAAATTGCTTGTGATCAAATATAGGAAACTCCGAGTACAACATAGGACCTCAAATTCTGTTCAATCTTCTCCCCCATTGTTATTTTCTTTTAAATCAACTTTACCGCAGTATAATTTACACATAACAAATGACCTATTCTTAATTACAGTTCAATCCATTTTGACAAACATAGTCACCTGTGCAATCACTACCACACTCTTGTCTTCGAACATACCAGATCTGGAAATGGTTTCACCTCCTTTTCCACCCAACCCTTCAAGTCCCAAATGAAAAAGCCAACCCACAATGGTGTATTGCACTTTCCTGCCCGCAACGCTGCATGCGTGTAAATCTCATCTTCCCTTCAGGTGTGGATGCAACTATGTAGAGATTCTTTGCATGCAGGGAGTTCAGAACTCTCTGAAATGAATGGGTTCTTTCACTTCCTTCCATGAAGTGAGAAAACTGCCCTGATGGACCTGGAGCCACTCACTCTCCCCTGGCCCCAGACACGGCTCATCCTGCCCTCTGCCAGGGCTGGCCCCCACCCCACACCACTCTCACCTTTGTGTTCTGTAGTGAGGCCAGCTCCACTGCCTTCTGGGCCAGGGTCAGCAAATTGGCCTCCTGGGACGCCCGGCGCCTCCGTCGTGTGCTCTGGATCACCCCACCCCGTAGCACCTGCCCACACTCCCCCGTGCCCACCGCCCGCATGCCTTCCTCGTTGCTCATGGCAGGAGCCTCCCGACCATTGGGTGCCAGTCTCTCCCCGTCAGGCAGCAACTGTGACTCCCTCAGCTCCAGCGGGAATCCCAGAGCTTCGGGATGGGGCTGCCCCAGGGGGCCGGCTGGTGGCTGCTGCAGGGGCCAGTGATGTAGGAACAGGTTGCTGGTGGGCTCCTGCCCAGGTTGGGTGCCAGCCCCATCCAGGGCGGTGGAAGGCAGGACGCCCTCCTTAGAGAGGCGGCGGGAGCGGCGGGGGAAGGGGATCTGGGCCTGAGGTAGCACAGGCTGCGGGGCGGACTCCTGCAGGAGGGCCTTGCGCAGTTCTGGGTTCATATCAGGGTTGGGGGGGAAGGGGTAGGGTGCCATGCTGTGGTGAGCCAGGTGGGACTGCCCTAGTGGCCCGGCCGGCTGCAGGCCAAAGTCCTGGGGCTGCTGAGAGGGCGGCTGCTGCATGGGGTAGAAGTTCTCGAAGAGCTGCATCTGGGGCAGGGTTGCCTGTTGCTGCTGCTGCTGCTGCTGCTGCTTCTGCGGCGGGAAGGCAGCAACAGGGTTGGGGGGCGGTGGGCCCTGCCGGAAGACCTGCCGGTTCACCTGGTGGCCGAATGCCAGCTGGAAGGGTTGCAGGGGCAGCGTCTGGTTTGGGGGCTTCTTGGCCACATGGAAAGAGTTCAGGGGTGCCTGGGGCCGCCCCACCTCCAACTGCACCTTCTGCGGCATCATTGGGCGAACAGCGTTTCCATAGCGGTCCACCTGCGGTCCCCCTCCTTTCTCCCGCTTCAGTGCCTCAGGGTGGTTATAGTAGGTAGAGACCCCCATGCCAGGATGAGGGCTCCCCTTGGGTCCACTGTAGAGGGGCAGGCTGTGGCGGTTCCACGTTGAGTGGGGCGGAGGCTGGCCCGGCTGCTGCTGCCAGCCACTGTCACTGACGCCTCCACCCACTCCACGCTCCGGGCCCCGCCCTGGAGCCATCACAGAGTTGGGCCACTTGACTGAGCCCACCTGCTGGGACAACATGGCCGCCGTGGTCCGCTCAGACCCATACACCACAGAGTTCAGCAGGGCCAGGCTGCTGGGAGGGGGCAGTTCCACAGGCTGGGAGGCAGGGGCGACCCCTGCCGGCCCCTCGTGCCCAAAGTAAGTCTCCTCCTTCACCCTGGTGGACTGTGGAGGGGCCGGGGGCTGCTGTGGGGCCTGCAGCGGTGGGGGCTGCTCCTTGGGAGCTTGTTCCTGGTCCCCAAAGAGGCAACGCTTCCGCCTGTTCTGAGCCTTGGGCTGGGCCTGGAGGTTCATGGTGTGGCCCCGGCAGTGAGACCTAATTCACCAGTTGCCCATCCCCTGGGGGAAGGTCCTGCTGGAAGCCCGGCCCTAGTCCAGGAGCCAGAGGAGGCAGAGCAGGGGCAGAGGAAAATGCTGGATGACCGGCCAGGCACAGGGAGAAAGAACTGCTGGCTCTTCCTTCCTTTGCCCTGAAGGCTCTTGGGCTCGTCTACTCTTCCAAGTTCATGATGCTCGCAAGGCCCTGGAGTCTGCAGACAGAAGAATAGCAAGAGCGTCAGCCAGAGCCTCCCACGATGCCCCAGATGTCAGCACGAGTGTGAGGGAAGGGCCTCTAAGGCTTTGCGGTTCGACTGCCTCACAGGGACAAGCCACAGATCACAGAGCAGCATTGGTGAGGCAGGAGCCAGGACCCTGGGGGAGTTACCAGAAGGCAGCAGCATCTCCTGGGGTGCTCTGTGACTCTCCTCTTGTCCCACCACCTCACCATCCAGGTTAGGCTCCAGGATGGCTGTGTTTGGTTGTGTAATGCGTGCATTGCACAAACGCACCACCTAAGGGGGCAGCAGGGGCTGAAATCCAGCCCCAGCCCCTGCGGTCATGCTGGGAAAAGGGATGACAAAGCCCATGCTGGGCTCCCTTCTCCTCTTAAACCAGTCCTCAGCTCCCTGGGCAGCCAGGCCTGGTCCTCTCACATCTGTCCAGGCAACAGCCTCCCCACCAGACCCAGAAGGAGCTTTATTTAGCCAACACTCCTTTGACACTCCAAGCACATCTCAGACAGCAAGCGGAGAGAACAGGATCACTCCCAAATGTGCGCTGAGGGTCAGGAGCCCCACCAGGCCCTGCAGAGTCCAGGGCCCAGGGCTAGGCTCACTTCCTTTGCACTGAGACATGTAGGTGAGGCCCCACGAGGGTGTATGCACTCCTAGCCCCACCCCTGGGAGGAGCTGCTGGGTGGGACTGTGGCTCCCAGAGTCTTCCCCAAACTAGCACAGAACCTGTTTTGCAGCCCTGGTGGGCTGGAGGCAGGATCCAGCCGGGTAGCTGGTCAGCAGTCCCCACCCACCCTCCTCTCTGCCAAAGAGCTCCTGGCATCCCAAGAGAAGGAATAGTACAGCTCCGATGCTGGGGGTGGAGACTGCTAGAACCTAGGTCCGAAGGTTTCTCCATGACATGGCGTGACTAGAGTGCTCAGTGTTTCTGTGTTTATTTTCCAACTTGATTAAAAAAACAACAACAGGTCGCTCTATTTATCCTGCTACAGGACAGAATCCGGACCAGGACTTTACAACTTACATGCGTTTTTATTACTTACATGTCAGTTATAACTCGCATATATAATTTGCATGTATTTTCAAAGAGAGGGTTTTTTTTAATCCTCCCCAGGAAGCTGGTGAGGGTGGGAGCTACATGGCCCACCTCTTCCCCACGCTGATTCTGATCCTGAACCAGTCAGGCTAGGAGGGGGAAGACAGGGGAGGGGAGGGGAGGGGAGGGAAGGGGAGGAGACGAGAGCTCAGGAAGCCCCGGCGAATGAATCTGCAGGTCCAGGCTGACCTCAGACCCTAGACGTTCCAGGTCAGGAGTTCCCAGGAAACCGCCGAGAGAGCCGAGGAGGGCTGGGGCTAGGCAGTACCGGCAGGCTCTCGGCACAAGCCCTGGCTACCCCAGCGATGCCCTGGCCCCAGGGAGGCTGCAGTGCTATCGCCCTCTGCAGGCTTCCGCAGCTGCCAGCCCCTCCCTCCCCGGGGCTGCCGTGACTCACTCAGACCCCCGGCCTGCCTCCCACTTTCACCCAGCGCCCAGCAGGGGAGGAACTTCCTCCTCCATTTCCTTCCTCTGCTCTGGCCCTGAAGTGAGTGAGACAGACAGACTCTCCCGCTGGCACCCGCTTTGTCTTCACACTTGGAAGCTGGGGGAGGGAGCGAGACCAGGAGGGCGTCCAAGTCACCCCGGTCCCGCACGAAGGGGAGGGCTGGGGCGAGCAGAGAGTGCTGGGGGCCATGGAAACCACCTTCTGAACAAACCCCTTTCTCTTGCTTGTAAATTCTCACTCCCTGACAGCCAACCCAATTCAGCGCAGAGACCCAAAAGCCAGCCCCCAGACTGAAAATAACCCTGGGCGCCATTGTGGAGCTGCAGGGTGGGACTGTCCCAGCTACAGGCTTGGGGCTCTGCCTCTCCAATCAGCATGAACGAATTAGAAGTGCGTCTGCAGAAGCAAGACAGAGGAAGGAAGAACATGCGCGAGGGGAGGGGAGAGGAGGGGGCCGAGGGGGAGCAGGCAGGTCCACGTGCCTCCAGGGGGCTGGGAGCCCCTCAGGCGCTCACGTGCACTTGAGCCTCCCCTCCTCCGACCCTACACAGACCCCCCCCCCCCCCCCGACTCCCCCGTCCCGCCTCCGCCCCCATCGCAGCCCTGTGGACTGGTGAACCGCAACACAGGCTTGGAGCCTGGGGGAAGGGAAGGCCCACGTGGCAAAGGCCTGGGCGCACACACTGGTGTGCTCCTGAAGGAGGGTACCCGGGCGGGCCCATGGATGGCCATCAGCGCCTAGAGGAGGGCCGGCGCTGTACACAGGGTCAGGAGAGATGGGTGGAGCCTGTGAATAGGGCTCCAGGGCAGGGCCGCTCCTGTCCCTGGTCCCCAGTCCCCAGCTGGCTCACCTGCAGCAGTTTGGTCAGGTCGGGAAGGGCTAGGCTCAGCTAGTCTGCCTCCCACCCCCCACCCCCCACCCTCAACCCTGCACATCAAGGAGGGCTATGCTCAGGACACCACAGTAGATTTCCAAAGCTGGGCCAGGGATTTGCTTAGAAGAAATCAAGGGGGCCGATTCTGGGGAGGCTGAACTGCTCCAGAAGCTTCTGCAGAAGCCGCCCTGTCACCCCTACTGGAAGGCTAAGAGTGCTAAGAGCACAGACACCCAGACTTGGGACTCTCAGAGAAGAAAGGTCATTATCTGGGGGGATGGGGAAAAGAGTGGAAGAGTGGGGAACCCTGGGGGAGCGAGGGGACGGGACACACAAAGGCAGCAGGGCACAAAGTTGTAGTAGTAGTAGTAATAACAATAATAATAATGGACCTATGCCACGCAGGTCCTAAGTGCTCTGCGTACATTTAATTCCCACAACAGCCTTATAAGGCAGCATGAGGCATTGTTATTTTAACCTCCATTTTACAGGTGAGCTACATGAGGCTCAGAGAGGCGAGGTCACTTCCTAATGGTCACACAGTAATTATATTGCAGAGACAGGACTTGAACGTAGTCTGACTGACTGTAAGACCAAGCCCTTATTCTTTATCCCTAAGACACACCACTAAGACACCAGGTGTCCCTCTCTGCACACTTTCCCTTCCACAGCACGCTCCTACCATCTCAGAGCAAGGATTTGCTGGACACATATCCCTACCTTCTGGCGCTGAGGAGTCCCTTACCCCTGTCTGGACAGTTGGCAGGTAAACCTCTCCTATTCTCCCCCGGTACAGCTGAGACCCCCGGTCCTACAGGAAGGGAAGGGGTCTCCCTACAGGGGGGCCAGCAGTTGTTTGAGGTCCACCAGCAGAGAGGCCTGAGACCACAATGGCCGCTTTGGCCCCACCCTCCAGGCCCAGACTCTCCAGTCCCTGCAAGCCCACCCCCACCTCAGTTCTGGTTGCTGCAGGTGGGACTTCCAGCTCTCATACCCCACTTGTACCTCACAGCCTGCAACTGTGGCCAGGACTGAGCCACTTCCTCCCATTTCGTCTGCCCCAACCTCACTCCTCT
The DNA here is from genome assembly GCF_037783145.1 of Equus przewalskii. NCBI lineage: Eukaryota > Metazoa > Chordata > Mammalia > Perissodactyla > Equidae > Equus > Equus przewalskii. The sequence continues at coordinate 18,918,605 of NC_091855.1, forward strand.
GTCCCTGAGGTGGAAGTCAGCCAGGCCTTCCTCACGGTGAGGAAGAGGAAGGAAGCCATCTTTTCCGAAGGCTGCCGACCTATGGGCCAACTCCCCGAGGTTGCAGGGAAGAGGGTACAATGAGGAACTCCTGCAGGCAGCTCACCCCTGGGACCCAGCTGCAGGGCCTCTGACGACACACGCAGGAACACTGAAAAGGAAACCCACAGTCACCACGGGGCCCCAGACACTGCAACCCACTCTATCAGTCTGTTCGACTGTCTGTCACGGCTCTATTCCCTCTTCCCTTCCTCCAGGTGCCTCAGTGCTACAACCAAGCCCTGACCAGACCATAGATACCCCTGGGCAGAGGACAAGGCAAGGGTCCGATCTCAGTGGCCAGGGACCCATGAGGATGGGTCCCTTTCAGGAGGATGGAGAGTGAGAAGCACTTTCTCTCTACAGAGGGAAGTCACATGCACTAAGAAAAGAAAACAGTGCTGAACCCACATATGTGTTTTGCAGATACATGAGGGAAGGTGCTAGAAAGGCTTTAGGGTGTTCTGTGCTGGTGGTGACACGGTGCCCTCCAAGGATGGCAACTCGAAGACATATTGCTCCCATCTGCCATCAGCAGCCCAGCCACACGCCCACCATTGGCTGGGAGAGTCCAGTGAGCCCTCACCACTGGGCAATGGGGCTAGGGCAAGACCACTTGAGGGGACCAGGACCACTCCCAAGCTTGGGGCATTTAGCGTGGCCATCTGAACGACAAGACTATTGTGATTCAAGGTTACACAGGCCAGGAAGGAGGTGCTCAGCTTGGTCCCAGTGGCCGCAGGGGATCAGTTCTGACTTGGGGATGGGAGTCGACTGAAGGAGCCCCTGACCCTTGAAGGCTAATGCTCCAAACTTCTGCTCTTACCTGGGCCACCTCAGCCCCACAAACTCAGCATTAGGAAGACGGGGAGTCAGAGCTCCTGCATCTCCACCCCAAGGCAAAATAGACCTAAATATGGCATCCAAGAAAACCCTGAATCTCTAGGCCAGCCAGTTCCCTGAGCACCAAAGATGCTATCTTAGCACAAAGTCTAAACTCCCTATCCTGCCCACAAGTCCCTGCAGACTTTGGCTCCTGCCACCTCTCTCAACACTCCATGCTTAAGCCATCATTCACTTCCTGCTTGCTTCTAGGTCTTTGACCAGGCGGTACCTTCCCGCCTTTTCTTCTGGCCAAATCCTACTCATCCTTCAGGTCCCAGACACTGCTTCCTTTGGGAAGTTTCCCCTCACCCCAAGGCTGAGCCAGGAACTGCATGATGAGCCCAGAATCCCTCCGAAACCCCACCACCGCGCTCAGCACACTAAATTCCAAGTGCCTATTTCTTTGCCCCCAACAGACAGCAAGCTCCTTGGGGCAGAGTGTGCACACCGTTGTACCTTGGCACTTGGCTTGTATCTGCCTCTTGGGATGCTCATTCAAGACTGCGCCCAAGGTGAGTCAGAGCCATGCCTGGGCAGGGCCCTGCTCACGACCGGCGTGTCCACCCTGGGTTCCGGCCCAGCCCTAACTTCCAGTCTTTCTTCCTGATGCACAGCAGAGCTCCTCACAACGCTGAGACGAAGTGAAAAGGCCCAGCCTCCTAAGCCCCCCCATAAATGGCCCTACGCCCTCTCCAACCAAGACGAACATGAATCCTTCTCTAATTGCTGTCTCTCAAGCCGCTTGCCCCTTGACTGTCATTCTCTGCCCCATACCACATACAGGCTAACTGAGAAAGTGCCAGCCCTGCCGTTGACCCTTGCCCCATTTTTCTTCCCTCAAGGTTTCCCATCCCTGCCTAGACCATGGCCAGGGACATGAGCCTGTGGATCTGTCTACCTCATGCCCTAACATGACTAGGCCGGGCCTCAAGACACCAAAGTGTCTGGCTAGGATGCCAGGGGTCAATGACAAGGGGCCCTCCCTTGGGGAGACCATCATGGCCCTGCTGGCCCTCCAGTCCAGGCTCACATTCTGAAAAGCTCTCTCTCAGATACCCTGGGGCCTTTGGCAACAGACAGACTGGGCAAGTGGCCTGGAACTGCCATATTGGGCCAGCTAGAGTTGCCCAGGCCCTAGATAAACCTTTCCTCTGGACATAAGACAATTGTCTGCAATGCTGTATTCCCGCCTCTAACTGGGAATGCATACCTAGGCTGAAGGGCCCATTTCTCCAACACATGAGTCCTGTTCTCAAGGGATCCATAAAACCAATAAGGAAGGAGACACCAACAACAGAGACGAGGACCTGCGTCCCACAAGTGTCACTTCCCCAGGGACGTGAGAAAGCAGCCCTTATGATGTACCCACCCCCAGTCCAGAGAGTCCCCAGATTATCACTTCTCCAGATTGAACTTCAGCTCTGAAATGCAGAGGCCAGGTCAATGGCCAGGGAGTCACGAGTCCCATCAAGCTGGTCAGGCTCAGAGGGCTTGGCCAGGGTGTAAGCTGGCTGCAGTGGAGCTTGGACTGTAAAACTGCCCACTCTGGATGCTTTCAAAGGGATACATGTGAGAGGGGGATCCTTTCCTCATGAGGCGCTCTCAGGGCTCCTTTCAGTCATCTACCTTTATCGTCTCCCTCCCCCACTGCCCCACAAACAACCCCAGGATGTCCACAGGAAGCCAAAATGTCCATGAGAAGGCAGGATAACAGGGTCCATTTTATAGGGGGGAAGCTGAGGCAGAGAGAAAACACAGAGCCAAGAAAGATCGAGCCTCCAGGCTCAGCTTCCACTCACACTGGGGGCAGGGGACACTGGCTGCCTCCCTCCCAGGCAAGGCCACAAGGATCACAGGCAGCCCAGGAAAACCCCTTCCAACAGGGCTCAGGAACCCCAGGGGGGTGAGATGGAAGCTGGTAGGTTTAGGCTCTCTCCAGAAGAGATGCAGCCACTGTCCCCGCAGCCAGGCCCTTAAGTGACTGGACCTCTGCAGAGGGCCTCATGGGGGCCACTGGGCTCTCAGTCTCCTCACAACCCTCTCTATGCCCTATGGGGCTCACGCCACCAGATGCTGCTCCATCTCCCTCCCCTTCTGGAAAGGCCTGGCTCACTGGGGAGGTCAAGGGCAGGGTTCTCTGGAGTCTGTGCCTGAGCCCCAGGCCAATATACAGAGAAGGCCACTCACGGGGGGCTTCCCTTAACAAGGCCTCGTCTTGCCTCCTTCCCCTACCACACACATACCCTTGGCAGCCCTGCAGGTCTGCCCACTGCCCCTTCATCCACTCGACAAGCAATTGCTGAGCACTGGCTACAAGTCAGGCTCTGGGGAGACACAGGAGACAGGGCACAGTCTCTCCCTACCCGCAGAGATCCCCCAGTCCAGTGGGGGAAAAACAGAAACACACATTGATTATAAAGCAAGGTGGCCTGTGCTGGGGCTAGAGATACATGCTGGGAACAGGTGACCCTGAGGAGAGTTCCCTGACTTTGAGCCTCTGCTGGAGCTGTTCCCTCTGCCTGGAAGCCCTGCCTCCACTCGGACAACCTGCCTTCCTTCAAGGCTTACCTCCTCCAGGCAGCCCTCTGGCACAGACTGTTCTCACCCTTTCTGAATCTTCATGCTCTTACTCAGTGTTAACCACTATCCCATATTGCTTCTTCAATTCCCTTCTCCTTCTACACCAAGACTAGGAGAAGCAGGGCCTAGAGACAGTGTGGCCCAATGGAGAGGGCAGTGAACTGGTTGTCAAGTAACCAGATATCTGGTCCAGGAGCCACCACTCACTGGTTTCTGCCTTTGAGGAACTTGGGAGCCCAGAGAGGGGCGGGGGGACAAGGCCTGTGTCCGGGAACCACCTTTGTAATGAGCAACTGCCACATGAAATAGCAGCCACCAGCAGTGCCCACATGCCCCGTGTGTGTGAGCACTGCTTACTTGTATAACCGCTTATTCCCATCTGAGAAATGAGGAAAGGTTGGCTCTGAAAAGTATTTTGTTTCAGGTCACAGCCTGGGGTCACAAGTGAGCAGTCAGGATTCGAATCCAAGCCTGCCAACTCTAAATCCAGTCTCTGTCATGCCTGCTGCCTGTCTATGTTGAGAGGTGGTTCTCAAACCCACCCTGAGAGGTTAGTTCATGGGTCTGGTAAGAGGGTTGGGGGAATGGAGGTGGGAAATCTGCAGTGCTTCATAAGCAGCCCAGGTGGTGCCCAGGCACTGGAGCAGGAGAGAGGCTAGAGGGTCAGGGCCTGGCACAGTGCAGTTTCCAAGGACCTACTGCTCCTCACTCCCCAAAAGAGCCACCTGCTGGAGTGCTGTGCCCTGCCCAGGAGGCATGAGGGGTCCCATGAGCCCTGGGTGGACTTTGTTCTCAGCTAGCCCTAGGGCTGCCTGAGGCCAACTGAGTGTCCATGTTTACTGTGCACCTACTGCTTGCCCAACACTGTACTGAGGGCATTGCAGGCAACATCTCATTTAACCCTCACTCTTGTCTCATTTTACAGGTCAGGAATGGTATGCTCCAAAGTATCTATCTAACACAAAAGAGTAACGGAGTAACAGAGAAACAAAAAGGATATAAGACAGACAGAAATCAAACAGCAAAATGGCAGACAGAAATCCCACCTTATCAATAATTACTTTAAATATAAATAGATTAAACACTCCAATTAAAAGGCAGAGGTTGGGGAAATGAGTTAAAAAAACACCATACAACTATATGCTGTTTACAAAAGATACACTCTTTAGATTCAAAGACACAAATAGCTTGAAAGTAAAAGGCTGGAAAAAGATACACCATGCAAACAGTAACCAAAAGAGAGCTGGAAGGGCTATGCTAATATTAGACAAAATAGACTTTAAGACAAAAATTCTCATTAGAGACAAAGAAGGACATTTTATAACGATAAAAATGTCCATCCATCCACAGGAGATTACAATTATAAACACAGATGCACCTAACAACAGAGCCCCCAAAACACATGAAGCAAAACTGTCAGAACTGAAGGGAAAGATAGACAATTATACAATAATAGCTGGAGACTTCAACACTACATTTTCAAAAATGGACAGAACAACTGAATGGAAGATCAACAAAGAAATAAAAGACTTGCAACTGGACCTAAGAGACATCTACAGAACACTCCACCCAACAACAGCAGAATACGCATTCTTCTCAAGAGCACACAGAACGTTCTCCAGGACAGATCATAACTTATGCCGTAAAACAAGTCTCTGTACTTTGAAAAGGGTTGAAATCATACGAAGTATGTTCTCCAATCAAAATGAGATAAAATTAGAAATCAATAACAAAAGGAAATTTGGGGAATTTACAGGAAATGAAGGGTAGAAGTAACTTGTCAAGTTCTCACAGCTCAGAAGAGCCACTCCCTCCTTACTCAGACGTGTTCTCCACACCTTCTGCACAGCCCTAGGAAGCTGCAGATCTCACACTTTTGCAAATCCCTGGGTAGCTCTTCTCCCATCCCCCAAAGTGGACACACACTGAACCTGACCCCACGCTTGATCCCAGAATTAAAACAGCTGGGGGAGGGAGAAGCCTTTGGGGATGTAACAGCTTCTTATGTAGCCCTCCCCTTCTCCTGGGAAAATGGCCACAGGCAAATATTTTCACTCCCCCAGCCAGTCTACAGAATGTCCAAGAGGCAGATCCTTCCCAAAAGAAGGAAGCAAACATTCATAGAGCACTTCCCCCATGCCAGGGACTCGACATACCCTAAGCCATGCTTACAAACTTCCCATCCAGGCATCTTATTGCCCCCATTCTACAGAGGGAAACTTCTGCTGTTTAAGTGGTAGAAGCAAGATTCAAATGCTTAGTCTTTCCATCATTCTCCCAGAAAAATCCCAAATCTACACTTGTGCTGGGCCTCAGATGGAATGCTACATGTGAGAATCCCACAAAGCCAAGTGTGGGGCCCTCCCTTTCCTCAGGTTCCCTCTTAGAGCTGCTGCTTTTCCTGGGGACTTTCCCAAATAGAGTATAGTATATCACACTCTCGCAAGAAATAATCCCAGTCCCAGTCTGCCAGAAACAGGCTCTCCTCAGGATTGAGGGCATCCATAAAACCCCCTGGAAGCTGGGAGAGCCCACAGAGTTTTGGGGTGAGGGGACTGCAGAGGTGAGCTGGGAGCTGCAGGGTCAGCAGGACCCTGGAGCAGAGTCCAGGACTCCAGACTAAGAGCCCCCACACCACAGGGAGAAAGGTACCTTGAGCCTCTCTTCAGAGCCAACCAGCAAAGCAGGGCCCTGCTGGGGAAGCTGAACAGATTCCAAATATCAAGGGATGTCAGTGTTCACTTGGTCCAGTTCCTCACTCCACAAAGCAGCCCAGAGAAGGAAAGGAACTTGCAGATACACAGCCAGGAGCAGATACACAGCCAGGAGCAGAGCAGGGCCCAGAATCAAGGACTCCAGGAAGAAGGCTTCCTCCCTCCATTTAGGCAGGTCCCACCTTTTGGCAAGGCAGAGCTTGAAGCCAAAGTGAAATCCCATCACAAAAATAAGGCTTTCTCCTTCATCATCATCACCACCACTAACATTTCCTAAGGGTGTGCCTATGTGCCAAGCACAGTGCGACACCCCCCACACATGATCCTGGTTAATCCTCACCAGGTAGGTATTATTACTCTCCCCCTTTCTCAGTGAGGAACCTGAAGATGTGAGGGGTCAAATCACTTGCCTGAGGTCACAGGACTATAGAGGCAAGGCTCTGGAAGCCAGAGCCCTTTCTGCGAACTTCCTCCCCAGGGCTTCAGGCTCAGCCTCCTGCTTGGGTGCCAGACCAGGCTGTCTGGGATGGACGGCAGCAACCTCTGGGCTACTCACATCATCTCCCTGGAGAGTGGCTTCAGCAGGCCTGAAAACCAGTGTGATGTTCTGGAAGTGTGGCTGGTCAGGTAAAGTGGGTGAGAAGGGCCTGGGAGGTAAGGGCTTTGAAGATGAAGAGGCTAATGGTGATTACCCCCACTGGGCCAACCTGTGGAAGGTTCACATCTGCTCAAGAGGAAGCCACACCCCTCCCACACTCTCCAACCCCACACCCACGGTTGGCCAACAGTTCTTTAAAAATAAAAGCCTTGACTCTCCCCTGCTTGTCAGATGCCCCAAATCCCCAGGGGGCCCAGGCTCCTGTGCCTTCCTCTGGCACCCTAAAGTCTGGGTCAAGTCAGCTCCATGCTTGGGTTCCTACTAGTGCCAATGGCCCCCACCCAGGGCTTGAGCATCAGCCCCAGCCATAGCAACCCACCATTCTGCATGGGGCTCTCAGAAGAGTTTCTTCTCAAGAACTTAAATTCCTAAATAAAGTCTGTTCATTGCACACCCTGAATACGAGAGACAGATAGTGCCCACTCACTCCAAAGATCATTGGTCCAAATCTCTATTTCATGACTGATGAAACTGAAGCCCTGAGAGATAAAGTGACTTACCCAAGGACACATGGCTGATACTCGGGCAGAGCCATGCTCAGGGCCTCTCAAGTGGATGTTCTCACACTCAGCACTCCCTCAGACCTGGCACTGCCAGGGTGACATTTGGCTCATCTCCTTCTGGGTAAGGAGGTGGAACAGGGGGGTCTACCGTGTGGTGTCTTCATCAGCCCAGGCTCTCCTGCCTAGCCAGCTCCAGAAAGGTCCAAGACCTACCTGATGGCTGGGGGGGAGGGGAATCTTACTGGTTTAGAATGAAAGAATCAGGATGATATGGCTCCCCAATACCTGCTGGTGACCAAGAAGCACAAAACCTTGCTGCCAGCAGAGAAGGGTCTCAGCATGGCTGTCTGGGCCTCCTAGATGGGCTGCAGAATGGGCAAAAAGCAGCCTACCTCATCAGCCCAGCCATCCAGGCAGTGGCACACCCTTTCTCAGGCCCCGGTCAAGATCCAGGGCCTCTGCCAAATGCTCACACATTCCTTGCATTTCTTCAATCTCTGTGCAGCTGCTCCAGGGCCTTTTCTCCTGTGTTGATTTATTCTTTATTGTTCCTGAAATACACCCAGAGGCCTTTGGCACCAGGCACCAGTACAGCATCCAGCCCAAGCCCCAAGTACACAACACACCAACCAGGCTCTCTGGGACCTGGGCCAAGCCAGCTGGAATGATGGGCCCTGGGGTCAGACTCAGCAGCCAGGAAGGGAGACCCAAGGTCCCACCTACCCCAGCCTATAGTCTCAGAGCTCTTCTCAGAATCACAGAGGCTGGGATGTCGGGGGAGGAGGAGACACTCGGAAGGTCTCCAGGAGGCCTAAACTAAGCCTTTCCACTCCTTCCATGCCTGAGTGACTCTCCCAGCAATCGCCCCACACAGCTGACCCCCATGTGCCTACTGCCCTCCACGGCAGGGCCTCGTGGCTCAGGCTGGGCTTCTGGCTGCCCCGTGACGTGTTTGGAGAGGGGAGGCTCAGTGGGGTCTTCCCTACCCTTCCCAGCCCCAAATAGCTCCCCTATCAGCCAATCTAATGGTGCCTGAATTCCTACCATCAGCACTTCATGCCAAGGGTCAAACATTGTTCCCTGTACAATTGAAAATAGCCTGGAGAAGCGTGTGAGCTGCATGGTAAAAAGAGACAGGGCTTTAGCGTCTGGCAATGTGTCCTGGCTACTCCAATCACCAGCCTCTCTGTGGGCCTCAGCCTCCCTATCGGTAAATAGGCACAATGTCTTCATCTCATAGTTATTGTGGGATTAAATGAGGTTAATATATATGAGAAGTGCCTGGCACAAAGTAGGGGCTCAGCCAATGTGATTTCCTTTCCCCCTTGCTGGGCAGGAGTAGCATCACAATCAGTCTGCAGCACCTGGAGGAGAATCGCATGGTCTGACTCTTCCAGTTGCACAGCTGGCTGAGCACAGGGCTGGCCAGGCAGGAGCAGAACAAGGAGACTAGCAGTCCCAGCAACAGCGTCGGTCTCCGCAGGCAGGCAGGGCGTCTGGCCTAGGAAACCAGGAGGAGCACACCCAGCACAGGCCTCCCCTGGACTCAGCTGTGCCAGCGGGCCTGCAGGGACACGGTGGGACAAGAGGCGGCAGACAATACCCAGCAGAGCTTCCAGGCCCATAATTGGAGCCTCCACCCTCCTGGGCTCACCCTAAGAAGAGCAATAAAAGGGAAAGTGCCATTACCTGAGGGAGGTGGGGGGTGGGGGGCACAGGAAGTATGAGCAGGGACGCAAGAGGCACCAGGGCCTGAAGGGAGCGAGCAAGCCTGACCTGAGGCCACGACAGTGAACGCCCCACAAGTGGAAGTGCCCGCCTGGTTATTTTTGGCAGCTCTTCTGCCCAAAGCCAGCAAGGAAAGGCAGCTGCTAGCAACATGGAAGGGCTGTTTACGCTCAAGTGTGCAGGCCCTGCTGCAGGGACAAAAAGAGCCCCAGCAACCACGGTGCAGAGGGGCCTCTGCCCCCTTTCTTCCTCTCCCGACTGTGTCTGTACAGTCCAATCTGCGCGCTGCATAGCTGACATAGCGTGGGTACTTCTGCTTTCACTCAGATCCAGTCTCCCGACCACAAAACTCACTCACACACACACAAACAGACAAATAAATAACTATGGAGCCAGCTGAGGCCCGAGCCACACCCAGGGGCCAGACAGTGTTCCTCTGGGCTCTTCCTGCACTGAAGCAGTCGTCCTAACTTCCCAATAGGGAGGGGCAGGGACCAGGGGTGGCACACAGGAGCAGCTCCTCTTGCCACCCTCCCAAGGTGAAAGTGGAGATCGTCTGCGGGAACCTCAAGGAACTCACTGCCTCTTAGCATCCCTATCTGAAAATGCAGGAGTTGGGAGATGTCCCAAAGTGTTTTCCAGCTCTGAGATGACTCCTGGGAGCAGGAGAGCCCAGAACTGTGACCTAGTGCCAGCTGGGGAGGTCAGACAAAGCAAGGTCTGGGGAGGGGGGGATCTGGGCCACAGCCAGGTGCATGCCCCAGGAGCTGCCAGAAGGCTGGGAGAAGGAGGAGGAGGAAGAAAGGAGAGAAAGGCCAGCTTACATGCACTCCCAGGGTTGCAAGTTATCACAGAAGCGTTTCTGAGCTCCTTTCTGAGCTCTGGGACCTTCCCCTCCAAGAAATTGGCAAATTCTGGCAACAGCAGGCTAGACTGGAGACTCTGTCTGCCCAACTGCTGGGAAAAGCTGGGAATCGAAATCCCTCACCATTTTCCTTCCTCTCTGGACCCCATTTCCCCAAGAGAAGTTGGGTAGTCTCAGAGGGAACCCCCTTCTGGCTGCAAGCCTGGTATACTTCTCTCTCTCCAAGCTCTGGCCTGGACAAACCTTGCCCTGGCTGCTCCCCTCCCCCTTCCTGAGAGTCTTGGAAGAAGCACTGCCTGGAAAAAATAACGCTCTCACCACGAGCTCCCTGCGGCTGGAGAGAAAGGCAGAGGGAACAGGGAGCACCTTCCCTGGCTGGCCACAGCACCAGGCTATGTTCCAGGAAGAACGAGCGCAAGAACCGCTGCCAGGGAAGCCTTGGGCTCCCAGCCCCTCTCCTCCCCACCAGCCCCGGCAAACCACAGCCTGCAATCACGTCCCTCAGGGAGACCCCCACCCCCACCCCAGCAAAACCCTAGGTCTTTTCTGACATGTGGCAACTTTCTTCTTATATAATAGCTTGGTGTGCGCGCCCCCCCCCGCCCACCCCCATGGGAGAGAGAGCCAAAGTGCTCTTTAGAGCGACAGCTCCCACCCCTAGCTCCACCCAACTCTCCACTGAGCTCACCCTGGGAGGCTTCAGGTGAAGCAAAGACAAGGGGACTTTTTCCTTGGCTGAGAAAGCAGCCTTCCTGCCACCCACGTGAGCAGTTCGGCCTGAGGCCTGGGCGGGCAGGCGGGTAGGCTCCAGAGAGCACAGGCTGATCTCTGGGAAGCTGAGCCCTTAACTTTCAGCTGTAGGGACAGAATCCATTGTAAAGGCGCACAGCAACCAGGGCCCGGGCTCCTCTAGGCAGGAGTGGATCACACAGTTGTGCCCAGGGAGTTAGAAAATGAGCTTCATTTACATAAGCCCCAGTGGCCTGGAAGGGTGCCCTCCTCCCACAAGCAGGACACTCTTCATTTCCTCTTCTCTGGGAGGAGCAACAGGCAAACGGGAGCCGGACTTGCATCTGTTGGGTACCTACAGACTGGTATGTGCCAGTCACTTTGCATGCAAGATCTTGTTTAACTTCACAGCCACTGTATGAAATATTATTATCATCCCCATTTTACAGGTGAGGAAACTGAGGCTCAGGAAGTTAAGCAATGCCTAGAACCACACAGCAAGTGGAGAAGCTGGAATACGAACCCAGGTCTGCCCAGGACTCGTTCCTGTGCACCAGCCAGACTTGCTTCAGAGTCACTGCTCGGATTACTGACCACACACCATCCAGGAATGGTGTTCTGAGTGTGAGAGAGGAAGTGGGTGTGGACAAGTTTTGCTTGATGGCTCTGTAATCTGAATAGATGCCCTACTAACTGTGATTGTTCCCAAGTGTGTGACTGTGAGAGACCCTGTAAGTGTGTGTGCGTTGGGGGTGGAGGGAGGGTGATCTGGATTCCAAATAGCAGTTTCCAACACTGAAGTTATGCTGTAATGCTTCTGATTCACAAAATGAGCTCACGGTCTCACGGTATCCTGAATGTTGCCTCGAATGCAAATGCAGGTCCCTTAAGTAAGAACTGGGGACCTCAGCACACTCCACCTAGCTCCAGCCCAGAGTGCAGTTTCTTTAGTTCAGCCCCACACAGAGTGCTCCCACGCAGAAGCAACCCCTCCAATGGAAGGCGACCACTGGCTGCATTTCCTGCAGCCTGTGGTGAGTCAGGGAAGAAGGGAGCCCCCGGGCTGCTTCTCTACTGATGGGTGCATACACACAGGAAAGATGCCAACTGGCCTGGCCAAAGGAAATGCCCAGGTTAGGAGATTGCCAGGCAGGAGGCTCCACGCTCTTCCACCCTGAGGTCCTGTTGGGGTCAGGATGACTGGCATATGCTCCCAGAATGGCAGACATAGGGCAGAGCCAGGAAACTGGGTTCACCAGCATCAGAATCACTCATGCCTGACCCTTTTGAAACCAATGGTGCAGTATGAGTCCCAGCAGCAGGACTCACTCAGCCCACCACATGCTAAGTCCACATTTTTTTGATGGAGACTTTTCATTCATTTGTTCAATTAACATATACTAAACACCTACTACATGCTGGGCACTGTGGGAACAATCCAGAGCACACACTGGAGCGCAGGATACAATAATACTCTATTAACTCTTTGCATCTCCCTGAGGGACGTATGGAGACTCTGGCTCCCAGTTGGTGTTTTTGACCACCACACTACAGTATGTACACAAGTGACTACATAAGGTGGAAATGAGTCCAGAAGGCACCTAAGGTTTCTCAAAAGAACTGGCACTTGAAACAGGACTAGGAGAAGCAGGAATCTCCCAGCTACTTGTGGCCATCCCAACTCCCCCGTGAGCAAGGTTTCCTTCTGGGAGATCCACCTGCAGGAAAGGGGCTAGCAAGGCCAAAGATTCCTGGACTGGGCCCATTCCCCTTCCAGGACACTATACCCCATGCACCCCCCCCCCCCAATCCTTCTCCCACTTAGGGACCCAGAGGCCTTGGGTCCACTGGGCAGCTCTTCCCTGGGTTCTATAACCACAGGAGGCCCTCAACTGAATCTGTAATTGCATATTGTCTTTTTTCTTTTTCCCCATTTATTAAAAGCAGCAGCCCACAGGGCTAAACACTCAGGCTATTTTTAAATCCCACATTTAAAAGTTGAACTCTCACCCCATGGACACTCCACAGTACTCTTTCCTAGGGTGGGGTGAGGGGCTGACAGAGCCCGGGGAAGGGGGGTTCTGCCCCGAGCTTGGAGAGGCCACACTGGCAGTGGGCTGGCTGTCCCAGAGCAAGCTGCATGGTCTGGGGGTGAGGGGCCGCCCTCCAGGTCCTTCATCCCTTGTCCCCTGGGAGCTACTCAGACCAGAGTAACCAGCCAGAGGCCAATCCAATTAGAGTGGAGACTGGGCCAGGGCCACGCAATGAGATGGTTTATCACAGTAATTGAATGTTTACACTCCTATTATTCACTATCCGGAGCAGTAGGAAAAGACGACCCATAAATTCTCAACCTGGGAAGGTTTCTCCTTTCCCCTTCAACCTGAAGCCATCTAATAGCCTGTGGAGAGCACGCATTTCTCTGATTCTAAAGGGGCAGGTGCCACACCATCCCTGGGAGGTTCTGGAGCCAGACAGGCGGTTTCCTCTCCTCAGCCTGGGGCCCACAAGGCAGGAGAGGCTTCCCCCAGAGCTGCACTTCTTCCACCTTCACCAGGCCTCCAGCCTCAATCCTGAAGCTGCAGGAACAAGGAGAGAGGAGAAACCTCCAGGCCGCCACCAGGCCAGGCTCCCCCTGCTGGAACAAGCCGGATCTCCCCTCCCCACAGCCACAACTGCCAACAGGGATCCCCTGCACGCACGTGCCATGGTGCCCTCCATAGTCAGCCAGAGCCAGCCAGCTCTCCCCTGATCCCGCTGGCCCCGAGCGAGGCTCCACAGGCCGGCACACAGGTCCGATGTGGTACGGTGGAAGCAGGAAGTAGCCACCGAAGTTGTGACCAACAAAGTTTTAAATGGGGCGAGGAACTTCCCTTTTCATCCTTTCAGCCGCTGGCTCTGGAGGCTGGGCTGGAACACCCAGTGGCCTCCACTTTGGGTGGCAGGTACCTCCTCCAGGCCTGCCTCCCTCGGGGCTGAAGCTTGAAAGCCCCAGAGCAGCACCAGGCCCATACCCAGAGATATAGGCGGGGACCCTCAGAGGGGCCACCTGGTGCACACGCTCCTGTATGTGTGAGCTGGGAGGGGGATATGGCTTCCTCCACCAAGCCGGCCATATGCAGAATCCAAACAAAACCCGGGCTCCCGAGTTCCGCACAGGCACACGGTGCAGCCAGCGCGGGGAGAGCTCGGCAGGCCGCAGCGGCTCGGACGCGCGGGGGCGGGCAGGCTGACAGGTCCGAGGCGCGCCAGCACTCCGGGTGCGCCGGGTGAGGCCGGCCCGTTCGCCCTAAACGCTCCAGCTTAGGCCTCTCCTGCACTTGCCCCAGTTCCCTGCCACTCCTGCACCTCTGTCCCCCAAACTCCCGGCGCGGACACAGTTTCCGTGTCCACTGTGCCGTGCACACTGGAAAGAAAAGGGGAAGGGGCTCCCATGCCAAGTTCCTGCATTTCGGGAGCCCCTCCTCGAGTCTCCGGGCCTGGACTCAGTCACGCAAGCCGGTCGCTGCGGACACCACGCTTCGCTCAAACGGAGGAAGAGCAGCCGTATTCCCGAGCCGCCGCCACCGCGGGCCTGGCTGGTTGGGAGGGTTTTCCTGCCGGGGCCGCGCCCGGGTGGGCGGGGGCCGCGCGCGAGCTGCGTAGTTGCACAAACACGGCGGGCTGGCGCTGCACACGCAGCTGCGGGCTGGGGTCGCGGGCCGAGGCGGGGCGGATTGCGGGGCGGCAAACTCACGCAAACCCGCACACACTCCCCCAGCCGCCCAGGCCGCAGAAGTTGCCGCGCGGCGCCCCCAGCCGCCCAGCGCCCCCGCTCCGGGCCGCGCCTGCAAAGCTGCAGCCCGCGCGCCGAGCCGCCACCGCTTGCGCGCAGTCCGGGGTCCCCTGGCCGCCGCCGCCACAGCGGGCTGCGCCTCGCCGCGTGCAGGCCTCGGCCGCCGACCAGGTAGCCCCACTTACCCCGCTCCTGCCCGAGCTCTGGCATCGGCTGTCCCCCTTCCGCTGTGGGCCGCCGCCTTCAGTCGCCTCCCAGACTCCAGCCGCCTGCACGCACTCCTCGATTTTAAAAACAAACAGGCGCCGCCGCCGCCTCCCCGCGGCGCTCGCAATGCTTCCGCCAGCCTGCGCCTCCCGAGGCTGGGAAGTTTGCTGGCAGGGCCCGGGAGGGACGCGCGGGCTGTCACCCCTCGCTCGCGGTGCAGGAGCCTCGGCGCACCCCGCGCCAGTGGTGTCCGCCTCGCGATCGCTCTCCCTCCCTTCGTGTCACCCCCAGTCCTGCGATGCAGTGTCAGGATTGCACTGCTCTGACTCATCGGTTGAGCTCACAGCTTGAAAAAAAAAGAGAGAGAGAGGGCGAGAGGCAACAGCGAAGGAGGAGGACTCTGGCGTGCTACAAAGGATTGCACAACTCGGGGCTGGGAGCGCGGAGCACCCAGCGGCGGGCCGGCGCGCGCGGCACGGCGGCGAGCAGAAACCAGCTCTACCACTTCATCAGCACAACTGTCTCGGGTCGGCCTCTCCGCCAGCAGGCCCGGCGCCGCCCACTTCCTGCGACCAAATAAGGCCGGGGAAGGCGTCTTTAAACCTCCGGCGGCTGCCCGGGCTGGGGATTTCCAGTAGACCTCACCTCCACTCCTTGAGGCGGTCGCCACCCTCCCCCAGCCCAGGCCGGCGCCCCCGATGGCCTTGCTGGAACCAACAGGCCACGCGGCTCGTTCCTTTCACACCAAGGTCAGGAAGAGACGGTGACGAAATGTTTGGAAACCCATCGTGCCTGCCAGGAAAGTGTGTGTGTGATGTTGGGGAGGACACAAGTCGCTTTCTTCCATAAAGAAAACTCTGGTTTTGGATACGGTAAATCATGCACAATCCTCTCCAAGGCACTTAATTAACAGTCTCCCCAAGTTTCACTTTTTGGCTTGCCAGCATCCTACTGGTATAAACGTTACTGAGAAACTGGCCCCAGCCCCTATAAAAGACCCACATCTCAATTACTTAGGTGATGAAAAGCTCTTGGGTTTAATTCTAGCGACTGAGGCCAGAGTTGGAGCAGCTTTTCACAGCATGCACACATGTCCCCTACCTTTCCTACAATTCCCCCGATGCCTCTTTGCCGGTCTGGTGGGAAACATTTCTGCTGCTCAGGAGGTTCTTGCTGGCCCCCACATTCAATGAGGTCCCAGGGCCAGGAGAAAGGCCAGCGGAGGGAGCCCTGATGTTCCTGGTTCCTTCCATTTGTTGTGTTTTTTTGTTTTTTTTTTTTTCCCCAAGATGGGTCAAAGAGATTTTCCTTTGACGGAAAAACCCCAGAAGAATACAGTGTGTCCTGGCAGCCCCTTTCCTGCTGTGGCCAGTCCTGAGAAGCAGGTGCATCCCCTGCTTTCTTAGGGAGAAGGGGAGGGGCAGCAGAAGGTGATTCTCCCAGCTCTCTGAGCCTTCAGGGCAAGGACCGCTGCCCCTGGGGAGTGGATGAGAGAGACCACCTCAAAACCTCGGAAAACTCACCCTTGCTCCTAAGGGGCATGACCTTCCTGTTCCCTTCCACCTGGAGCACCTGTGTGCATCTGGAGGTCACACTTCACCCAGGAGGAAAAGGGCTTATTTGCACCATGATATGACAGATATGTCAAAGTAATGACCACTTAAAACAGCCTTATCTGCAAAATAAAGATAATTATGCCAGAGGACAGGACCAGATGACCTCTTGAAATCCCTTCCAGTTAAAACTCCATGATTCTGTGATTGTAAAAAGTGAATGGAGGAGCCAGGGAAACCACCTCCACCAAAGCAAAGCCCAGGCTCTCAGATTTAGCATCTGCTGTGACAGTACCGTCCTGACAATTCTCAAAGCACGTCCCCACACACAGCCTACTTAACAACCCTGTGTGTGATAGAGTTTCGTCCCTCTTGTTTTATGAATGAGAACACTGAGGTTCAGAGAGGTTAAGTGACTTGTACAAGATCACAGAGCAGGCCAATCACTTGTCACCTCTCTGCTCCTCTTCCCATCTCCCCCAAAGGAAGGCAGTGAGCAACTGAGGGACTGGGGTGCTCAGGCATGCAAGCCCCCAAGTAGAGGCTAGGCTCTCAGGACTGCTGGCAGAGGCTCAATGTAAAGGCTTTTTGCTTTTTCCATTTGTCTGGTTTCTTCCTTCCTACTGACACCTCATCCAAGTAAGAGAAGCAAAAACAAAACCACTCAGTCTCCAACACTCACCACTGCTAGGCTCCTCTGCAGACCAGCAGTCATCCTGACCCACCCCCCCACAAGGCCTAGCCCCTAGACCTGGCCTCGGGCCAGCCCAGAGGGAGCCCCTGAGAGCCAGTGCAGACCAGCCCAGGATGTTCCCAACCAACCAGAAAACCCAGCTGGGGAGCACATTCCTAGAAGAGCCTGCTTCCATGGAGGCAGGGCCCAGCGTCCGGGAACAAATGGGAGCCACTCCAAAGGGCACTCCTCAGCCTTGTGCCCCAGGACTTCCTCCCTGTCCCTCGCCAGGCTGCTAGGCCTAGCCCTGGAAGCAGCGCAAAGAGTAGAGGTAGGTGGCAGGATTCAAGAGAAACAGAAGTCAGTGACCTAGAGGAGCCTAGAGGAGCCCTGCTTACTTTGGAGCAACACATCTCTTCACCCCAACTAAACTGCCAAATTCAGGCCACCTCAGAAAGGAAGAGAGGGAGGGAAAGGGGCATGTATGTGTACAGGGGAGGAGGGCTCAAGACTGTCCCAGATGGCCCCTGTCTGGCAGCAGAAGTCTACCTCCCGAGGCAGGCAGATGAGGGTGTGTAAAGAAAGCTGCAGCTCTTCCGGGAAAGCCCTGCAGGTCAGTTTGCTGCAGATATGACAGTGCAGAATCACTGACATGTGAAGTGAAAGTTTTGGTTTTAGAAGCTCCAGCCCTTCCTACAGACCTCTGGGGCCGTGAAGAAGGGTGCCCTTTGGGGAAGGCAAAAAAGATGCTCCAGGAACCTTACCCATGCAGTGGGCTTTTCTCCACCTCCCTTACACACTGCATGAGAGAGAGGAGTCCAGCGCTCCAGCTCCCAAGGAGTGCATCTGCTGAGACACACTCCAGGAGGCACGGCTCCCCAGACAGGATGCCACACTCTGGGTCCCGAGGAGAGGAGAAGATGGCATTAGAGAGGCGTCCGGGACCATATCAGCTCTCTGGACTCCACTCAGAGTGACCAGTCACTACCCTGAGAGGCCATCGCATGTGTCCACTTCTGGGATAACCCGAGACCATTAAAAAGCTTCCAAGGGTGAATTTTATGGTGTGTGAATTATATCCCAAAAAAGGTGTTATTAAGAGGAAAAAAAGCTTACAAGGAAGCCAGCTTCTCACCACTCACCCGCCTCCATCACCTTTCTGCTGACATCACTCAGTATTTTAAAAAGGAGTATTCTCCTCCCCAAGCCCTAGGCCTGCATTCCATGTCCTTCCTCCATTGTCCCTTCTCTGTCAGGACCTTTCCTCGAGGCCAGCACACATGGTGTGTTCAAGCAAATAACCACCCTTTACAAATACCGTTGAGGAAATCACACGTCCACATGCTGGAGTCCCTTATGTTCCTTGTGTCCCTATTGTCATTTCCCTTTGCAGAATAAAGGCACTACCTCTAAGACCTCATTAGCTACAGTTACCATAGAAGAAAGAGAAGGTTGTGGAAAGAACAGGAAACAGGACTGAGTTTGGGTCCTGCCTAATTAAGCTAACCTGCTGTGTGACCTTAGGAAAGGTGACACTTACCTTCTCTGAGCCTCACTTTTTTGGCCCATAACAGAGGTACTGGAAGTATTTATTACACCAAAAATGAAAGAACGCCCACCTTTAGGGGCTTGGAAGAATCACAAGGATAAAAAACTGCTTTAACACTGTATCATGATATGTACACAGAGGGGTTACGATTGTTATCATTTTTTACTGTTTATCCTATATCCCCTTCTCCCAAAATTAGCTTCTCCCAGATTGGTGGTTATCAGAGGGGAGGGTGTTTGGGGGAGGAGGGCAAAATGGGTAATGGGCACATACGTATGGTGACGGATGGAAACTAGACTTTTGGTGGTGAACCTGACGCAGTCTATACAGAAGCCAAAATATAATGATGTATGCCTGAAATTTATTCAAAGTTATAAACCAATGTGACCTCAATAAAATAAAATTTAAGAAAACTAGTTTCTCTCTTTCAAGAACCTAGTCCAGGTAAGACTTTTTTCCCCTTGAAAAGACCCCAGGCCCACCCCCTTCAGCCTCAGGGTGACCCTGTGCTGGGCTCTGCCCAGAGACACTCTTTCCAATATTGACTCAGCGTCGCACCCGAGTGTCCTCCCAAGGCTCCTCTCCCAGTCCCTGCTCCTTGTGTCCTTTCCATCAAGCTTCTTCCACAGTGCTGTCCACCCAGCCTGAACAGGGACACTCCTCCGATGGCTGTGCCTTCTCCTCATCACTCTCTGCCATGTCCTTTCTGAGGAAGCAGGCAGCTCAAAAGCACCCCAGCCATTAAGTTAAGCCACCGTGTGCCGAGAAGTCCCTGCACTGTCTTCTCTTTTACCCTTGAAAACCCAGGGGACCCTCCTCCTCAGTTCACATGCACTTCACCTGTTCCGGGGCAGGGCCGTGCCTCCCACACCAGCCCACAGCTGTCTGCATCCCTTGGCCCTCCCACCTACGCCCGCCTCCGCCTCCCTCTCTTGCAGGCCTGGGCCAGGTTCTAAGCGCCTTTGTCAGGCCTGAGAGGGAGTTTCTGCAGATGTCCCCAGTTGTTGCTGTCACTCTGGGAGAGACGTCTGGCTGTATGTAGGGAGAAGGACAAAACAGGTGTAGCTGCCAGGGAGGGCAGGCAAGCAGGGCCACAGGGACAGAAACGCCCTTTCCTCACAGAGCCAGAGCTGCCAGCTTCCCAAAGGCCTCATTTGAGCACAGTTCCATGCCCCCTGCAGAACCAACCCAGACAGACCCCTTTACTGGCTGTTCTCTGGAGCTCGGCTTCCCTACCTTGTGGCAGTGGGTCAGGAGGAACTGGACCCCCAAGTCCAGTGTGTGCAATGGGGCACACTTTAAAGCATCATTTTATTTTATTTTTTTAAAGATTGGCACCTGAGCAAACATCTGTTGTCAATCTTTTTTTTTTTCTTCTTCTCCCCGAAGCCCCCCAGTACATAGTTGTATATTCTAGTTGTAGGTCCTTCTAGTTGTGGCATGTGGGATGCCACCTCAGCATGGCATGACAAGCAGTGCTAGGCCCACACCCAGGATCCAAACCGGCGAAACCCTGGGCCACTGAAGTGGAACAGCGAACATAACTACTCCGCCACGGGGCGGCCCCTAAAGCATTATTTTTAAATGAAAACAAATACTGATACATCATGGACTAGAATCCAAAATTCATAGTCGTGGGAGTGTACAGGTTAAGGGCACAGGCTGAGACCTTTATTCAAATCTTGGCTCACACTGGCTTGATGCTTACTGAGCAAGTTACCTACCCACTTGGTTTTCTCATCTGCAAAATGAGGATGTAAAAGTAAGAGCTTAAAACAGTGTTTGGCACACATTAAGTGTTGCTATCATTTTTTCCTCATCTCCTAACTGATCTCCTTACTTCTAGTCTTGCACACTTACCATCCACACTGCCCTCAGAGTGATCACATCCCTTTTCAACAGCTCCCATCATCCTACTGCAAAAAGCTGAGACTGTGAGCCAGAATGCTAGATGCTTACAGTTCTGGCATGATCCGGCTCTGCCTCACTTCCTAGGCCCAGGCCCATACAGCCGAACAACCTAAAGTTCCCCCAAGATGCTTGCTTTCTCACACATGCTCCTCTCCCTCCACCTTTCCTCCACAGGTAAACGCATACCCAGGTCTCCCACCAGACTTGTGCTTAATGGCAGCTCTTCCAGGAAGCCTTCCTTGGCTCCTCCAAGCAGAGGAAGGCCACTGGAGTGTATACTACTGGAGCCCTCCTAGATCCCCCTTATCAGGCTGGTGTGCCATCCTCCAGCTACCCTGTTGGCTGCTAAGAGCTCCCAGCTGCCCCCTTTTCAAAGGGAGCCTTTGCTGGGAGACAGCACAGCAACCAATCATTGACTGGGGGGGTGGGGGCTGGGGGGAGGTGGTTGGAGAGGAGTGGGTCCAATTCAAGGTAGGATCAAATCTGTGGTGGTGCAATTCATGCTCCGGGGCTCCCTGTGGGATCTGGCTAAAATAGGCCCAGCTGCAACACATCCTCCTTACTTAGCTTCTTCCCCAGACCCAGCCCACTTCCCTCACCCCCTTCCTCCAGAGAGCACTTCCTAAATCAAGCCCAGGCACCCCAAATTGTCTTAGTCTCTGCTCCTAAGAATGAGAACAGCCACTCCCTCCCCTAAACTCCCAGGGCATCCTGTTTATCTTTACTCGCTCCCCTACGCATTGTTCTATAGCCGCTTACTGAGCCATCTCCCTACGAGGACCAGAGCTCCTGAAGGGCACAGCCTAGATCTTCGTCACCTTGTATCCCTGGCACCTACAAAGCGCCTGCACATGGTGGGTGTCCAGTAAATGCTTGTTGATAAATGCACAAGTAATATATGTGAAATTTTGAGGTAAGCAATAAAATGTAACAGATTATTATTATTACTACTTTTATTACTATTTCTTCTGTTCTAAGATGCACATTTTCCCCTATTTTAACATCTCTGACATCAGGATGCATCTTACAATTGATAGCATGTCATGGTTTAATTAGCAGCATTTTCTCTTTCTTAGTTGTACATAAAATAATGGTGCATCTTATAATCACTGGCTTCTTAGATTCAATGGTGTATGATATTATTATTACTATCATTATCATTATTATTATTATTATTATTATTATTATTATTTCTACTACTGAGGCTCAATCTCCTGGGTTCTGGGGCCTGCAGGGCAAAGTCCACAGAGTTGAGAGGCCCCATTATATGCACTCAGTATCGGTTGGACAATCAAGCTCTCATAAAGCCATCAGCAATTTCCCAGGGATCAGAAAGACCCCTGTTCCGGACACCTCCAGAGACTCCCTTGAAAGCGGTCAATGTGATGTGGAACAGCTCTGGACTGGGAGTCAGGAGAGCAAACTTCCAAGCCTGGTTCTTCCTCTGATTTTCTGGATGATCCCATGTAGGGCCTCTCAACACATTTATTGAGCACCTACGAAATGCCTGACATGATGGGAGCCCACTGGATCCACCCAGCACCCTGAGAGGAAGCCATAATCCTCATTTGATAGATAACGAACCTAAGGTTCAAAAAAGTTAAACAGCTCTCCCAAGGTCATACAGATGGAATTCAACCACTGGACTCTCTGAGTCCGTCTCTCTGCTGTATGCAGATACTTCTCTGTGCTTGTTTTCCCTGTAAGGAAGTCACATAGTGAGAAGTCAAAGACTGGAGGCTCACAAGCCATTCTCACCCAGAGATAAATTTTATTTGACCCATAGAATGTGTTTTATTTTAATTGAATTAAATTTATTGTCAACACTTTTTAAATCAAGAGATTTAAACTAAAAATCAGGATTTCTAGTTTGTCATGAAAAAAACTGGAACACTGGACACATTGAGCCCTCCTTCTTAGAGGTGGAACTGAGTAGCTACATGAGGGGAGTAGCATTATGAGGACTAGCACTACAATAGGAGTAGCACTGTAATGGGACTCACATATTTCAATTTTCCACAGATTCCACCTGGGTCATGGTCACTGTGGATTACTTTATCATCTCACTAGTGCTGTTTTCTTACACCCAGCCAGCCTCTATTATTGAGGTTCTCCCTGTTCCCCAGGGGCCTTTGAGTGGGTGATCCTTAGACCAGATAAACTCTAGTGTTCTCTCCACCCCATACAGTCTGTGGCTCCTCCCAGAATCTCCCTGGGCAGCCTCCCTCCAAGGAGGTCACTTTATGAACCCATTTCAGAACCACTCAGACAAGCCCTTGCCTTGCATCTACCATATCTATCTCCCCTTCAGCCCCAGCGTCTGTCCCTCATGCTCCCTCCCACTCCCACCCCCTCCCCACACCCAGAGCATCAGTCCCAGCCAGTCAGAAGGCTGAGTGGCTGAGGCAGAGCATGAGGCAGGTGTAGAGATGAGCTAGACCAGGTCCAGGGGTGAGGCCCCACCTGGGAGGGAGCAAGTGAGGAAGGCAGGGCCTTCCGTTTCCCAACAGGAAAGTGGTTCAAGGAGATCGATGGAAGCGGGGAGGCTCCGCAGCCACAGAGGATGAGCAGTTTGACACATGAGCAAACACAAACAATAAATCATCAGGAGAAAAATGTGCAGTCTCAGCAGCAATTTAAGATATGCAAATAAGAACACCATTAAGGACCCATCACGGCCCAGAGTCAACGTGCAAATAAATTAATTAATAAACATGAAAGCTGCTGTTGGCAGGGCCATCAGGAAAGAGCTGCACGTACATTGTTATGCCACTACAAACTGTGCAAATCTTTCTAGAACATGATTTGGCATTGTGCTGCCAAGAGTTTAAGACCTTGACCAGGTAATTACAGTCAGGGGACCAGATCCCAAGAAAATAGTCTAAACTACCAACACAAAGGAGTTACAAAAGATGCTCATAGCACCTGTATATAGCCCCAAAAATTGAAATCCATTCAAATTTTGGTATGGTATGGTAACAGAAGGAAATATAAAAGGGACTGACACGTAGAAACAATCTGATAAAACCATTTAATGAAATCATGTTAGGTCACAAAATCAGAACAAAGAAATAGTAGAAGTGGACTTATAAACAATGTTAAAAGTCCCACAGGAACATTAGCAGCAATCAGAAGAGTATACTGAACAAAGTAAATTGCTAAGGTGTAATGTTTATTCAGTTAAGCTGATCAAGATGGTTTAAATAACGATGATGATGATGATGATGATGATGATGATGATGATGATATTGATGATGTAAGGTTCCACTGAAAAGGATTTCTTCATCATAAAAATACCCCAGGCCAGGTCCCAGGGGGCAAGTGGGTCCAGGCCCCTGGCTTGATGTGCAAGGAAGAAGGAATCTAAACGGGGAGAGGTGGGGTTATAACTGTGGCAGGGGGAAGGCCCCAGAGCTTCCCTTATCAGGAGGGCTCTGAAAGATGCCTTTGCCAAAGAAACAAAGTTACACAAATAAACCCACACCATTTAACCTCCAACGTCCTGGGTACTAACTCTTACTGCTGCATTGGCGCTCTCAATTTTACTAATACCTTATTTCAGCAACTTCAGAGGTGACACCAGGGCTCTTTGTGGGCTAGCCTTGGAACCCAACCACCATTTATAGCATTGTTTCTATGGAAATATGTTTCAAGCTTCAAGAAATCGAGCTGCTGACAACCCTGGGGCACGCACGTGGTCTCTAAATTAGGGAACTGAGACGAGCAGTTATTGCTGGGTCCTGGGCTCGGGAAGACAGCTTGTTACTCAGATTCTGTGGCAGTTAATATTCACACCACCAGCAATGATCCCATTGGAGTAGGCTTGAGGTCACTATAGGGGGTGGGGATGGGACCATGGCACCCAGGAACCAACTTGATATCCTAGGGAAGTGCACGGGTATTCGCCCCCCGGCCTCCAAACACACACACAATCATGCGTGTCATGCAAGCCTGAAACTGGCCTGAGTGCCCTTCATGAGGATCCAGGCGAGACCTGAGCCCATGTGCTTTCTAATTTCTCTCTGACTCTGGCAAACCTCCAGCCACAAGGCCCTATTTCAGTCTGATCTCAGAACAAAAAACCAAATCTTTCACGGTTTTGGAATTTGGCTTTATCGGATATATGCTTGAGATAACCAGGGCCCCACCAGGGCCCTCTCCACACACGTACCGCTGCTGTGACTTCTGTTTCAGCAGGCTCCAACCTGCCCGCTCAAGGTCTGCCCAGCGCTTGGCAGCTCCCACCCACCTCGGGACTCCAAACAACACCCCAGAGTCTCCATTTCCTGCCCTGAGCTGCGCTGGTCACAGGGAAAGGACGATCATGGGCCCTCTAAACAGATACTCCACATGTCAAGAAAGCTCCCACTAAGAAGAAAAGTCTAGACACATGGGGAGGCAAACCCAAGGGGAAGTGGTGGGTGAGAAGGCCATTCACTAAGCATCCCAAGGTTCTGAGATGCCAGAGATACGATGAGGTGGTCAGAAGAGAGTCAGCTGTTCAGCCACAAGGCTACACCTGCAGTTGCAAGTCTCAGCAGAGCTCACAGTGAGATGGGGGTCAGAGGGCCCTGCTCACTAAGCCAGACATAGACTAGATGAATGTGGGGGTCTTTATGAGGCTGGCACTACAGTTTCCATACCATAATAAACATGTGCAAAACTGTAAACACCCAACACACTCACTCACTAGGGCTCCCCCTGCGTTAGGCAGGGCTGCAGGAGGTCACTTGCAAAGCATCCGCTCCCTGCTGCCTGTTTGAACTACAGAAGAGAGAGAACCTGTGGCTGGGGCCTGCAGGACCAGGCAGCTTCGAGGTGAGTGGGCGGCTCAAAGCCAAGCCTCAGGGCCACACATGCTCACTGGGCTGGTTCCCTGGAAACCCAGGTGCAAACAGTTGACTGGGGCTCTGAGGCCACTTGGGAGTCGCCTACACCAGGGAGAGTCCATGCGGGGAGCCCCACAGTTAGACAGTTAGCGAGCCTGTGAAGTCTGGAATCCCGTTACTAAAAGACTCAGTTGGCCAATCTGAATTCACCAGCCCCTGCAGTGCAGGAGGCTGATAAGACACAGCAGTTCCGTCTTCCCCGTGGTAGCAGATGGGAGGCCAGGAGTTCCTCCCCCTGGCCTCCTTCCCACCCAGATCCAAAGCCTTTGATATGTTAAGGGTTTTTCTTTTTTAAGTATATGTACCATGTGTATATATATATTACCAAAGCAATTTCAAACACACAAATACTCCATTCATAACCATGTCACCTAAATCCAGTATTTACCTTTTGCCAATTTATACGATGGCCAATGTAATCAGTTTACATGCATTCATCAAGTATATGTGCAATTTTGTCTAAAACAGAAACCACTTTTCACCAAAATTCATCATTTTCCCATGAATTAATATCATCTTCATATTAATTTAACAGTGGCACAATATTCTACTGAGTCTAGGTATCATGAATTATATAGGCACATGGAACATTCAGGCTGTTTAGTTTTTTGCTATTTTAAACAATGTTGCTATAAATATCTTTGTATATATAGCTCTTTTCCTCTTTAGAATTATTTCCTTAGAATACATTCCCAAGAGCAATACTAAGAGGTAAAAGGAAATCAACATTTTTTTATAGCTGCAAGTTCTACATTTAAAAAATATATTGTTCCCTGTGAGTTACCTGGATTGTCTATTTTCCAAAGCAGTTTTCCTGACCGCACCTCCCCATCCTACCAATCCTGGTCTGCTCTTAAAACCCACTTTTCCCAGCTGCTCAATGGGCTGGGCATCTGGAGTCCACACCTGAGGACTGAATGATGGAGGCAGCTCAGTTGACTGGCTGTGGAGGGATAAGGAAGGAGGACAGGGAGACGTGGGCAGGAAGGAAGAAGACTGGAGTGGACAGGAGTGGGGAGCAGGCCCCATGGAAGCGGAAACAAAAGCAGATTTCATGCACTGTCCCTCCCAAAACAAGCCAACACCTCCCGGGACATGGAACCCACCCCACCACCTGAGCTCCGCCTGAGCTGATCTTCCAGGGGCCAAGCACAAAGTCACACTTCAGTGGGTTCCCAAAGGAGATTTTTAGAAATACCATGTGCTTCTAGGTTCTGGAAACATACTTTGCAAACACCACTCCCCAGTGGTCAAGTAGGCCCGAGCAGTGTGGGCTCAGCCCTAAGGGTGGCTCAATTTTAAGAAAGAAAATCTTTTAAGAACGAAAGTCCATCTCATCAGCCATGGCAGGAAAGATGCTGCTCCACAGCACTCTCTAAGTGGCACGCAGACCCCTGATAACTGTTCCATACCAGGAACACCTTTGAGTGGTAAGCCAGGTCCCACTGTGATGCACCATAAAGACACCACCTGCCAGGCTCGGTTCACAGGCTCGTGGAATTTCTGAGCAGGAAAGAAGCACATATAGTCTAAGCCCCTCATTTTACAGACAAACTGAGGCCCCATTCCCCGCTTTGGGGCTCCTGCTGCACCCTGCAATCATCGTCAGGAGAATCTGTTCCTCTTCCTCCTCCAACAGGAAGAGCCACAGCCTGTCCTGTCACCAGACTGAACAGGGCTTTTGTTTTAAAGATCCTCAATCTCCTCTCTCATGGTCTGCTGATTCGTTTCCCCTAGTTCCTTCTCTGTGCAAAGCCAGCAGACAGCACAGGGCAGGACAACGAAGAAGTCCTCTAAGGGCTGGTACTTATCCTTCTTGAAGGATTCGGGCCGGTGGGCAGGGAAGTCTCTGCCACCTTTAAACCAGCTCCTCATCACACACACCTCCTCAGAGCCCTCCTCAGGGTGAGGGAGACCCAGGGGCTGGGTTTTGTCTCCCTAAATCCCCTTGCCACCCTCACCAGGGTCTCCTTGGCAGGCTCAGAGAAACAGCAAAGCCACCAAGGTACAAGGGGAGGCCACCATGCAGACGACCAGCTCACCCACCACACACGTCCACTTGACCCAGGCCAGGACTTGGGCCCGCCCACTGCTCCCTCACATCCCCTCAGGCTGCCCTTGCAGTCCCACTGTGGGACACCTACTGTGTGCCAGGCACGGTTCTAGGCCAGGGAAGAGCCAGGTACACCTGCAGCTGATGACAGCGTCCTACAGTGGAGAAGTTGATCAGAAACACTAAGGTGGCAGCTCAAGAAGGCAGCAAGGAAGCAGGTGACTTCTAGCTGGTCCTGTGGGCGTCTGCCAGGAGGAAAAGGGTGGAGAGGACATTCCAGGCAGAGGCAACAACAATATACAAGGCACAGAAGAGTGAAAGTGTGATGAGGAGCAGAGAGAACATAAGTGGTTGTGCTGGGATGGGGGCAGGGGGCAGGAGACGAGGTGGAAAGGAGGCTGGGGCTCCCACAAGGGCCTCGTGTGCCATTCTAAGGAATGCGAGGTTTCTTCTGCAGGACCTGGGTGGCTCTCAAAGGTTTTTAAGAGGGGTGACGTAAAAAACGAAAAAAAAAGAGGGGTGACGTGATCAAAGCTGTGTTTTAGTAAAATAATTCCAGTCCTTCAAGGCTTCTTTTCCACTTCAATGCTACTTTTTAATGCAATTTCATTTCTTGTGGACAAAACTGGGCAAAATTGTGCCAGAGCAAACAATGGCCAGGAACACTCCCACTCCGTCCCTCCCAGGGGCCATGCTGACCCCACACTGGTGACCAAGCCTCAGCCTCAGGAAATACCTCCAGTCCAGGCTGCAAGAACCCAGCCCATAACACACCCAGCTTTGGGGAGACAGCAGCTTCCTGCTTCCAGGCACCAGAGGGAAGACTCTTCGAATGCTGGCGGTCACCACAGTCAAGAGTCCAGTAAATTCAAAACTACATTTTTCTTTTTCTTTTTAAAGAAAACTAATTCCTTTATCTGAGTCTATCGGAGCTGAATGACAAGGATTTCAGTCAAGATGCCCTTGCTTTAAAGAGCTAGAACCAGAAAATCTGAGTGTAAGAAGAAAGCTGGTGCTCATCTAACCTACACCCTCTCGTCTTATGGATGACAAAACCGGGCAGATATGGGACTGAAGATGCTGACAGCCCCAGGCAGATGAAGCCCTCATTCCTTTAGCTCTCTCTCTCAGGCAGGATATTGGCTAGAACGTCTCAACCAGGTCAACACCTTCAGAACTAGAGAGGAGCCCAGTCCTGCTACCTGGGACAGCTCGAGCGCCAGGGACCTCACTCATTCCACAAACCAAGCCTGAAGCCAAAACTCCAACCTCTAGTCTGAAAAGCAAGGTAGCACTTGCCAAACGCCTCACAGCCCTGTGGGTCTTGCCGAACTCCAGAGGAGAAACAATTCAAGCTGTAACTGCCCGTTAGCCAAACAGAGCCAAGCCTTGGCCTCTGTCCTCACAAGGCAGCGCTGAAGTTTTCCAAGTGGAATCAAATGTGCAGGGAGGAGCCAGATGCTGGGATGACTTCTCTTTTCCACTGGAATCATTCAGACCCCAGAGGAGAAAGCCAATCGCTAAAGAAATGCTCAGCTCTCCACAGCCTACAAGAATCCTAAAGTTTAGCCGGAGGCTAAAGAATTCAGACAGATGTCCAAAAAGTTTAAGAATAAGACTGTGGATATTTTCAGTGGCCTAAGGGGAATGCCCCCTCTCTTCCTCCCATGTCCAGCATTGCCCAGTCATTCTGGTCTGATGGCTAGAATGGGCTCCAGCTTCTATGTTGGACACTTGTCCACCTGGAATGTGCAGCCGTCCCCAGGTTTCAGGCGTTGGCATTGTGAGACCTGGTGGGAGGCAGAGTTCCACCTGCTGCTGGAGAAGCTGTACCCTCCAGAGCCTCATTCTTTAGGACCCTCAAAAGCAAAAACGTGGGCACGTGACCTAGGCTGGAGAACCAGATGCTCAGCCTCGCCTCTGCCTCTGGAGTGAGTGGCACAAAAAAGCAGGGAGAGTTCAGAGCTCATTCTGGGGGGGGCGGTGGCAGCATCCAGGTCAGCTGGTGGCAGGGGTGCCAGGCCAGCAGCATCATCTCCTTGACTTTGGTTCCAGCCACCCAACTTCCCATGGGTCCTGACTGATTCCTGAGCCTCGTTCTCCAGTCTTCAGGACATTCAGTGAGCCCCCAGATATCCTTCTAATACATTACTCTTCTCCTTAATTTAGCCAGAGCCAGCTTCTGCTGTTTGCAGACCTAGGACCTGGACTACCCCAGCAAGTCCTTCAACCTCCACAGGGCTCCTCTGGCCCCCTGAGACAACATCTATGCTCAAGCTTCTATTTTTTCCTCTGTGAGAAGAGTCTAATTTAAATAGTCACACACCTGAGAGGATCACAGCCATCTAATAATCACAAATATGGACAAATGCCACAAGTGCTGAATATAACAACCGACCCCATCCCTGGTTTTGTCCAGATGCCCCAGTTTGGGGCAGTAATTAAAGTCATTACCACTCCCTTGAACTCTTCCCCTTTTCTCCACCAGCTCAGAGAAAGGTGGACTTGGAGTCAGGAAACCTGGGTTCTGGAACTTGCACACGTCATTTCAACCCTGGGGAAGGTGTTACCTGCACCACCTATTTCACAGGGAGGTTAAATTAAATGAGAAGCCCCCAAGGCAAAGCCCCAATAACTTCCTAATTCCTAAGTCAATCATTCTCTTCAATCCTTTCTTTCTTGACGTCCCCAGTGACCAACAGTTGATCAATTTCAACTCAATTTAAGAAATATCATGGAGAACTTTCCATGTGCCATAAGCTGTACTAGGTACACAAATCATTGTCCCTGTTTTCATAAAATGGAAAGCTCCCTCCTCCTTTGGCTTCTACGACATCATGTTTCCACGGTTTTCTTCCTTCCTCACTGTTGGTTCCTTCTCAGTCTCTGCTGCTGACTCCCCTTATTTAGTACTCCTTAAATGGGGATCCCCTCAGCTTCCCCAGCTCCAACTGCCTTCTACGTTCTGATGATTCCCCAATGTCTGCTCCAGAATGTCTGACAGATGGTGGGGGCTACAGAGAGGTAAGCGGGTTCGTTGAGAACTTGTCTTGAAGATTTAGCTGCACAGTAAGTAATCACTTTTACTTAAATGACATGTTTATCTGGAGTGGCTTGGTTAGAGTTCATGGAGGGACAACAGCCCCCATTGCCGTCTCTTGGGGATCTCCTTCCCCAGACCCATATGTCCAACTGCCCACTAGACACCTCTCTCGGATGGCCCATAGGCACCTCCAACTCAACATGTCCGAAATTAGACTCATTGTCTCTCCCCCACAATCTGCTCCTCCTCCCATGTCTCAAGGAGAAACCTGAGCAAACACTTTGACTTCTCCCTGGCATTTGGTTGGTCTTCAAAGCCTGTCAATCCAACTCCTTTGACACCTTTCTAATCCAGCTTTTTCCTCCCCCACTGCTCTGGCTCAGACTCCTCCAACTTGCCCCAGTGACAGGGACCTCCTCAATGGTCTCTTTGTTGCTCATCTTCCCATATTTCCAGTCAGTCCTTCACATCACAGCTGAATGAGCTTTCAAAAAGAAAATCTGATCTCTCTCTCTCTCTCTCTCACACCACACACACACACACACACACACACACAAACTGTCAGTGCTCCGTGGCTCCCCACTCCCCTCAGGGTAAGGTCCAAACCTCTTTGTTGACATAAATGGCTGGCCCACGACCTGGCCCCTGCCTGTCCCTTTCAGCACCCCCTCCCACCAGCGCTCCATCATACCCCACTGCTTGCCGTTCCCAGAGCAGACGGTGTTGTGTCACGCCTCCACTCCAGGCCTTGCCTGAGCTGCTCCCTGTGCCTAGAATGCCCTGACTCCCTTTGCCACCTGGTGGATGCCTACTTGTTTCTCAGGACTCTGCTTAAACAACAGCTCCTCCAGGAAGCCTCTCATTCATTAATTCCACAGCATTCACCAAGCACAAGTACCACGCAAGGCACCGGGGCATCCTAGACCATTCCTAACATTCCTCTCTCCTCTGGCCTGCACAAGTGACCGGTTCCTCCTCTGAGCTCAGCAGACCCCTGAACATGTGCACACTGACATCCGTGGCGCTAACTGCTCTTGGCTTTTGTGCGCGTCTGTCTCCCTCACAGACCATGAGCACCGTGAAGGGGGAGGCTGAGTCTCCTTTATCTTTGTATCCCCAGTACTTAGCATAGAGCTAAGCACACAGCAGGGACTCAATAAACGCATGTAGCATGAGCGAGTGAAAGAATGAAGAACGTGAGGGAAAGCACCCTGTCAAGGATGATGGGTAGGGTTACCACTGCTCCTGCTATGACTGGTTTTCTTTTTCTCCATAACTGGGGGAGTCAGATCCTAAAGGCCAGCTGGGCAGTTCAGCCCAGCCTGCTTGGAGAGATGGTAGAGGAAATCCTGAGCCTTTCACCACCTCTAGTACAAGTGGCAACGGGGGTCAGGGAGTGGTTGTTGGCTCCCAAGTTGTCCCAGAGCACTTGCTATTGGGAGACCACAGAGGAAGTGGACATAGCCTCATGTGGAAGATTCCTGGAAGGCCTCTTGCAATGTCCTGCAATACGGAGACTGGGAAGGGGAGAGAAGGAGAGTGGACATAGAGGGCCTTAGAGCAGAGAAAAGTGTCCACTACACACAGACGTTGTCTTCTCCCGGCCACACAGCAACGACAAGCCACCCAAGCATAGGTCCTTCCTCTGCGATCCCAGCTGATAGAACTGTAGTTTAAAACCCACTCCAGGGATCTCCTCTGCATTACACCCGCTCACCTGTTCTAAGAACTTTTCTTGCTTAACCTCACACAGTTATTTCCTAACTTAGAAACCTGTTGTCTCTATAGGGATGAGCGTGGGCCTCAGGGACATCTCGGTGTTAGCCTCTCAGCGTGCTGAGTGCAGCTGCAGTATTTTAACACACACAGAGCTCGTACTACAAAGCCCCCGAATTTAAGCCAAACACTTCGTCTGGTGTTCAGCCTTAGAAACTGCAACTTATTCCAGAACTACAGGAACAGGCTATGATGAATTTAAGCATCAAGAGCCAGGATGTCTGGCGCCTGCCTGGTGCCCTCCTAAGAGATGTTCAAGGTTAATCTTGATCATATTCTTATTTTTCACTTTACACGCTGACTTGAGAACCTAACCCCCAGAAAACATAACTGTACCAAATTCCATTCCCCTAGGTGACAGATCCACCCTGAGTCCGTTTTTCCCTCTGGGTACAACCTATCTCAGAAGCTGGCCTGCCAGCCTCCCGGGGGGAAGAGGCACAGGGGACCGTACTTTGCACCCCTCAACATGCCACACGCAGTGCTGAGGGCACTGCAGCTGTTCCGTAAACGCCCAGTGAGGACAGCCAGCCTGGTGTTAACTGGCCCTTCAGTCTGCGTTCCAGGGCCTTCTCCTGGGTCGCCCAGGAGACAACTGAGATCTTAGGAACTGGGAGAGTTCCTCCTTTTCCTCAGTGTTGCCCAACTCACGTTCTGTGTTTAGAAAACCCTAAGTAATCTTATAGGCCAACTGAGGTTAGTTAGGAAGTTTAGGGACCCAAACAGGATGGTGGCAATTAAGATCAATTAAGATCGCAATGAGATAATATAATGGTAAGAA
Organism: Equus przewalskii; assembly: GCF_037783145.1. Taxonomy (NCBI): domain Eukaryota; kingdom Metazoa; phylum Chordata; class Mammalia; order Perissodactyla; family Equidae; genus Equus; species Equus przewalskii. The sequence continues at coordinate 18,951,555 of NC_091855.1, forward strand.
GTCTATTAAAAAAGCATCCCACTCTCTTCTTAAAGACTTCCCCTCCACCCCTGGTTTGTTTGTTTTTAGTTTCTTCTTTTTAAATCTTTGTGTACTGCCTTAAAGAAACTGAAGGGATGGAATCCTTGGCTTACAAATAGACATATTGGAATTGTTGGATTATGATGACTAAGATGACCAATGCAGGATGGCAAAAGGAAGTGGAATGTGAGGTTTGTGTCCTAACTCTTCCATTCAACAGCTGTGTGACCTTAGAGAAGTCACTTAACCTCTCTGAACCTTAGTTAAAACTGAGAGAGTTACCACAGGTACCCTTCCCAGCTTTAAATTCTTTTTTTTTTTTTTTTTTTGAGGAAGATCAGCCCTGAGCTATCATCTGCTGGCCAATCCTCCTCTTTTTGCTGAGGAAGACTGGCCCTGAGCTAACATCCATGTCCATCTTCCTCTACTTTATATGTGGGACATCTGCCACAGCATGGCTTGATGTGCAGTGCCATGTCCACACCTGGGATCCAAACCGGTGGACCCCAGGCCACCGAAGCGGAACGTGGGAACTTAACCACTGCACCACCGGGCCAGCCCCCTGTGGCTTTAAATTCTTAACCTCAGGATTCTCTGAGATGTTGATACTGTGGTTACTATAAAACGGGGATTGGATGAAACAGTCCCTGAGGTCCTATCCAGTTCTAAAAGCTGATGATTTAGTGAAACAGCAGATGCTAGAAAATATTGGTTTATTAAATGCAGTTTATGCATAACTTTTTCAAAAGCAGTTTTCTATGTAAATCTGTTTCACCCATATATGTTCATCAAAAATTTTCAGTGAAAAATGAATTCAACATATTAACTGCAACATTGTGTGTAGTAGCAAAACACTGGAAACCCAAACACTCCTCAGAAGGAGGCCAATTAAATAAATTCTGGCATTTCATATAGTGCAATACAACATAGCCGTTGGAAAAAATGAGGCAGCTCTACATACATTGATATAGAATAATCTCCAAGATACAGTAAGTGAAAAACACAGAATGTAGGGCCCCATGTCTAGTATGCCAGCATTTGTTTATATATTCATATTTTCTTTATCTGCAGAGATGACATCTGGAAGCATAGCTGAAAAATGACAAATTATAGATGCCTAACACAGAGACACGGAAGGGTTGAAAAAATGGGGCCTATTAGAGGATGGAAATTTATTTTTTCAAAGTTTCATGTTGTCACATTTATCGATCTTTTCTTATGGCCTCTGCTTTGTATCTTTCTTATGAAGGTCTTCCTTCCCTCAAGGTTAAAATAGATATTTATTTTTCTAATTCTATTGTATTTATATAGGAGCATGTATATATATATATATACATATATATATATATATATATATATCACACACACAAATATATGTATGTATAGTAATCTCTTGTCTATGCTGAAATTATTTTTGAGACGTACTTTACACTGTATAATTTATCTCTTTTGAATTTTGAACCATATGTATGTATGACCTTTTCAAATAGAAAAATGAGGGGGCTGGCCCGGTGGTGCAGCGGTTAAGTTCACACGCTCTGCTTCTCAGCGGCCTGGGATTTGCTGGTTCAGATCCCGGGTGTGGACATGGCACCACTTGGCACACCATGCTGTGGTAGGCGTCCCACATATAAAGTAGAGGAAGACGGGCACGGACGTTAGCTCAGGGCCAGTCTTCCTCAGCAAAAAAAAAAAAGAGGAGGACTGGCAGTGGTTAGCTCAGGACTAATCTTCCTCAAAAAACAAAACAAATAGAAAAATGGGGGAAAAAGAAGCTACCAGATTTTATTTTTAAAGAAAACAAAATTTTTGAAGAATCTAGCTTGTAGGTTGCATTTTATGGTATGTGAATTATATCTCAATTGAAAAAGAAAGAATCTAGTTTACATGGCAAGGTTGAGATTCACAGCATGAGAACTGGGTAGAGACAACAGAATCCTCCTAGTCAAGCCCTACGTTAGGGTTTAGCCAGAATCTCCTTAAGACTCAGTTTTATAGTTTAGCCTTATTTCATAGGTTCAGTACCTGTTTGGGCAAAACAAACCTGCAGCCAACCAGGAAGCATCTCTTTGCCCTCCCTACAATTCTTGCCTGAGAGTTGGCCCTATCACCTTCTATCAGTCTGGTTCCCTAGGTAACGAATACTCTCCCCTAAATGCCAATGCTCAGGCATAGGACACTGTGGGACAGGTCAACTAGGCCCAAATCAGGATGAGGAGGAGCCAGTGTCAAAGCTGGACAGACACTATCTGGCACCCAGGGGGAAGAGATGCTGGACATGCAGCAGAATAATGAGGTGCAAAGCCAGGAGGCACGAGAGGCTAACAGGCAGGAAGCAGGGCTGGATAAATGTTCAGCACAAAGACTAGGAACCATGGTTCTTGGTGCTTGGCTTGGGTGTGTGTGCCTTTGCACAAGCGGACAATATCTGAAGGCAACTGCCGTTTGCATCATCATCTTCTTCATCTTCATCATTACCATCATCATCATTACCAAACATTTACTGGGACTTGTTATGAGTGGAGCACCAAGCCTGGGGATACAAAGATATATAAAATAGGGACTTCCAGTTTAATTGAAAAGTGCTAATATTGATCCACCCAAGGGCACATTTAAGAAGCTGAATGAAGGGTATGCTCAAAGCCACGGCCCAAAGGAGAGGATGAAAATCCTTAGGCCAGGTTTTAAGGTTTTCTTTAGCATGGGACCCCAATGGATGTTACTGGAATCCCCAGGGGAGGCCTATAGGGTGGCAGCGGTGAAATTCTTGAGGAAGGGAACATGGACAGGGGTGGAAGAGGAGCGCGGCTGAGCCAAGTGAAAGAGAGGAAAGGGGAGGCCTTCCAGGCTTCTGAGGAAGAATGAAAGGTAGAAATGGTTGCCACCAGCAGTTTGGACAAACACACAGAGTGGGTCAGTGGGTCAGGCCGGAGGGTTAGGGCAGGAGAGCAGCGGGGGCCAGACCCCTGGGTGGAAGGCCCTGACTGCCAGCCTGGAAGTGTGATCCTTACCATGCAGACAGTGGGGAGCCATTGAAGGTTGCTGAGCAGGACGGATTACAGAGGAGTCTTTATCCCAGGCTTATTCAAAGCCCTGTGTGTGTTTCAAGTGGCACTTGAGACAGAAAGTCATAAAGCATTTGCCCTGTGTCATGTAGACGAGGAAAAAAAAAGGTTTAAGGGTCTCACAAAGAGATGCTTCAGTGAGGAGAAATGAAGGGCGGGGGCATGTTTTAAAGAAGGAAACAAATTCGCAGGACAGAACTGCCAGGCGTCTGGAAAACTGCAGCACTTTCTTCAGCGTCTGGAATGCCCTCTTTTGGCCAGGGGTGTTTACCTCCTTTTTTGGAGGTTAGTTGTGGTGTCAAAACATCGGATTGTGGTGTAGGGAGTGAGGCAGCCGGGAGGAGGCAGATGAACAGAAGTATAAATATCGGGCCTGGAGAACATCAAAGGCTCCATTCCAAGACCACCCTCTTGCAGGGGACTCCATCTGCCTCTCTCGGTAGCACCTTGCAGTTTTTGCCAGAGTTGCTGAGCTTCCTAATTACCTCCAATAGTTTCTTGTCTTAAAACAATAAAATGATTTTTAAAATCTGTCAAGTTTTGATTCAGAGCTTTTTCAATATTGTTCCTAATTGTGCACAGCAGGGCCGCAGGCAGAGCGGCTCAGGGGCGTGAACGGGGCAGCAACTTCAGGCCATAAATCAGCCTTTACTAAGGTGGGAGAGGAAGTCAGGATTACGTTTCCGGTCTTAAACTGGGCCGTGTACAACTGCACGGCGAGCTCTGTGAATGCAGAGGCAAAGCTGAGCAAGTCAAGGGAAGGGCCTGAGTTATGCACAAAAACCAGCCAGGTTGAACTGAAGATATGGGCAGGCGACTGCTCCAGGTGGCTCCACAACTCCAGGACGTCAGCTTCCTTCTTTTTCTGGCCTTTGCAAGGGGTCCCTCCCTTCCACTCTCCTGCCCACACTCCTGGAGGGGCTTTGGGCCCTTCAAGTCTCTGTAAGTTCTATACAAAGGACTGCAAACTCAAAGCTTTCTTTCCTTTGGAGTCAGAAGGGAATGCTCCCCTCTCGGCCCCTCAAGACTAGCTCTGGGCACCAGCAGGCCCTTACGAAAGCAGCCCTGGTCTGGCGATGCAGCTAACCAGGACCTTGAGAGTCAAGTTCAGGAAAAACCCAAGTTCCGTACCCAGAACAGGGGTTGTGCAACCCATAGCAACTCCTACTGTAGTGGTGTTTTTGCTCTAAACCTCATTCGCCTGTGGCAGCTGTGTCTGTACATCCCAGACTTTCCAGAAAGGTCCTGATCTCACATGTTTGTCCTGGAGTCTCTAGAAGCACATAGGTATCTGCCAGAGATTGCATCCTAATGTTTCGGTTTGACAAATGGTCACTGTGCCCGTGACACACAGCTGGCACAAGGCTGCAAAACAGAATTTTCCCTCCAGGTGAAACTGTTACTTGGCTGGGGAGAAGGTCAGGCAGGGGGAAGCTCCAGTGTGCCAGGGCCATCAGCATCTGCCACCCTGAGCAGAGAGGCTGGCCAAGCACTGCAGTGAGATGGTGGCACGGAGTCACACAGCACCTTCAGCAGGCGTGAGTGCTGCCCCATGAGCGTCTTCCACCCAGGGCAGGGAGAGAGGGGGCTCAGCTCCGGGATGGGAGAAGAACAGCCCTGCATGCATCCCATACATGCTTTTTGACTGTGTTTTAAATCCCTCTAATACAGTTAGCCACCTCTGGGCCCTCAAGGAGAATCTGTTTGCCTTCTTTCCGCACTTGCAGGCTTGGCTCCCTTCCTGCAGCACAGTATGTGTGAGGACCCCTACCCTGGTCTGTGCAGCAGGCCTTGCTCAGGAATTGGGGGTGGGGGCTCCTCTGGAGAAAATGTACACGAGTCACTCCTCCATCTCCCCCACCCCACCCCAGACACGGCCACAGACACACAGTCTCAAAGCCCCAGCACTTTTCCCTTTGCCCAGAACACAATAAAGGAATTAGGACCCACCTACTAAGTTTCTGCAGCTGGCTCTTCAAGGCTCAAAGTCTAGCTGGCCAGCTTGATCACACACGTCTGACGTGTCCTCTGCAACCAGGCCCCAATCCAGCTACCGTGCAATTTTGCTAATTCAAATTGCTTTCCCGTTTAGGGAAGTTGATAGCCATCTCCCATCTCCTTTTCCTGCTGACGTCATCTCACATTTTCTACAGGCACAAATAAGGGTACAGTTCCTGGGATAGTTTTCAGGCTGCCTAAGGAGGGAGTGGAAGGATCCTGCCCTCCTGGGTCCACTTCACTTCTCTGGTGTTTGGCAAGATGTCCGAGGTTAAGGGAGAGGCAAAGAAATAATTCACCTAGCTAAGGTTAAAAGCCAAAAAGAACTTGGCGACTGCAGCTCAGGCCCAGATCTGTCCTGGCTATTTGCAATGCAAATCTGCGTTTTGTTCGCTGCCACCGAGGTCTTGCACAATAGCCTGTGTATAAACATCCAACAATGCCTGACTGTGCAATCACGCTGTAATTACAGGCCGGCAGGAAGCTGCTGCTAGGAACTGCACCATTCAACCTCCAGACATCCCATGTCGGAGTCTCCACGGCACGGACGCACATTCCTGCACACACCAACGCGGCCCCGCCGCTGCCCGGCCGCTGCTGCTACAGTTGCCGTCTCCAAGCCGGGGAGCCCGGGCGCCGCCGGCGCCGCCCGCCCGGCCCGCCAGCCCGGAGTTACTTTGCAGGGATGTCATAAACTTCTCAGCTGTTCTTTAAAAAAAACCCTGCGCCACGAGGCTACCGAGGGCGGCGGGAACCACCATTAAAGTTCTCAGGCACATTCCTGCAGCCCCAGCAGTTTTAGAAAACAGCAAAGAAAGAGATGCTACAGTCCACTGGAAGCGAGTTTCGGAGATTTATATAGAAAACACTCACGTATGTACGTGGGTGTGCTGACAGTTTTTACGGCTAAATTGCAAAGTGTTAGGCCTTAGTGATTACTGTCAGGTTCGGGGCGTGGTGTGGGAGGACAAACGGTGGAGGAGCCAGGAGGGATTCGTTTAAAAGGGGCTTGGGGGGCAATTCCGATTTTGCTTTTTGGAAATGCGTAGGGTTGTTTTCCCAAACTTCCGAGTTGCTCTGCTCTTCGTCACTGGAGGGCCAAGCAAAGAAAAGTGGGGGGAAAGTTCCTTTAGCTTCCTCCCTGAGACCTCACGGAGGGCTGCGAAGAGGAAGAGCACGCTTCCCTGGGAAGCACTGGCCGGGGCTGGGGGGCTGCGCCCAGCCTGTCGAGATGGGGGCCGCCGGGCGGAGGAGTAGCCCTGGGCGCAGGCCCCAGGAAGCCCCTTCCCTGCACCCGTCCTCTCGCAAACGGCGCCTGGAGCGGCCTGGCTGCAGCCCTGGCTGTTTTAAGTCCTGCAGCAAACTAATGGCAACAGGGGCGCAGCCCCGGACTCCAGTCCCGGCCGCCGAGCTCCCTCCCTGCAGCGCCACCCGCACCCCGGCGCCCAGCGCGGCCGGCCCAACTCGGCCCGCCACATCCCCGCCTGCGTGGCCAAGCCCGGGCCCCAGAACGTTCCCGAACCCCACGTCGGCGCTCCGGCGGCGGAGGGGGCGCCGAGCCCGCAGCTCACCTGCGCGCTGGATCCTAGGGCCGTTCGGAGAGGCGCGGGGCGTGGGGCGTGGGGCGCAGGCGAGCGCGGCCCGCAGACTCAAACTTTGTTGCTCTCGGGACGGCGCAGTCGTCACTTCCTCGCGGAGCGGGCGGCGCGGCCCGGGCTGTGACCCAGCAGCTCGCGCGGTGGCGCGCCGGGCCCTGCAGCCGCCCGCCCGCCCGCTCGCCCGCTCGCCCGCGCCCCCGGCTCCGCGCGCTCTCGGCGGGGGACACGGGCAGCCGGCCGCTGAGCCTGCACCCCTCTGGGGAAGGCACGCTGCAGGCGGGTCGTTTCCGCGCCGAAGAAGGGCGGTCGAGCCTGTTCTCAGGCTGGATCGGGAAAAAGTGGCGTTGGGGTTCAGGCCCCGGGAAGCACGCGGGGGAGGGAGGTGGTTCAGACACCCCGGAGAACTGGGGATCCAGGAGAAAGACACCCAGCGCACAAAGGGGTGGGGGAGGAGGAAGAGAAAGTTTTTCAGTTTGGTGTTGAGGCTAGAAGGTCACGTCAGAAGGCAGAGTGCTCTGTGCCAAATAGTGCCTAAGCTGAGCCTTAAAACGCGGGTCTCCTCCCCACGTTCCCTCAAAAGTTCTGCACGCTTATCCGTCGTCATTTCCACTGGTTATAGGCGCGCGGGACGTTTACCATCTATCACACTTCAGGGGGCTATTTCAGCACCCAAGTTGGGGCTGCAAAATGGTTTCTGTTCTCATCCACCCCCGCGATTTCCACCTCTTCCTCTACTCTCAGCTCACAGAAGGTCTCTTTGGGGACTGATGCATTCCGTGTTTCATCACGGGCCAAAAGTGACATAGAGGGTAGGGTGGAGTCCTGAGAAGAAGAGCTTCAGGCAATAGTAATTCTGAAATTTATCGTTGCCCAAAATAAAGTTGCTCACCATATTAAAAACTACAATAACGAAAAAGCCACCTTTTCGGTTTCTGATAAACAGCAGCAAAGTAGTTAAACAGCAGTCTTCAGGGAAAAATTCCTGATCCGGTAAAGCTGGAGAGAAAACAGGGTTAGCCTTTGCTGTGGTTTAAGAAAAAAAAAAAAGCAGACGTTTGAAACTGCAGTGGAGGGCTTTCATAAAAGAAACATTAGCTTCATTGTAGCTTGTTGTGGAAAACAGGGACCTCTTTAAAGGTGGTTCAAAAGCATCAGTTCGGGCTCAACAATTTTCCCTTTTTCCCCAAATACCGCTTCTACCATCACAGTGGCCAGATCACAGAACCTCCAGTTCCAGGGCTTCATCTTTTTGCTAAAGCACGGGAAACCACAGAGTTGAGTGACGACTTTGTCTAGAAAGGTGGATGTAAAACTGATGGAAAATGACATCTGGGAAATGATCCCCAGGTCTGCCTTAATACCTAATTGGAAACCACAAAGGCAGGGAAGCCGCAAAGGCAGACTCACAGAAAGATTGGGAGCATGAAGACTGACGCTCTCCTAGCAACGTGAAATCCCCCATGTTGCAGCCCTTATACACTTGTTCTGATTTCTACTGAGATATTATTAATGGCACATTATAAAAACAAAATGTACCATGTAAGAAAAATAATATTGGTTTGAGAAATACATGCATTATTAGACTCTAAATAATTATAATTCTCTGAAATGTTTATTACATCACACTATTGTGGGGGGATGGTGGAGGGACTGCCTATTTCAATTTTGGAATCGATAGAGGAAATTCCTTAGTGCATTCTGCTTGAAGCAAGCTATGACATAATCAAAAGGGGTAGAGAAAATATGTCACCCAGGCTTCTAAAACAATCAAGTGATACTCTATTTTTGCTAGAACAAGAGCAGAATATTTCTTTGTTCAGTATTATGATTCTGAATTCTCAGCCACAATTTCATGAATATTCAGTATTTCTGCATGCCCAGGAATAATTAGCAGACGGTATAAATGTGTCAAGGCTTGACACTTATATATGCACACACATGCATTGCTTTTTCTCTGTCTACAGCGGCATTTGCCGGAGTATCACAAAGTGTGGAAGCTGTGGTAGGCAGCCTGGAAGACAGCTCCCCGCTGATGATCCCCTGTCTCCTGGGATTCGTGCCCTTGTGTAATCCCCTCATTTTGATTGTGGGCTGGACTAATTGACTCAGTTCTTACACACAGTATATGCCAGAAGTCATGTGATGTCACTGCTGAGATTAGATTATAATAAAAACTGTGGTGTGGTAGTGAAGTTCACACACTCTGCTTCATTGACTTGGGTTCACAGGTTCAGATCCCCAGCATGGACCTACACCACTCATCAGTCATGATGTGGTGGCAGCCCACATATAAAGTGGAGGAAGATGGCATAGATGTTAGCTCAGGGCTAATCTTCCTCAGCAAAAAACCAAAACAAACAAAAAAACGAAAACTGTGGCTTTCATCTTGAGCACCCTCTTTTCTTTCTTGCTCTCTCTTGAGTCACTCACTGTGGGAGGGAAGCCAGCTACCATGTTTTAAGCTAGTTACCCTGTAGGGGGCCAGCCCAGTGGCATAGTGGTTAAGTTTGCGCACTCCACGTTGGCAGCCTGGGGTTCACTGGTTCGGATCCTGGGCATGGACCTACACACAGCTTATCAAGCCGTGCTGTAGTAGGCGTCCCACATATAAAATAGAGGAAGATGGGCACAGATGTTAGCTCAGGGCCAAGCTTCCTCAGCACAAAGAGGAAGACCAGCAGTGGACGTTAGCTCAGGGCTAATCTTCCTCAAAAAAAAGAGGCAGCCCTGTAAACAGGGATTGAGGCCTGCCAACAACCACATGAGTTAGCTTGGAAAAGGATACCTCCCCCTTCCCCCATGCTATTCGAGCCTTCAGATGAGAACTTCAACCTCAGCCAACTGTTGCCTCATGAGAACCCTTGGATCAGAGGCATCCAGCTAAGCTGCCTGGACTCCTGACCCAGAGAAACTGTAAGATAATAAATGTTTGTTGTCTTAAGCTGCTATGTGTTGGAGTAATGTGTTATACAGCCACAGATAACTAATGCAGAGGCTAAAAGAAAAGTCAATGTGGGCCCAATGACAACGCCACACAGCCTCCCTGGTCCCTCACCTGGAAAGCAGAACATGGGGAAAGAGGCAGGGGCTGGGGCCAGACCTGAGTGTAACACATAAATCCTAAGGACAGAAGGCCCAGCCCTCACCCCTTTCGCAAAGCAAGGGTCATCCTTGAATTTAAACCGTTTCAGAGGGTATGAGCTGCTGCTCAGTCCCAGGCAGCCCTGATATTGGGTGTCACCAACCTGATAGTATGTGTAGAGGTCTTTGTGTCACAAGAATTGACATCTGTCCCAGTGTCCTCTTCCTCCTCCTCAGGGCATCTACCCTGATCCCCGAGGCCTTGGTACAACTGGTGGACTATAGGGTCAGGCTTTGGCCCTGGAAGGAGAGCTTGCAAGAGGAACCTTCAACCCTGGCAGCCAGAGAGGATAGGCGATTTCAGTGGCGGGGGCGGGGGGGGGGGGTCTACATACTAGAAAGAGAGGCTTGTGGTCCTGCAGCTGAAGAGCAAGCTGTGGACTATCTCTGATAAGAATCACCTCCACACTGCTTCCAGGGCTACAAAGAACATTCTGTCCACATGATGGTATCTTTCTCTCAGCATCATTTCCTCTCTGACCGGAGCAAATGATTTACTTTAAAAACATGAAACAAAGTTTTAGGAAGCAGGGAAGATACTATGCTCCTTCATCCCTAACCGGGGCAGACATCTACTTGTGGTTGCCCCACGTCCCCCTCCCCTCACCCAATCCTGTACAGCTGTCAATTGTAGAGCCTGTTTCTGCTTTTCCTCCAGAGACGCTAGGCTCTGATTTTTCTCATGTGCAGTGGCCACAGCTGCTGTGTTGCCATGCCGTCATCCGGTTGCTATGACTTGTGAGGTTGTGGATGTGCCAGAACGTGAATCTATTAATTTAACAGGAACTAGGCTCAGCACATATATTCCGTGTTAGGTCATTCGCTTTGCTACCTAAACCACATCCAATGTGTTCAGCAATGGGAACATTTCCTAGAGTCTGGCTTTGCAAAAACGCCAAATGCCCTGAATTTTGAGTCTGCACTGTCAGTTTTATATTATTAAATTACTGAGGAGGACATGAAGGCATTCTAGCACGGGTATGAAAACAGGTCAGCCCAGGAGAAAAATCAAGGGGAGGGAAGTCTCTGGTCTTCATTCTTTGCACATTGAGGTCCTGTGTGCAGGAAGTGTGTGTGCTAACTTCTGCAGGAATCCGCCCTGAGCCCAGGTTGCTCACTGACAAGGCCTGAGCTCTCCAACACCAGAACTAGGTGCTGTGTGCCACGATGATAAGAGAAACCACTGTCCTTTTCCGTGGAGCACACAGGCAGGTATTTTTCATTCACCCCGACAATTAACCCTTACTAAATGTCTACTGGTGGGTGTGTTAGGGATACAAAGATGAAAAGGACAAAGTCTCTCCCTAGTGGGGGAGAAAGACACATAAATTACAGTGCAGCATAAGTATTATAATCGAGCTTTGCCTGGGGCACTATGAGCTGATGGAGAAGGAAGTAAGTCAGTCTATCTGGAAAGAGGCGTTATGGGTCACTACCAGTGTTTTCCTTTAAAAAATTATTAAAAATTATCAGATACATTGCATTAAGTAATAATAATAAGTTATGTTTTATGTGGCTTCTGTTTCAGTTGTGTACAATAGATATGTATATTTGTTGGGGGGTCACAGTGCAAAACGTAGTTCCTACATATAGACAGAGAAGTGTGAAAGTTCTGGTTTAGAGGTTAATAAATGACTGCATACACTGAGGATCTGTGATGGGCCAGGCCTCAGGTGATGTTGTCTCATTGTATAGGTGAAGACACTAGCCATGACGTAGGTTTTCCAAATCCTTCCAAATCCTCCTTCCTTGGTAAATCAAGGCCAAACCTGAAGGACCAGCTCCTTGAAGCCACTCTGAACAGAGCATAGGCCCCTTTGACCCAGGACAGCTCCACGGCAGTGAAAGAGTAGCACCCCCTTTCTGGCCTGCTGGATGGTGAGAGGGGAAAGAGGAGAGAAGAGGGTCAGAAAGGCATCATGCTTTTTCCTCCTCTCCAGGTCTTAGATGGAAGCAGGAAAGGTGCATTACCTGATAAGTGTTACTGAAGCACAGAGGGGTCTCTTACCCAGCTCCCCACTGGGATTCCAGGACCAAGCTGTCTCTAATGTGGTTTTATACCAAACTAGGGGGCAGCCATGTCCAAGTGACCTTGTGGTCAAGGCTGGTAAGCAGACAGAGGCTCTGAGCCTTAGCTCTCCTGAGCCCCCACAGTTCCCACCTGGCATGGCTATCACGTTGAGAGCCAGCAGCCGGCTGTGGAAGTGCCCTGGTGGGGCCAGATGATCCTGCAGCAGGCTCAGGGGAGGATCAGGGATTTGCACCAGTGAGAAGAGGGGGGATAATGAGCGCCAAGTTGCAAAGGGGAGAAGCCAATTCTGGGAGGTGGGAGTTGGCTTTGCTGCAGAATGGACCACAATTCACCTACCATAGCTGGTAGCAGCATGGCCCTGCAGAGCAAGCAGAAACCAAGAGGAGGAGGCAGCTTGGTACGGTGGTTAGGAACAAGGATTCTGGACTGTCCACAGACTACCTGGCTTCAAGTCCCATCTCTGCCACATACTACCTGTGTGACTTTGAACAGGTTACTTAGTCTTTCTGTGCCTCAGTTTCTTTATCCATAAAATGAGGATGATGACAACAATTGTACGTACTTGTTAAGGTTGTTATAAGAATTAAATTAGTTTATAAAGCTCTTATATATGTATTCTTTAAGTGTCAGTTGAACAAGTAAATCATTCACCAACCAAAAGGATTCTATATGGATACTGCATGTCTCCAAGACCCCAAACTGGACTTTCAATTAAAAATTCCCCAAACCATCAGCTTATGGGGAGACTTGGATCAGCCATGGACTATACATTTAAAATGTAGTAGAAGTTAAAAAGTTTGACCCTCAGGGGCTGGCCTCGTGGCCGAGTGGTTAAGTTCGCACGCTCCGCTGCAGGCAGCCCAGTGTTTTGTTGGTTCGAATCCTGGGCACGGACATGGCACTGCTCATCAAACCATGCTGAGGCAGCGTCCCACATGCCACAACTAGAAGGACCCACAACGAACAATATACAACTATGTACCGGGGGGCTTTGGGGAGAAAAAGGAAAAAAATAAAATCTTTAAAAAAAAAAAAAAGTTTGACCCTCTGTACAGTCCAGCTGGGAAGATGGACCCTGAGCAAGTCTTTACATTTACTTACCGCCCATTGTCCAAATGTAGTTTAGGAGGGAACTGTGGCAGGCAGCCCCTTCCTAAACTCCCCGAAATGTCCACATCGGCATCTCCAGAACCTGTGAATATATTGGGTTACATGGCAAAGGGGCATTAAGGTTGCAGATAGAATTAAGGTTGCTTATGAGCTGATCTGAAAACAAGGAGATTATCCTGGATTGTCAGGGTGGGTCAATGTAATCACAAGGATCCTTAACAGTGAAAGAGGGAGGCAGAAGAGGAATCAGTCAGAGGGAGATGTGGCTATGGAAGAGTGATCAGAGAGATGCAAGGTTGCTGGCTTTGAAGATGGAGAAAAAACGGTCATGAGCCAAGAAATGTGAGTGGCTTCTGGAAGCTGTAAAAGGCAAGGAAACAAATTCTTTCATAGGCACTTGAGAAAGGAATGCAGCCCTACTAACACCTTGATTTTAGCCTGTGTTGTTTTAAGCTACCAATTTTGTGCTAATTTGTTACAATAGCCGTAGAAAACTAATGCAGTGGCATTTTCTAAATGCGATGTTTTCTGAGAAGTGTTTGCATCGTGTGTTAGAAACATGTGTTTTGTCGTGTATTAGAAGCCCCAGTTTTCAGATTACAATTTGAGCAGAAAGTCTAGCTGGGTGGGCCAGGCATAGTCCTAAGGAGGAGCAACAGGCCACTAGAAACTCTAAGAAAGTACCTTGAAAGTACAATCTGTATCCAGTCCCCTGGCTTAGGGATGAACTCCATCCAATTCACAGACCATTTCTTGGAGTTTCTTCTCAGACTTGATAACTATTGATGCCAGCAGGCCACAATGTGGAGGCCAAGTCTAGAAATGGTTAACAAAAGTAAACCAGAGTCAACTGTCAAAGCTGCTGTGGAAATCCTGAGCATTGGATGACCACATTTCCTCGCAAGGCTGTCCAACCTCCCAGAGTCTGTAAATGAATCTTCCTTTTCACAATGAAGAGAAAAACACAAGCCCAAGAGTCAAAGCAATCTGCACAGTGTTCCTGGGATCCAGGTTGGCCAGCAATGCTGGAGTTCAATCACCCTGCACGCTGGCTCTTTCCTGTTTGAGACAGGTGAACATTTATTGGCATACACAGCTCAAAGGTTGAGCTCACTGCACAGAGGGGAAGTCTCTTCACAATCCTCTGCCAGTAATAAATGTGGGTCCTGGGACATCAGTCTTAGCATTAATGTGGGGGGTGTCATTTGAGTTCACAGGCCAAGAGGTTGCTAGACATTCATAAGATTGCCTTAGTTCTCATGACTTCTTATGGGAAGGAAGAATTCCTCCTTTTCCAGGTGTGGTAATATCTAGGGATTACAACAAGGGACCATGGATTGTGGCAGTATATAGAGTCCATAAGGAGCGGCAGCTCTTTGGGCATCTTTGTGAAATAGAATTCTTCACAGTAGCTTCAAGGAACTGTGTATAAAAGCTGCAGTTTATAGGTCGCTTAGACAGGGCAAAAGGCCCCAGAGACCCCCTAATTTATCCCTTTCTATTTCCTAATTCCAAATAGAGCTCCCCAGAAGGCAATGAGATGGAAGGACCACTTTGGATGGCCAGCTCTAAATTATATTTCCATTGCATTTATATTTAGAGCAGCCTGCCACATCAGCTGGACCATCTGTAGCCCCCATCGCTCTTGTAGAATCGCTCTCCCAGGCTACCCTACTTGAAAGGCCTTTGCCCTGTAGTGTTGGGCTTTGCCTGGTTTCTTGACATAATTTTTGCCCTTTGCCCCTAGTTGGAGGATGTGGTCACTGACTCATCCGCCAGGCTCTGACTGCCCAAGTCCAGTCAATTGGTTAAGTCCCACCTGATGTGTTTGCAAAAAGCCCGAGGAACTGTGGAATGCCACAGAATCCCTCTATGGACCGTAGTCCAGGTCCTAGTGCAGTTCTGGCAGTATCTATGAGCTCCTGTCCTGAGCGGCATTGGCCTTCCTTTAACCTAGGAATTCATCCTCCTCTAGGCAGAGGAACAAAACTAACAGCCTTGAGACCTGAGAGCCAGAGGAGTGGATTCTAGGTCTTGGTTATAGATGCAAAATAGCTGCCTCAGAGATGGAGCCCAGACAACAAACAAAGCCTGACATCATGGCCCATCTAGTCCTGGTTTCAGATGAGAGTCTAGACCAAGTCAGGGGTCTTGTTGATTGTATCATGGTGACTGGAAAACCTTACCACGTTTATTATATAGATATTGATGGACATGATGCAAGAGATGGGTGGGCATCCCATACCCCACTGCAGGGTGGCCACCATGGGTTCTCCCAGTATGCACTACCTCCAGGGAGCAAATAACGTTTGGAAGCCTACATTTTTCTCCCTTCTGTGGCATTGTGGAGCTTCTAGAGATTTCTAACAGCTACACAAAGGAATAATATGAATTGACTAAACCCTGTCAAGGCAGTGAATTGAGGGCTACATGTATCAAAAAGTGAGACACATGCCCAAATCCACAAACAAGCCTCCAAATGCTCTTTCTATAACTGACATCAATAAGAATCAATATAAAAAGGACAGGATAAATCAACCTGCACTTCCACTTCTCCATCTTCCCCATCCCTTGCCTTCTGATGTAGCTCACTTTCCATAGATGTGCTTAACATTGGGAGACAATTCTCCATGAGTCTGTCACATTTTTGTATGCTTTGTGAACAGTCACTGATGGCCCTTTTTTCCGGAATATCTTTTTAAGATAACATCTTTCTCAGCGTGAAGTGCAGGCATGCTTGCTGTCCATTATTTAAGATCTGGGTCCCTAAGCTTAGGCTTCCTCTCTTGTGATGTGCCTCACTGTGTGTACAGGTGTCACCTGGCTTTCTTTGTGTTGCCTTTGGGAATTGGGGCTTAAGGAACCAGCACAAGAAAATGCCAATACTCTTGCTACTACTATTGCTGTGAATATAGAAGTCCTCTGTTTCCAACCTAGAAGTCTTGTGTCTTCTGCCAGCATCCATGAAACTGTGGCAGGCTAACTTGTGAGCTTGCAAGGAGGGTAAAATCTCAGAGGCTTCGCAGTTCTTGACAACCTCTCATTTCTTTCTCATATAATGCACTCCCTCGACCCACCAACTAACACCCCTTTTGCCTATGATCCTTAAAGCCACCTTGGTGGTTTGGGCCAAGGGGAAACCACTCATACAGAGGTGGGAACAAACCAAAGAATCAAATTAAAGAGCAAGGCTGAAGCTAGGGTACACGAAAATATCAGAAAGCTTGGTTTAAGCCCAAGACCAGAGGAGGGTCACTGTAATTCTGGGCTGTTTACAGCTATATTGTTGGTTATGTGTTCCAGTCAATTGACTGACAGACAATTCTAAACACGCTTAGGTGAACAAACTCTTTGGTTTTCTCATACAGAAAATGAAAGGAGTTGGATTAGATTATTTCCGAGGTTCCTTCTAGCTATAAAATTTGTCCTTTATGAATTTGTAACAGGCTGCCTAGTACACACATTAGGCACTTGACCTAATTTAAAATAATGATTGCAAAGAGGACCATGGTGCAGTGGAAAGAACATGGCATTAGAAGTTAAGAAGCCTGAATTTCCAGGCCCAGTCTGCCTACAGGCTGTGTGATACTGGACAAGTCACTCAGTGTAGCTTGAGGAGGCAAGTGTGGGGTGCACACACAGATGCTTTTATGTGGCTCAAGGATGTGGCCTCAAATGACACAGTGAAAAAGTAAGTTTCTTTTCAATACTCTTTTTATTTTTTTGATTATGCCAAAGAGAGGGTCTTAGTTTAGCATGAGTGTGTCTTTAACAGCTCTCTAAGACCTGCTAATCTTCCTTTTTGGCAGAGAGAAGTCTCAAGCTCAGACACTTCACAGACAGTACCAGCTAGAGAGCATTTAATAACATTGTGTAGCTGTCATTTTATTTACTTTTATTTTGATTTCCATTTATGGCAAATAATACAAGTTTTCCATTTATGGAAATTATACAAAGTTTCCTTTAAAAGTAAATTAGTTATGAAAATGTTCTAAAACTGATTGTGGTAACAGTTGCACAAGTCTATGAATATGCTAAAAAACGTTAAATTGTATACTTTATATGGGTGAATTGGATGGTATGTGAACTAATATATCAATAAAGCTGTTTTTAAAAGTAAATTAATTAAAGTAAAAAGGGGGACTAATTCAAATGAAATATTAAGCAAAAATATAGTATAGGCAGTCAGTTGATAGAGAAAAAGTTGTACAGAAGATGCAGGCTAAAGTTTGGAAAAACACTGATGAGCTCCGGAGAAAGACACTTTTGCCAGCAATTGGGATCTTGGACAAGTTTCTTAACACTTCTAATCCCATTTCCTGGCCCACGAAATGGAAATAGTAGTATTTCTCTTGATTTGTCAAGAGGAAGGTAACATAGCACCCGAAACCCTCAGCCCAGGGCCCAGCACATAGGTGGCTTCTGATAGAAGGGAACAGTGGATGACTTGACTGAGCGCCCATCCAGGCGCCAGCCCTGGCCTTGCACATATTAACTCCCACATCCTCACAATAAGCCCTTGCTGTAGATACTGTTATTCCCATTTAATAACCCTGTGGAGGAGATATTGTTATTTTTGTGTTACAGATAAGTGAGGTGAGGCTCAGAGAGGTTAAGTGACTTGTCTGGAGTCACAGACTAGTAAGTGGCTCCAAATGAGGTTCAAACTCCAGTCTCTCTGAGGTTGAAGCTCTGCTCTTTCTTCTTCACCACATTGCCCCCTCCCACCAACCTTGAAGCCAGACCCGATTAAATAGGATCCACCTGGCTACAGATGGGGAGAGGGGAACACAGAAGGAATTCTGCATCCCTGTCTTGCAGATGAGCATCCTCGGTCTTGCTGCCAGTCCGGGACAGCCTTGGAGACCCTGGTGCCTGGTTCTGGTTTCTCACTATCTCCCCTGTCCCCACTTGTCCAGTGGAAAATTCCCTTTCTTCATCCAGTTCTCTAGGGGCTGGAGTCATTTTGATGGCCTCTCATTCCTGTTGCCGAGTCCCCACTACGGTCTGCTTGGCTTTCCGTCTACCATTCACTTGCCCGTTTAGACTTTGGCCATTTGTTTGACATTGAAGCAGTGCTGATGCTTGACCGTCTGAGGCTTGCCTAGTTGTCTTGGTCCCCACCAGTCTTCTGGTTTGCTGCTGACCTCCCTACAACAAAATAATCAAACCATGGCTATGCGAGGGCACACTCAGCAGACGTTGGGATCTGACTAAGTCACACAGCTGGGAGCCAGGACGTGAATGCAAGACCAGGGAATCAGGTTCCCAGGATCTGGAGCAAGTCAAAGGTTAGGCGGGAGGTTAGCCACACTGAGAGGCAGAGTTGCAGCTGGCATAGGTCAGAGTCCAGCAGGTGAAGCCCAGCACCAGTGTGGGGACTACTGTCTGCTTGCTCTCTTTTTGCTTCTTCTCTCCAGGAATAAGGCTGAAGGCGGAGAGAAAGCCACTCAGTATTTCCCACTTCCAGAAGGTAAGAGTGAATAAAGTAGCAGCAGCAGCCACAGGCCAGTATTCAAAACAGCTTTGAGTCTCCTGTCAAGGTCTGCCTCAGGAAGGCAGTGGCTGTGAGGCTGGACGGCTGGGCCTGCTCCTAGACCAGCTGCTGGCAGCACGATGATGGGGGAACTCTGAGGACGGGGGCGTGAGGCCTGGAGCCTGCCACCGAGCCAGCTTTGAGGCCTTGCATGAGTCCCTCATTTCTTGGACCTCCATTTCTCCACTTAGAAAAGGAGAGTTGGGACAATGCTAAGGGTTTCCAACCTTCAAATATGAAGATTTCTTTTTCAAAGCAAAATATTTCAAAGACTCCACAGGATGGCAGTGGTAATTTTGATATCTGTGGATCAAAAATTTCATATTGATAAAAATGATGATCACTTTTGTATCTTTTTAAGGAATTTGCATTTTATTAATCACAGGAACATCTACTGTTATTTACAAATATTTGGGATGCAACATCCTTTAAGGCCCAGAGTCACAGCCTCCATGAAAAGCTCCTACTCAAATCCAGCCAGTAGAGCATTCATCTTCCTTAGAACTCACAGAAGTTAGTCACCTATACCTTTGACTTGAAAAATATAAGGGACACCAGAGCACTGGGCCAATGTTTTTCAAACTTTTACTTATTATAAAGTCCATTGATGATGCTAATATGATGGAACAAAATTCGAAAGAAGGAATGAAGGGTGACATTTCTGACTTTTTGATTGCCCAGCTTCAGAATCCCTTCCCAGGTGTATGGAAGGCTCCATCTTATGAGTCTTAGTGGAAGTTAGAGCCCACTGCTAGCCTCACTATAGAGGCTGAAATCACCAGATGCTGGCTTCCCAGACTCCCAGCAGGGCTCAGACAGATGACCTGGGCTTGGCCCATTAGGTGCACTGCCCTGGACTCTGAATCAGAGACCAGAGAACCTTTTCTGGCGCAGGTGGCAGCAGTTGCAGCCACCATGTCCAGGTTCCGGGGTAGCAGCAGCAGCAGGGCCATCATTCAGTCTCTGACCTTGGTTGTGGCCCAAGCTTCCCAGGGTTCTGAGGCCAGGGGAGGACTTTCTGGATAGCTTCTGTGCCACGGTTTTGGCCATGCTCCTGGCTGCTGCCCAGCATCCTTTGTTTTCATTCATGCCCTGTGCCTGGCTCTTCGGCTTTCCAAGAGATTCTGTGAGCTCTCCAATACCTTTTCCACAAATTCCCCTTTTGCTTAACTCACCCAGAGCCAGTTCCTGTTGCATTTTTAAGTCAGAGCCCTGACCAACTCACAGTCTTACGTCAGTCTCAGCATCCAACTTATTTTTGTATTTTGCTTTAGTCACACAGTTCTGAGAAAATTCTGATCCTATGGATGGATGGCGTCTTAGTCCATTCATGCTGCTATAACAAAATACCATAGGCTGGGTGGCTTATAAACAACAGAAATTTATTTCTCACAGTTCTGGAGACTGGAAGTCCAAGATAGATTGCCAGCATTGTCGGGTGAGGGCCCTCTTCTGAGTTGCAGGTTCTCATTACATCCTCACATGGCAGAAAGGTCTAGGGAGATCTGTGGGGTTTTTCCTATAAGGGCACTAATCCCTATCATCAGGGCTCCACCTTCATGAACTAATCACTTCCCAAAGGCCCCACCTCTTAATAGCATCACCTTGGGGATTAGGATTTCAATATATGAATTTGGGGGGATACAAACATTCAGGCCACAGCAGATGGTTATAAATAAGAATGATGGACACCACTACATAGCACCCACTCTATGTCAGGCCCTGTTCTAACTGCTTCATGTACATTAACTCACTTAACAAACCTTTGAGGTGGGCCTGTTGTTAATATTCTCTTTTTATATATGAGAAAACTGAAGTACAGAGTGGAGTAATTTGCCTAAGGTCAAGGATTTAATCAAGGAAGTCCTGCTCCAGGGTTTGTGCTCTTAACTCTGTTAACAGCTTTTTTTTCATAGCTTGTCTTTCGAGATTAGACTAGTCTTCAATTAAACCAATCTAGAAGCTAGAAAAAGAAGTCATGGAAATTTCTGTTTCAAAGTTGAATGAGTAATTATGAAATACTATAGCAATTGCTCTTCTTCCTCATCATAAATGTAAAAGTGAGTCAATAAACAACTAAAACTTACAAGTACTAAACAAGACAACTTCATCACTATATTGTCACTGTGACAAGCCTGGTGGTTTATTGGAGCCCGGTGGACCCCAGTACAGGAAGTAGTCAGATCTCCATTGCTCTGCTCTTCATAAGCAGACATGCCCAGGCTGGTGCAGTGCTGAATCTCGCAGGCACACCCACCGTCACTGCCAACCTGGGCTCAGAGTGTCAGGAGGATCTGAGCCAAAGTCCGCACAAAACTGAGTTTACAAAAAAATTACCAGTGTCACCAGGGCACAGGAGTCAACTGAAAGAACTCCCAGTGGCCAAAGCTGGAACAATCTGAGGAACAGGATGCAGTTGTATTAGATTATAATCCAAAGTATAAGATAAATATCCAGGAGTCCATACTTACCTACTTTTTTTTTTTTGAGGAAGATGAGTCCTGAGCTAACATCTACCACCAATCTTCCTCTTTTTGCTGAGGAAGATTGGCCCTGAGCTAACATCCGCCACCAGCCCTCCTCTTTTTGCTGAGGAAGATTGGCCCTGACCTAACATCTGTGCCCATCTTCCTCTATTTTATATGTGGGATGCCTGCCAGAGCATGGCTTGATACGCAGTGCATAGGTCCATGCCCGGAATCCAAACTGGTGAACCCTGGAGCCCCAAAGTGGAGGGCACCAATTTAACCACTAAGCCATTGGGCGGCCTGACAGCATGTACTTTTGATACAATGTGATGAAAATGGCACTTCACCTCTGTGATCTTCCTCCTAAAAGCCTATAACCCCAGTTTACTCATGAGAAAAACATCAGACCAATCCCAGCAGAGGGGTGTCCTACAAAATACTCAACCAGGTCTTACAAGGTCACCAAAAACAAGGAAAGTCTGAGAAACAGTTACAGCCAAGAGAAGCCTAAGAAGACATGGCACTCTAATGTAATGAGGTATCCTAGGTGGGATTCTGGAACAGAAACAGCCTATTGGATAAAAACTAAGGAGATCTGAATAAGCCTTCAGTTAATAATAATGTCTCAATATTGATTTATTAATTGTGACAAATGTACCATACTAATGTAAGATGTTCATAATAGGGGAAATGAGCTGAGGAGGGGAGGGTAATATGAGAATTCTGTACTGTCTGCTCTATTTCTTGGTCAATCTAAAATTTTTCTTAAAAAAATAAAGTTTATGAATTAAAAAAATAATAATAAAATTGACTGCCCTGCCCTCAAAAAAATTAGTTTACCTGGTGATGCAACTTAGACCACTGACGTCTTGATGGGCTAAAAGTATGTATTTAATGCATTCACATTGTTACAGACTTATCACTTTTTTAAATACTTACATATTTTTAAATGAAATTCTAATCTTCACATTGCATCCTTCGATCATCTCAGAGCAGCTGAGCACAATTTGAGCTGCTCTGACACAGGTAATGTCCTTTGTCCCTAAAACTCTCTGGATCGCTAAGATAGAGGAAAAACTCCATACCTCAAGGCAAAGCACTTGAAAACAAGGCAATAACTTCCCTCCCCCACTCCCCACCCAAAACACCGTGTGAGCAACTGTTCAAGCCAAGGCTGCAGTTGTCTTTGTCCTGCATTTGCCTGTCAAGCCCAGCGCTCCTCGGCAGCGGGAAGGGCAGAAGGCTGGTATGAAGCAGGACAACAGATGGCTGGGACATGTCCTCTTGAAGCTCAGCTGCCCTGGCCAGCCTGCAAGCTGTGTACATTTCAAACGTTTGAGGTTCAACCAAAAGAGACGAGTAATGATTTTCAATCACTTGCTGAAACACATGGCTAATCCTTGGGTAGCCGGAGAAGAGTGCTTTCAAAACTCACTTAAATCCAGTGCAGAGAACAGGAAACTCTGTGTGCTTTCTCGGCTTTGAACCCAGATCAGGCCATCCTGGGGGCAGTTGGGCATTTGTCCAGGGTCCAATGTGCATCCTGCTTTCTATGCTTTTGGGAGTTGTGGTGCGCGTGCTTGTTTGAGGTGAGGGTTAGGAGGGGAAAGGCTGTTTAGCAGGTTGGTTTGCATCCTGAGAAATTATGCACCCTGGCATTTGCCTTCTGGTCTGGAGTTGGGAGATCTCTAGGTCAACCTGTGTCATAGATTCCATCAGTTCTATTTCCTTGTCGTGGTTCAAGCCCTTTTCTCTCGCTTGGATTACAACAGTCTCCTGTAATTGCTTCTCGGCCCCATTTCGTTAGGCCTTCCCACTGTGTGAGGTCATCTGCTTTACTCTGCAGCATCTCCCATCGTGAATACATGCTTTCCTTGCCCCCTCATCTCTCTCTTGCAACTGTTCCCATTTCTCCCCTTCACCACCAAGCTTCTTGAACTAGTAATCTGCTCTCTCTGGCTCCAGTCTTCACTTCTTCTTCATTCGCCTGTCCCTACTGTATCACTGAAACTTCTCTTGTCAAGGTCACCAGCAACTTCTATGTTGCAAAATCCAGGGGGTTTATCCCTCTCCTCATCGAACTTGACCCCTCAAGAGCATCTGACACAGTCGGCCACTTCCTCCTTCTTTAAGCACCCTTCTTTCTTGCTTTTCATGATTACTCTCTCCTGGTTTTCCTTCTATCTCTTTAGCCTCCTCTTCTCAGTCTCCTTGGCAGGCCTCTCCTCCTTCAACTGGCTGCTATATGTTGGGGTACCTCAGGGATGAGTCTTGAAACAGCTTTTAGTCTCTGAAGCTCAAAGGATGATGTCATGCAGTCCCAGAGCTAAATACCACTCGAATACCGATGACTCTCGATTTTATGTCTCCATCCCTGAGCCCAGACTCATCCATCCAACCACTCGCTTTATGTCTCCACTTGGCTGTCTCAACAGACACCTCAGATCATGTATTTCCCAAATAGAGCCCTTGATTCTCTTTATCCTCAAACTCTCCCCCGCTTCTCTTTCCCCTCAGCCCTTTAACATCTTCAATCCATCTATTTGCTCAGGCCAAGATAAGAAGTCACCTTTCATTCTTCTTTTTCCGTCCTCCCCTCCATGCAATCTACCACTGTGTTCAGTCAGTTTTACTTCCGATATATCTTGTCTCTACCCTACTTTTCTCTCCATCTCCACAGACACCTTCCTAGTCTAAGCTATCACCATTTTTCACCTGCCCAACTGAAATAGGCTCTTGACTGCCCCCTGCTTCACAGTGGTCCTGCCCCAATTCACTCTCCACCAGCAGTGAGAATGAACATTTCAAAACGTAAGTTGGTGACATTGAGTCAATCTTTCATTCAAGGAATATTTATTGAGTGCCTAATATGTGCCAGGCGATGAACAAATAGACAAAAGTCCCTGCCTGTGAGGAGATGACAGTCTAGTGGTGGAAGATGGGCAGTAAGCATAATTAAAGTAAATTATGTGATATGTTAGAAGATGATAGATAATATGGAATAAAATAGATCAGGGTAAGGGGGTCTCAGGGAGCATATGTATGTGTTTTTGTTACAGGGGGTTGTTATGATTTTAAATAGGGGAGTCAGAAATGTTTGATCTCTAAATATCATTTCCCACTAAAGGGATTTCCTAAGAGAAGTGATGATTCCAAGTCTAGGCTAGAAATGTGTGAGATTAATCTGGAACATCTTGTATCATCAGAAAGCAAAGAAGCTAGCAAAGACCACAGGGGTGGCATCAAAAAGACTCAGAAACCAAGTTCAAGGGGCTCCCACTGGCCAAACATGGGACAATTTGAGTGTCTAAAAGAATAATGATAGCAATGGATAAAAAGATATACAAGTCCCTGGTATACAAAATCCCTGAGTTCATAATAATACTTTTTTTTTTTTTTGAGGAAGATTAACCCTAAGCTAACATTCACCACCAATCCTCCTCTTTTTGCTGAGAAAGATTGGCCCTGAGCTAACATCCGTGCCCATCTTCCTCTACTTTATATGTGGGGCGCCTGCCACAGCATGGCTTGCCAAGCAGTGTCATGTCTGCAGCCGGGATCCAAACCAGGGAACCACAGGCCGCGCAAGCTGAACATGCGCACTTAACTGCTGCACCACCAGGCTGGCCCCCATAATACTTTAAAAAACCCCATAACTCACTGGTCACCTATGGAGGATGCTAGGGAACCAATTATTCTGAAAACTGATGAATAAAAGGAAAGAATTAAGTATGTATCCTGCCTTTCCTGTATGAAAATGACCAGGTAAACCAAATAGTTGATGAGGGAAAACTTCTCTTTATGGACATATTCCAGCAAAGAAATGAAGAAAAAAAAGAATTAGAACATTATAATTTTACACCCTCTAGGGAAGTAATCAATCTAGCCATGAGCATCAACAACTGATAACATCACAAAGAGAGAGAGCAAGATATCATGCGCCTCCTGATGGATGGATACAATACCTCTTATGAAATCAGGGTTGAATGGTAAACATTGCAAATAATGTTTAATGTAAATATGCCCCAAATATTCCATGAGACGTACTAAAAATCATTCCTTATTTATCTGAAATTCAAATTTAACTGGGCATCATATTTTTGTTTACTAAGCCTGGCAACCCTAGAGATAGTCTAGCCAAAAAAGTCAGACCTAAATCTGATTAAACCTCAAAATCTAACTACCAGGAATCACAGGAGACACCTGTCGAACGACACCACCATGGCAATGTCATCATCAATAGGCAGACTGTGAGGAGAGACCGCCTAAGTTTTTCAAATAGATTGAGAAAGAGAGAGAGAAAGAGAACTGGAAGGGCAAGGGGGGAGAGAAGTTTGTTTGGATTCTGATTGAAAAACTCAAGGGTAGGAACAGCCACTATGAAAAATAGTCTGGCGTATGAAGTCCACTATGAAAATTACTCTGACTCCATGCTTCCTCTCTGGTCTCATGCCTCCTGCCTTATACCTTACAGTCCAGCAGCACCAGACACTTTGAATCAGGGTTCCCTAGAAACAACCTTGAGAGACGCTTGAGATCAAGTCTTGTTTTACTGAGCCATGTTGCAAGTGGAGTGGAAATGTGGGGAGAAAAGAAGGTGATTCTGCTTTGGGGGTGGGATGACATGAGAGCTGAGATGCAGCAACTGCAAGGTGAGAGGCTCTCTGGGACAGGAACAAAGATGCTTTAAAAAGGGGGTGATTAGGAAGTTTTGCTGGTGATGAGTGGTGTATGCCCCTCCTTTGTCTGCTCATGGAACGCCTTTGCAGCAGGGTGATTTGGATGCTGGGATGGGTCTCCAAGGTACAGCAGAGTGGCTCAAGAAGACCCAGTTACATTCAAGCTGTATCACACCAGGTTCTGTTTATATCTCTGTCCCCACCATGAGCTTCTCAAGGGTAGAAACTGTATTTCCAGCTTTAGATTTCCCACTGCCTGTCAAAGTGCGTGTCACTTCATACATATCTGATGAATGAATGAATAAATGAGTGAGTTAATGAATGAAGCCCCGTTCACCCTTTGCAGAGATGGTGTGAGATGGTGTTCTGATAAAACACACTGTGGCCATTAGATATACAACTGCCTCATGAAACACTGAAATTAACCTTTGCTATTTCCATACACCATAGAGGAGTATTTTAGGCTTAGAAACAAGGATCAGCTCACTGAGGCAGAAGCTTGGGAGTCATTCTCCCAGGCATCTTGAGACATTTCCTCTGTGATAGAAAGCCCAGCTTGCTTCCTGTTTTGGCTTGCAGCTTCAACTCTGAGTGTCTGCCACGTGCATGTCTCGTGAAGTGTTATGGCAGCTGTAGTGAGGCTTACATCACAATTAGGTGACAACCTTGGAAGAAGATCCTTGGACAAGTCAGGAAAAATAACAAGGGCAATCAGGAGTCTCACTCTAGGAAGGCCCGGCTGTTTTGAAAGGTCTGAGCCCGCACCACTCGCCCTCTGTTTACTCAGGAGTGAGATCAAGAGAAAGACAGAAGAGATAAAGATCCTGCTCCTTCACCTGATCCTCTGTCAAAGCAAAGGAAGGACAAAGGAAAAAGATGAGGGAAAGGCTACCGAGTGAAGATTCACATGCTTGAGTTAAAGCGTGTCCTTATATGACCATGATGTGAGAAGACATTTTTTATATCTGAATAACCTTGTTCTTCCACATCATCATCTTAGGAGTTATGAAAGTATCCCATTGGTATTGCTATTAAAATATTTTGGGGTTTTTTCCTGAGGTTTTCGGGGGAAAAACAACAACCTAGACTTTTTTTTTTTTGAGGAAGATTAGCCCTGAGCTAACATCTGCTGCCAATCCTCCTCTTTTTGCTGAGGAAGACTGGCCCTGAGCTAACATCTGTGTCCATCTTCCTCTTCTTTATATGTGGGATGCCTGACACAGTATGACTTGCCAAGGGGTGCCGTGTCCACACCCAGGATCCAAATTGGTGAACCCTGGGCCGCTGAAGCGGAAGGTGCGCACTTAACCGCTGCACCACCGGGCTGGCCCCTAGACTTTTTTTCCCCCCAGCTTAATCATATGCCTCCTTCCCCAGACACAGCTCTAAAGGACTCTGGATGGTCCAAAACCTCATCTCCTCCTTCAAAGATGGAGGTTTGTCTCCACTGGGGATGTGCTGTAAGTTACGCAGTCCAGTGAGGAGGCCTGGGAAGGTTTAGAGACAGCATCAAAACTCCAGCGGAGTAGTGTGAGGCTGCCCTGAGACTGGAGGCCCAGTGAGGGCAGAGGCCATGACTGTCTGTCCACCACTGACGCACAGTAAGCATGCAGTAAGAGTTTGCTGAATGAATGGGTGAATAAGAAAGACTGTCAATGCATATGGACGTCTAAGCTGTGCAACGTGTATTACAAACTGGAAAAGAGAACCCCAATTTTTTTCATTTATTCAGTCTCACATAGGACCTGAAAATGGCATTTCCAGGTTCTTCTCAAGGAAGCTGAGCCCGTGTCATGGGAGTAAGAGGTGTTAGAGGCAGCGCCGGGCTCCGCCAGGACACTCTAGCACTCCCAAGAACGGCGCCCAAGTCCCAGGGGATTTGAAAAAAAAATTATGGACACAAATGCCAGATCCTGCCCTTCAGATGAAAACTCCAGACTGGTTTTTGGGCATGCTGATAAAACCTCAGCCTTGGGAGGCTGCATTAGTTTTCCAGGGCTGCTGTAAGCAAGTACCACAAATTTGGCAGCTTAAAACAACAGAAATTTATTGTCTCACAGTTCTGGAGACTAGAAGTCCAAAATCAAGGAGTCAGCAGAGCCATGCTTCCTCTGAAACCAACAGGTGAGTTCCTCCTTGCCTCGTCCTAGCTTCTGGTGGTTTGCTGGCAAACCCTGGCATCCCTTGGCTTGTAGCTGCAAATCTCTGACCTCTGCCTTCATCTTCACACGGCCTTCTCTCCCTGTGTGTCTGTCTTCACGTGACCATCTTCTTATCACGCCATCAATCACAGTGGATTAGGGGTCCTTCCTACTGCAGGATGACCTCATCTTAACTAATCGCATCCACAACGACCTATTTCTAAATAAGGTCAGATTCTGAGGTGCTGGAGTTAAGATTTCAACATATCTTTCTGAGAGGAACACAATCCAATTCATAACAAGGCATTGTGGGAACATGTTACAGTTAAAACAGGATTCAGTGACCCAATTGGCCCAGAGAATCAAATCGCTACCTGCTCAGTCACTGCCTTCTGAAAGTCGATACAAAGCATCAGGCTCCAGTCGACCAAATTTCCCAGTGTATTAGCCAAGCCTGACCGTCCAAACCTTTCGGGCCTGCTGGTTTATGGAACTCTAACCCCAGGGTTGTGCTAACCATAGGTAACTCACTTCTGGGAGATAGCATTTCCCTGCCCTTTCTTCCCGAGCAGAAACTTTGCAATTAGAAAGATCCATTACTAGGGAAAAAAAGTTGTTTACTCCTCAATCTCTGGCCCTTCATGGTAAGAATAGTTTGAGTTCCAGGCCTGGCAATGCCACTGATGCTTGACAAATGCTTTCTGTCCTTATTTATATCGTGGCACACAGAGGGAAGAAAAGGTGGCATTTGTATAGCACAGGGGAAAAGGGACAGGGCTCCTCTAGCCACCTCAGGTCCTGCCCAACTTTCTGAATGCGAAGGAGATCACCATCTCAGGTCACCAGGCACTGATGGACCCTGGGAGGGAAGCCTAGGGATGGACAATTGTACCCAGCTGTCAATCTAGAGGTAGGAGTCTGACTCCACCTCCCCAACTCTCCCCTTCAGAGGATCTTCATTCAGTAACTCTAGACTTTTTCCTCACATGCATGTACATGCAACTTACCTGTAAAAATGAATTTAGGAGGCCGCAAGCGCCTAAATTACATCACTTCCATGAAGAATGACCACAACTCTAACTCCTTAGGGGAGGAAATTGTTCACAAGTAGAATAGACTTAAGATGTCTAAGATCACAAAGCAGCCCAGTGCCTACTCGAGGACCAGAGCTAGAACCCGTGACCACAGTCTTTTCCTCCAGGTTGCAGTCCTTCCTCACGGAAGATGACAGTCTCAGCAGAAGGAGAGACGGCTGGTTTGTGAGCAGGGCATGGGCTCTCATCCAGTCTCTATCTTGGATTACCTGAAGAGGTTTAGCCAGACTCCCTAGGCCGCAGTTCCCTGAAATGGCACAGATTCCTCTTAAACACCTCCTCCTCCAGGCAGCCCTCCTTGACTGTCTAGCCTGAATCTGGTGACCCTTCTGCGTGCTGTGGCATCTACTTTTACCATAGAAACTATTGTACCATAGAGTAACTTACTGTCTGTCTTATGAGGCTGTAAGCTCCTAGCTCTTATTTTCCTTTTATTGCTTACATCTGATACCTGATAGGCACATAAACTTACTAAACAAAACAAATATCACAAGTCATTTTAGGGACAGTGGACGACTACTTCCCCAAGTCAGCCTCCTTTAAAAACCACACAATTCTGCTTGGTGCCCTTAACAGTTCCCTCTCTGTTCACACCTGGTTCCAGGCAGCTATAAAATTGGCTGTGCTCTAAGTCAGGAACTACCCTGTCTCCTCCTCCTGACTTCCTGCCAATCCTTCTTGCTCAATTCTAGTTTCCTTAGTTTCCATGGGTTGCCACCTACCAGGATTTTCCCACTGAGAAGGGACGTCTTAAGAGGCGTTGGTTACACTCTGCCTGTGGGTGTCTCCTCTGATTCTTCCTCACTCCTCCCTTGGCAGCTCATTTGTGGGCCAGGCCCGGCCACCCCACCCAGGTCAATACCTGGGGCCCCAGGCGCTTGCTCATCAGGGAGGGGAGATGGGGCTGTCTGTGACCTCCCTTTATTTATTTCCCTGCTAATTTATTTATGTATTTACTATAACAGCTTTATTGAGATATAACTCACATACCATAAAATCCACCCATTTAAAGAGTGCAATTCAGTGGTTTTAGTATATTCACAGAATTGTGCAACTATCACCACTGCTTAATTCCAGAATATTTTCATCACCCCCAAAAAGAAGCTCCACCCATCAGCAGTCCCTTCCCATCCCCCCTTCCCCTAAGACCTGGCAACCTCTTATTGACTTTCTGTCTCTATGGATTTGCTTATCCTAGATATGTCATATAAATGGAATCATACAATATGTGGCCTTTTGTGTCTGGCTTCTCTCACTTAGCATAATGTTTTCAAGGTTCATCTATGTTGTAACATGTATTGGTGGTTCGTTCCTTTTTAGGGATGAATAATATCCCATGGTATGGACATACCACATTTTATTTAACCGTTCACAAGTTTGTGGACATTTGGGTTGTTTCTACTTTTTGGCTATTTAAATAATGCTGCTAGAACATTCATACACAAGTTTTTGTGTAAACATATGTTTTCAGTTCTCTTGGGTATACACCAGGCAGTGGAGTTGCTGGCTCACAAAGTAACTTTTTGGCTAACTTTTTGAGGAACAGCCAGACTGTTTTCTAAAGAGTTTCTACCATTTTACTGTCCCGCCAGCAATGTACGAGTGTCTAATTTCTCCACATCCTTATCAACACTTGTGATTATTTGTCTTTTTGATTTTAATCATCGTAGAGGGTGTGAAGTGATATCTCATTGTGGTTTTGATTTGCATTTCCCTGCCAACTAATGATGTTGATATCTTTTCATGTGTTTATTGACCATTTGTATGTCTGTTCAATTCCTTTGCCCACTTTAAAAATTGAGTTATTTATCTTTTTATCTTTGAGTTGTAAGAGTTTTTGTATATTCTGGCTGCAAGTCCCTTAACAGATATACGATTTGCAAATATTGTCTTTCATTCTGTGGGTGGTCTTTTTACTTTCTTGATGATGCTGTTTGAAGTGCAAAAATTTTAATTTCCATGAAGACCAATTTATCTATTTTTTCTTTCATCACGTATGCTTGTGATGTGACACTTAACAAACTATTGCCTAATCCAATGTCATGAAGATTCACTCCGCTGCTTTCTTCTAAGAGTTTTATCGTCTTCAGCTCCTAGATTCACGACCTCCTCCCTTCATTGTTGGTTTATCACCTCCCAAAGACAAACGCATTTTGCAGCAGCTTTGTTTGGTGTAATATTCTCTGCATCATCTGTTGCCTTTACAATGGGATGAGACATCTCTTTAATAAAGTTGTTCCTATTTAGTTGTTCTATAAAACAAACATTCAAACCTTCAACAACCTTTGGCTTCCATCATGTCAAAAACAAACACATAATGTAATAAAATGTGCTTTCCAGCCTCCAATCAAGGTGTGCTTTGCCATAGAGCAGGAGTGGAGATGTTCCAGGCATTGACAATTTTGGAGGTGGTTTGAAGCTTGGTAGTTTGAACCAGGATGGATAACACGCTGTGACCTCAATCCTGAGGATGAAGGAATACAATTGCAGAACTCTTCACTGGGGGTCTTGATGCTTGCTTGGCAAGCTGTCACCTCACCACAAGCTGGACCACCCAGGTCTCTCTCTGCATCTGTGGCTCATTGTTCCTGTGGTTTTGATTATTAGATTCAGCCACTGTCTGGGCCATTGTCTGCCAAGATGTTTAGGTTTGGAAATCCTTCATTATGCCTCCAAGCAAATGATATCACATTTTCTCTCTGAATCCTGCATTCATTCATCTTTGAAAGTTGGTGACAAAATTCATCTTAATTTCCTTCCACATTGGTTTTGTATCATTGTTGATCCTCTCCAAATGGTATGTTTATTCTCCTATTTGTCAGCAAACCCTTCACCTTTTTACTTGTTTGAATCCCTTTTGAAACAAGAAACAACTCCATTAAAAAAAAAAAATCAAACTCTATTTTTCATCTGATTAAGTTTCCTAGGATTTAGATTTAGCACAACTGGAAGAATAGTGCCAGAAAGAAAGATAATTAAATCTGACATATCTTTACGAACGAAGCCATTACTTTATCCTTTTTTGAACCATCCCTCCCCCAAACAATGCAATTAGCAAGGACTTCATTTATAAATTTCTGCAATGAGATAGTCACCTTCTCTAGGAAGAAGCCGCTAAAATCCGGCCATCCAAAGTCTTTACTTTCTAGTAAGTCAGCCCACACAATATGCAGAGAAATAGCTTGGTCACTCTTCCAAGAGAGATTTTGAAGCTGATCTGTGATTATCTTCTGTTATCCAATAAACAGAAATAATATCCATCATCCAGGAAGCCACTGTGTGAGGAAACCTACGAAAGACCACAGAGCACATAAGCTCTTGGCTGCCAAAACTCCACGTCGTTTAGAGGTGTGGATCCAAAGGCAGACTTGGCTTCCTCTGGTGTTGATTAGCTCCTAGAAATGCCAGGCCCTCCAGGTCAGGACAACATAACCAGACCCAAAGACCAAACAGTGGCATGGAGTCTTGATCCATCACATTCAGCGTCAAAACGCTTTTTAATGGAAATAACTGGGTTAATAACCTGCATGTAAATTTCATTTAACATTGAGCCCTTAAAAGATGCCTATGAGATCTTGTTGATCTACTTGAAAAGAAGCATGTATAGAACAGTATGTATAATATGATGTCCCTTTTGGTAAAGTGTTTATACATGTTTTTAAAAGTCTAGAAAAGAAACACATTGAAGTGTTTTCTCCAGGTAATAAAACTACGAGTTTTCCATTTTATACTTAAAAAAATTTTTTCGGTGATGAATGTATTTTACTTTCAAAATTAAAAAATTAATTGGGTTAAAAAAAATTAGGTCTTACTGTGAACTCAAACGCAAGTTCAGAATTTTTAAAATATGCAGCCAAGAGTACATAGTCGAATCTGCTACTCTGCAGGAAAACTTTAAAAATAATCAGCCTTTAATGGTGGAGAAGCAGGCCGGGCCCAGCCCTAAATTCCAGGTCGCGGGGCAGTTTGCCAGGGCAGCAGGCTCATGGTGCTTCTGCCCCCTGCTGGATAACTCTGGAAAGTGCAGGCTGTGGCCCAAGGAGTTTTTCCAGGGAAGTGACCCTGGAGACATGAGTGTTTACGAACCCAGTGACACTTGGAAAAACTGGCCGTATTGCTCAAAACTATTCTGGAAGTTCTTGCCACAGGGCAACTAATCATGCAGCAATTCTTTCATGCTCCCTACTTCCTTTTTTTAACACACATTTATTTTTTTCTTAAAGATTGGCACCTGAGCTAACATCTGTTGCCAATCTTCTTTTCTTTCTTCTTCTTCTCCCCAAAGCCCCCCGGTACATAGTTATATATTCTAGTTGTGAGTGCCACTGGTTGCGGCATGTGGGATGCCACTTCAGCATGGCTTGATGAGCGGTGCCATGTCGGCACCCAGAATGCCAACTGGCGAAACCCTAGGCTGCAGAAGCAGAGCACACGAACTTAACCACTCAGCCATGGGGCCAGCCCCCACACATTTATTTTTTGAATGTCCCAAACTTTGTTCCAGGTATTTATATATGTATAGAATGTACAGATAAAAACATAGATTTGTTTTTGTGCCACCTTCCATTTTATAGTTTAAATTGTATGGTATTGTACTTTTTATTCCTTGGTTTTCTCATCTATCAATATATCCTGTCAGGGTCAGGACTAGGGTGAGGCAAGCCAGACCTGCATAACCCTGAGAGTGGCCTTTCTTACGCTTTGTGCCCTCTGCCAGTACATACAGTTCAGCTTCATTCTTTTTGACCCCTGAATAGTATTCTATGGTATAAACAGGCCACAGTGAACCATTCCCTCTTGATGAACCTTTAGGTTGTTTCCGATTTTTAGCTGTTACTAAAATGCTCTGTTGAAATCCTTACAGATGCCTCCTTGTGCACGTAGCCCAAGTTATAATGTTTTACTTTACAGTTTGTGTCTTTTATACCTCCTTTAAGGGGCCTTCCATACTCTAAGGTTATACTGGTGTCTTCCTGCATTTTCCTTTTCCTTTTTTTTTTCCTCTTGGATCTCGGGTGCAGAGTTGAGTTAAACACAGTCGTGGGCTCCTCAGTTCATACTCTCCACAGTCATCATTGGTCTATGTAAGACACTTCTTTTTTAAAAATTCTCTTTTATCCTCATTTCCCACTCCCATTCCCCTGCCCACCATAGACAATCACTCTGATGTGTTTGATAGGTATAATAGCATTTGTTTGTTTCCTTGTAAAATACGTAGCATAGATATGGAATATTTGTATAAATGATATTGTGCCACAGACCTTATTCCGTTTCTTATGATTTGCATTTAGCACTGTTGTACAAGCTAGCCACGTGGCCACAGTACATGCAGCTTCCTGCTCCCAACTGCTTCACTCATCCCTTCCCCCAGGAGTGAGCCCCTGGAGCCTTCAACCCCCATTACCACAAACAGCCCTGCGGTGAACAGCCTCGTGTGCAGTTGGTCCTATGTGGGAAGTTCTCTGGGATTTATTTCCAGATTGCTTACATTTTCTTCTAGCACTTTCATAGTTTGTTTTTTCTCCACTTCCTGCGCCCATCCACACTAGATTAGTCTACCTGAGCACATTTAGCTTCTGCTATGATTTTGACTCTATTAGTTCTTGAAATTTTCTGTTGGTTAAAAACATTCTTAATTTCCATTTTGACCATGTTTGTCTTCAACATTCTATTTGAACTAGGGTTGGGGGGTTTTTGTTTTTGTTTCACTTGAATCTCAGCTCCCAGATTTGTGTCAGATGATTATAATATAACTTAGTTTGAGTCCCTTTGAAAGCAGAGCCAAGACAAGGACTTTGGTGACAATAGTTTATTTGGGAGGATATCCCAGGAAGACAGTGGGGCGAGGAGGGAGTGACAGAGGGAAGAAGCAAAAACCAATGAAAGATGCATCATTGAGCTGGTTATCACTAGGGAAGATTGGCACAATCTCCCTGGAGACCCTTTGAAGAACCATGTAAAAACCACCTAGAATTGTCCCTCTGACATATGTGAGGTTGGAACATTTATCCATCAACCTTCGTCCTCCGTTGCTTGAAAGTTACCCTTGGGGGGGCCACCACTCTCCCCCTAGACCCACACTTTTCTGCTATAGCTGTGCCTGCAAGTAGACTGAACAAGTCTCCAAGCTAGGAGAAAATCCTGAGGCAGAAAAGCTGAGTGGGTCACTGGTACTTGAGACGGGAAGCCGTCAGCATGCACGGGAGCTGTTGGCTCTTGGCTGCCCTGTGGGTATGCACGTCTTTGCTATCGCTATCTGACCCACTTCTTTTCCTAGACCCTGCTATTTATGTATTAACTACATCTAACATCTCTGTCCTGACCCAGTGAGACCCACTCAAACCTCTCCCTGGGCTGGACCTATCACAGCTTTCCCTCTGTTTCCCTGGCCCCAGCCCCTCCGCTCACCCCTCTGGCCAGCCTTCAGAGCCCACCTCTAGAAATTTGGCACTTTCCTCCCACCCACCAGATGTGCCCCTTTCCTTTCTCCCCCCCGGCTTCACTTCTACTTTCTTTCTCTTTTCTCTTTCATTTATACTTTAAGCCTGCCAGGATCCCCAATCGCATCAGAGAACCCTACTCAGATATTTGCTTGCCTGCTTTCACAGAAATTGCCCACACTCAGCTTCAAATAATAAAAATAAGCAGAACGATCCTGAATACTGTTGGAGC
The DNA here is from genome assembly GCF_037783145.1 of Equus przewalskii. Lineage (NCBI taxonomy): Eukaryota > Metazoa > Chordata > Mammalia > Perissodactyla > Equidae > Equus > Equus przewalskii. The sequence goes on from NC_091855.1 coordinate 18,987,110, forward strand.
ACTTACCAAGTGGCGAGCCCTGCGTGAAATGTGATTTAGTCATTTCCTTATTTCACCTTCACAACAACCTCATGAAGTACCATCAGCGTGTCAGTTTCATAGACGAGGAAACCGGCTTGGAGAAGACGACTTCCTTAGCTGACCGAGCTGGGCCTCAAGCGTGGGTGTCTGGCCTTAAGGATTTATTTTTGACCCCTCCAGTTAACTTAGCCATTAACTACCAACCGACCCTTAGAGAAAGGACTTCACTTCCTGTGCCTGGTTTTTGAACAGTCTTTATGCTAGCTTTTTTTCCTCGCAAGATTATTGAAAATACGAAATAAGATTTTTTAAAAATAACAAATATAACAGCTTGGCTATTTTTTCTTGTTTGTTTGGTTTTGGTTTCTGTTTTTTGTTTTTTGTGTTCTTGGTTCATGGTGTAACCGTCATGTGATACTTTCTTCCCAGGGCCAACTCTATGGATTTCTCCAGCCTCCAGATACCTGAAATTCTACAATTAGAAATTAATTCATTTGATGTCAGCTCACAGTTATATGGGAAAGGATACATAGTAATATTTCTCAGCCAACCACCTTAGCATGAGTGAATTTATGACCTTTTCTGAGAGTTAGTTTTGAAAGACGAGAATAGGGAAGAAGCATGAATGCACTAAGCCTGGATTAAAGGGAAGCCACACCAGGTCATCACCCTAGAAAAACTCTTGCACATGTGCACCAGGATTTAAGTGCAAGAATGTTCTTGGCAGCACAGTTCATAACAGACTCAAACTGGAAACAACCGTATCCACCAAGAATAGAACGGAAAAATGCATTGTAGTGTATTCATACAGTGGAATACAACACAGTGATGAAAATGAGTGACCTGCGGCTACACCAGAGACTTGTTTGAATTTCATAAAATTATGTTAGAGAAATAATGTGGACACAGAAGAATGTATTCAATAGGAATCCATACATGTAACGTTCAAATATAGGCGGTACAATTATAAAGAATAAGAAGGAAATTAATGTCAGAAACATCAGGATAAGAGTAGTTAATTCTAGTGGGGAGGGGAGGTTGTGTTCACTCAGGGGACACACAGGGGGCTTCTTAGAGGCTAATAATTGCAATTTCTTGACCTGGGTGTTGGTTACACAGAGGGTTGCTTTGCAATTATTTGTTAAACTGTCCAAATGTGTTCTATACATTTTTATATGTGTGCGTTTCATCTCATCTTTCCAAAAATTAAAAGGAAGGACAGGCAGGTAAGCCAGGCCCCCAAACCCAACCTCATTTCTTTGCATAGCTAATCCAGACCAGGTTCTAGGAGACCTGCAGGAGAAGTGGTCAGGGTTGGAACAGGTGGTGGAAAGCTCTGTACATAGCATCTGTGGATATTCAACCACATTAGATCCCGCCAAACTGTTTCCCAAAGGTATTGAATCAACTTGCTCTCTCACCAGCAGTGAATAAGAATTCTTCTTGTTTTGCATCTTCACTATCATTTGATGCTGTCAGATTTTAAATTCTGCTTCTTTTGTGAGATATTTAAAGGCATCTCCTTAAGTTACATTATTCTAGTAATTAACGAAGTTGAGCATCTTTTTCATATATTTTTTGTCTTTTGTGAAATGCCTGTTCAAGTCTGTTGCCCATTTTTTTCTGTTGGGTTATTTGTCATTTTCTTATTGCTCTATTGGAGTGTGTGTATATATTGTGGATATTAAAGCTTTGCCAGTTGAAAATATCTTTTCCCATTCCATGGCTTGTTGCCTGTGTTTTTCTAGGTGGGAGGGACTCAGGCAGCAACGGTTTGCTGCCTCTGAATTCCTTTGCCTACTGCTTGGGTGCCTCGGGGAATTTGCTCAGCCTTCATGGGCAATAGCTGCCCTTTCTGACGCAACTTGAAGTCCCTGGCACCAGAACCAGCGGCCCTGCTCTCCCCTCCCGCAGCAAGCTGCCCAGGAAGCAAGTGAGCCCCAACAAGAATGACATTGTAAGCCCTGTGCAGATAGAGCCTGTTTTGTGTTTTCTTCCCTTCTGCTCTCTTTCCATTAGCAGAGAAAATGAAGTTTTGGCACTGTCTCAACTGCATAAACTTCTACTTCATACATCAGTGCCGAAAAGAATAAAATGGGAAAGGACTTAGGGGTCGGCCAATTTCTGAAGCCTTTTGTCCTAGTCTGGATTTTACTGTCTGGACAGTGGTAGGCGCTACCTGAGAACTGTGAGGATGACTGTGCCAGGGCAGAGAGAGACGTTCACATCCTCCCAGGGGCAATGGGTCACATTACCTGCATCAGCATTCGAAGCCGACATAAAGAATGCCACTAATGGGCTTGGAGGTCATTAGCAACCCTCCCTGCAATATCTATTTGAATTTGGGACTGGCTTCCAGAGGAAGTGAGAGGGAATTGAGTTGTAGATGTACTGTTATTCTAGGCTAATTCTCTCTGAGACAAGCTTGCCTCTCTGGTGAGGAGGGTGTGGTGTATCTTCAATTTATGGTTAATTTCAATAATTTTCACACGTGACAGGGATGAAAATTTTTGACGTGTAGTTAGTCATTCTCTCCCTTCCCTCCCCAGCCCTACCCCTTGTTATTTCAACCTCTTGATAGTTCTTGGTTTACATGACATAGAAACCCCACCATTTGTGGGCCAATGCATACTAGGGTAGGGGACAGTAGGAGAGGGCCCACGGCAGCTGGAGCTTGGGAGAACTGAAGATTTAAGCAACTGCATCAAGGGTGGAACTTTGGGGCTGGAGAACTTGCTGTCTGTGGGACAAGGTAACTCCTTCTTCAACTGACCCAGAGAGATGCTTAGTAAAGGCTTTACTTTCAAGGCTGACTGGAGTCAGACTTGTGTTTCTTTTGACCAGAATGCAGTGCCAAGGTAGGACTTAAGGAAGGAAGTGGGGGCTCAGCTGTATCTGGGTCACACTCATGTGCTTCTCTTTATCTGCACCAGCAGCATCCTATACACAAACACCACGTCTTCTACTGGTATGGCTGCGCAGAACGTAAAATTATTGAAAACCTGAGACCTTTGGGACCCCCTGCACTTCCCCACAGGCACAACCAGAAGCCTGCTCCAATTCTGACCTGGTGCGCATGATTAGACATTGTGAGCTCCTCCCCTGCACACATGTAGATGGTTTTTGAAATCTTAGGACAGATCTTTACATGCTACCTTATCAGATTCAGTCCATTGTTCCATTCAATGAGGTCTGTTCTAGATGAGGCTTTTTCAGAAGTCAACCATGAGATAAGGAATTGAGTGCAAGTCATTTATTTGGGAAGCGCCAGTGGGAGCTGGAGGAAGTGCGGGCCCAGCAGCTGCCCCACAGCAGTGAGGGGAGGGGCAAAGTTAGCAGTGACGTGCACTGAGGCACCCAGAGCCCTAAACTGACCTCCAGAGCACCATGGCTGCCGCTTCACCTCTGCCTTCCAAATCTCACGCACTTTTTTTCTTGTGGCCAAGCCTAATGTGTACACTAGAGGGGAGGGAATTCTAGAAAATGTAGCTCCAGCTAAGCTGTGTCAAACCCTCCACAAATCTCCTGAGGAATGTACGCAGAGCCTGATTCCCGGTCCCTCAAGTCCCACTCACAGAACAGTATTTTCTTTGTTTTCCATATCAATTGAGTTTCTGCCTCTGAGCCCCATTCCGACCGGCAGGCAAAATATTTAACTTCGGACGTTCCTGGTGTTTCCCACTTTGAGATCAGGTGCAGATTCCACCATCTTACCCACTCCCAAGTTGGTGGTGCCCTTCAGTCCCTGGGTCGTCCATAACTTTCGAGAGTTACCACTGAGACAGACATTGTCCCTTTCCAGGAACGCCTTCAGATCTGGTGACACCCTTGCTTCCATGCCCCACTTGGGACATTGAACTTGTTTGCAAGGCTGAGGGCCCCAGTGCCTTTCCTCTCCGGGGTTTTGTCACCCCGCCCTGGGGCCCTGCCAGGAAGCTAAGACTGAAGGGACTCTTGTCCCTTCAACTTTCTTAAAGATATTCCACTGTAGAACTCCGGAATCTTTTCCTGCCCTCTTCCTTCTATTCTGCCACAAACCTACGTTCTCCTAGGCGCCTGGTGAACAAGACTCAAAAGGCTCTGCCGTCTGCCCTTTCATCTACCTTCTCGGGGGCAGTAAAGCAGAAAGCTCCCTGCTTGTGGGAAGAGACTAGAGAAGGAAGGAAAAAAAAATTAATCTTTTAAAATACTATCCAGGCACCTGGGGCTGCGGTGGCTATTTCTCTGTGTCTGGACAAGGATGTTAAGTGGTAACAGCAGCTGGAGCTGGAAGCCAGCATCCCCCTCGGCTGTCCCACCCTCTCTGCCTTGCCCCCTGCCCAGGACAGGGAGAGAGTGGCACCAGTGTGAGGAGTCCAGTTGACAGAGATGCCTGCTGTTGAGGAAATCTTGTGTCTTGTTGCCAACAGCAGGATCCCAGGTTTCGGTGGCCCTGGCAAGCATTCCTGCCTCAATGACCACGCCATGAAGCTTGCTGACCACTCTGGTTTTTATTCCCCTCAACAAAGAAAATACAGCCACTCAGTCAGCCACAAACGCAGAGTGTGACAGAGGCAAGAGCCACTAAATGAAACACAATTGCGAATTATATGGGACAGAAGCATAGACTGAAAGGATGAATTAAAGGAAAAAAACATTTCAGTGGACCTCATAATCTACCTCAGTGGCTACCTGGATACCTGACTCATACAGGCCGATCCCTGGGAACCACCAAAGCAGTTGGATTATAGACAAGTCTAGGCAGACCTTGTCTATACAGCTGCAGAATTAAAGTCAGCCTAGGGAGGCCTCCAGGAAAAAAAGCAGCAAGCTTTCACGTGTTCCAATGATGCCGACATGCAGTGAGCTGGACTTTATGCTGCTCTTTACAGTAAGAGCTGATGTACTGCATGTATATAGATACATGGTATGTGGAGACTGTGTGTGCACAGGCGTCTAAGACAGAGACCTCAGCAACTGTAGCATTGCATGACCACAGAGCACAGAGAACAATGTTGGATGACTACATCATCTATTGAAAAACCTGTCACCTAAATAGCTACTTAAGAAGAGTTTCTTCTTGCTGAGCCTTAAAATATAAAATTCTTAATAATATACTCAGAGCAATGTAACTTCCAACACACAAAAATGCTTACATCTTTATTCATGTGTTCATCTGTCCACTTTCACTCTGCATCTGTCATTTAACTGTTTCTCAGGATGATGTTCAGCAATCTGCTGCTTAACAATCCTTTCCCAACTAATTTCTGAAAATAGTGGCTTAATTGAATGTTCTCCCTGAGAGTAATTTCATACTGTTGCCAAGGATTTGGTGGCACATTGTGTTTTAGACTGGCTGCACATGACACCCCTTTCAGTTTATTTTCATTCCTGATTTTACTATACATATCCCTTCCCCAGGTACATCCTCCACCTCCCACACACCCGAGCACATCTATTCAGTGCCGTTGTGCTGTCAGAACATATTATTGTAATGCTGGTTTAATGGATTTTGTGCTCAGGTTGATGAAATGGTGAACTCAATTAAATGAGGTATATAACAATGCTTATTAATGATGATTATTATTCATTTATATATTATTAATTTATATTATATATTAATATAATATTCATTAGTAATCACTAATAAATGATTATTAGTAGTAGTTGTATTAATTGTATGTAACAATTAAAGGAAGTTTACAATAATTTTATTAATGATATCAGAAAAAATGGAGAATGGCTGTAGTTGTGAATGGATAACTGATTAAAAACCCTAATTTGCTGCTCATGTGACACACACTGTTCACATGCACACTAGTGAGCATCTCCTGGTCCCAGTCACTTTTCTCCTTGTGGATAATTATGGCACAATTCTGAAGAGAAATACACCCAAGTGGTAACTTAAATTCAATCTTCAACTATTTTTACCTGTGTATAATCTCTACGTCTTACATGAAACTATCTCTTGCCATGATAAACACTGAGACGGGGTGTTAATTGTATCATAGTTGAGGGTGGATCCGATGAGAATGCATACTGAGGTGTGGACTGGCAGCTCTTAAACTGCAAGCTCTTGTCCACTATTTCCTCAGCGGCCAACAAGGAGCAGCTGGGGCCAGGTGTTAGGAAGTCCTCTCCGGAGTGTCGGGGGTCCAGGAGAGGAAACTCACAGGATTGGTGGGAAGCTAGGGGAGAAATGAGAACTATTTAAAAGAAGTATTTGAGGCTATGTGATGCTGGGTCTCATCTTCTCCCGGCTTCTCACAAATTGAATGTGGAAATAGAAAAGGAAAAAGGCAAATGCAAACAACAGCATTTCAGGTTGTTCCTACAGCGCATGCTTTTTCTCTGAAGGTTTCTCCTCTAAGCAACAATTCAGCCGAACTCCTGTTTTAAGATTCTGGTGAAATGACAAGATCACAAGTGAGGGTGTTATTACTGCAATAATCTATGCTTCATTTTTCCATTACTGAAGGAGAAAACCCTCTGGGGAGTGAAATTTAACACTCAATTTAACAATAGCACTGCATACTAATTCATGTTGAAATATAAAACCAATCCAGTTAAGAAAACATCCAGATAAAATGAAATAGGCCATGATAATGGTATGGTCTTTCAATTATGGGTCTCATACTATGAGGATTACCGATTCTTTCCTAAATGTTAATTAAGGTTCTCAATACCTCTGGTGGTAAATATAAAGGTAGTCACTTCATGGATGAGAAAATTAAGACAAGAGTCTTTGTGACTGGCCCAGAGGTGAGGAAGTCTCAGAGAGGATGCAGATACTGAATTCCTGGCTTTGGCTCCTGTCCTCAGCTGCTTGCCTAATGCTTCAGACTCTGGCCACAGAGCTTGAAAGTTTGACTGAGGTACTGCAGACAACTGGAAGTGGGAAAAGAGCCCCTAGACTTTCCATTAAATCATAAATCTATGTTACAGTCTTTATATATGTCAAAGACTGTGCTAGCTGAGTGACTGTGCACTGAGGTTCTAAAAATGAGTAAGATACAATCCCTAGGTTCAAGAAGCTGAAGTCTAGTAGTGGGAGAGACGTGCAAATAATTGTTAAATGGGGCAACAATACACTTATACAGGATAGAGCGGCAAGAAATGAATTTTTTTTCTGGTAATAACAAAGTCAATGTCAAAAAAAATACCATCAAGGAGCTGGCCTGGTGGCGCAGTGGTTAAGTTCGCACGTTCTGCTTCGGCAGCCTGGGGTTCGCTGGTTTGGATCCTGGGTGCAGACCTACGCACCACTCGTCAAGCCATGCTGTGGTAGGCATCCCACATATAAAGTAGAGGAAGGTCGGCATGGATGTTAGCTCAGGGCCAGTCTTCCTCAGCAAAAAGAGGAGGATTGGTGGTGGATGTTAGCTCAGGGCTAATTTTTCTCAAAAAAAAAAAAAAATAGTAGTGTCATTTTACCCATTATTGCAATCACCATTCACCATGCCACCGAAATGCTCTCACCAAGATCACCAATGATTTCCCTGTGGCTAAACAGTCTGTAGGGGAGGAAAAGTAATTTTCCCTCTCCTCTTCTGAGTTTCCAGCTGAGATTCCTGTAATAAAAAGATTAACAAGAGAAAAACAAACAGAAGTTTATTATCATGTATACGTCGTGTATACATGGGAGATATCCAGGAAAAAGGAGTAACTCCCTGAAGTGGCTTAGAATTCAGGATTAAATACTACCTTAAAAGGGAAAGAGAAGGAGGGATGTAGGTCTCTTAGGGGAGAGAAAAAGATTTTAAGAAAGATGAATGGGTCCTTAGAAGAAAAGGGGACAGCCTGGTGGTGCAGCGATTAAGTTTGCACGTTCCGCTTCTCAGCGGCCCGGAGTTCGCCTGTTCGGATCCCAGCATAGACATGGCACCGCTTGGGAAGCCATGCTATGGCAGGCATCCCACATATAAAGTAGAGGAAGATGGGCATGGAGGTTAGCTCAGGGCCAGTCTTCCTCAGCAAAAAAAAAAAAAAGAGCAAATATGATCAGGTCTAAATCTTTTTTTAAAAAACAGCAAATTTTTAATAGTTTGCCCATTGCTTTTAGGATAAAATTGAAATTTCTGAACATAGCTAACAAGGGTCCATGTGTGTGATCTGGTGGTCCTTAGAATCGGTCTTTAAGTAGAAGGAGTTTCTCTCTTTCTACTTTCCTCCCTTAAACTCCTTGCCTCAACCATTCTAAACTTTCAGTTACCTGAACATGCTTTGCTTTGTCTTACCTCCAGACTTTAACATATAATGTTCCCACAGTCTAGATAGATTCTCGTCTACAACCCATTCTGCCTCCCACCCCGACCCCTGGCCTAATTTGATATAAAGTCTTTCTAATTTCAGCTGAGCTATCACTTTCTCTAGTAGGTCTTTCCAGACCCTCTCTCCCCTCCCTGAATCAGGGATAGGTTTTCCTCCTATGTGCTCCCATTACATCCTGTACTTCCCCTATTGTAGGCCTGGCAACACAGTATTGTAACCACCTAATTATTTGTCCTAGTCCTTTCTGGACTCCGCTTGGTGAAGGGAGGGTCTGTGCTGGTCTCATTCACCACTATATACCCCGACACTTGCATATAATGGGCAATAAGTAAGCACTTGCCCAATGGATGAATGAACGAAGCATTCACCGCCAAGTTCACTCCTTACCCTACACTCGATACACTACTACCTCCCTGTCTTCCCAACTGGACGGTAAGCTTCCATGGGTCAGGGACTCTAACGCGCATTTCCATGACATATTAGACCTACTGTGGTATTAAGCTCACAATAGGCACCTATTTACTTGTTTATTAATTTGACAAGTACATACAGTGTGTTTACAGTGTTAAAGGCAAATGTGGAGTTTGGGAGAAGGGAGGTTGGAGAGGCGGAAGCTGGGAAATGGGTCTGATTTAAACCCCCTAACGACTTCAATTTTTTATATCATGCAGTGGGTGTAGATATAGCCTTAATCACAGAGAAAACCTTACATATTACACGCTTAGTGAAGGACATTTGCTATATTTCTAGTTGTTAAGGAAGCAAGGAAGCAAGCTTTAAAAATAGATTTTCTTTTTTTTTGTAAGGAAGAGCAACGTGGAGGAGCAAAAAGAAGAGAGCAGGAGAGAAATAATAGGACTAAACAACCCCAAGGGACCATCGTCTGTAGCCGGGGAGGAGCTGCCTCACATATTGTGCAATATGTGTGGTTTGGCAGAAATGAGACGAAAGAGCACTCTTCCCTCCTGTGAAAGGATGATTATTTTTAAAAAGTAAAATCATGATTCATACGAATATCAAATCAACATGGGTCCAAGATTTTATTTAACTCATTAATTAATGAAGGAACCAGTAAGATATTACAACTGATTCAAACGATAATCCAAAGAGCAGACACATGTATGGACAGTCAGCAGTGCTGAAATGAATGTGATTAACAGACGCAATGCTGGCTTCCTGGGTGAGGGGAGAGAGACCAACTGTACTCCAGGAAATATTTGCATTTGTATTTCAAGGGACAAGAATCATTTGCACTGCTATCAGTTTTTTTGCAACTCATAGAACAGTAAAATAGCTCAAAGACAATGAAAGGTAGAGATAATCTGCTAGACTGGGCACCCAGTAATCTTTACTGCCCGGTTCAAAGTCTTTCACAATTTTTACAGACACTAATAGACCTCTCAACTTGTCCTCCAACAGAAAGCCTCACTATGTGAAGGCTTAGTGTTTCTCTGAAAAGGTTGAACAAAAATAAACGGTTTTTGAAGATTAATCACACAAAGGTAAAGTCTCTGAGCTCCTCAGATAAAACCATTGAGTGGAATAAAAATCTCAGTTCTATACAGATGCTTGTGTGCTCCAAAAGTCAACCCGATCTTTTGCTTTGAAATGTAACTCTTACGTCCTCCTTAAAATAATACATCTGGTTTTTAAATGTTTTTTATGATCATGAAGTATTTTATGAATACAAAAAGTTTATAGAACAACATAACAAACATCCAGATATTCATCACTTAGTTTAAGAAATACAATTGTATTTGTTCCCTCTTCCCTGATCTTATTTCTCCCCTTCCAGAAGGAACCATTGTCAATATGGATGGGGGTATTTATCATTCCCTTGCATGTTTTTATGCTTTCATGTTGTATCCATAAACAACATACAGTGTTGTTTTGCATGTTTTTAAACTTTATATAAATGGAATAGTACTCTTGTTTCCTTCTGTAACTTGCTTTTTCTGTTCAACATTATACTTCTGAGATTTTAGATCTGGCATTATTTTTGTTAAAAATGATGGCTTAGAAATGAGTGCTTGGTTGGCAACAAGAATGGGAACCAGGCATAATTTTGATCCGTTATTCATTATCATAAAAGTCTTGGTCATATATCCTTAGAAATAGTACATGAAAAGAAGGACAGAGGTGATCAACTGATGACAATATTTTAAAGAATTTTATTCATCACTATTTAAATAAATAGTAGGGGCTGATCCAGTGGTGCAGTGGTTAAGTTTGCATGTTCTGCTTTGGCGGCCTGGTATTCACCAGTTTGGGTCCTGGGTGCAGACCTGCGCACCACTTATCAAGCCATGCTGTGGCCAGCATCCCACATATAAAGTAGAGGAAGATGATCACAGATGTTAGCTCAGGGCCAATCTTCCTCAGCACAAAAAGAGGGGGATTGGCGGTGGATGTTAGCTCAGGGCTAATCTTCCTCAAAAGAAAATAAATAAATAGCTTAATTTGCAACTATTTTAAAACTAACAAAGTTATTTGATCTTGGGTAAGTCACATAGCTCTTCTATCTCTTTTTCTTCCTCTGTACAATGAGGGAGTTGAGTTAGATAAAGGTTTCTCAAATGTTTTTTTAGCCCACGCCTGTTTTGATGCACACAAAAATCTCATCTTTGTCTAAAATTATTTGGAATTTAAAAATAAACTAAACAGATATCCAGTTATGGCCAAGTGAGGAGACTGGCAAGTCCACTCCCCCTAAAACCAACAAAGCTGGGCAAGATTAATATAAATAACCATTCTGTGCTCTGGAAACTGACCAAAAGCATACGACAATCTGAGAAGCATTTGTGCTTGAAGAACTGCTGAACTCTGAGTAAGAACAGTGGGAATCTGAGGTGTGCTGGCCTGAGGCTACTCCTATTCCCCACCCCCACCCAGCTCAACACGTGGAGGTTCTGCCAGGATGAGGCAGGCCACGAGGGCTGGCAGCTTTTCTGCTGTGGTTGAAGGAAGACACTTTATCTGAGGCAGCAGGCAATGCGCATGCCAAGAGGTATTGTCAGTGGAAGTGATGTCTCTGATGCAGGTGAGCAGGAGGAGGCCAACAGCCTGCCCCTACTAGCCTGAGCTTGCAGCTGTGGTTAGGGCAAGCATATTCCTGGCTGAGGCTGCATACCCACATAATGGAGACCAAGAGAGCCCGAGCTATTCACATATGCCTGGCAGACCCTGGGGCTACACATACGTGCACAGGAGACTAAAAAAGGCCCTGTAGAAAATAAAGTCTGAGGCATACTTGAAAACAGCCTGAGTTTTAAACGTGTTCACCTAAACATACACAGACCTATCAACAGAGGAGGAAAGACTGACTGGTTTAAGGTGTTTGCTCACAGTTCTGTCCAAACATTGACTAACTCTTCAGCCATGAGACACAGAAGTGAGACTTCTAGGAGGCCAGGCTTAAAAATTAAAACAAGGATATTTAAAAAACAAACAAACAAAAGATTAAGTTCAATCGCCAATGGCCACTGATTTAATCAATCATGCCTATGTAATGAAGCCTCTATAAAAACCCAAAAGGATGGGGGTTTGGAGAGCTTCCAGGTTGGTGAACAAGCGGAAATGGAGGGAGAATGTCGAGTTCCAAGAGGGCACGGAAGCTCCACATCCTTTCCCCATACCTTGCCCGATGTATCTCTTCTATCTTATTGTCCCCGAGTTATATCCTTTTATAATAAACTAGTAATCTAGTAAGTAAATTGTTTCTCTGAGTTCTCGAGCTGTTCTAGGAAATTAATCAAACCCAAGGAGGGTGTCTCTGGAACCTCCAATCTATAGCCAGTTTGTCAGAAGCACAGGCAACAAACTAGACTTGTGATTGGCATCTGAAGTGGGGTGGGAGGGTCAGCCTTGGTAGGACTGAGCCCTTAACCTGTGGGTTCTGATGCTATCTCCAGGTAGATAGTGGTAGAATTGAGTTGAATTGCAGGACACCTCACTGGTATCAGAGCATTACTTGATGGTGTGTGGGAACCCCCTCCCCCCATTGGAATTGGATGCAGAATCCAAATTGAGTGCAGAATCTTAGTCCCCACAGATTTAGCATCCATTGATAATTGTTGTCTGACCTGATCTTTACTATGGAAGCTCTAAAATGATAATTTTCCAACTCTCATACTCTATCTACACTTATCAGCTGGCCCTTGGCATTCCAAGAAAGAACCCTCCATTTTTTTTATTATTGGTGTAGATTCATGAATTTCTATTTTTACGATGTTAATAAATCATTTTTGTATCTGATTATTTTGGTGCTCAAGTTGTCCCAGATTTGGCCAGTAGGATCCCCTTCAAGCTGGCTTCAGCGTCCCTGTGACATGTCTCATCATTTTTTGGAACACTTCCTTAATTTCTAGCAGAAAAGATGTTCCAGGCTTATCTGGTACCAACTCTGCCCCAGCCCTGGAGTTAGCCATTTCTCTAAGGAGCCCTAATTCTCTTTTAGTGGATGTGCTACAGAACCAAATACCACAAAACTAAGCAGCCTAAAAGAACAAACAATTGTTTTCTCACAGTTTCTGAGGTTCAGGAATTTGGGAGATGTTTAGCTTGGTAGTTCCGGATAAGTTTTTCTTCTCGCATGAGGTCACAATCAAGACACTCATTTCTTGAATTCGGGGAAATGGAACTCGTTCTGGGGAGAAAAATCTGGGGAGCTCACAGGCCCTAGAATGGAGTAAAAACTAATTTAATACGGCAGGGTTTCTTTTCTACTCTGAAAGATTGTTTTCTTTTAAGATCAAGCTCTCAACTACTTTTGTTTCATGCTATTACTTTTAGTCTGAGCATTTTCTTGTACATCAGTTGGTTCAAGTTATTACAACAAAAGGTTATTGAAGATCTATCTGTACAAGACAGATAAAAGAGATAAACTCCTGCCTGAAGGAGTTTGCAAAGTAGTATAATCCTTCTAATCCTTTCCTGAATCTTTCCAAAGAAGTAACAATTTGAGAGATGAAGCTATCAGGACCTCCAACCTGTTTAACGATTCTTACCCCCTTGCTCACCACCCCACTCATCTTTCAGCTACTGAATACCATGATTTATGCTAACTACTAGCTCTGATACGAATACAACATAAATTGCAATTCTTGCACCTGTCTAATTCAGGATGGTTTCTCTTAGGGTTTGAAGTCCCCGGGGAATCCAAGCTGTCCTAGGAATAAGCCTTGCTCAACCCAGTTCAACACAAAAGGAGGCAATTAATAATTAATGAAATTGAGAAATCAGCCCACATTGGGTAATCCATCTTCCAAGAAGGAGGTGAGATCCTTTGTGAAAGAAAAGACAGCCGTGTCAGGCGGTCTGGGCCAGCAGTTTGGAGGGATAGTTTTAACCCCAGCACTGCCCCTAACCGGCTGAAAGGTGGGTGGTCCAATCACATCAGCTCCCCGAGCCTCAGTTTCCCCATCTATAAAACGGGGGGTAGGCTTCATGGCCCCTCTCTCACTGTAATTTTCCAATCCGAGGCTCAGGGAGAAGCCAAGTCCATAAAACGAGCAAAATTCCTTCAAGTACTGCTAGAAGTGAACTCACTGGTCAAGGCTGAACGATTTGTTCTTTGGTTCCAGGCAGAAGCCGCCATAGGGTACCAATCCTGATTAATTTATCAAAACACTGCCCAGACAAGTGACCGTCCTTTAAAGCGCCTACCTTCCCATCCTCTCGCGGGAACACGGGAACCCAAGAACGGTGCCTAAACTTCAAAAGCCCGCCCCTGAGAGGGGACGGGGCAGCAGGCAGAGGTCTAACCGTGCGCCTGCGTACTGTGGCCGGAGGGCCGAGGTCGCGCGGCGAGCCCCTCACAAGCTGTGCAAACCGCGCGAGATTTTCTCCCGAGCGCCGCGGCGGTGAGTGACGCCTGAGGGGCCGCGCCCTGGGGACGCTGCGGCTGAGGGTCCCCAGCTGGGTCCGGCCTTCCGGGCGAGCGAGGGCCTAGGAGCCAGGGTGACCTTCAGGCTTCCTCCGGGAGTTGCTGGCGACGCTGAAGAAGCAGAAGCAAGTCTTTTTTTTTTTTTTTTCAAGAATTGTTGAGAGTAAGCAGCCTCAAATATGGACATAGCTGTGTTTAAGGTGCCTCTGGGATGTTCATTTAACACATTTATTGAGGAGCTGAACGTAACTCATGGAACAAAACAGACACAAATCCCTCTCCTTTTGGTGCTTGCGCTCTGGGAAGTCAGTTTGAAAGTTTGGCTGTAGATGCAGAGTTTTAGTAATTTCCACGTGAGTGGTTGGTAGCGGGAGCCGCAGAGGAAGGTGAGATCACGGAGGGCAGAGCCGTGCAGGAATCCCACGTGAAGGACCTGGGCGGAGGAAGGAGGAAACCGGAGGGCTGAAAGGGGAGGAGAGCTCCCGGCCAGGAAGAGTGGAGGGAGTCCCAGAGATTTCCACGTTTTGTCACATGGCGGTGGTGAAAAGAATAATTTGTGGTAGAACCCTTGAACAAGATCAGGATAAGTGTTTTCTAAAAGGTGTTAGGAAGCTCGCGTCATGGAAATGGTATGTGTTGTGTTTGAGTAGGGGTTCTAGGTCATTACCAGTTGTGCGACCATTGCCAGTTATTAAACCTCTTTGTGCCTCCCTTTCCTCTTCTATAAAACGGGGACAATGACAGTACCATCCTCCTAAGGTTGTTGGGTGGAGGGCTTAAAGGAGACCATGACTGTAAAGTCTTTAGCCTAGTTCCTGGCACTTGGAACATTCAGGAAATAGAAGAAGAGAAGGGACTTTCCCAAGATCCCAAGTGATTAGAAGCAGGACAAGTACAGTACTCTGCTCTTCCTAGTTTGGTGCCCTTTCCCTTCAAGAGGGACGCTCAAATAATATACTCTTTATGACCCACACCAGAGTGAATTTTTCGTTTGATTATTGATCTGGTGTTATTTCGAAATATTACTTGGCACCAATTAGGATCCCCTTTAATACCATACCAAGCAAATATGGTTTGCTTAATATCAGTCAATGAAGACTTGAGATTTTGTCCCCCCAACTTGTGATGAATTTAACACCACCACCACTCCTCCTTTCATATCTAGAATCTGGTGTGTCATATTTTAGATTTTAATTTTGTGACTAAATCAAGTTCTTTATGTTTTAAATGTGGTGTTTGTTGTGCTATCGAGGGATATTGTGTGATTATCCTACATTAGTTAATTGTAGTATTTGACACTTGAAAACAGGGAGTTTTTTAATATAGGGAGAGAGAACTTTAATAGTGTACTTTTCATGCTGATAAGCAGTATTTGGATAAATCTACAGTGAGCATATTTTAAAGAAATAAAGCATACATTGAAAGTAATTAGAGAAAAAGGCAAATATCAAAGTTCATTTGGAAAGAGTCCTTTGATTGAAAATCTAGCCATCGTGGTGCTATTAATAACCACTAAGTTCAGTTATCTTTGGACCTGGCATCCATTTGGAAAACTTGGCTTTTTAATACTTACGTGGTTTACACACAAGGTGATTCAATAGAAAATTTCCTTTAAAAAATATATTTAGGGGGGCTGGCCCCGTGGCTGAGTGGTTAAGTTCGCGCGCTCCGCTGCAGGCGGCCCAGTGTTTTGTGGGTTCGAATCCTGGGTGCGGACATGGCACTGCTCATCAAACCACGCTGAGGCAGCGTCCCACATGCCACAACTAGAAGGACCCACAATGAAGAATATACAACTATGTAACGGTGGGGAGCTTTGGGGAGAAAAAGGAAAAAAAATAAAATCTTAAATAAAAAAAAATATATATATATATTTAGGGGGGCCAGCCTTGTGGCCTAGTGGTTAAGTTCAGTGTGCTCCACTTCGGCAGCTTGGGTTCATTTCCTGGGCGCAGACCTATACCACTGATCGGCGGCCATGCTGTGGCAATGACCTACATACAAAATAGAGGAAGATTGGCACAGATGTTAGCTCAGGGCCCATCTTCTAAAGCAAAAAAATATATACATATCTCTGTGTGTATATATATATTACACATATTTACACATATTTAGCCCTATAAGACGTTATGGACTTCAACTTCTTGATGTGATGAAACAGGATGCATGCAGCACCAACTTTAAAAAATTCTTGCCTAAGAAATTGAACCTGCATCTAACCAAGTCTCTAGATCTAACTACCAGTCGAGGATAAGGGAGAGAAGAATGAGGTAAATGACACCATGAGGAAGCAATCAAAAGACACTTGACGTATAGGCAAAGGAATGAAGAAACAAATGTTTCTTCAACAATCAATGGCATGAAAGAAAAAAGGAAGGGAGTTAAGTTAATACTATTAATTCTGTTAGGTTAATGGCTTAGTGTTTATTTTTAAAATAATCTGTCCTCAGAGCTGCATAATTGAGGGATTTTGGGGTGAATTGGATGATGTCTGGGATTTGTTTTAAGGGGAAGCTAGGAAATGCAGTCTTTTGGCTAGGTAATGTATCCAGAAGGAGAGAATGGATATTGAGGGCAATTAGCCTTTAATGTCACAAACAGATTATCAGTTTACTGTGTGCATTATAAAAAATAAGGAAGCACATAGGATGAGTATCCATGTTTTTCATACTATTTCATGGAATGTTGCTAGCATCAGACGTTTAAGTCTTAATCAGGAGCAGAATTCCCCTCCTCTTGGAAAGGGTGCCTATAAGAGAGTTGGGCATCATTATATGGCTGCAAATGTAAGAACTCTGTTTTGGGGAGATTGTAGGGCAATATTGGAAAGAGTGAGGACGTGTGAAATCTGGGATGAGGAGATTTATGTTTCAGTTTCAACTCCTCTGCTTACCTACTGTGTGATCTTGGGTACAAACTGTACTTCAACCTCCTCTGTAAAATGAGGATAGTAATATATTTACCTATATAACTTGGTTTTAAGGGATAAGTAATGGAATCTGTGTGAAACCTCTCTGTAAATTATCTCCATATAAATACTATATTAAGCAAGACTTGAAAAATATTCCATGATGATTATTTAACATTTTTTGGAATATGTATAAATCTCAGGTCTGGATGAGATACTCAGGTACAATATGGGATATAGAGAAATATGAAGAAATTTCAAGGATCCTGCAAATTTAGAAACTAGATTAGAAGTAGAGTCATGCATAAATGAAATTACCCAGTGATACAGGCAAAGGATTATTAAATATTAAATGGATTTACAGATGGTTGCCAAATGTCTAAGTGTGCTGCTGTATAAAATCTTTACATTTAGAAACAATGCTAAGAGCTAAATATGTTGTAATTGTTACTGTAAAAAAATAAGCGATTCACATAGTTGTTTTTCTTTGGGCCTCTCAATAAAGACAATAAAACAAAATATCTAGTGAGAGAAGACAAAAGTAGTAAATAAATATGTTAATTTAAAAAAGGATAATATAGGCTTAGTATCTCAAAAATCAAACAACTTAAACATATAGGATGGAAATTTTTATGTAGTTGTTAAGAGATTGGCTCTGGAATGTCAGACAGCTTGGGTTTGAATCTCAGGTCCACCACCTGAGGGAAGTGGTGGAGCTTAAACCCTTTAGGACTCAGTTTCCTCATCTGTAAAGTGGGGATAATAATAATAATCCTTAATAGGATTGTTAGGAGATTAAATGAATATATATATTAAATATTATAAGATATTAAATGAATATGTATATTTCATAGCACTCACAACAGCGCTTGGCACGTAGTAACACTCACCAAGGGTTTGTTCTCATTTTTACTGATGGATAAGTAAGAAGGACTATTTCCCCCAAGTCAGATACTAGAACTTCACTTTGCTTCTTTCGTTAGCTCAAATTGTAAACCCAGAATAAACTGATCCTTTACTTACTTATTTGGCCATTTTATATTACAGAATTTCCTATAAGGTGACGGTTTAAGAATACTTTTGATATATTACTTTTGTAATGAGCAAAACTATTAAGAAATTTCCATTTTGATAAATGAATAAAAGAATTTTTCAAAATTTGGTTACATCTCAATTAAGCAGCTAGTGTTTTCATTCTGCTGCTGGATTAACTGGCTAGCTCTGGAGGAATATATCATATTGTTTTCTTTTAATCAAGCCACAGCGGGAGGCTTAATAATCCTGGTATGAAGATGAATGTGCTGGAATTGTGAGGCCAAAAGCATTTTGTCCCACTCAATCTTCAATGAACTTGTTCCTATTAGTCAAAATTTCTAATTAGATTTAGTCTTTCTTCATATATTTGCTTTAGGAGGCAAACTGGGACAGGAGACTATATCTTTTTTGGACCCTAAATGTGAATTTCCTCTCCTTGTTCAGAAACACAAATGTGCTGCTTTTTAAAATCTTTTTAATTTTTATTTTTTCTCTCTAAAGCCCCAGTACGTAGTTGTATATCCTAGTTGTAAGTCCTTCTAGTCCTTCTATGTGGGATGGCACCACAGCATAGCGTGATAAGCAGTGTGTAGGTCCGCACCCAGGATCCAAACCTGGGAACCCTGGGCCACTGAAGCAGAGCATGTGAACTTAACTACTATGCCACTTGGCTGGCCCCTGCTGTTTTTATTTTTAAATTAATATTTCAAAACTTTCTTGTGATTTTAAAATTTTTCTATTTACGTGGGTTATATTATACAGAGATCTTGTGAGACCACCGTGCGAACAAGGCGATGATTGTCCAAAGAGTGGTACTGAATTCCCGACCTGGTATGTGTTTGTCTGTGACGAGTGAACAGCTGTGGTCTTTGATAATTATTAATACAAATGGAGGATCAAAAAGTAATATGATGTCAACGTGGTAAGTTAAGGCAGGAAGATATTAACACGAGTAGAGATATTAGAAAAAACTCTTTAAACAATGTAATGCTCAATTTTTCAAGTGATAACTTATCAAGCCTATTTATTGAAGAAATAAAATAATTATAATATTTAGAAGATTATATTACAAATATATGTGACTTTTGTTTTTTCTTTATAGTATGCATCACTGATTCTTAAAATTTGCTTTTCTGTTTTATGTGAAAATCACTGACATCTAACCTGAATCATAGAACTCAGGTGTGGAGGTAACCTGTGAGGTTTGGGCGCGTGCTGCCCTAGTTTTGCTGCTTACCTAGCGTGTGGCCTGGGGAAGTCACTTACCTTTTCTGACCTCTGTTTTAGTAAAGTGAGCAGTTAGATTAAAATCTTTACATTCTAATTCTACCTTAGAAATTTAATAATTCAATGAATAAGAAGT
This sequence comes from Equus przewalskii, assembly GCF_037783145.1. Classification (NCBI taxonomy): domain Eukaryota; kingdom Metazoa; phylum Chordata; class Mammalia; order Perissodactyla; family Equidae; genus Equus; species Equus przewalskii. The sequence goes on from NC_091855.1 coordinate 19,006,571, forward strand.
TTGCTTATTTTAAATATAACTGAGTAAGAGTACACTTTTAGTGATGGCATCTTCTGCTTATAAATTTTTCTTTTCATACTTCAAATTTTCTAATTTCCTAATTTTCAAGACTTTATTTCTTTTTGTTACATTCAAGTTTCTATTTTCTTCTTAAAATGAAGAAGGAAAGTTTATCTAACTATTTACTTTGTCCAATGTGGTGTTTCTGCTACCTTGTGAATTTTAATTTTCATATTTAAAAAAAAAAGCTGGCTGTGATCTTTTACTTTTTGAAATCCTCCTATACTTTTAAAACAGATGAGGTGATTTACCTGTATTCATCTTAAAGAAGAAAATTTGACATTGACAGAAATATTCCAAAGGAACTTCTTGGAGAAAATCAAGAACAATTTAAACTGTTTGAAGAATTTATGCTGAGTTACAGAGAAGTTACAAAACAATATAGATTTATTCATGCCTGTATTAAAAGGGAGTGCTCTGAATCCTAGAGTGACCTTTTAAAGAATATAAATAGTTATATAGGAAAGTGACTTGTGGATTTTATATTTTTGCCTGATATTTTAGGAAAAAATGGTAATCCAGTGGCAGAAAATTTCCGAGTAGAAGAAGTAAATTTACCGGATAATATCAATGAAGGACAAGTGCTAGTCAGAACTCTTTATCTTTCTGTGGATCCTTACATGGTAAGAATCAGGACTTTGTGACTTGGTGAAAATTAATTTTTAGTATTTTTCACGTCGCATCTGAATTTTATTATGCAATCCTCATGATTAATAAATATTGGAGTAATTATATCTTGGCACCTGTGAATTACAGATTGCCTTTGTTTTTATTCACAAGTATTTTTAAGGAATGTTACAGAAAGAATGTTTTCATAATAGTAGTATGTGTGGTTAGTCAAGTTCTTTCAGATGTCCCGATCACTTCCCAATGGTAAGTAAAACTTGAAGATACTAAATTAGGATTAGAAATTCTCTCAGATTGGTCTGGTTTACAAGGCAGGCTCTGTATAAGACCTTTATTCTAGATGGTCTCGTTTTGAGAGGAACAGACTCACTTATGCTACTTCTGGATAGATTTATTGCAAAGGTATATACTGCCCAGGACTGCAGCTGAGAAGCCATCAGGCACATGCACTTAGGCTCTCTAAATAGGGATACTTTTACTTCTTCCTTTCCTATATGGATGCGTTTTATTTCATTGTCTTGCCTGACTAGAAGTACGATGTTACATACAAGTGGCAGGAGCGGACATCTTTATCTTGTTCCTGATCTTAGGGGAAAAGCATTTAGTATCTTGTTAGCTGTGGCATTTTTGTAGATGCCGTTTATCAGGTTGAGGAAATTTCTTCCTATTCCTGGTTTTGTTGAGTGTTTTTATTGTAAAAAGGTGTTGGATATTTTTTTATTGTGGTAAAACATATATAATATAAAATATACCATTTTAACCATTTTTAAGTGTACAATTCAGTGGCATTAAGAACATTCATAATGTTGTGCAGCTGTTATCACTTTTCATTTCCAGAAATTTTCATCATCTTAAGCAGAAACTCTGTGCCCATTAAACAATAGAATCACCATTACTCCCTTACCCCCAGAAGGGGTTTTGGATTTTGTCATATGCTTTTTCTGCTTCTATTGAAATGATCATGTGATTTTTGTTTTTTAATCCATTGATATGGTTTATTATATTAATTGATTTTCAAATGTCAAATCAATCTTGCATTCTTAAAATAAATCCCATTTGGTCCTGGTGTGCAATTCCTTTGACGTGTTGCTGGATTTGGTTTGCTAATTTTTTTTTAGTGAGGATGATTGGTCCTGAGCTAACATCTGTGCCAATTTTCCTCCATTTTGTATATGGGATGCTGCCTCAGTATGGCTTGATGAGCAGTGTGTAGGTTTGTGCCCAGGGTCTGAACCAGCGAATCCTGGGCCACCAAAGCAGAGTATGAGAACTTAACCACTATGCCACGAGGCCAGCCCCTGGTTTGCTACTATTCTCTGGAGGACTTACATCCATAAGGTCATAAGACCATGTTCACAGTCTATTGTTTTCTTTTCTTGTGATGTGTTTACCTGGTTTTGGTATGAGGATAATATGGGCCTCGTAGTGTGAATTGAGAAGTGTTCCCTCCTCTTCTGTTTTTGGAAAAGTTTGTGAAGAATTGGTAGAATTCTTTAAAAGATTGGTAGAATTCCCCAATGAAGCCATCTGGCCTGGGCTTTTCTTTTTTGGAAAGTTTTAAAATTACTAGTTCAATATCTTTATTTGTTATAGATCTATTAAGATTTTCTGTTTCTTCTTGAGTCAGCTTCAGTAGTTGTGTCTTTCTGGGAATTTCTCAGTTCATCTAAGTTGTGTAAATTATTGGCATACAGTTGTTCTTAGTATTCTATTATAATCTTTTTTATTTCTGAAAGGTAGGTAGTAATATCCCTTCTTTCATTCCTTTTTATTTTATTTTATTTATTTGTTAATTTTTTTTGAGGAAGATTAACCCTGAGCTAACTACTGCCAATCCTCCTCTTTTTGCTGAGGAAGACTGGCCCTGAGCTAACATCCGTGCCCATCTTCCTCTGCTTTATATGTGGGATGCCTACCACAGCATGGCTTTTGCCAAGAAGTGCCATGTCCACACCTGGGATCCGAACCAGCAAACCCCGGGCCGCCAAGAAGCGGAATGTGCAAACTTAACCACTGCACCACCAGGCCGGCCCTTTTCATGCCTGATTTTAGTAATTTAAGTCTTGTCTGTTTTTTTCTTGGTCATTTTAGCTAAAACTTTGTCAATTTGGTTGATCTTTTCAAAGGACCAACTTTTGGTTTTGTTGATTTTCTGTATTGTTTTTCTATTGTCTATTTCATTAATTTCTGCTCTTCTTTGTACTAGTTTTACAGCTTCCTGTCTTTATTTGTTAAAAAAAAAAAGTTAAAAGAAAATCAGGATTGCTTTTTATTCAGTAAACAGTGTTGGATCAGTTCACTATTTACTTTTGGGAAAAAAATTACATCCTTAGCTCAATCCCTACACCATAATAAATCCCGACAGATAATAAAAACTTAAAGAAAAAATGAAACTGTAAAACATTTTAGAAAAAATATAGGTGAACAATTGAATGATGTTGGGGAATGAAAGACTTTCTGGAAGGACAGCAAACCCAGATAATATGAAAGAACATGATTGATAAATGTGGCTATTCAAAAAAAAACACTGTATTTTGTAAAACACAGTAAAACGGAATGTACAAAATCAAAAGATAAATGGCAAACTTAGAAAAATTTGCAATATAAATAACAAGAAAAAAGATAGTAATGTCTGATATGCAGAAAGCTCCTATACATTAATCTGTAAAAAGTAAAAAATTGGGCAAAGAACACAAATAGGCAATTTATAATCTCTTTCTGGATTACTGTTTCTATACGTATACTTGCCTCCTCCTTCTGGCTTCTAGAGTGCCCTTGTAGAAGATAAAGAGAATCCTGGCTTACCTCTTCTCAGGCTTCACTTATAATGGAGACCCAATTGGCAGTACCACCTTCTGCCAGGACAGTTGTATAGCTTTGGGAAAGCTCCTCTTCCCTCTGATCCACAAGTGCAATTCAGGCTCTGTCTTCCAGTGACACCAGTCACACTTGATTCTGCTTACAATGGAACACAATTTGATGACTTCATTGACAATTCTTCCCAGAGGTAGCAAGAAATTTTTCTTTATGGGCTAGGGAAATGAGGTGGTGATTGGTCTAAAACATTCTAAATAGACAAATTTTCAAGTTGAAACGGGTAAAATGGTCATTGATTTCCCACAAACCTAAAGATGCTCCCCTTTCAATGGCAGCCAAGGCAAGCTCAGTCAAACTATGGGCGTCATCAGTCTAGACTTTGCTAAGCAGATCATCTGAGGAGAATAATTATCACAAATTCAGGAGAAAAATGACAGTGCACTAATTAGTATTCAGAGTCAGTTCTTGATGTTGACTGCTTTGGATTTCTTAAGACTTTTATACTTTGATGTATAAAGATACAACTCAAGGGCATCCAAGGACTACAGATATCCTAATGAACAAAATGTAAAGAATGTCACTTAAGCCCAGGATAATAAATACAAAGTAAATGAAGAGAACAAAATTGACCAAAATACAGCCAAGGTTCAAGATTAGAGGTGTTTTAAAAACCGAACAGAGCAGACAAAAAGGAATAGCTGAAAACAAGTGAAAAGGATGTGTTCTTCACAGAATTCTTTAAGTTGGAATAAAGTTCCCATTCAGCAGAATTCCCTCGGAGAGTCTTGGAGTGAGAGAAATTCATGACCTAGAGATTTTATTAGTGGAGAAATGATGAAACAACTAGGACTATGACATGGATTGAATTCATGATCTTCACTTCTAAACACCCACAACCTCAAAACAACAAAAAACAAGAAACCTCTTTTTCCTCCAGGGAAATAAATAGTTCCTTCATCCACTCATTTCATGCTACACAAAGCACCGAGTCTTTCTTGAGAATTTTATCTCTTTGTTTTCTATATTCCGTCAGTCAATCATCAGGTCCTGTGGATCCCACCTCTTATGCACTTCTCGGTTCAGTCCACTTCTTAGTAAGCTCCAAGGACATCTCCCTAGTCTGAATCACCATCCTTTCTCTCCTAATGGGGTATCCTGCATACACTCTTTGTCCCCTTAAACCATCTTCCACACTGCAGCCAGAGTAATCTTTTTGTAATAGCAACTAACCATGTCACCTTGCTTAAAATCGTGTAATGGCCTCTCATGAATCTTGAGATAAAGACTAATATGCTGGCCATGGTCTGAGATGCTACATAGTCTGGCCTCTGTTTGCCTGCCCAGCCTCACCATACCCTACTTTACTTCTTACCCTTGTATGCTGGCCTCACTGGGCTGCTTTCTTTTGTAACACACCAGTGCCCTTTTTTGCTCAAGCCTTGTATTAATCATGTTTTTTATTTTCAGTATTTTATGATGCTTTGGTATCTTAGGGGCCTTGCTAATCTTGGAGAGACTGCCCCTCCCAGGGCTAACTGATTTTTAGAGATAACAAACAACTTGCCTGGACACACCTTTCATATGTAAACCAATCAATCTAAAGCCCTTATCTCCTTCATCTAACTTCACTAACTATCACACATCCTTCATCTAACTCTCACACCCCAAGCCAATATTTCCCCTGCTCTAAATCATCCCAGGGCCAGGTACCAGATAGCTAGGGACCACCTATTAGCTAGAGCCCACCAAAATTATTCAAACTATCCAATCCTAAACTTACTCAAGCTTGCCTTCCCCACCTTGCCCATTCCTTCCCCCAGAAACCACAATAAAGACTGTGGGCTGGGGCCAGCCCCGTGGCTGAGTGGTTAAGTTCACGCGCCCTGCTGCAGGGGGCCCAGTGTTTTGTTGGTTCGAATCCTGGTGCAGACGTGGCACTGCTCATCAAACCACGCTGAGGCAGTATCCCATGTGCCACAACTAGAAGGACCCACAACGAAGAATATACAACTATGTACCGGGGGACTTTGGGGAGAAAAAGGAACAAAATAAAATCTTTAAAAAAAAAAAAAAGACTCTGGGCCATGCTCTCCTCTTGCTGCTTTTGCCTCCTGACTAACTCTGGTGCATCCCCATGTGGCCCTGTGTGGTATGGTGTGCCCCTCATCTTGGGAATTGTAAGTAATAAACTCTTCCTTTAAGGCAGTTGTCTCTGTGTCTTTCATCTTACCATACCTGATTAAAACAAAATCCTGGGTACAGATGCAAGCAAGCCTTCATACGTGCTCACCCTCTATCTAAAAGCTTCCTCCCATCCCTTTCCCTTTCTCTGGCTAACCCCTGTTATTCCCTGGAAGCCTGCTTTAAAGAGATTTGCTTTGGAAAATCACCCCGAACCCTCAGACTAGTCCTCTCTGTTTTACTTTCCCAAAACTGTACCTCAACCTTCAGCATTTATCCCTCGTGTAATTAAGAATTATTTGTATAGTTATTAGATGTCTGTCTTCCCTAATAAAAAATAAACATGAAGACAAAGGTCTTATTTATCACTGTGTTTCCAGTGACTAGCATGGTGTTTATTAATTATTAATTAAAGGAAGAAAGGAAGAAAATCACTTTGGGTGCTTTCACTAGACATTGTTCTTAAAGAAAAACAAAACATAAGCAACTTTAGAAGGAAAAAAGGGAATCTAATGAACATTAAGTCATTAAAGTTTTATATTACTCCAAATTCACAGCTAATTTTAATCACCATGTGGATACAGTATTTACATAGTTATATTTAATATGTATATAACATTTAAATTTCATATTTAAGTGACTTTATATGCATATTTTCATATGAAAAACTAGTCCAAATAGCATTATTTTGGTGGTTATATAATATTCTGTTGTGTTGCCATCATTTACTTACCTATAGGGAATTACTTGTTCCCACTTTTTCTATTAGCCTTGTTTAAAAGTCAGGTCCTTGGTCTGGCCAGTACCCAACAACTGCTACACTTGCTTTCCAAGAATACATGAAAGGGGAACACAAGCAAAGGTGTAGGGTATTCCCATAGAAACTTCTGACTCAGGGCTGGCCTGTGGCTGAGTGGTTAAGTTTGTGCGCTACAATACGGTAGCCCCGGGTTCGCTGGTTCAGATCCTGGGTGAAGACCTATGCACCGCTCATCAAGCCATGGTGTGGTGGCATCCCACATAGAGGAACTAGAATGACCTACAACTAGGATATACAACTATGTACTGGGGCTTTGGGCAGTAAAAAAAGTAAAGAGGAAGATTGACAATAGATGTTAGCTCAGGGCCAATCGCCTCACCAAAAACAAAAGAAACGAAGAAAGAAACTTCTGCCTCAATTCTCAGTTTGGTCTGTGCCCCTGGTGAACTGGACAAGACCATGTGGGGGCCCCTTAGTCAAGCAGCCTTCCATCTTTTCCATCTCCTGGACCACACTGTAGGCCTCTACATCTTGGCCTCCATGAGAGAGACGAGAATGAGCCACAGAGAGGAAGAGAGCCTTGTCTACGTCTCAGAAAATTCTTCAGCCCTGATCCCCTGAAAGGGTGTGGTGCCATTGTGACTTTTTGTCTTTGCAGAATAAAGAGAACATCTCCTGAGATTAGGGGGTATGATATAGTACTTGGGCTGAAGTTGTGATGAACAACTGTACAAAAATCATTTCATTTCTTTTTGGGTTATTTCCATTGGAGAAGTAGAGTTGCTAGGCCAAAAGAAATGAGTGGTAGTATGGTCTATATGTTGCTAGTTTGTTTTCTATTAAAAATAGACCATTTTATAATATTATCAGCAACATGTAAGTGTAGCTAATTTGCCACAATCCATTAAAACCATTGACACACTATTTTGTATTTTTGCTAGTGTAATGTGTTAATATTACTTAAATTTCTTTACGTGATTGTTTAAAAATCTTAACAGCTTTATTGAAATATAATTCACATATAATACAATTCATACATTTAAAGTGTACAATTCAGTGGTTTTCAGTCTATTCACAAAGTTGTGGAACTACTACCGTGATCTAATTTTAGAACATACTTAAATTCCTTTTTAACTGCATTTCTTTACTCTTTAGAGAGAGGATACATTTTTTTTCAGGATAAAAAAATAACTGAAGGAAAGAGAGAGATTAAGATAAATTTTATTTATTTGACTAACACTTTACTTAACATTACTTATTATATACCTTTCTTTTAGTCACTGGGTAAATTAGTAAACTGGTTCAGTATTATCAGACAGAATTATCCTAATCAATGTTTTCTTTTTTTAGCGTTGTAGAATGAATGAAGACACTGGCACTGATTATATAACACCTTGGCAACTGTCTCAGGTGGTTGATGGTGGAGGTATTGGGATTATAGAAGAAAGCAAGCACAAAAATTTTACTAAAGGCGATTTTGTGATTTATTTCTATTGGCCCTGGCAAACCAAGGTGATTCTGGATGGAAATAGCCTTGAAAAGGTGATGTATAATATAAAGTATCTGATTTCTTTTCCCCTTGTAATTCTTATTTTGTGCATTTGGTGTTCAGTTCTGTTTGTTATTAGGGGAAAAATAAAAGCATACATTTTCTTTTAGATAGCTGCCAAAATATGGAAAGCCTTTGTTCCTTTTCCAGTGTTGTCTGTAACTATTTGTGACATTCTTAGATTACCAATGAATGGTGTTGCCTTCCATATTTAATTTATTTCTCAAATTTTATGTGTATAAAATAAAACTTGAGCTATAAGCATCAAAAAGTATTTTATACTAAGAATCAGAAAGCTGCTATGGCTGTATACTTTCAAGTTTCTTGAGAATTGCCACTTGCTTAAGAAATTCGTTTGGTTTGTGCTTGAAATTCCATCTTGTGTCAGAAATCCTGAGTTCAGTTTCTACTGTTAGGTTTAGCCACATAAAATTACTGATATTTGTCTGTTTTGACCCACAAAAACTGGCAGCTTCGTGTAATTCAACCTAAAATGTTGTAAAGACAGTTACTTTATGTCTCTGAACCTCACTTTCCTCATGTGCAAAATAAAAATAGTAGCTATTTCACAAGTAAAAGTGAATATTAAATTCTATGATTAAAGTGATTAAGGCTTTGTAAAAAGCTTTATAAAATTTTAGTATTTTTTATTATTACAAATTCTTATAATCAGTTAAAGGTGGCTTATAATATTATCAGCAACATGTAAGTGTACCTAATTTGCCACAATCCATTGAACCCACTGGCACACTATTTTGTATTATTTTTACCAGCATAATATGTGTAATGACATGTGAAAGATGTTATGCAATCATTTGTCAATTTACTGGTACTAATACACTGAACTAGAAATTTCTTAGCAGGAATTGAAAAGGAAATATTCAGCAGTTTCCAGTTTTCCCTGTCATTGTGTTGTAGTGGAAAACTGAGCAGTTGAAGAGAGCTTAAAAATGCTTTGGGAATAGGTATTAGATTTTATTTTTTTCCTTTTTCTCCCCTAAGCCCCCCAGTACATAGCTGTATACTCTTCGTTGTGGGTCCTTCTAGTTGTGGCATGTGGGACGTTGCCTCAGCGTGGCTCGATGAGCAGTGCCATGTCTGCGCCCAGGATTCGAACCAACGAAACACTGGGCCGCCTGCAGCGGAGTGCGGAGTGCGCGAACTTAACCACTTGGCCACGGGGCCAGCACCGGGAATAGGTATTAGAAATGAGGAAGAAGAATTCAGAAGGAATGGAGAAATGATGTTTGCTGAACACAAAACTCATCTCACAATGTTTTTTGGCTTTACTGATAAAAAAACTATTACTTAAATGAAATATTTCTGTGTACTATAGTTCTTTCTGTGTATTGTAGACTTTAATATCTCCATTACCTTTAACCACAAACCAGATTTAACTAATAGCCATTTAAAACTGCTGAATAGAGGCCAGCCTGGTGGTGCAGCAGTTAAGTTTGCACATTCTGCTTCAGCGGCCAGGGTTCTCCTGATCGGATCCTGGGTCCAGACCTACGTACTGCTTGTCAAGCCATGCTGTGGCAGGTGTCTCACATATAAAGGAGAGGAAGATAGGCACGATGTTAGCTCAGGGCCAGTCTTCCTCAGCAAAAAGAGGAGGATTGGCAGCAGATGTTAGCTCAGGGCTAATCTTCCAAAAAAAAACCAAACCCTGTCTAATACAGGGGGCTGGCCCAGTGGTGTAGTGGTTAAGTTCACATGTTCTGCTTGGGTAGCTTGGGGTTCACAGATTTGGATCCCAGGTGCAGACCTAGGACCACTTATCAAGCCATGCTGTGGCAGCATTGCGCATAAAGTAGAGGAAGATGGGCACAGATGTTAGTTCAGCTACAGTCTTCTTCAAGCAAAAAGAGGAGGATTGGCAACAGATGTTAGCTCAGGGCCAATCTTCTTCACACACACAAAAGAAACAACAACAAAGAAACTGCTGAATACAAACTGCCATTTTATTTCTTTGTGGCAGTTTACTACAAATCAAACTAAGGTGATGAATCTTGAGTCTTTTGGTGATTTATTAAATTTTTACCAAAATTATTCCTTAAAAAATTATTATAAAACCTTTATGGTGGGGAGTCTTTCTATATCATTTTTTTCAATTCTCCCTAATTTTACAGATAAGAAAACAGACACAGGGGCCGGCCTGAGTGGTTAAGCTCGCACGCTCCGCTTCAGTGCCCAGGGTTTCGCCAGTTCAGATCCTGGGCTCGGACGTGGCACTGCTCACAAGGCCATGTTGAGGCGGCATCCCACATGCCACAACTAGAAGGACCCACAACTAAAATATATAACTATATACTGGGAGGATTTGGGGAGAAAAAGCAGGAAAAAAAAAAGATTGGCAACAGTTGTTAGCTCAGTTGCCAATCTAAAAAAAAGAGAAAACAGACAGAAATGTAAGAGAAGTATAATTAATTATTTATAGGGCCTAGTAAACAGATAAACATAAAATCAAGAAATTGTATCACACCTTCCTTACATTTTTATGGTACATGTTAAGCATCAGTAATGGGAACTGTTAGAGTTTGAGCTGATTTTTATATAGATAAATGTTTACTTTGGGTTTGCTCAGAGATTTTAAAACCTTCCAACTTTGCCTTGTGATTCTTGTTAAGTTTCTTCTCTTTTGATATACTTGAGGCATTGACAACAAAGAATATTAGTGTCTTTTATGGGGGAATTCTTTTTAAAGTTTTTTTTTTTTTTTTTACTATAAAGAGAAGTAATATTCATTTGTTTTTTACTTTGTACAAGTAAATTATAGAATTTTAACAAGATTGAAGAATGGTTTACTGTTCTAGAAACTGTACTGGGTTGTTTATTAGTCTGCTTGAACCGCCATTACAAAATACTATAGACTGAGTGGCTTAAACAACAAAAATTTTTCTCACAGTTCTAGAGGCTAGAAGTCTGAGATCAAAGTGCTGGAAAATTTGGTTTCTGGTGAAGCCTCTCTTCCTGGCTTGCAGTTGGCTGCCTTCTCACTGTGTCCCTCACATGGCATTCAGCCTTTCGTCTGTGCACATGCAGAGGAAGAAATTTCTCGTGTCTCTTCCTCCTCTTAGAAAGAATAGCGTCCTATCAGATTAGGGCCTCACCCTTATGACCTCATTTAACCTTAATTATCTCCTTAAAGGCCCTGTCTCCAAATATAGTCACATTAAGGGTTAGGTTTTCAACATATGAATTTTGGGGAGGGACACAATTTAGTCCATAACAGGTTGTCCTTACCCTGTTGACAAACAGGATTTCCTAGTATTATTTTTAGAAGGTTTATGTTTTATTTTAGGTAGATCCTCAACTTGTGGATGGACACCTTTCATACTTTCTTGGAGCTATAGGTATGCCTGGTTTGACTTCCTTGATTGGGATACAGGAAAAAGGTCATATAACTGCTGGATCTAATCAGACAATGGTTGTTAGTGGGGCTGCTGGTGCTTGTGGATCCTTGGCTGGGCAGGTAAACTTTCTCAGAATTATTTGGTTTTCTAAAAAAGTAGTCATAATTGAATCTCTGGATACATGTATATGATTTAAAAGATAAAATTGAACAAATTTATAATATAATTATTTTACACATTTCTGGTAGAAATGATGTTATTACCTGCTTACACTGTCTTCATAACAATATGAAAAATGTTGTAGATTTTTGTATCTTGCTCACTATTAGCCAAAAATAGCCCTGGTGGCCTAGTGGTTAAAGTTGGGTGCTCTTATGGCTTCGGTGGCCAGGGTTTGGTTCCCGAGTGCAGAACCACACCACTTGTCTGTCAGTAGCCATGCTGTGGCAGTGGCTCACGTAGAAGAACTAGAGGGACTTACAACTAGAATATACAACTATGTACTGGGGCTTTGGGGAGGAAGAAAGAAGAATATTGGCAACAGATGTTAGCTCAGGGCAAATCTTTCCCAGCAAAAACAGGCATGGTAAATGCTGGAGCATTGCTCCAATCAATACAAAAAAGAAAATCATAGCGTACTTGTCTGGAATTCCATGAATTAAAAAACAAACTCATGTATTTTTTTTTTCCCTGAGGAATATTCACCCTGAGCTAACATCTGCTGTCAATCTTCCTCTTTTTTTTTTTTTTTTTGTATGCGAGCTGCTACCACAGCATGGCTGCTGACAAATGAGTGGGTCAACACCTGGGAACTGAGCCCAGGCTGCCGAAGTGGAGTGCACTGAACTTAACTACTAGGCCCCTGGGCTGGCCCCATAAACTCATATTTTAAAAAATATTTTCAAATAAGAAAACACTTAGGTTCTAGAAATATGGTAAATGTTACCATAGAATTTTATGAAGTGCATTGTTTTATGAATAATAGCCTTTATAGTGTGAAACCACTGAAACAAAACATTTTATCTTATTAGTGATTTTAGTTCCTTACAGGCCTGAAAAATATTGAATTGCAAGATAGTGATGTCTTGGCTCTGACTATCCCTTTTATAAAATCAGCTTTAAATTGAGAGATTTTAACATTCAAACTAAGTCTAGTTTTATTTAATCTTAATTTTTAAAAAAATAACTGTTCTCAGTTCTTTTGGTTTCAAATTACTTTTAGCTAAAAGCCCTATAATCTATCCTAAATTGTGATGAACATTCTCTTATTCTTGTAATATCCTGTATGCGTTTTTTCCATTTAAATGTAACAATAGAAAGTTGTCTAATTTTCAAAAATTTCTCCCCTAGATTGGCCATATAATGGGCTGTTCCAGAGTAGTGGGAATTTGTGGAACACATGAGAAGTGCCTCTTTTTGACCTCAGAACTGGGCTTTGATGCTGCAATTAATTATAAAAAGGAGAATGTGGCAGAACAACTCCGTGAATTATGCCCAGCTGGAGTGGATGTTTACTTTGACAATGTTGGCGGTGACATCAGTGATACAGTGATAAGTCAGGTTGTTTGCTGATTTGTTTATCAATTTGAATACTACATTTTATCTGATATCATATCTTTTTACCTGATACTGAGAGAGAAAAAAGCTGTATAAAACTGTAGGGTTTATTGTGAAAAATGATGTCATGATCAGTATGGTAATTCAGTGATACAAAAGAGCTTGCTGATATCTACTTCCATTTGCCTGCAGATTCGCACTATGGGCATCAATTTCAGTTCTTTGCCAGCAGAATTATATTTTTCACCTGCAGTTAATTTTTGTGAAAAATTACAGTTTGCATGGTTGAAATGGTGAAGTTCTGACCCCTAACTCACCATTAACCAACTCACAGCTGTGGCCCTGACTTTGGGTAGGGAGTGGATGTTCACAGATTGCAGGTATTGAAATATTTCTATCGACAATGTTATAAAATATCAGCATTACCTATTAACACTGCATTGATCTTTACGATATGTAAAATTATTTGCAGTTGAGGTTAAATTATTTAAATCCAAAGAAATACTCTACTACTACTAATAAAAGTAGCAGGAACATCACTGACAACTAATTTCATTCTTTTGCTTATTACCAAACTCTCATTTATCTTTATGTTCCTTTGGAGTAGACTTATTTTCTAGTTAAATAAAACTCTTAAATACATATAATGGGTATATCTTCTAAACAAAATCAATTAATTGGCAATAAAGATTAAATACAGTAGTCAAGGAGGCTTTCATTGAGGCAGCCATAAAATCAGTAAACAAAGGAACAGCATGTATCTTAGGCTATAATCATCAGTTTTCTCTGAACAGATGAACCAGAGCAGCCACATCATCCTGTGTGGTCAAATTTCTCAGTACAACAAAGATGTGCCTTATCCTCCTCCACTACCCCCTGCCGTAGAAGCAATCCGGAAAGAAAGAAACATCACAAGGTGTGTTCCACCCTTTCCCCTTATTACCAGATTCATTTAAAGATCATAGATGTATATGAAATGTATTGTTCTTCATATATAATTTTTGCATATTAAATAAAAATTGAAAATATACATTTTAAGCCAGTTCAATATTTAGGTTTTGGTTAACAGCTCCCTGGCAGAAAACTTTAAAAAAATACATCTGTTCCATCAATCTTTTGCAAGTCTTTTACAAGTGACAGAAACTCAATTCACATTAGCATAAGTGCAAAGGAAATTTATTGGCTCACGTATCTGAGGTGTCCAGTATTAATACTGGCTTAGATTTGGCTGGATAAGGGGTTTGCATAGTGGTGTCCTGACTCAGTTTTTCTCCTCCTCTGGGCTGTGCTTTCTTCTGGGTTGGCTCTGCTCCCTGGCACGTTCTCCTCTTGCAGCAGCAAGAGGATGACTGGTATCTCTAGTCTTATATTTTACCAAGTTAGCAATCCAAGCAAAAAGAGAAGAGCTCTCTCCTTGTGGTTTTATCGAGTCCCACAGCTGATACTTATTGGCTCAGACTGGCCTGGCTTTGGTCGTGTGAAGGTGGGGAAAAGATGTTACCTACAAAGTAAAATCACAGTGCTCTTGTCAAATGGAGTTGTAGATGCTGAACAGACAAAACAGAAGTCCATTACACTTGCACCTGTAACTACACCTAAAACTATATCTGACCAGACTGTGTGATTAAGCCTGTTGTTTGAAAGATTAACAGATATTAGAGTTCTGGAATGATTTGATTTTGGACTCTTTCACTCCCTCCCTAGTCTCTGACCATTATCCTTTTCTTCTCCACTACAGAGAAAGATTTCTGGTGTTAAATTATAAGGACAAATTTGAGTCTGGCATTCTACAGCTGAGTCAGTGGTTTAAAGAAGGAAAACTAAAGGTAGAACTTGCTTCTACTCTTTATCAATATCATTCTTCCTGCTATTGGATATACTTTTGTATTATTTGAATTTGTTATAGCAAACATATTAATTTCATAATAAAAATTCCTACAAAAGAAAAGTATACTGAATATTATAAATTAACTTTACCTCTCAGGTGAGTATAACCTCCTAATTGAGAAACTGTCATTTCCTTTATCTAGAATTTTATTAACTTTTACTTTTCTTAGATTATATTACAAAATCAATAGGATTTTTTTTCCAAATTGTAATATTCATTAATTTAACAAATATTTATGGAATGTGACTATGTGTTAGAAGCTGTGCTTTCTCAAAAATCATATAAGCGCATCTTAGTACCCCTATCTCTCCACCACCATACACCTTTCCTGCCCTCCCTGGACATTCTGTTATCTCTCTTGGTTGTTGGTTGAAAATCAGGAGTTACTAATCTTGGGTCTAGAGATCCTGACCTGGGATGTTCTTGAAACCTGGAAATGATAGCAGTTGTATCTGTATGTGCCTATCTACTTCGTTTTTTGAAAAGAGGGTGTATAGCTTGTGATGTTACCAATTGAAGATTAGAAAAATCAATTGATAGGAAACTTTTCTGGGTTACCTACATGAAATGAAGAATGTCTATTTTTCGACAGAAAGTGCTAAATAGTATTGCTGCCTTTTGCAAAAGTGGAAACTGTTAAATAGAAACACTGAAGGAATTTTTATTATGAAATTAATATGTTTGCTATAATAAATTCAGATAATACAAAAGAATACTAAATCTAGCTATTTTGATTTACAGATCAAAGAGACTATGATAAATGGATTGGAAAACATGGGAGGTAAGATGAATGTAGATTTATTTATTATATACACGTGCTCAGCACATGTACTCCCTTTTTTCTTTGAATTCTACTTCTCTGGTGTTTTTTTCTTTTTGAATCATTTCTTTCCTGTAAAATGGTCCTACAGGTTTCCTTAAATGTCTTAATCAAACTCCATGAAAGTTCAACTTAGTGGTGTTTAAGAGTTATTGTTTTCGCATTTCAAATCATAAAATAAAAGTGTTTCTCTGGTTTCATAAACAACTTTTGAAAAAAATGTAAGAATCATGAAAGTCATTTAGCCTCTATTTACCTTTTTCAAATTGAACAGTTCTAAGGCATCATAAGATTATATTAAGCAAATTTTCAATATTTAGGTGGGTTTTTTTTTTTGCCTAACATACACATTTTGGCATACCTTTTTGTTTGTTTCAAATGAAAAGGATTAAATCAAACTGATTTTTTTCCTTTCTCAGAAAAAAAATTTAATATATTTACTAAACTGAAATATAAATTTCACTCATTTTTTGGCATAACAGATGTATATTTCACTTAGTAAAACTTTATGATTAGATTTATAATATTTTAGCTATTTAAAAATTGTTTTTGCTTACAGTTTATCGTCGCTCTTATTTGCCTATAGTCTTCAGACTCTGTAAACAGTGAATGTTGATGTGGACATCAATTAAACATTTATAGTTTGGGTGAAAATTTAAGATGTTAATTGGATTAGTTTGTCCTGTAGCTTTGCCATTGTTTTCTTTTCATGACAGTTTCCTTTTATGCTGCATATTAAGATCGTTGAAGAAATTACTCAAATTAATTGTATGTGTCTGACTTACGGATAAACATGTATGATAATGACATTTATGTTTTCAGATAATCAAGGTTTTTTTTCTGTCTTTCCAGCTGCATTCCAGTCCATGATGACAGGAGGTAACACTGGGAAGCAGATAGTTTGCATTTCAGAAGAAACCTCTTTGTAATCTCTATAAACGTCTTCATCAAGGAAATACATAGATTTCTTTCCATTTTGCACAAAGATTTTCAAGATACGTTAAAAAAAACCTTAGAATACAGATAGTTTTTGATTTAAATGTGACCATAGGTGATATTTTCTTAGTTGCATAATTCTTTCCTGTATTTTCAATATCATATCCGTACTCTACATCCAGCATATGAGTATTTACAACAATAGATTGAAGTCAACATGATCTATTTTTCTTTCTTTTACTAAAACTAATATTACATATGATATTTTTATCAGATATTCTGAAACTGCTGGAGATTTGATATAACTCTTAATGGATCATACAAAATAGCTTTTTAAAATTAATAACTTTGATTTAAAATGGAATGCTTGAGAAGGCACTTAGTAACTATTTGCTGAACTAGAAGTGCTTTACATAATTCCTGAACTGAAACTTGGCATAAGAATAGAATTGGGATGGCCTTTGCATATTGTAGATGGAAAAGGGACTTAATGGCAGGGTGTGTGTGTAGGAGTTTGGGGTAATTCAGAGCTTGTGGAACAGTTTTTGGGATAGGAGAGCAGAGGCTTTGTGTTGGGAGTAGTATGAGAAGAGAAGTAACTGAGGTCTGTTAGGTTGACGGAAAGACTAGATTTATACAGAAGATGATCTATTTGTGTTTTGCCAAATAATTTACTGTATAGCCTAAAAACTCAAATATATATTGATAAAAGCATATGTTTATTTTATATTAGCAGGCACATACTGTCAAATAATTGTAAAGATTTCAAGGGCAAATAGATAAACATCACTTGGAGTTTTAGGTGATTAAAAAGATTTAGACAACAAATATAGCTTCAGAAAATGACTGGCCTGACTGGGCAGATTAACAAATGGTTGTAAACATGAATGTTCAAGGTCTACTAATGTACCTCTGAATAAGAGACTTTGTTTTATTAATTGTAATCAACCCTTTAGAACAGTAAAATTGATATTATTCTGAGTGTTGTGCTGGTTTATGGTCATCTGTTTACACACTGTGTCGATGAAAATAATCCATAACCAATCTATAAATGAAAATTTGGATGAGTTTATTCTGAGCCAAAATGTGAGGACCATGGCCTAGGGCCTGCCTTCCCCAAGAAAGGAAGGGCACCAAAGAAGTGGGGTGTACAGAGTTGTTATGTACCCTCGAAGAGGATGTTTCACACGTGATTGAAATGTCCATTTTACAATAGTCATGAGACTGCTCTGTCAGCACAGCGATTGATGGACACAGCAAGTAGCAAGTCTGTTGTCTTGGTGGACACAGCCGGGTGGCAGGTCTGTTGTCTCGAGCTGGGTGGTCACAGGTGAGCACATCAATCAGTTCCTAGTGTAGGGAGAAATGCCTATCCTTAAGGAAACGCCAATGTGTGTGTGTCGGGGGGAGTTGCACCTTTATCTTAAGGGCATTTGTTCTTCCCATAGGAAATGTTTAAAGCGGATATACAATGCCAGCTCAATGGCCATGTCAGGCCCTTATGGAAAAACAAAGTCAGGCCGAATTAGGTTTACACCAAATGGCTTCCTCATATACTCCAACATATCCTATTGCTTGCCATGTCTATTTGTCACTGCACTATAGTTCTGTGTGCAACATTTGTAGAGAGTAGATCCAAATTGTGTTAGTAATCAGTTCCTCCAGTTGACTTCAGTGGGCTTCTTTATTTTCTTGTTTTATATACTTTTCCTGGATCATTTCATCTCGAGAGTGTTTCATCTCTGTGTGTTAACTCCTAAATCTACATCTGTATTTCTGACCTTTTACTTGAGCTTGGGATCTTAACCCCCAAGTAAATAGCCCTTTGGCACTGGGGTAGATAAACAAGGCTTATCTAAAGAGGAATGATCTTCCTCTGAAACCTGTTTCTCCTTTGTTTTTAAAACCACCATCCTTTATTTGTGTACCCAAACTACTACTCTCTCACCCATTCTTTTCCCAGTCATCAGGCCTTGTCTTTAACCTTGAAAGTGCCTAAGAGAACTTTAATTCCCACTGCCACTATCTTAGCGTCCCTCTTCCTTCCACAAGCAGCAAATATTCAAAAACTTAAAAAGTCAGTCAATCTCATAAAGCTCTAACAAGTGTTAGCATCCAGCCTGGAACTCGCATTCTAGCCCCCAGTCAGGACATCTGAGAGCTTTTTACATCCTAATATACAAAACCCAGACTCTAGGGAATTCATATTCCAAAAAAAAAGTTCTACACGAGTCTTGAGTCTCACCCGGCCTGGTATACAATACAGACATAGATTCTGCAGGTTCCCTTCTCGAGCAGTTAAGCTGCGAAGGGTCCTCTTCACTGAGAACTTTGATAAATGTTTATTTAAGTGGTAATCTTTTCTCTCTCGCTTGCCTGCACTGTGACTAGTCGTGATCTCAGCTGGCAGGAAAAACTACCCCATCTGCTGCCGCTGACGTCACGGCTAGAATGAACTGATCCCGTTTTTCGGGCTTCGCAGACCACAGAGCCCCGAGACCCAGAGAGAATGAGTGGGAGGCGGGGGACTGCGGCTCCTTCCGTCCCGGGGCGAGCCCAGCGCCGCGAGCCGGGCCCCGCCCCGCCAGCAGCCCCTCGGGAGAAACCCGGCACCGGCGGCCACCGCCCGGCCTGGAGGCGAGCGAGTGGGTGTGTGCGGGGGGCGGTGGGGCGGCCAAACTTCCTGTCCCGCGCTCGGGCTGCTTCCGGCGGGAGCCGGAAGGCGCTGTGTGTGGACGGAATTCGGGACCGACTGACGGACGGAGGGACGCCTGCCCGGGACGGGAAGGTGAGCTCCCGGGTGGGCCAGACCACACCCTCTGGGCTAGTGGTCCCCGAGAGGGAGGGAGCCGGAACCTGCTCCTCGGGGACTCGGAGCGAATTCGCCCCCGGAGAGGACCGGGAAACCGCCCCCTTTGGGCACCCCTCCCGGATCTGGCGGGCCCGGGAGCGGCCGGTCTGAAGCCCCACGGCTTCGGCCCTTCCCCGCGCAGGGTTTGGGGGTCCACGGATCGTCTCCTTCGCTTAGTTTTGGGGGCAGAGGCATGGGAATCAGACCGTCTTGAGAAAGCCAGAGTCTGCAAGTCCCTGGGGCGGGGGCTCCCCGACTGACTGCACCCGCAGCCAGGGCCTGCCCGCGGACCTCGGGGCCTTCCTTCCACTGAGGCCGTTGTAGTGGGCGAAAGAGCATGCCAGGAGGACTGTGCCCTGGGCTCTTTCAGCCCAGAGCTCCCGGCTTCTTTCATACGTCCACTCGGTTTCTGGTCTAGAAGAAGGAAGGCTGCCGGCTCGGAGGAGGGCCTGGGCCGCCGGTTTCTCCTTCGCCTGTCATTCCAGGGCGGGGGTGTGGGCCGGGAGCGTTTACAGCCTCTGCGTTTCGCAGGTTGAATTTATCCTCTGAAGTTTCTTAAGAGAAAAGAATCCAATTAGTTTATTAAAGTTTATCCCACTGGCTCGTGAGGCTCGTGAATGCATTTAGGTACCATTTGGAAGTTAAATATTATTAACGTGGAACTTAAGAATTTGTACTTCTTCCTCACTTTGGCGCAAGGGTCAACGTAGCATATTTGCAAGGCGAATGAAAGAAACATTTTGAAATGAAGTCAAGGGCATTTTGTTGTTAGGGAGTGAGAAATTCTACTTTGTTTTATCTTAGTGTGGGACAGAGTAAGGTTAACTAAACTGGCAGAAGATTTAGGTTCCAGTTTTTTAGGTTTTGCATCTAAGTAGATGTCTGATTTTTGGCAAGTTACTTAATCTCTAGCTTTTCGCTTTTTTCTCTCTGTAAATTAAGGGGTTTACTTACATATTCAGCAACTATTTCCTGAATGCTTAGTTTGTGGACAGTATCGTGCTAGGTTAATGGGAGAAGGATGAATAAATTGAGCGAACCTTAACTAGTGAGAGAAATATGCATGTAGACAACTACCACCCCTGGCAGGATGAAATAATTGCTATAGAGAGGTCAATCAGTGTGTTGTGAGAACACCAAGGGAAGGACAGATTTGTTCTGACTGGAGGGAAAGGATCAGCCTGTCTTCATGGAGGATGGCATTTGAGTTGGGATTTTAAAGGCTGGAAACAATTTCAGAAGATCGGGACTGGATTGAGGGTGTTTATTACTGGTTGAAGAAGTTGAACTATTTCAAGCAAAAACCTTGAGCACTGAAACAGACTGGTGTGTTCATTTAATAGCTAGTGCAGTGTGGGCTAGACTAAAGGGTTCGTTGAGGAATATAGTGGATGCTGCAACTGGAACAGTATTTGCGGACATATTGTCGAGTATTTCAAATGCCATGCCTAGGGATTTGATTGTTATTCTGAGGCACTGAACTTTCCAAACGGGGAGCGGCATAAGCATTTCTGTGTTTTAGAAAGGTAACTCGAGTGGCTGCGTAAAGATGGATCGGAAATGGGAATTTTAAGGTCAGGGTGACCAGTTAGAAGCCTGTTTTAAAAGTGTAGTTGAAAATAATGAGACCCCTAAACAGGGCATTACAGTGGGAATAAATTTTGGGGAATTGGAACCACTGGGATTATTTAACTATGGAGGATGAGAGAAATTGTTAAAGACCTAGAATTTGCAGCTGAGTGGGAGGAGGATTGGGCAGTAATTGAAATGGATAATACGGGAAGAAGGACAGGTTTGGCGGAGGAGAGGATAATCTGGATTTTGGACATTGTTAGGTCTGAGATGGATATCCATGTGGAGATACTCAGCAAGCAAGTTTGGAGTTCATAAGAGAGGTCAGGTATAGAGACAGAAACGTGGGTATCATTTGCAGTGTCATTCATTCATTATACAAATATTTATTCAGTGCTTACTAAGCGCTTAAAAGGAAGCTTGTATGGAAGACCTTTAAGCTCATGGTAAAGACAACCTTAGAGCTTCACAGTATCAGAAATGACTCTTGGAGACCTAAATTCCTTATGAGTTACATACAGTTCTTTGCCAGGCACTGTGCTAGGTGCTGGGAGATACAGTAGTGAACAAGACAGACTAGTTCTTGCCCTTGTTTGTGGAACTTACAATTTAAAGGGTAGTCAGACAAAAATTGAATACTATATAAAAGCAAGTAAAAGAATTGGAAATTGTGATAAATGCTTTAATGAAGACAGTAGAGAGAGAAAATAAAGGTGGTAGTGGTGGGGGTATGGGGAACCTTCTTTGGATAAAGTGATCAGGGAAAGCCTTTCTAAATGAGGTGATAGTTAAACAGAGTCCTGAAAAATGCAAGAGAGCTAATCAATGGAAGAGAGAGGTGAAAGCATTCCTAGGTAGAGGAAATGACATGCGCACATCCCTAACATAGGAGCTTAATGTGTTCAAGGAACTAAGGGAGATACATTTGGCTCGAGCTGGGTGAGCAAGTAAGGGAGAGTGACTCTGAAGTGTGGTTGGAATGGTAGGAATGGATCGCGTAGGTTCTTATAGGCCCAGATAAAGAGTTTGTATTTTGTCTGGATGCATGGGAAGCCAAGTGAAGAGTTTCAGGCAATGGAGTGATATAACAGGATTCACATTTTAAGATGATAATTAGTGCTGTGAAGAGAATAGAATGGAGGGAGGTTGGGGCCGGCCAGGTGGTGCAGTGGTTAAGTTCGCATGTTCCGCTTCTTGGTGGCCCGAGGTTTGCTGGTTTGGATCCCGGCTGTGGACATGGCACTGCTTGGCAAAAGCCATGCTGTGGCAGGCGTCCCACATATAAAGTAGAGGAAGATGGGCACGGATGTTAGCTCAGGGCCAGTCTTCCTCAGCAAAAAGAGGAGGATTGGCAGCAGATGTTAGCTCAGGGCTAATCTGCCTCAAAAAAAAAGAATGGAGGGAGGCAAGAGTAGAAGCAGGGAGACCAGTTAGGAGACAGTAACAGTACTTTAGGGCAAGCATTGATGGTGGCCTGGAGTAGGGTGGTGGCAGTAGAGACAGATGGTGGATTTGCAATCTCTTTTGATGATAGAATCAATGGGACTTGCAGCTGGATTGGATATTGGGAGCAAAGGAAAAAAAGTAATAAAAATGACTCCTAAATGGGATGAATGGTCTTCCTGTCTTGAGTGGAGGATTACGGTGAAAGAGGTTGTCAGGAAATGGTGGGAGACAGGCTTGGGAGAGAATTCTTTTTGGATATATTAAGTTTGAGATATCAAGTTAAAACGTAAGGTAGAGAGGCCAAACAATTGTATATACAAGCCTATAGCTCAGAGGAGATATCTGGGCTACGGATAAAAATTTTGGACACTGTATCATTTGCAGCCATGAGTTCATACTAGGGAGAGAGTGTGGCAAGAGAAGAGGGCCTGAATACTGTCCTGGGGAACATTAATATTTCGAGGCTGAGCGGAGCAGGGGTATAGGAGTTATCAAAGAAGACTGCATAAATGGCCAGTGAGGTAGGAGTAAAATAAGGAACTTGTATCTTGGAAGCAAAGAGAGTAAAGTGTTTGAGGAAGGAGGCAGTGCTTCTGAGAGGTAATATCAGTTAGTGCTGTTTGGTTGCAAGTGACCAATTTACTTCAGGGGAAGAGGAAATTATAACAAGGATGTGGGCAGCTCACAGGATCGAAAGAAATGCTGAAGGCCTTGGCTTTATAAAGGACAAGAATCTGAGCAGCCCCAGGGGGAGGCTGCTAACTGCATTACTGGAATGAATGGGCTGTTGGCAGTTTCCAGGGCTTAGTTACTTCTTTTAGGATTCAGGTTCTAAGGAAAAGTGTCTGATTTGTTCAACATGGGTCAAGTGTCCACTAGTTGGCCAGGGTTAGAAAAGAACACCTTAATCTACAGCTCCACCAAGAATATATCCAATGGATGAGAGGTAGATCCCCAAACAAAATATGGATCCTGTCTCCCAAGCAGGGGAAATGAATGTGAGACAATCAAAAACAATAGTTGTCCATTGCAAAGGTCAAGTAAGGTGAGGACAGCAAAGTGTCTATTGGATTTGGCAACATGAAGATCATTGGTAACCTTAATAAGAGAGGTTTTGGTAAAGTGTTGGAATTGGATAGTGATTGGAGATGAGAAAGTGGAGACAACTCTCATGATAAATTTGTCTCTGAAGGATTTCGGAGAGATGGGGAGGTGACTAGAATAAAAATCAGGGCTGTGGGATTACAGCACACTAGAACATCCTGGGAAAAGAAGAAGGCCCAGAATGAATCCTACAGTTTTTAAGATTCATTCTGGCTTCACATTCTATATTCCAAATTTCCTTCATCAGTGCTTTTTATCACTTTATTATTAGAATTTAATCAGCTCCCATAATATGCTACATATGATACCAAAAGTTACCTAGTTTTTCTATTCCTAGCACTACCATTTTATACCAAAATTTAAATTGCTGTTTTTTTAATTTTAATTTTTGGTCTTTGTAGTTCACTATCATAAGTGTTTAGCCACAGGTAGAGATGGAGGAAGCTGAGAAGCAGATTGGCCCATATCAGGAGAGACTAGTCCTCTTGGTTGAAATCATCTGCTTTATTTTAACCTTTGGGAGTGGTGACCAGTTGAGGGGAGCACAGTGTTTCTCAGTTTCCTTCCTCTTTTATGCCCCCGCCTCCCTTCTTCTTTCTGAAACTGAGTTGGTGTCAAGGCAGTTTCTGCCTCCCTCAAGTAAGAGCAATACTGATGTTTTAGGCTTTGTTTTCTAGGGTGGGATCACTTTGCTTTTTAGAGGTTGACACGATGTTCTGTTTCTTTCATGAGGCAGAGTAGTATAAAGCCCTTGGTCATCTTTCCCTTTGGGAGACACTCCTTTCTGTATGGCAGACAGAACTGAGGTAAGAGACCTGTATCAGCTCTGTTCCCCTGTTGCTTGCTTAGTTTATGCTGGATTAGTTTTTCCTTCCAGTATTTCCCCATGTAGCCTGCATTAGTTTTAGGCCATCTCTACCCTAGGGAAATGGTATTACCACTAATTTCTGTGTAGTATGTGGGAGTTCTGCATTGGGATTTGGGACCAAAGACCGGTTGACTGTAAGGATTACTTTGCCTTTCTTTGCTGACCATTGCCTAGTGTGTAGTATTTTCCTCTGCAGATCTCACAGGGTGGGCTTGAGGACAGGATTCAAGTAATCTCCATTTCATCAAGACTTTCTATCAATCGTAATTGCTGATTGTTTGTAATATATATTTATAGCAGGTTTGTATCTATAGCTTTACATTTTATAGCTGCTTCTGTGTTTAACATATATATTTTCAACATTTGAAGGTACTTTATAGTGTTTTTCAATCTAATGGGACGTAACCTGTTAGTAGCTTGTAAAATCAGTTTAGTGGGTCTTATCATTAAAAAAAAAATTCAGAGTGCATGAGGTTAGTATGGGTTAGTATTGTTTCATGAGAATGTTATGTATGTCTCTGTGTGTTTCATTCTCTGGGTTATGATGGGAAATGTGTCTTAACTGTGGGTTATAGTCACAGTAGTTTGAAAACCACTGCTCTATAGGAAATTTGGATGCCGTAATAAAAGACAGAGTTCTTAACCTTTTATAGTATACTGAGCATTTGATAGATTTACTTGTTTCTTAAGCACATATGCACAACTTTGTTTCTGAAGAATTTTATAATTATTTTTATTGATATATATATATAAATAATCCTAGGGCAATCTACTTTCATTTCTGTATTTCAGATGAGTTTCCTAGGGTCAAGAAGGCAAGTAGCATGTCCACCTTTCAACCAACAAGTCAGAGGCAGAATTTAGATTTCTATTTGAGATACCTTGGGTTTTTTTTTTTTAACGTATCTTTATTTAACTTGTTCAGCTACTTAGTGTTAATGCATAATTTGCTGGATGATGTTGAGTGTACTGTAGAAAAAGAATGCAGCTTCTCAGACTTCAGGTCTCGGGATTTGTTTATTTGGCCTAAAACAGAAGGAGGGTTGTTCTCAAGATGGTCCTGAGCATAGAGATCGCTATTGTCCTACATCTGCTTTGCCATTGTTATCAATTCTCTCTTTACTTATTCCCAGTACTTTTCAGGGCTTCTTGTGTTCTTTGCTTTGGTTTATTGCAAGTTTTATGGCCTGCCGTCTTTTTAACCTCTAGGCTGACTATGGGATAACATTCAATAGCAGTGGCAGGGTCAGTGGATTTCTAAAAAATATAATATATGCTGAACCAAGATTGTTTTCTTTAAGCAGTCTAATGTGTTTTGATGGCCATAGGGAACCATGTACATGGTAAAATTTCAGTTATCAGGATTATGTCAGTTGTTGCCATGGATATGTCTTTATGAGTAAGTATACAGATGTAAACGCCACAACAAGAAAATTCAAATTAATGTTCATATTATGTGGTAGAGATGGCGTTTTGCTAAAATGAAATACTTAATGTTGAGCTTAATAGTGGAAAGATTTAGCCTTGGACTCAATAATATAGTTGATCTGTTTCTATATTTTAACTTTAGTAATACTAATGCAGAGAATACCATGCATGGTAGTATTTATAATGTCAAGACATGTTAAGCAGTTTATGACAATCAGATCCATATTTAACCAAAACTGAGAAGTCCTTGAATGCCAATTCTATTGAGGTATTGTTTGATAATGTTGTAGAGTTAGTTTCCTTGTTCAATTGAATATAAAATTTGCATTGCAAGTGAAAAGATAACACAGAATGGGAGAAAGTTTGTGCAAATCCTATATCTGATAAGGAACTTGTATCTAGAATATAAAAGAATTCTTGTTTTGTTTTGCTTTTTTTTTTTTTGAGGCAGATTAGCCCTGAGCTAACATCTGCTGTCAATCCTCCTCTTTTTGCTGAGGAAGACTGGCCTGGAGCTAACATCCATGCCTATCTTCCTCTACTTTATATGTGGGACGCCTACCACAGCATGGCTTGCCAAGCAGCACCATGTCCACACCAGGGATCCGAACCGGGGAATCCTGGGCCGCCAAAGCAGAACATGCGCACTTAACCAGTGCGCCACCGGGCTGGCCCAAAAAGAATTCTTAAAACACAATAATAAAGACAAATAACTCAATTTAAAAATGGGCCAATGATCTGAATAAGCATTTCTCCAAAAAAGATGTACAGATGCCCAATAAGAACAGGACAATATGCTCAACATTATTAGCCATCAGTTAATGCAACTCAAAACCACAGTGAGTTGCCACTTCACATCCACTAGGATGGCTATAATGAAAAAGGCAGATAATGACAACTGTTGGTGACGATATGGAGAAATTGGATCCCACAGGGGCTGGCCTGGTGGTGTAGCGGTTTGCATGTTCCACTTCGGCAGCCCGGGGTTTGCCGGTTGGGATCCCAGGTGCAGACCTAAGCACCACTTGTCAAGCCATGCTGTGGCAGGTGTCCCACATATAAAGTAGAGGAAGATGGGCACGGATGTTAGCTCAGGGCCAGTCTTCCTCAGCAAAAAGAGGAGGATTGGCAGCAGATGTTAGCTCAGGGCTAATCTTCCTCAAAACAAAAAGAGAAACTGGATCCCTCATACACTGGTGGGATTGTAAAATGGTGCAGTCACTTTGGAAAACAGCCTGGTAATTCTCAAGAGGTTAAACATAGAGTTAACATATGACCTAGCAGTTTCACGCCTAGATATATAACCAAAAGAATGAAAACGTATGTCCACAGAAAATTGCATATGAATATTCATAGCAGTATTATGCATAATAACCAAATTGTAGAAACAACCTAAATGTCCATCAGCTGGTAAATTGATAAATAAAATGTCTGTCTATACAATAGAATATTATTTGGCAATAAAAATAAATGAAGTACTGATACTTGCTACAACAAGAATGAACCTTGGGAACATTATGCTAAGTGAAAACAGCCAGGCACAAAAGATCACATATGTAATTCCATTTTTATGAAATGTCTAGAATAGGCAAATCCATACAGACATAAAGTAGATTAGTAGTTTCCTAGGTCTGATCAGAGGAGGGTTTGGGAGGAAATGGAGAGTGGCTACTAATGGGTAAGGGTTTCTTTTTTGGGGTGATGAAAATGTTGTAAAATTGGTTGTAGTTATGGTTGCACAACTCTGAATATACTAAGGACAATTTAATTATATTGTTTAAATGAGTGAATTGTGTGGTATGTCAGTTATATCTTAGTGAAGTTGTATTTAAAAAAAGATTTGTACTGGGCTTTAAAATATCTGTTAAATGGGTAACTGGAATTGGGAATAGAAACAAATTTAACTGCATATTTGCCATCACACTTGCCTATAATGTACACGGCCAGTTGCTGTGTTAAAGATGAGTCCACACAGTCCACTTGATATGGTACTGAGTGCGCCAATACAGATTCTTTTGAGGTCAACCTGCGTATTCTGCTGTATCTGACTATCTTCTTTGTTCATACAGCACACACACAAACTACAAACTTGGGCACCAAAATTGTATGGCAGTACTCAGTTATAATATGGATACCCATTTGTCCCAGAAAATGCTTGTGTTCATTTTTTAAGATTATCATCAAAATGAAAACACTAAAATAAAAAGATGTCATAGATAACAGACTCTTGGGAAATGGTGATCTAGAGGTGACTCTTAAGCTATAAGAGAGGTGGCAGCTCCCTTCTCTAAGTTATTACAGCGTTGCAAAAATGTCTAAGATCTAGTATATCTGATTTTTCCCTTGTTCAGTGCACATATTCATATGCTTCATTTTATTCATTTTTCATCAGGTAAGGATAACAGAAACCTATCCCGGAGCCAGCACCATTAGTTTCTAAAAACCCTGGCAAATATAAAGGACAGTAAATAGTTGTTTAGTATTTTACAGATTTTACAATCCTGGAATCTCAGAGTTGGAGGAACCTTAAAGATAACCTAAACAAACCTTTGGTAATTTCTTGGCTTCTTGAGAGAGCTGGAATTGGGGAAAAGGAATTCTTAAAACCCTGGTGATTTGAGATCAAACCTTAGGGAGATATAATCACTATTCTTGCCAACTTGCTCTGTGGGAGGGAGTCCTGGCTCTGCAGCTTAATAACTTGGGCAAGTGATGTACTGAGCCTTGGTTTCTTCCTCTGTAAAAAGAGGGATGGATAAACCACACTGAGCTGTTAACAGTGCTTGAATAAGAAAAACATATGTGTCGGGGCCAGCCCTGTGGCTGAGAGGTTAAGTTTGCGTGCTCTGCTTTGCCAGTTCAAATCCTGGGCATGGACGTGGCACCACTCATCAAGCCATGCTGAGGTGACGTCCCACATGCCACAACTGGAAGGACCCACAGCTAAAATATACAACTATGTACTGGGAGGCTTTGGGGAGAAAAAGGAAAAATAAAAATCTTAAAAAAAAAAGAACGAAAAATATATGTGAAATGAAAAATCAAGGATTTAATAATACTTTATTTTATGTGGGAAGCCTAAAATAAAAGGAGCACTTTCATTGACATCTTGTTAAATTTTTTGTTTTCTTGGTGAGGAATGGCCCTGAGCTAACATCTGTTGCCAGTCTTCCTCTTTTTGCTTGAGGAAGATTGTCCCTGAGCTAATATCTGTGCCAGTCGTCCTCTATTTTGTATGTGGCATGCTGCCACAGCATGGCTCGATGAGCGGTATGTAGATCTGCACCTGGGATTCAAACCTGTGAACCCTGGGCTGCTGAAGTGGAGCGTGTGAACTTAACCACCATGCCACTGGGCTGGCCCATAAATTATTTTTTTATGATGAAAAATGAGGATTTCTGGTAGCTAGCAAGGGGAAGAGAGGGGAACCAACAGGGCAATAAGCATTCATTTGGGTACTTCTAAATGCCCTTTTTGTAAAGTTAGTCTGTCTGTCTTATTCTAACTTTCCACACTACCTTGGCATCAATTGACAACTCCCTTCCTGGGTACATTTTACATTGTATAATTACTTTGTATATAAGACTGCTTCCAATTTTAGCAACAATTATACAAGATAAAGTGGACTCACTTGCTGAAATCTTGAAAAAAGAATTAAGCTGTAAGAAAATAGGAATTTAAGTTATTTGGGGATAACAGCTGCATCAGGGTCCAGAGAGTACTTCTTTGGGGAAATACGGTTTAAATTTTGGCTGACGGTATAACTGCTGTTTAGAAAAATTGGGAAATTGAGGAAAGAAAAATAAGTCACACCAGCCTATCACCCAATATAGCATAGCTGTGTGAATTTCCTTTTACTTTTTCCTATGCATATCTTAACTAGTTTTTTTTTTTGCTGAGGAAGATTACCCTGAGCTAACATCTGTTGCCAGTCTTCTTTTTTTTGCTTGAGGAAGATTAGCCCTGAGGTAACATCTGTGCTAATCTTCCTCCACTTTATAAGCAGGTCGCTGCCACAGCATGACTGAGTGATGTAGGTCCACGCTCAGCATCTGAACCCACAAACCTGGGCCACTGAAGCAGAGCACACTGAACTTAACCACTACACCATGGGGCTGGCCCCGTAACTACTTTTAATATTAGCAAATGTATAATCTTGTATTTTGTTGTTGTAATTTAACGTCACTATCATTTTTCTTTGTTGTTGCATTGTTTTCATAACCATAAATTTAAGTGATAATACTGTAATTTAATCAACCATTCCCTAATTGTTGGATATATATGTGTACTTTTATATGTTGTTTGCAGTTGTTTATTACCACAGATGATAAGGAGAGTAAGGAGAATTCTTGGGCATATTGTTTTTCCCATGTTTAAGACCTTTTCTTTTCTTTTCTTTTTTTGCTGAGGAAGATTTGCCCTGAGCTAACATCTATTCCCATCTTCCTCTATTTTTTAGTATGTGGGCCACCAACATAGCATGGCTTCTAACAGAGAGGTGTAGGTCCATGCCCAGGAACCAAGACTGGTGCTGGCCCCTAAGACCTTTTCTTTCTTTTTTTTTTTTTTAAGATTGTATTTTTTCCCTTTTCTCCCCAAAGCCCCCGGTACATAGTTGTATATTCTTAGTTGTGGGTCCTTCTAGTTGTGGCATGTGGTATGCCGCCTCAGCGTGGTTTGATGAGCAGTGCCATGTCCGTGCCCAGGATTCAAACCAACGAAACACTGGGCCGCCTGCAGCGGAGCACGCGAACTTAACCACTTGGCCACAGGGCCGGCCCCTAAGACCTTTTCTTAGAATAGATTATTAGAAGTAAAAGTTTACACAAAGTATAACTTTTTATGAGTTTTGATACCTATTTGGCTTGTTCTATTTTAAAACAAGTGTTGTAGGCTGAATTCTTTATTTGCTTGCTTGCTTGTGATTTTTGGATATATAAAGAAGTGCCTTTGTTTATGTAGCTATGTTTTTCCTCTGCTCTTAATTCTCTCTCTCTCTTTTTTCCTATTTTAGGCTAAATTGGTTACCCACCCAGCACAGCATCTTACAGGAAAACCATAGCATTTCCCAGAGAACTATGAGCATAACAGGAAGGTGTCATTGACTCTGAATTAAATTTCTAACCTGTCCCCTGAACAGCTACAGGATTTGGAAGCTGAATCAATGTTATCAGATGAGTTAGAATCCAAACCAGAGGTGAGCCCAGTCAGCTTGTTTCCTTTCTTTTGGTGGGCAGTATTCCAGAGTTTGTCCTTAGTTCCAGGGTCAGCAAATTTTTCTGTAATGGGCCAGATAGTAAAATTTTAGGCTTCGTGGGCCATATGGTTTTGGTTGTAACTGCTAGTTTATTATTTTTCTATTATTAAATACTTTCTCAAAGATTTAAAAATTCCATTTTTACCTTTTATGATGTTTATATTTATTATTTAGGTAAGTGTAAAATTATTATACATTTAGCTAATTACATAATGACAAAATTTTATTTTACATATTTGGCGTATATTTGTATATGTATGTAAAATTTCTTACCACAAACCATTCTTCTAATAATCTTGTATATATCTGAAAGTATTTGCTTTTTAAATGTGATTAGAGGATTTAAGCATTTTTATTTTTATTTATCTTTCTCATTTTATTTTTAGTACATCTGTGTTGCAAAGATTTGGAATAAGATTACTGAAGTTTGAAGACTGACACTGCTCCTAACTAGTCATGTCCTTAGACAAGTCACTTAATGTCTTCAACTTGATTCCTTATTTTAAAAATACATGTTCAATCTTACTGAGTTACAGTGAGGATTAAAAGAGGCAATACACAGAAAAGTGCTTTGTAAAATGTAATCAGTAAAATGCAGTTGAATTTTTTATAGCCATTATTTAAAAATTTAATTATTTTTATAATTTTTGTGTTTAGTGGAAGGTTACAGAGGTTAACTTAATTTTATAATTCAGCCTTTCTCTAAAACAGAGGACTTGATAAAAATAACTTTAAATAGTATTTTGTAGTTGATCTAGTTTTTCTATGACTATGGCTGAGACTAGTGAACAACCAAGACTTAATTACATCGTCACCTTTTGATAATTTCAGAGGTTTATATCCATCTCTAACAACCTGTATTTTTCAATGTTGTCTTCCCACTGCCCCCCAGCTCCTGGTACAGTTTGTTCAGAATACATCCATCCCATTGGGACAAGGGCTAGTAGAATCAGAAGCTAAAGACATTACTTGCTTGTCCCTCCTTCCGGTGACTGAGGCCTCAGAATGCAGTCGGCTAATGTTACCAGGTAAAAATTAAGATCACCACAGGTAAAGTAAATAAGTCCTAAGTGCTTAGCCTCCTCTATGGTATTGGTGGAATGGGATAACTGACTTTATAACTGACTGGTGGAAACTGTAAAAATTAGGAATCGTGAAGAAAAAGCAACCATTGGAGTCATAAGTGCATTGGTGATTTAAGTCATAGGAATGGATATGATTACTCTTAGAGTGGGAGAGTGAGAAGAAAAGAAGGCCAAGGCGAACCCCATGGAACTCCCTATTCAAGGTACAGGGTAAGGCAGGAGAGCCAGTGAAGGAGGGAGGAAGGAAAGGCTAGAGTACTCCAGTAGGAGGAATATTGGCAGAGTGCAGGCATGGAACCCAAGGGAATAGTCAATGTGTCAAATGCTCCTAAGAGACTCAGATAGACTCAGATAGGTAGGGACTATCCCAGTGAGATAGGGTCAAAAGGTCTTTGTTGATGTTGGCAGGACCTGTTCTTGGAGGGGGGGTGGAAAGCCAGGCTGCAGTGGATTGAGGTTCAATGCAAGGTAAGTATAGTTGAGGAAGTAACTATATTTTGTAAAGGCTTTCCTGCTATGGGAAAGAAAAAGAGAACGCAAGGTAGGTATAAGAATTTTTGTTTAAGATCTGAAATATTTAAGGATGGTTTTATGCTAAGAAAAAAGAGCTAATTAGAGAAGCTGCCGGCAGAAAGAGTGGATGATTGATGAGGAGGCTCCAGGACAGGTTGAAAGAGGTAGAATGCTGAGCACGAGTATTGAGATTAGCTTTGGATGGGAAGAGGGAGAGCCTATCACTTGACTATTAGCAAGAATATTATTTTTGGGTGCAATGAATTCTTTGTTTTCTGATTCTTGTTTTGAAATTTGGAATATTAATGTTAAATCAGGGGAGGGTCAGTATTAACCTGTTGGTGACAACTTACTTGTTTGTTATAAAGTTTTCTGGTTACTATCTTCTAATGGTGTTCTTTTTTCTTTGATTTTTGAAGTGACTTTAAAATGTTTTCAGTGTTTAAAGATTCAAGAAGGGCAGATATATTCAACCAACCAATGTTGATTTAAGGTTTCCCTATCTAGCTCCTAGCTTTTCTAAATCTACCATCTTTCAACTCCTATTCTATTAGTATGTGGGGAGTCTTTCCAAATACTGTGGATTTTCAATAAGTGAAAATTTCCACGTGCTAATAAATTTTGATCTTCATTAGGCTTTTTTTTCCTGAGTTGTCTCTCCCAATATTAATTTATTGAATAAATATTTTAACAATAATAAAGGGAAATGAAAACAGGGACAAAAGCATCCATCATCTTTTCTACTTTACCTTCTTTTAGATGTAATTTTGATTTAAAATATTTTAGACAACCAGTTACAGATAATTGCTAATGAAAACCATCACCTCCCAGCTCATGAAACATTACAAACACAAATATATCTGCACACACTTCCCTAACCTCATTTCCCTCCCTCCTAAATATGTTATCATTCCATGCATGGCCTGCATATTCTCTTTTTTTTTTTTCAATAATTTTTTCTTTCTTCTCCCTAAAGCCCCCCAAGAACATAGTTGTATATTTTAGTTGTGGGTCCTTCTAGCTGTGGCATGTGGGACGCTGCCTCAGCATGGCTTGATGAGCGGTACTAGGTCTGCACCCAGGATCCAAACTGGCAAAACCCTGGGCTGCCGAAGTGGAGCACGGAAACTTAACCACTTGGCCATGGGGCCTGTCCCTGTATATTTTCTTTTGAGTTGGGATGTAGGTATAGAGAGGTACAAACCCATGTGGATATATATTTTGAAGAATTAATATAAAGGAGATGCCTCCCACCCAATCAAGGAGTAGAGCATTGTGAGCTCCCAAGCCCTCCAAGGGCTCCTCTCTGATAAAGACAACCTCTGTTCTTCCATAGGTCACCACTGTCCTCACTTTTGTGACAGTTTTTTATTTGTTTTTCAAGTTTAACCACTCAGGTCTAAGCAGTGCAGTTTAATTTTAGCTGTTTTTGGACTTTGAATAGAATCATATGAATGTATGTTGTTGTACCTTCTTTTACTCTGTTTGTGAAATTCATCCTTCTATGTGGCTGTGGTCTGTTTGGTTTCATTGCTGTATAGTATTCCGTTATATGAGCGTACACCACCTTCTTTATCCATGCCACTGTTGATGAATATATAGTTATTTTCCAGTGTTGTACCATGACAAACAGCTGGTATGAACTTTATTTTAAAAAAATTTGTGTGGTAAAATATACACAACATAAAATTTACCATTTTAACTAGTTAAATTTACCATTTAATGAGTTCTGTGGCATTAAGTACATTTACATTGTTGTGCAACTTCGTTAGGCTTTGAAATGGCAATACTGTCCCTGGGCTTCCACTTTTATTCCTATAATCTTATCTGTTATCTCTTTAAAAGAGGAAAAAAATGTGGTCTACCTTTTATAGAGATGAATGAAAGCCCTGAAAATATTGGATGCTTCAGTGCTGTAGTCAGTTCCTCCTTGTATTGCAGCTAAAACCTTTGGAAATTCATCCCCCTCTTAGAATAAAGTTCTAGAGAGCAAGTCTTCTGAATTATTTCTTTACATCCAGTGTAAACCCAGAACTAGAATGACACATGTTGATGATTCCATCAAATTTCAGGTTTGTCTCAGGCTATGTTTCTTTTTTTCCTAATGACTCAGTAGAACTGTCACATACATGTTATAAAAATTAAAGAGAGGGATCTCTCCCCAAGAAAAATAATTTAAAATTTAGATCCTGTTCTTGAGTTAGTATTCATTGTATAACTATATTTTTCAAGGGAAAAGTACTGATTTGTGGTCTCAAAAGGACAAAGGTCTGTAATGTCCGAATGTGGATGGTTGCTTATTAGTTACTGCCAAGTGTCAGAGGAGTCTGTCCCTCACATTTTGGCTGACTCCCTTTAGAACTCGAAGCTATCTCTCTGTCTTTTTGTGAGGCAAATCTGTATTTGTAAAATGAAAATGCTGCCTGCTTCTGTAAGGGTGTTAGGTGCTAACGGATGTTACAAGGGTATTAGATGCTATGTATTAAAATGGTGAGCTGCTTGGAGATAGGTGCTACATAAAGCTGTTGTATTTTCCCTTTGTAGATGATACTCCAAATCATAATAACTCCTCAAAGGAGGTGCCTTCCTCAGCTGTACTGAGAAGCCTTCAGGTGAATGTGGGCCCAGACGGAGAGGAGACAAGGGCTCAGACTGTACAGAAGTCCCCGGAGTTTTTGTCCACTCCAGAGTCTCCTAGCTTGTTGCAAGATCTCCAGCCGAGTGATAGCACATCTTTTATTCTTCTGAACCTAACAAGAACAGGTATTCTTTATCCTTTTCTGAACTTTGCTCATGCTTAAGAAAAAATTGGGGATGGGACATATTTTAACTCAGTCATACTTAAAATGGAAAGAAGCTTTATTATTTTATTATTTTGGAGAATTAGTGTAATCTGGTGATTGATTGAATGTGTAGAGAGAGGGCGGACTCTAGGGCTACTTAAAAGTTCCTTGTGTGGGGCCGGCCCAGTGGCGCAGCAGTTAAGTGCGCACGTTCCGCTTCGGTGGCCCGGGGTTTGCCAGTTTGGATCCCGGGTGTGGACATGGCACAGCATGGCAAGCCATGCTGTGGTAGGCATCCCACATATAAAGTAGAAGAAGATGGGCATGGATGTTAGCTCAGGGCCAGCTTTCCTTAGCAAAAAGAGGAAGACTGGCGGC
Organism: Equus przewalskii; assembly: GCF_037783145.1. Lineage (NCBI taxonomy): Eukaryota > Metazoa > Chordata > Mammalia > Perissodactyla > Equidae > Equus > Equus przewalskii. The sequence goes on from NC_091855.1 coordinate 19,042,407, forward strand.
AGATGTTAGCTCAGGGCTAATCTTCCTCGAAAAAAAAAGTTCCTTGTGTGGAAAATTGGGTAGTGCCATTCACCAAGGTAGTGAGCACAGGAAGAACAGGGCTTGGGGGAGGATGATTAGTTCCAGCTTGTACCTGTTGATGTTGAGATATCTGAGGGACATTCAGGAGGAGGTGTCCTTTAGAGTTAGAAACAGAAATCCAGAGTTCTAGAGGTGTCTGGTGTGAAATAATCAGTTTTGGTGCTTATCAGCGTTCAGGAAGTGTCTGAAACAATGAGCATGGATTCTTTGATTCAGGAGTAGTCTGACACAGAAAAGAAGGCTAATCTGAGACCCTGGAAAAAAATGTTTAAGGGGGTAGCAGAAGAATGGGAAGGAGCTGCTAGAGAGGGCTAAAGAAAACAGAATGAGAGTGGTGTGGGAGAAGCCAAGGCAGGAAAAAGTTTTAAAGAAGAAAAGGTACTAAATCATGCCAGATACCACTGGATGGGCTAGTGAGACGAGGACTGGGAAGTGTAGGTCTGGTGACCTTAGCAGAAGCAACTGTTATTGAGGGAGTAGAGGCGGAGGCCAGGGTTAAAGAGATGGGGAGCGGATGGCAAGGTAAACAGTGCATATGCAAGTTAGAAGTTAGGCTTGTTCAAGAAACTTGACTTTGAAGGGACAGGTGAGAACATAATAGCTAGAGAAGTACTTGAGACTTTCTATTCTTTTTTTAAAAATAAAGACAAGAGAGACGAGCTTGGGTAAGATGGCAACTAGAGAGGAGTGGGTTGCAGATGGGAGAGAGGAGATAACTGAGAGGATTGGGAGACGAGAGGTGTGGGTTAGCCTGGTTGCCAGGAGGAACAGTTTTGCCTCTGATAGAAGAACGGGTAAGATAAGGAGAGACCTTTAGCCTGGGAGTGGGAAGATGATAACCTAATCTTGTATGAGAACAGGAGCTTGAGGTGAGAGCTTGAGATCTAGAGTAGCTGATTCAGGACAGGAAGAGTTTCTGAACCAGGGCTGATAAAAGAATTACTTGGTGTCTAACTTTCATATATCCTCTTCTTTCTTCCAGGTCTGGGCTCTTCAGCTGAGCACTTAGTATTTGTGCAAGATGAGGCAGAGGATTCAGGGAATGATTTCCTCTCCAGTGAGAGCACGGACAGTAGCATTCCATGGTTCCTCCGGGTTCAGGAGTTGGCCCATGACAGTTTGATTGCTGCTACTCGTGCACAACTGGCCAAGAATGCGAAAACCAGCAGCAATGGTGAGACCCCTGTGGCGTTTTCCTTTCCAGTATCCTGTGCAGAGATTTTGGTAATGCAGTGGCTATATTTTGAGTTTTATGTAATCCAATTTATTTTATTGGTGAGAGCAGAAGGTTAGAAATGTGTAAATTGTTTATTTTCGGTGAATTAACTCAGCTGTGCCAGATTCATGTGCAGAATCAATTAAACTAGCATTCTCAATTGTCAGCTTTAAATAATGTGCAGAGCCTCTTTTAAAGGACAAAAATTTTTCACAGATCCTGGTGTTACCTTGAATTGTTTTTATCGTAGTGTTCCTTATACTTAAAGCCTTTACACCATTATGAAATCAAAACCTTCTATCAGTTAATAGAAATAAAACTATAAAACCAATGAAAATAAAATTAATATTAAGTCATTGTGGCAGATGATGTTTTGCTGAAACTGCATTATTCTCATGGCAGTTTAGCAATTAGCAGCTGCCAGAGAGCTGCTTTTTTTATTGGAACCAGTTCATCAGATGACCTATAACTATGCAAACAAGCTGTAGTGCTATTTCTTTTTATTCAGCATGCCTGTACTACTTTGTGCCACTTTTCTCTATCCAATAATTTTCAAAGTGTGGTCCCTGAATCATCAGCATCACCTGGAAACTTAGAAATGCAAATTCTCAGGCCTCATCCTACTAACTTAGAAACTTGCAGTCTTCTAGTACGCCCTCCTGGTGGTTCTGATGCATGGTAAAGCTTGAGGGCCATATTCAAACCACTCCTAAACCACTGCAAAACCTTCGCTTATGTAGCATGCCATAGGACTTTTAATTTCAGATCTGCCTCTGCATTTTCTCATTAACCTGTGACATTTGAGGTTGTGTCAACAAGTTATTAAGGTACATAACTATCATTATCACAAACCAAGTTTAAGCACTGAAATGTTATGTTAGTACCGAGCTGTTTGGAGCTCATGCAAATAATCTAGAATATATTTGTGATTATTTTTTGATTACCATAAATGAAAATAAAAAATTAAAAAATTCCTCATACAGAACTCAAGGATCCTTGAGAATTATTTCAGAATATTCCAGTTTTAGAAACATTAACCTAAATCTTTCCTGCACAAAGAATTCCAAATTCTGGTAGTTTTCAAAATAATTAGTTATGTTTGTGACTATCAGAGTGCTGCTTAGAATGGCCCATTTTATCATTTTGGGAGGATTCTAGAGCTCAGATTCTTCCTGAGATGCTTTTGCTAATCCCTGGATCCTGAAACCTTCAGCATCTCCTTGTTGCATTGGGAAAGTAGTGCTTTATTTGCCAGTGAGAAGCAGTGTAGGGAGAGAATTTGGGACTGGGAATCTAGGGACCTGGGATCCAGACCTGGTGCCATCATTTACTAGTTCCCTGCCTGGGGAATTTAACCTCCCTTAGCTTCAGTTTTCTCATGTTCAGAACATAGAGATCAGGTAGCTTACCTGATTGGGTTGTTAATAGAGATTAAATAAGATTCTATCTGGGAAATGCTTTATAATCAGCAATGCATCGTATAGATGTTTTTATTACTCTCAAAATACGTTACCTTACTACCTAACAGCTACCTTATATGCTTGAATATAAAATAAGCCCAAATATATGACAGTCTTTCATATTGTCAGTGAGATGATTCCCTAAAAGTCTTTTTTGGGGCTTAGATATCTAAACCTTTAGGCATGTAGATAAAATTAAAGACTGTTAAGTTGCTATTTGAAATTTTATTATTTTGGTTGCACACACACATTTTAAATCATGAAATATGTTTATATTATATTGCTTTTCATCCACTAACATGTAATGAAATGATTTTATTCAATATTGTAATGCATTTTTAACATGAGTAACATGGCTTCTTTCTTATTACTGAAGCAATGTTGTGAGTCCTCTAGTACAGTTTTTCAGAGCACATCATCTTCACTTCCATCTGATTGAGATACAGAAATATTTTAATTTTGGATATGATGCTGTATATCAGGGGTCAGCAAAGGCCTATGGGCCAATTAACCATGTGGTTTTGTAAATGAAGTTTTATTGGAACACAGGCATGGCCATTAGTTACAGATCATCTATGGCTGCTATAATGGCAAAGTTGAGTAGTCATGACAGAGATTATATGACCCTCAAAGCCAGAAGTATTTACTATCTGGCCCTTTGCAGAAGTTTACTGACCCCTGCTGTATGATACTCTCACTGGAAATTTTATCCCAGACACAAAGACCTACTCACATAACTGTAGGATCTTTAAAGTGTTTACAGTATTATCCAACATGTGCCATATGAGGTATTGAATTTCTTTGTCTCTCTCTTTTTTGTGGGGGAACCAGTATATCAGAAGACCTCTAAAGATCCACAACTATCATTGCTCGAGGTCATTTTCAGCTAATCTGTCTTCTGCAAACAGAGCTTTGTTTTAAAAGACCAAGTAATTGTGGGGCTGGCCCTGTGGCCTAGTGGTTAAGTTTGGTGTACTCCACTTAGGCAGTGTGAGTTCAGTTCCCAGGCGCGGACCTATGCCACTCGTCGGCAGCCAGGCTGTGGCAGTGACCCACATACAAAATAGAGGGAGATTGGCACAGATGTTAGCTCAGGGTGAATCTTCCTCAGCAAAACCTCCCCCCCCAAAAACCAAACAAAAAACCAAAGTAATTGAGGGAGCACTCCTTTAAGTGAGTGATTTTATAGGACTCAAGTAAAAGGCAGCTCACTTTTCTCTGAGGGATTTTTTTTCTGTTGTATGATTATATCAGTGGTCTCATTGTATCTACAAAATTCAATGCACAAAGCCTCAACTGTCACCAGTTTAAATCTCTGGATTAGCGTGGGGCTTCCACAGACCTTTCGTTAGAAGTTAATTAGCTGGAGCTCTGGAGTTGCTGGGAAATTTCCTTTATGGTATATGCACTTTTGTACTGTTTAAAATTTACCTAGGTGCGCCAACACAGGAGCACCAAGATTCATAAAGCAACTATTAACAGACCTAAAGGAAGATGTTAAAAACAACACAATAATAGTAGGGGACCTCAACACCCCACTCACATCAATGGACAGATCATCCAGACAGAAAATCAACAAGGAAATAGTGGAGCTGAATGAAAAACTAAAACAATTGGACTTAATAGACATACATAGATCACTCCACCCTGAAGGAGCTGAATACACATTCTTCTCAAGTGCACATGGAACATTCTCTAGGATAGACCATATGTTGGGAAACAAGACAAGCCTCTACAAATTTAAAAAAATTGAAATAATAACAAGCATCTTCTCAGATCATAGTGCTATAAGGCTAGAAATTAATTACAAGAAAAAAGCTGAGAAAGGCACAAAGATGTGGAGACTAAACAACACACTACTGAACAAGCAATGGATCATTGAAGAAATTAAAGAAGAAATAAAAAAATAGCTGGAAACAAATGAAAATGATAGCATGCCATACCAACTCATATGAGATACAGCAAAAGCTGTATTAAGAGGAAAATTCATCCCAATACAGGCACATCTTAACAAACAAGAAAAATCCCAAATAAGCAACCTTAAAGCACACCTAACTGAACCAGAGAAAAAAGAACAAATGAAGCCCAAAGTCAGCAGAAGGAGAGAAATAATAAAAATCAGAGCAGAAATAAATACTATTGAAACGAAAAAGGCAGTAGAAAGGATCAATGAGACAAAGAGCTGGTTTTTTGAGAAGATAAATAAAATTGACAAACCACTAGCCAGACTTACAAAGAAAAAAAGGGAGAAAGCTCAAATAAACAAAATCAGAAATGAGCGAGGAGAAATAACAACAGACTCTGCAGAAATACAAGAGATTATAAGAGAATACTACAAAAAACTATATGCCAACAGAATGGATAACCTAGAGGAAATGGATAAATTCCTGGACTCCTACAATCTCCCAAAGCTCACTCAAGAAGAGGCAGACAATTTGAACAGACCAATCACAAGGAAAGAGATTGAAACAGCAATCAAAAACATCCCAAAGAATAAAACCCCAGGACCAGATGGCTTTCCTGGGGAATTCTACCAAACTTTCAGAGAGGATTTAATACCTATCCTTTTCAAGCTATTCCAAAAAATTAGGGAAGATGGAACACTTCCTAACACATTCTATGAGGCCAACATCACACTGATACCAAAACCAGACAAGGACACTATGAAAAAAGAGAACTACAGGCCAATATCACTGATGAACATAGATGCAAAAATTCTAAACAAAATTTTGGCAACCAGAATTCAGCAATTCATCAAAAGAATCATACATCATGATCAGGTGGGATTCATACCAGGGACACAGGGATGGTTCAACATCTGCAAATCAATCAACGTGATACACCACATCAACAAACTGAGGAATAAAAACCACATGATCATCTCAATAGATGCAGAGAAGGCATTTGACAAGATCCAACAGCCGTTTATGATAAAAACTCTGAACAAAATGGGCATAGAAGGAAACTACCTCAACATAATAAAGGCCATATACGACCAACCCATAGCCAACATCATACTCAATGGGCAAAAACTGAACCCCATCCCCCTGAAAACAGGAACAAGACAAGGATGCCCTCTATCACCACTTTTATTTAACATAGTACTGGAGGTCCTAGCCAGAGCAATCAGGCAAGAAAAAGGAATAAAAGGAATCCAAATAGGGAGGGAAGAAGTGAAACTCTCGCTGTTTGCAGACGACATGATCTTATATATTGAAAACCCCAAAGAATCCATCGGAAAACTCTTAGAAGTAATCAACAACTACAGCAAAGTTGCAGGGTATAAAATCAATTTGCATAAATCAGTAGCATTTGTATACTCCAGTAATGAACCAACAGAAAAAGAACTCAAGAATACAATACCATTCACAATCGCAACAAAAAGAATAAAATACCTTGGGGTAAATTTAACTAAGGAAGTGAGGGACCTATATAATGAAAATTACAAGGCCTTTCTGAGAGAATTGGATGACGACATAAGGAGATGGAAAGACATTCCATGTACATGGATTGGAAGAATAAACATAGTTAAAATGTCCATTCTACCTAAAGCAATCTACAGATTCAACGCCATCCCAATCAGAATCCCAATGACATTCTTTACAGAATTAGAACAAAGAATCCTAAAATTCATATGGGGCAGCAAAAGACCCCAAATTGCTAAAGCAATCCTGAGAAAAAAGAACAAAACGGGAGGCATCACAATCCCTGACTTCAAAACATACTACAAAGCTACAGTAATCAAAACAGCATGGTACTGGTACAAAAACAGGTGCAGAGATCAATGGAACAAAATTGAAAGCCCAGAAATAAAACCACACATCTATGGACAGCTTATCTTTGACAAAGGAGCTGAGGGCATACAATGGAGAAAAGAAAGTCTTTTCAACAAATGGTGCTGGGAAAACTGGAAAGCCACATGTAAAAGAATGAAAATTGACCATTCTTTTTCACCATTCACCAAAATAAACTCAAAATGGATCAAAGACCTAAAGGTGAGACCTGAAACCATAAGGCTTCTGGAAGAAAACGTAGGCAGTACACTCTTTGACATCAGTATTAAAAGGATCTTTTCAGACACCATGCCTTCTCAGAGAAGGGAAACAATAGAAAGAATAAACAAATGGGACTTCATCAGATTAAAGAGCTTCTTCAAGGCAAATGAAAACAGGATTGAAACAAAAAAACAACCCACTAACTGGGAAAAAATATTTGCAAGTCATATAGCTGACAAAGGCTTAATATCCATAATATATAAAGAACTCTCGCAACTCAACAACAAAACATCAAACAACCCAATCAAAAAATGGGCTGGAGATATGAACAGACATTTCTCCAAAGAAGATATACGGATGGCCAATAGGCACATGAAAAGATGCTCATCATCGCTGATCATCAGGGAAATGCAAATCAAAACTACACTAAGATATCACCTTACACCCGTTAGAATGACAAAAATATCTAAAACTAATAGCAACAAATGTTGGAGAGGTTGCGGAGAAAAAGGAACCCTCATACACTGCTGGTGGGAATGCAAACTGGTGCAGCCACTATGGAAAACAGTATGGAGATTCCTCAAAAAACTAAAAATAGAACTACCATACAATCCAGCCATCCCACTACTGGGTATTTATCCAAAGAGCCTGAAGTCAGCAATCCCAAAAGTCCTGTGCACCCCAATGTTTATTGCAACACTATTTACAATAGCCAAGACGTGGAAGCAACCTAAGTGCCCATCAACAGACGAATGGATAAAGAAGATGTGGTACATATATACAATGGAATACTACTCAGCTGCAAAACAGAACGAAATCATTCCATTTGCAATAACATGGATGGACCTTGAGAGAATTATGTGAAGTGAAATAAGCCAGCGAGAGAAAGATAATCTGTGTATGACTCCACTCATATGAGGAATTTAAAACTATGGACCAAGAACAGTTTAGTGGATACCAGGGGAAAGGTGGGTTGGGGGGTGGGCACAAAGGGTGAAGTGGTGCACCTACAACATGACTGACAAACATTAATGTACAACTGAAATTTCACAAGATTGTAACCTATCAATAACTCAATAAAAAAAAACTGAAAAAAAAAAGTTATAGTTATTCGAAAAAAAAAAAAAATTTACCTAGCTGCGGGTCTGGCTTTTTCAAATAAACAAATACAATATGTGGGACAACATTTAGAAAAAAAGTTAGTTAATAATAATTGACAGAAGGCATCTTAGGTTCTACTCTAACCTTGGAGCGTTTAGTTTTATGACTACCATTTCGTGAAGCTCAGCAAGAAGAATGTAGGGCAGGAAGAGAATAAGATTGAAGATAGGCAGAAACTGCCTTTGATCACCTGTCAGGCTCCAAGGAGTGTGAAGGATACAACATATGTTATTCCTACTCTTGGCTTTCGAGAGGGAAATTTGGAAATATCAATCTTATTCCTACGGTGTGTATAGTGGAAAGGTAAACTCCATGTGCTTATAGCAGAATTAAGTGGTTGTGAATGGTTTTCTCTATGATGTCCAACTGTGTCTTGAAGAAAATAAAAGGAGCCCCACCTGCTACTTCGGAATTTCTGTAAAGTTTTAACTAACTGATTTCATTGAAGTTTAAGGGAAGCACTGCACTGTGTGCTCCTCTCCTCTCCTCCTTTTAGTTTGTTGAACAATGTCCATAGATATTATCTCTAACTTAAAAATGTGGCTAGAAATTTTAAAATCAACTGAGTTTTTGCATTCTTAGATCTTTTATAACTAAAGAGTAGTGGTACAGGAAATTGGACGGTGATTCTTATTCTCTAGAATGATAGAAACAGCCAGATTGACTTGAAAAGATAGAAATCCAGGAGTGGCCATCTACAAAAGAAATTACTACCTTAAGCCCACAACTAAGCCGGAATGGCTATTCCTCCTTAAAATACAAGTTTTTATTATCTAGAACTTTAGGTAAAGGATGACATTAGTCATCTTCTGTAGTGCCCCATTCTGGGTGTTGCTATACCTGCTTCCCCACCAATCTGTGTAATGTAATCCTGCTTTTGTTTGCTTGTTGTTTATTTGTTTTGAGAAAGATTAGCCCTGAGCTAACATCTGCCACCAATCCTCCTCTTTTTGCTAAGGAAGATTGGCCCTGAGCTAACATCTGTGCCCATCTTCCTCTATTGTATAGGTGGGACGTCTGCCACAACGTGGCTTGATAAGCAGTGCATAGGTCTGCACCCAGGATCCGAACCAGCGAATCCCTGGCTGCTGAAGTGGACCCTGCAAACTTAACTGCTACACCACTGGGCCGGCCCCAACTCTGCTTTTTGATATGAAACCATTTTGGACATTTCCTACACTTGCCAAAGAGACCTAGTCTTGTGAAACAAAGCATGATGGCTTTCGGTAGTTCTCTGATAAGAGGATGAGGATGTAGAGCACTCTTACTTCTGTTGTTAAATGAATACAGAGAGAGCTGGGGAGGATGAAGCTAGAGATCTAATTAATGATCACTAGGAGTAAAATACAGGAGCTTTATTGTTTGAGCCAAAGTGTCTGAGCTGGGTCCTTCCCTGGATTATAAATATGTGACTCTGTTACAGGAGAAAATGTCCACCTTGGTTCTGGTGATGGGCAACCCAAAGATTCTGGGCCCCTTCCTCAAGTGGAAAAGAAGCTCAAGTGTACAGTTGAAGGCTGTGACCGGACATTTGTGTGGCCAGCTCACTTCAAATACCACCTTAAAACTCATCGGTGAGCATATCTGAGATTCCATACTTGGAACTCAAGAACCTTGATGCTTCCAGATGATCTTGTCTTCCCAGTTGACAAATTAAAGGAAAGTGGAGACTCCAGGTCACTTGTCTTTTGCTTTTTAATAGAAAGTTTTGTATTGTCTCATTTTCTTCATTCTGACAAATATTTAATAAGACATTTGGCACCTAAAATGTCTTAGAGCAAGAGTTCTCAAATCTCATTATAAAACACAATGTTTTGGAGAACTTAAAAATAACACATGAGATTGGGCCATGGCCTAAACCTATACAATCTGTATTTCGAGAGGTGGGGCCTGGGCATCTGTAGTTTTAGCAAACTTTGGGGGATTCTGATATATCCAGGTTTGGGATTTACTGTCTGCCTTGAGAGTCAGTAGGAGCTTTGACTTATCCTCTCTAGCAAACAGCGTTTTCAGGTGTTATCGCTTAGGTGATTTTTTTTTTTTTTTTTTTTTTTGCAGAAATGATCGCTCCTTCATCTGCCCTGCAGAAGGTTGTGGGAAAAGCTTCTATGTGCTGCAGAGGCTGAAGGTGCACATGAGGACCCACAATGGGGAGAAGCCCTTTATGTGCCCTGAGTCTAGCTGTGGTAAGCAGTTCACTACAGCTGGAAACCTGAAGAACCACCTGCGCATCCACACAGGTGTGTGCAACCCCAGCATTCCCATGGGCAGCCTGCTACTTGGCTTAGTGCTTATCCTTGGGAAAGGCTCTGAGGTGGAAGTAGACATGAAGGTCCAGGGTTGTTGCTAGAACTCTGAAGATGGAATTTCTCTTTTGCAAATGCCTCATGGCACTCTGATTCATTCAGTAACATTTTTTTTTTCCTTTTTCTCCCCAAAGCCCCCCAGTACATAGTCGTATATTCTTCGTTGTGGGTCCTTCTAGTTGTGGCATGTGGGATGCTGCCTCAGCATGGTTTGATGAGCAGTGCCGTGTCTGCGCCCAGGATTCGAACCAACGAAACACTGGGCCACCTGCTACAGAGCGCGTGAACTTAACCACTCGTCCACGGCGCCAGCCCCTCATTCAGTAACGTTTATTGAGCTTTCACCTGTACGTGAGGAAAGCACAGTGTTGATTTCTCCCTCCAGGACCTAAAGTATAGGAAGGGATATAAGACCTTCTCTGATAACAATGATGTGATGGGATATGGACAAAATAAGTCTGTTTCCAAATATCTTTGAACATTACACAGTCGTAGTTTTGGTCAGTAATTTATTACATCACACAAACCACACAGAACCTCTTCTAGGCACTAAATATTATCAGGTGGGGGGAAATACAAAAGCTAAAATATAGTCCATGACTTTGAGGAGTTTGCTTTCTTGTTAGAGCCTCACAACATGAGAAACAGAATGGAGAAGTGACTTGTTCTGCGTCAAACAGAATGTTAATATCAAAGGAGCAAAATAAAGATACTCTGACTTTTGTCTAAGTGTAAGGGTGACTTTCCAAGCCACTTCACCCAGCATATGCTAAGTCTCTTGCCAGAGCTTAATCACTGAACCCAGACTACTATCTTAGGATATATAACTTATTTCACCCACTTTTTCTGTCTCTTCATTGTTTATTCTTGTGTTGCTAAAATGATAGTAGGTATGATTAAAGGGCTTTTGAAAAGTTTTGACTTAAACTTAAGCCACATTTGTTCCAGGCATGTTCCTATGTTCCCTCCAGATTGACATTACCACTGGATGTGTTTTAGGGCAGAATAGCTCTGTTCTCAGCTTTTTCTTGAGAGAGTAAACTGTGCTTACTCCAGGAAAGCAGTTTGAATAAAAGAACAAGAAAAACATCCAGCTGAATAGATAAGGAAAGCAGTAGAGTTCACTATGCCTTATTGTTGCATTCAGTAACCTCTTCATCCCTGTGCTGCTCATCATCTTTGTAGCATTTGCTAAAACTGAACAGCTCCTTAAAATGCTTTCTTTTACTTCAGAGTATGACCTGGTTTCTCTCTTCATTTTAACTCTTGCTAGCTCTCCCTTATTAATCTTCTAGTTGTTCACCAATTTCAGAATTTCAGGTTTCTCCCAGTTTACTCAGTTTTCTGTCTTGTCACAGTCTCTCATAACCTCAATTTAATCATTCCTCCCTGGATGCCTTACGGATCTGAGTCTCAATAATTAATATAATAATAAAAGTTAGAATTTACTCAGGAATTTTTTTTTTTTTTTTTGAGGAAGATTAGCCCTGAGCTAACATCTGCTGCCAATCCTCCTCTTTTTGCTGAGGAAGACTGGCCCTGAGCTAACATCCGTGCCTGTCTTCCTTTACTTTACATGTGGGATGCCTGCCATAGCATGGCTTGCCAAGCAGTGCCATGTCTGCACCTAGGATCTGAACTGGCGAACGCTAGGCTGCCAGAGCAGAACATGCACACTTAACCACTGCACCACCAGGCCAGCCCTTCAGGAAATTTAATATGTACCAAGCACATATACATTGTCTCATTGAATCTTTCAGGTAACTTTATGCAGTAGATTATTTATTTATTTAATTTTGTTGAGGAAGATTATCCCTGAGCTAATATCTGTTGCCAGTCTTCCTCTTTTTGCTTGAGGAAGATTGCCCCTGAGCTAACATCTGTGCCAGTCTTCCTCTATTTTGTATGTGGGATGCCGCCACAGCATGGCTTGATGAACATGCCACTGGGCCAGCCCCTAGATACTATATTTATTGATGAAGAAACAAGATTAGGAGTTAAGTAACTTGCCCAATACTATGCAGCTAAGAAGTGGCAGAGCTAGTTTGATCTGACTCTAAAGTTCTTCCAAGCATTTTTGTTTTTTTGAGGTTTTTTAAAAGATTTTATTTTTCCTTTTTTCTCCCCAAAGCCCCCCAGTACATAGTTGTGTATTTTTTTTTAAGTTGTGGGTCCTTCTGTTGTGGCATGTGGGATGCCACCTCAGCATGGCTTGATGAGCGGTGCCATGTCCACATCCAAGATCCAAACTGGTGAAACCCTGGGCCGCTGAAGTGGAGCACGTGAACTTAACCACTCAGCCACGGGGCCGGCCCCAAGGATTTTGTTTTCAAATGCTGACAACTCACTTTATCTCAGATGCCAGAATTGACCTCAGATCTTTATTAGTAGTAATGATAGTAATTAAAACTGCCAATTTTATTGGCTTACCATGAGTGCTTACCATGTGCCAGGTGTTATGCTGAGTATATTTAACTTGTAGTATCTCATTTAATCCTCAATTAATGTTTTGAGATTGTACGATGTTCATTTTAGAGATGAGAACTGATTCTCAGAGAGGTTAAATGTCTTCCCTATAATAATAAGTGGTGGTGCCAAGATTTGAACTCAGGGTTAACTGACTCATGCTCTTAACCATTATGCAGCATTGCCTCTTGAGTCTCCTCTTTCCTGTGTCCCTTATCTCAGCAAAATCACTATCCTCTTAGTTTCCAAATAGGAAGGCTAACTCACCTTAGCCAGATTGACGCAGAGATTCATGCCACTAGATTCTGATGAATCTTTTTCTAAATCCTTTTTCTACGGTTCTTTAGTTCATCAGGTTCATTTAACCTTATTTATTACTGGAATTTTCTGCTTTTCTGACAGTTATTCTGTCATATATATGAGTGTATCACTCCTTCAGTAACTTTTTGAGTGCCTAGCGTTCTGGGACAGGTATGAGTATACAAATATGCTTTCAAAAAAATTACAGGCCACTGGAAAGTCACAAACATTAAATGGTGTGGTACAGTCTGAAAGAACAGTATAATCTAGAGCTGTGCTGCTCCCTCCTTCCAGGCCCAGCTCCCATGTTGTCACCATGCCAGCCTTACTTGCTGAATAGGAAAAACTCGCTCTTCCTGTGTTTCTCCTTTACCCTCACACTACTGCCACACTCACAACACTTCTGACACCAGATGTGTGGATTTTTTCCCCTACATGAAGCAATTCTCTGACACCAGCTGGGTGTCCTACAATCTAACTCAATTCTGACACTCTCTACCTGGAGATAGCATCAGATCCCACAGGTTAAGGGCTCAGTCCCACAAGACTGTTCCCCACTTCAGATGCCAGTAAAGTAAGTAGTAGGTCTCCAGGTTACTCACAACTTCTGTCTGACTTGGCTACAAATTGGAGGTTTCCATGATCCTCCCTTTTGGATTCAATTATTTGCTAGAACAGCTCACAGAACTCAGGGAAACATGTTTATCACTTTATTATATAATAAGAGAGATGATAAAGGATACAGATGAACAGCCAGATGAACAGATATCTAGGGCGAGGTCTGGAAGGGTCCAAAGCACAGGAGCTTCTGTCCCTGTGGAGTTCGGGTGTTCCACCCTCCTGGCATGTAGATGTGTTCACCAACCCAGAAATTCTCTGAACCCTGTACTTTTGGGATTTTTCTGAAGGCTTCACCATGTAGGTATGATCAATCATTAACTCCATTTCTAGTCTCTCTCCCCTCCCCAGAGAATGGGAGGTGGGGCTGAAAATCCCAAGCTTCTTATCATGGCTTGGTCTTTCTGGTGAGCATCCCTCTCATCCAGGAGCCCACCAAGAGTCACCTCATTAGAAGAAGACTTGTACTACCCAGGAAAGTCCAAGGGATTTACTAACTCTGTCAGGAACCAGGGTCAAAACCCAATATTCTGGTGCTCTTATCACTTAAGAAATTACAAGGGTTGTAGGAGCTCTGCATAAGGAACTGGGATCAAAGACTAAATGTTAAAACAAAAGTTTCTCCTAGCACCCCTGTTTACAAGGGTTTTAGGAGCTCTGTGTGAGGAACCAGGGACAGAGACCAATGTTTGTATTTCTCATTGTTTCACACTTGCCGTTTTCTGAACTTGCCCTGGGCATTCTCAGTTTTAGGGGTGTGCTCACACTATCCTTGTGCCTGAAATTTCCTTCCATCCTTGTCATCTTTTAAGATCAGCCTAAATTCAGCTTCCTTAAAAAATTATCACAATCAGAGTTCCTCCCTTTCTAAATGCTTATAGCACTTTTTGCATAGGAATTTATATTAAAGTTATTATGAATACATTTCTCTCTCATACATTAGTCTGTGACCCTTGGAGGATGGGGACTGCATCTCTGGTTTTTTTCACTTCTTATTTTGAAGTAATAGACTCACGAGAAGTGGCAAAAATAGTACAAAGAGTTCTGTGTGTGCTTGACCCAGCCTCCCCCCAAAATGACATCATGTCGCCAATAGTACAATATCAAAACCAGAAAGTTAACAGTATGTCAGTCTACAGACCTTATTCAGTTTTCACCATGTATCTTTAATTTTTAAAATAACAAAGTAATATTGTAGAAAATGAAAATTAAATAAAAATACAAAGAAGAAAATAAGTCATCCGTAATACCACTATCAGGATATAAGTACTTTTAACATATCGTTTCAGATTTTTCTGTGTACTTCTGACTAAACATCTGTTTTTATTTCTTTGCTTTATAAAATGGGACTATGTAAGGCCTGTTTTATAACCTTTAAAAATCTGTACTTTTATGGGGCTGGCCCTGTGGCTGAGTGGTTAAGTTCGCATGCTCCGCTTCGGTGGCCCAGAGTTTCGCCGGTTCGGATCCTGGGTGGAGACATGGCACCGCTCATCAGGCCATGCTGAGGCTGTGTCTCACATGCCACAACTAGAAGGACCCACAACTAAAATATACAACTATGTACTGGGGGGCTTTGGGGAGAAAAAGCAGAAAAAAAAATCGTACTTTTACATGGATCTAGAAACTGAATCTTGAAGAGAATTGATGTAAGGTAAAAATCCTGACAGCATATACACTGTTAATCTTGATATCCTCAGAAGGGATGGGATCACTGAAGAAGGTAGGTCAGTGCAGCTTGGGGTCAGCCCTTGAGCCAGGAGGGAGAAGGAAGTATGATGCTCAGAGGCAGCCACTCTAAAGAAAAGGGCAGGGCTGTCTGGTGGGCTGTGTACGAGATTGTTGAGAGGCAACACTTGTTAGATAACTCAGTTGAGATTATATAGCCCGAATTCAGGAAATCAGACTTAGTCACTGGAAACAGGATAAGATTAATGGGAAAAGAGAGTAATAGATCATCAATTCATCAAAAGACTGAGTCTTTGTCTCATTTCCGTCTCTAGGAGAGAAGCCTTTCCTTTGTGAAGCTCAAGGATGCGGCCGTTCCTTTGCTGAGTATTCTAGCCTCCGAAAACATTTGGTGGTTCACTCAGGTACTAGAACATGTGCCATTCATAGATTTCAGAGAAGGTGGAGAGCCAAAAGGGTGAAATGGTGGGGGGTGGTATAAAGAAATCTAAAAAGAAACAAACTGTTCACCATAAATTTTCCTCCTGATTATGACAGAATCAGAAATCAAGGTTCTTGATAATTGCATTCAAATGGTCACATATTCAAGAAGAAAAAATCTAATTGTTATTATTTTCAGCTGAGCCATTGAACTGCTTTCTAATCTAGACCTTTTTCTGAGGAGATCAGCAAATTTATTTGGCACTGTGCTGGGTGCTTTATAAGTTACATCAAATATGGGCCATGGAGCCTATTCAGAGTAGAGACATGCCAACGCAGAAGTGAACTCAAAGTGGAGAGAAATTTTAGAATAGAAACAGGTAATTGTTCAAGTGGGTAGCCATGGGAAGCAAAGGGGAGCCAGAAGAGGAGGAGTGGAGAGAAGGAACTGGAAGTTAGTTATGTTGAGGACAGCAAGGCAGTTCAGTGGGAGCGAGGGAGTTGGAGAGGTGTAATCAGGCATGTGAATTTCAGAGTCGAGATCTTAGAGGTGGAGCAGTTTTTATCATGACAGGTTCTAAGCGGAGGTGGCAAACTGATGTGTTTGCTTGGCTTATAGGGTGTTTTAATTTTATTTTACCTTATTTCATTATGTAAAATTATTTCAAACATACATAAAAGAAGAGAAAATAAAGACATTTTCCTACATAACAATAATGCTTATTAACCTACCTATCAAAATTAACAATAATTCCTTGGTTTTCTCTCATACCAAGTCCATATTCAGTTTTTTCCAGTTGTCTGAAAAATATCTTTTAATGTAGATTTGTTCAAATCAGGATCCAACAAGGTCTAATATTACACTTGGTTAGTAAGTCTTCTTGAATCCAGATCTATACACTCACTTTTTTTTCATGCCATAGACTTGTACAACAGTCAGTCAGTTGGGTCCTATAGAATGTCTCACATTCTGGATTTGTTGGTTTGCTTCCTTTTATGTCATTTAACTTGTTCCCTATATCTCCTATAAATGGAAGTAAGCCTTAAAAGCTTCAAAGGTTCAAAGATTTTGCAAGGGTACATTATGGGTGGTTCTCTGTGCTTCATTTTATATCACATCTGGAGGCACACAGTGCTTGGTTGTCAAAATTGATCAGGGGGTTCAGTTGGTAACACCCTGATCCCCACATTGTAAAGTTCCCTAGCATCCTTTTGCCTTATGGTCTCATCTCTGAATGATGCCTGAATCTGTTATTTTATTAGGATTGTAAATGGTGGTTTTTCTAATTCTGTTATTTCATTCACGTGACTTAGCTGGAGTTCTTCTATACATATAGTTCTCTTCTCTATCACTTAGCACTATTTGGTAATTTGCCTGGGAAAAGCAGGATAAATGTGTACTTCTTTTCTTTTAATTGTGAGTTTTCAGAATGAGAAATTGGTGCTCTGGTTAGTCTTCTAGTGTTAGATAAGTGGCATTTTCATTGCTTTTTTTCTCTCTCTTGTTAGTATTAGTTTGAATTTATGGGTTTCTATATAATCATTGTATTTCAATCAACTGGTTTTTTTAAATAGCTTTTTTGATGTATAATGCACATAGCTTAAAATTCACCCATTGTAAGTGTACAAATGAGTGATTTTTAGAAAATATACAGAATTGTACAGTTATCACCACAATCCAGTTTTAGAACACTATTTTTGTGTCTGAAGGAAGATTAGCCCTGAGCTAACATCTGATGCCAATCTTCCTCATTTTTTTTTCCTTGAGGAAGATTAGCCCTGAGCTAACATCTGTGCCAGTCTTCCTCTACTTTATATGTGGGTCGCCACCACAGCATGGCTGATGAGTGCTGTAGGTCCATGCCTGGGATCCAAACCCACGAACCTGGGTTGCCGAAGCAGAATGTGTGGAACTAACACTGTGCCACAGGGCTGGCCCCCAGAACACTTTTTATCATGTCAAAAAGTTCCTGTGTGCCCCTCTTCTGTCAGTTCCTGCTCCCACCCCAGACCCAGGGAACCACTGTTCTGCTTTCTGTGTCTATAGATTTGCCTTTTCTGGAGATTTCCTGGCCATTTCACATACTTTTGCTACCTACTAGTCCCCTGTAGGCATGAGTTTTTGACCCCTGCTTTAAGTGTGGTTGTCTGGGTAGGTGGAATGGAGAGTGAGAATTTGGACTTGAGGACATAAGAGGATAGTTGACATCATTTTGTAGATGAACCACCAGTGTGAATGTTGAAGACTGTCAGAGTGGTGGCAGGAAATAGGACAGGGTATATTATGAACCTAGGGTTGGAATCCTTGAGGATGGTACATGTTCTAGAGGTTCATGGGAGACTGTATCTGAAAAGGGAAGTAAATATTCTGTGGCTGCCATGATCTTATGCCAAAGAGGTGGTTTTGTGCAGGCGGCAGTACAGTGGGTCTGAAAAGGACTGGGTGCTGGGAGCAGTGAGCATGCTAAGCCCTCCTGGGTACTCTTCTTCCTTTTCCCCATGTACTGACAGTTGACAGGCTGCGGGAAGGTAGGGAATGGGAGAAGGAGCAACCTCTTACATTTAGTGTAACATTCTCTGGGCTTCTCCTTCTAGATCTTGAGTCTATTCTTTTGCTGTCAGAAATGTGCCCTGTCTTTTTGGCTCCCTTGTCTTAACCTGGTCCCTGTTTCAGGGGAGAAGCCTCATCAGTGTCAAGTCTGTGGGAAGACCTTCTCTCAGAGTGGGAGCAGGAATGTGCACATGAGAAAGCATCACTTGCAGATGGGAGCAGCTGGGAGTCAAGAGCAGGAACAAACTGGTGAGGAGAGAGGGTATAGTGGAGGGCTATATCTTCTGGGTTTAAGAAGCCAAATAACTGGCCTGTCTGGTTATCTGGAAATTTTCTGATTCTGCTTTGGGTGGAGAGACCTGCTCGCATTTGAGGGACTAGTGGTTTCCAAATGTAGCTGTACAGTAAAATCATCTGTAAGCTTTTACAACACATATATTCATATTGCTTGTCCACCCTCCCCCCCAATACAACAAAACAACTAGATGGTAACTAGTGCTGATCCATGAACCAGCATTTGAGTATCACTGTTAAAGATTTCTGTATGACAAGAGGTTAAGCATTTTTCATTTATCAGTCATCACTCCCTTTTTTTCCTAACTTAAATTTGATAAATCGCTTTTATTATTATTCCTTTTCCATATCTTTGCTTAATTATTTCATTCCAAATAGTCCTTTCTAAGGATGCATCCATCCTATTTCATATGCTAATTATCCAGATGCTGATCACAAGCAAGGATATTTATCTGTAAAGCTCAACTCTTCCCTTTTAGGTTTATTCTTGCTTCCGAAAAGTAGGTGAAATAGGAGGTGGTATCCAAGTTACAGGTTATCTTCTAGTTCTGAAAGAAAAGGCCAGCTTCCTGTGAAGGAAAATGGGGACTAGGCACAGCCTTGACTGCTGTATGTCTCTCACATCCTATTCTCTGTGCAGCTGAGCCACTAATGGGCAGTAGCTTGCTTGAAGAGGCTTCAGTAACCAGTAAAAACCTGGTGTCTATGAATACCCAGCCCAGCCTTGGTGGAGAGTCCTTGAATCTACCAAATACCAATTCTATCCTAGGAGTTGATGATGGTAAGACTTTCAACTCTCCTTTATTTGGGGAAAATTGGCTGCAATTAGGGATTAAGGAATGAGGTTGTCTCCAAAATGGAGATTTTAATTAAGTTCATTTCTTGTGAGTAGCTGTGGTATGATTGAGTAGCATTTGTGTTCTCTCCGGGGTGGGTAAGTGAATCTATTAAAAAAAAATTTCATTGAAATGATGTAACAAAAGAATAAAGAGAAAAAATTTTAAAGAAGAAAATTATCCATAATCCTAGCATCCTAGCCCAACTATTTCTATCTTTCCTATTGCAGTTATGGAAGAACTTAACTTTTAAAACATTTAAACAGAACATAACCAGGTTTTACAGAGGAGATATAAAGCACTTTCTCCATACCTTCAAAAGCCATATCTTCTGGAGAAAAGAAAGGGCTCTCTAGGAAACAGTTGCTCCTCTCTGGTATAGAAATTTCACCCAAGTTACACAGGCCAGGCCCTCTTCTCTGAAAAACTTAACAGGTGAGGTCAGCATGCATTTATTCAGTGCCTACTTTGTGCCTGGCACCATGGGAAAGATAAAAGTAGAACCTTAAAACCTAATTGAGAAGTCAAAACTTACATGTGGGAAACAACATTGAGTGACTAGAATATAGTATATAAGCAAACGTTAAATTATATGGTATAGTCTGGAAGAGCAGTATAAGCTAAAAAGCCCCTAGAAGAAACTTAATTTATTTGAAAGCTAAGTGGTTTATGTATAAAGTTTTTCTGGAAGATTTTCATGGTGATCCCACTGATGAACATTTAATAAGTCTGAGATCCTGTGTTTTAGTTACTCACATTCCACTCAGTCAGTTTTGAGCATAAGTTAACAGGTTTGTGTAACTTACATATGGAGCCTACAAGGCCCAGAGTGTGCTCCCACAATGAGCCGCCTCTGTTTCATGAGTGATTCTAGTGGATGACTGAAGCACGAGGCACAGAAATTGCACGGAGCTACTTTGCAAGCCTTAACGAAGAAAGTCTCAAGGGAGGAAGAGACACTGAGTAGGAACTTTGAAGCAGGATTAAGTTCTTGACCTGAGCATATTGCACTATTTGTGTCATTGGTGATTGTTTCAAGGGTTGGCTCTGGTCCCCTGATTTGCCTATCTAAGCAGCTTTTGCTCTGTTTCATACACAGTGTTAATTCAGTTAACAGTGCTAAAGCCATATTCTCCAAATTGGTTTATTGAAAATAGTCAACTCTTATATCAAGATATCTTGCCTTTTCTTTCCATCCCCCTTTTGTAATACTTTCCAAATTCACTGATAATGCTTATCAGACAGGAGTTAATTTGGAAGAAATACAGAAACGTGGGATTTAGTTTTTCAGGGACCAGTTTTGAGAGTTCTTAATGAGAGGCTTGATAATGCAGGTAGGTATATCTGTGGATTCACTTCTATTGAAACATTTTTTCTGCTGTTTCACAGAGGTGCTTGCTGAAGGATCCCCACGTCCCCTGTCTTCAGTGCCTGATGTGACACATCACTTGGTGACCATGCAGTCAGGGAGGCAGTCATATGAGGTTTCTGTCTTAACTGCTGTAAATCCACAGGAGGTAAAACTGTCCCTTGGCCTTACTTTGTTTCTGTGGAGACTACTGTGGAGAGTGAAATGGGGATCTGAGTTAGAGGAGCTGAAAAATTCTCCAATTTCCATTTCCTGGAAATTTTGGTTAGAATATCTTCCTAAGCTAAGTATGAGTCCAGCTTTGAAAGGAGCCTGAGTGTTAGGGTCTCCTGAATTGGAAGATTAGTTTGTCACAGCTGGGACCCTCAGCTTTAATTTCCTTTATACACATGCCTTAATGAATGATATCTAGTCTACTATTCTATGCCTCACAATGAGATAAGGATGCTGTTTTTATTTATAAAGAAAATAACATCCAAGGACAAAGTGGTCCTTGAGCAAAAAAGGTAGTGACAAAATCATTAAAAATAATCATTGTTCATTTTGCTGGGGTCATATGTCTGGGACATACCAGGCTGAACTAACTGGGCATATAGGAATATGTTCACTTGCTTATTGAATGAGAACCATCATCTAAATTAGAGAGGGGTTTTAGGTTGATTCTAAGCACTCCCAACTCTCTTGTCTTGGCTGAGACCCAGAAAACAGAATGAAAACCAGTCAGGCTTCTAGAACCTTAGGATATTTTATTGGTCTTGTGTCATGGGAGTAGATGACTTTATCATAAGCTCATTTCATATACATAAGCTTTTGCCAAAACCTATGTAGCCTGGATGCCTTCAGTGCTATATAGTGTCTTTCACAGTGCTCTCCCATCATTTCCCCCTTCCTTTTATTAGAACCTTTATACAATAATCAGCTGTTAGAGCATATAAATGACTCTGCATCCTATATTAAATAATCTCCATTATTCTGTCATATTCTTGGAGCTACCCAGGCTCACAGGGCTATGGACATACATGTTAATGTGTCTTCCAGGACCTTTCCTTGTATTCATCATTGTGATGTCTGAGTCTTGCGTATATTATGTTGAAAGTTTTTTGCTGTCGGTATCATTGGTTCTTTCCTTAGTCACCTTCTCCTGGTTACTGCCTTGGAATATGTCTCACCTATGGAGGCTTCCTCTGTTTTTTCCCCCTCTTCATTTATCTGTTTTAAAATTTTTATAATGGAAGTTTTCAAAGAGCATAGTGAGAGAGAAAATAGTATAATGAACCCATGTACTGTTACCCACCTTCAGCAATTAACTTTCTACTGCTCTTATTTTATCTCTTCCCTCCTACTCTTTGTTGCTTGTGCTGGAGCATTTTAAAGCAAATCCAAGACATAATCATCTCATCTGTAAATATTTCAGTATATATACCTCTAATGGAGAAGGATTTTTTTCATAACTATAATATCTTTATCATATCTACTATCTTTATCACATCTACTATCTTTATCACATCTACTATCTTTATCACATCCAACAAAATTAATAATATATTGATATCTTCTTATACTTAGTCTGTATTCTGTGTTTTCTCAAAAATGTCTTTTTATGGCTGATTAGTTTGAATTAGGATTCAAATAAGGCCCCTCATTGCATTTTGTTAATAATTCTCTTTATCTCTAATAATCCTCCCCCTCTTTTTTTCAGTATGGCTGTCTATTTAAGGAATTGGGTCGACTTATAGAATTTCCCACATTCTGTTTTTTCCTGATTGACTCCTTTTGTTGTTTAATATATTTCTCTATCCACAGATTTCCTAAAAACTGGTTATTACATTTAGAGGCTTGATTAGATTCAGGTTTTGGTTTTTTCCTCCCTTGGCAAGAGTATTTTGTAGGTACTTGCTTCCTTGTACATCTCATCTGGAGACACATGAAACTCAGTTGTGCTCCTCTTACCGATCCTAAGATTGACCAGTGTGTTACATAAAAATCTTGGCCCATTACTGATCATGGCCT
This sequence comes from Equus przewalskii, assembly GCF_037783145.1. Taxonomy (NCBI): domain Eukaryota; kingdom Metazoa; phylum Chordata; class Mammalia; order Perissodactyla; family Equidae; genus Equus; species Equus przewalskii. The sequence goes on from NC_091855.1 coordinate 19,065,179, forward strand.
GGATCTGTTTTTTCATTAGGGCTTTCAAAATGGTGATATCTTAATTCTCTTTTCCCCTCAGCTTTTATTAGCTGTGATTCTTCTATAAAGGAAATACTTTGTCTCATCAACTATTGGGTTGCTCTAAAATACTCAGTTCAGGAAAATTATCTCCTTCTCTTTTACCTAGTACAAATTATTATCCTGACAAACCAATCTACAACACTCAACCTTTCCTTTTTTTATCTTTGAAAGCTTGGAGCTTTTCTCTCCTACACTTCTAAATATCTTTGTTTTTTTTTGAAGCACTCCAAGTTACCCCAAATAAATGCCAGATATATAAAACTTAGTCAACACATATTATGTACGTAATATGTTCAAGGCACTCTGCTGGGTACTAGTTATATGATAGTAAACAAAATAGAATCTCTGCCTCCAAGAGCTTGCAGTCAAGAGTTAGGGCCTCTACCTTTTCTAACGCCATAACTATGTAAAAGGTGCCCCTGGAGTTGTGCTGTACGGAAAGGTTAGAATGGGAAGGGTGACAGATCAATAAACTGACAATTTTTATACAGTGTAGTAAGTGCTAGTCTTGAGGGAAGTCAGGGAATAAGTTTAAGTTGAAACCTGAGGGATGAATAGCAATCATCTTGATGGAGAAGTGGAGGGATTGGAAGAAAACAGGCATAAAGGTAGCAATGTGTACAAAGGCAGAAGGTGAGAGGAAGCAGGGCACGACTATGGAACCACAAAGGGTTGAATATGATGGGGTGTAGCATGGAGATGGGCTGGAATGAAAAAACAGAGCAGGAAAGATAAGCTGGTCCCTCTCTTGAAGGGCCTTTATAGGACATGATTTATCCTGGAGGGGAGCCACTGCATGGTTTTAAGTGGGTTATGACACGGTCACATTTGTGTATGCAGAATGTCCAGTAATAGCACATTTGTTCTCTTGAACCTAGGCACATGGGACTTGAAATTGGCTTCAGAGTATCCTTGTCTAGGTGATGCCCACTCACAGTCTCAGGCAGACACAGTAACGCAGGCCGCCTAAAAAATAAAACTTGGCCTTCACCCCAGGAGGACACTAAGGGCCTACAGGCCCTAAGTACCTAGTTTCATAATGAAGGCCCCAGACACTTAATAGAAAAATATTAACAACACAAAGGGGAAAGTACTGCCCTTAGATGTAGCTTAAAATCCTGCACTGTCACTTTTCTTGGGGTCATTGTGTATTTACAAACACACCCTCCGTCTGAGGTCACTTTTCTGTTTCCTTCACTATTACCATTATTATCTTCCTCTTATCACAGGCATTTCCACTGCTCACCCTCTCCTTTTCTGTCTCAAGGTAGGCCTATCACATCCTCTAACACTGTCATTTTTTTCAAGCTACAAGCCCCTCAAGGCTCCAGGCATGGTGCTCTTCCTTGTGCATGGTCTAAGTACTAACTATTCCTCCAGTAAGTGAGGAATGTGATTCCTTAGGGATTCTCAGATGCCAGAGAAGGAGAAGGGTATTTGCAACCCTTAAAACAACACGTCCATTTCAAATTCTGTTTTTGGAGCTCACCACGCATTGTAGATCAGACCTGTAAGAAACTACTGGTGCACTTCTAATTGGACTCCTATAAATAGGCTCTAAAAATAAAAATAACTTACCAAGAACATCAGAAAATAATCAAATCAAGTATCAGAAATTATTATGGAAAATATATCAAAACTACCTCTCATTCAGATGGTTTGGATTGGACAGTTTCTGTTTTCCCTTAGTATTACCTGGTCTCCTGAGAATCAGACAGAGATCTCACTGTGCAGCTCCAGCTGGGACCCCAGGGCTTTTGGACCTCCTGCTAAATAAAGGGCTTCCCAGTGGGGTTCCATAGTCAGAATGAGTTCATGTTCTTGAAGTCTAGAACCAGGATAAGTGATTGACAGCTGGCTTTGACCGTATCTTGGAATGTTTCTCATATAAAACAAAGAGGAAAACAAATTACAAATTCTTATAGATTTCTCATAAAGTGCCATTGCTAAGTTTAAGTGCAAACATCTGGATCTTGGCCTAGATTAAAAACACATCATTCTTACATCCCTATGACAGAAGCATCAAATGAAATCTGTGGTTTCTCTAAGTTTTTAAATTTTTCTTTAAATTTTGGTTAAATTTCTTTAAATTCTGTATTATTACATTCTACTATGTAAATTACCTTCATCCAAGTTGAGATCACCAAGTAAATATGTCTTCAGCTCAAGAATTTATTTGATTAGATTTTTTTTAACAGTGACTTTTTATTGTTGTTGGTTTTTTTGTTTTGTTTTTTCAGAAAGATCAGCCCTGAGCTAACATCTGCTGCCAATCCTCCTCTTTTTTGCTGAGGAAGACTGGCTCTGAGCTAACATCCATGCCCATCTTCCCCTATTTTTATGTGGGACGCCTGCCACAGCATGGCTTGACAAGTGGCGCGTAGGTCTGCACCCGGGATCAGAACCGGTGAACCCCAGACTGCCAAAGTGGAACGTGTGAATTTAACCACTGCGCCACCAGGCTGGCCCCTGATTAGATTTTAATAAGCCCAATTTTTATTCTGAATTTCACTATATCATTCCCATCTCATTTTCTTTTCGTAATAAAATGGAACCCAATTTCGTCAATTATTGTACAAAACCACCTTTCAATAGCAGCTTTAAGTGTAGAGTAGAGTGTCCATGTTAGCTGCCACGTTGTTAGAGACTCTTAGGCTGGTCTCCCCTCATCACAGGAAAGGTATTCTTTTAAGCCCAGGGAATCCCTGGATTTCTTATGAGTGGATCTAGCTCTCATATAGAACTCATTAGTAGACTTCCCTTCCTTTTACTTCTCCCACTTGAGCCCTCAGCCTATACTTGGGCTAACATTGATGGACATAAGATTTTTGGTTCCACCATTTCTGATTTCTCTGTAAGTTATAGATTCCTCCATTACTGACTAGTGGGTATGTGACTACACAAACAGTAGTTTGGTTTATAGACTCAGTTGCCATAGTGAAAATGACAGCATCATGAAGTGGCCCTTGTGCTGTCCCAAGGCCAGTATGTGAACGAGATCTATCAGTATATGCATGTCTCTTGCTTTGGAACTAGATATCCTTGACTCACCCTTGCAGTGCATTCCCCTACTTCCACTTGTAAACCTTTTACTTATTATGAAGTATTTTTCCTATTATTCAGTGGTAGTCTATTCCAGATTTGGTTTTAATCTTTTACAGTTATTAAACCAAGGAGATTTAACTGAAAGACGGACATGAGCATGGGTGCTGAGTCCTGGAAGAGCAGCTCTATCTGATCTCAGAGCGCATCTAGTGGGAACAGGATGCTTATGGCTCACGATCTGCCAGAACCAAAATGAATCTGTGGACAGAACCTCGCTTCTGCCTCTGTTCATCTTTCCTGGCATAGAAGATGAATGTAGGAGAGCTTCTCTTCAAACTACCATCTAATCCAGACAAGAAAGAAAGCAGTGAATGTGGGCTGGGTAACTATACCTACCTCTCTTCCCACTGCAAAATTCTGGGATGGACTTCTCCCAAAAGTGAATATGATTATGTGTTGGCTGAAGTTTCTCAGTATGACTGTTGAGAGGAGGTTTTCCTTTGAAGAGTTTTCATCCCAGATCCAGCTGTCTTTTCACATGGATGAACTAAGTCCTGCCACCAACCATAAAACTTCACCAAGAAGTTGAGCTTTCAAGATGCCTTGTTGCTTTGGAGAAGGGAGTGATGTCAATTCTGTTGTGACATTCTCCCTTTAGCAACCTGAGTAAGAGACTCTGCCACTGGGCTGCAAAAAAATAAATTACTTGAATCCCTACTTGGCCCAGGCTGAGGTACTATCTCGTCCTATACACCTCTACTTGGTCACTTTGTTTTTTTTGTTTATGGAACATACAGTAGCATGTTAAAAGCTTTTTTTTTTTTTTTAAGTTAAAAATCACATGGTTCAGAGCTTAAAATGTTTTCCCTTGAAAATAAACAAAACAGCCCAGTCAGTTCTTTGGCTCCTTGTTTTGGGCAAAATTTGTTTTCTTAGACTGGAGATTAAGAAAATAGTTTAATCTTTCTCTTTAAGATAGGGCTTGGATTTACCCTTTGGATTCCATGCAGGTAAAACTGAGCTCAATGTTCTTGGGGAACATGACGTGAGCATCTTCATCTCTAACTAGCAAACCCAGATAGTGGTTATCGGAGTATCACTCTGTCATCACCAAAAAGGACCCTGTCTCAGTCTGGAAAAATGACAATAATAACAGATACTTTTGAATTTTTCCAGAAAGTTAAAAAAAACATGAGAAAGGTGCTTCTCCTAGAGGAGGCACTCTTGCTATCATCCTGTCTCTACAAATACTGAGAGAGGTTATCTAATTATTATTGGTGAGAAGAAAAGTGTTCCAAAGATCACTTACTAGTAGAAAACCATGGCTGTCAGAGAAGCTTCAGATTTATTTAAAATGAACCTCATGCTGACACACACACTCACAGTGGCACATTCTAAACAGATAGGAAAGAATTAACTGCTGTTTTAAATAAAGTAACTGTAGTTCTTAATTTGTTAATGACACGCATAGTCATCCCGTGCTATGTAGACTGAGTTCATGTCAATTACTTGTATTCTTAAATTGCCAGTTTTTACTTCTTGTAGCCTGACTTTTATACTAGAGCAGTGGTTCTTGACCAGGGACATTTTTGCCCCCTCGGGACATTTGGGAATCTCTAGAGACATTTTTGGTTCTCACAACTAGGGAGAGGAGTATTGGCATCTCGTGAGTAGAGGCCAGGGATGATGCTAAACATCTACAATGTACAGGACAGCCCCCTTTCCTAACACCCAAAAAAAGACTCATCTGGCCCAAAATGTCAATAGTGCTGAGATTGAGAAACCCTGGACTAGATGTTGCAAACTCGTCAACCCCCTAGGTGTTTTGTTTTGCCCACACAGTATTTCCAAGTAATTTTTTAATTAGTTGCTAACACACAAATTTCTGGCTTCTATTGAAAATGCAGTTGATCCGGCAATTCTGGGCCTGGATTCCAGCAAAGACTCCAGTCCCTACTCTCCCCTACTATTTTACACCCAGCCCATTTGATCCATTTATGTTTCCTGACTAGCCCCTGTAGGCATCTGGGCTTCTGCCCTTTTTTCTATACCCATAGTTTAAGTGTGAGGTACAAAGAAAGAGCCCTTAACTTGCTCTGATCCCTCCACCCTGAGCTTCTCCAGATTTATGTGAACCATTCCATTATCTGCTAATTTTCCCCATTCTCCTAGAGCAACCATGACTCAAAACTTAAATTTTGCCTGCCTTGACTCAAGCCCAAGTTAGCAGCTTAATATTATTGAAAAGCAGTAATTTTAAGTGTCCTGTTTAAGCAAGTGATTTGAGATTATCTAGCAATTCATAAGACAGCTTCTCTGGTTCCTTCTCGGGGCTTGTAGGCTGTTCCAGAGATTCTTCTAAATCCTGCTCTGGATTTCTGATGCCAAGTTTTGCAGTTTCGTGGGTGCTGCAGAATAAATGAAAGCATATGAAATAAAAAAACTTAGTTAAAGAAAGCATTATGTAAAGGCTTAAGGATGATTTCAACATTTTCATTATTTTATATGGAGTGTGAAGGAAAATTTCTAGGGGGAAAACTGGAATAAGAATTAGGGGAGGGGGCCATTAGGACTTAAGAGACAAAACAAAATGGAGAATCATGGAGAGACAATGCTTTTCTCCCTTTGACACACGGTATCAGTGGAGGAGGTGGTGCTGATGAGTTACCTTTAAAGAGTGCTGGATTTTAATACATCATGGTGCCCATGCTGAGGGGAAGAGAAAGGCTTTAATTGCTCAGGGTATTATAGTTTTTATTGTGGCTCTATAAAGGTTTTGCCTTCAATTATCCAAAAAAAGAGTGCTAGAAAAACAGTTTTGTCATTTTATAGGAAGTAAAAATATACATGATTTTTCTTCAAAAGTGAAGTGGAAGAATTTTTGACTGATGGCATTGGAACTGGGATTGGAAAAATGATCTGTTTCAAATTGAAGGAATCTAAACCTAATATACAATGGTTATATTTTATTTACAACTGCACCACTCTCCAAATTTGAATGTGTTCCTTGGAGATCTCTGGAGTAGTATTCTATAAATATAGGATTGTGATCTCAAAATGTGAGTGGCTCTTCTAAAGCTTCCTTCCAGTGGCATTACTAGGGATGGCAACTTGAGAGCACGACAGCAGCATCTCAGATTACCTGGGACAGTCACGGTCTTCTGACTGCTCCTTCCACCGTACAGCTTGGGTGCCCTGACCCTTGTCTCTCACAAAGTCTTCATCCAGGCCAGCCTGCTTCAGGGAATCTCTGTACCGTTGTTCTGCTTCTTTCCTGGCAAGGTCCTGTGTAATGGAAATTGATCTGCTGTAGCTGTCTTGTGAATTACCAGATAATTCTAAATGACTTGCTTAACTTGTGTACTTACTAGATTCACCTAGAACCTTGTTTTCAAGCCTTAAAATACATAGGACCCACCTGAAGATCTTGTTAAAATGCAAATTCCCATTTAGTGTGTCTCAGATGGGGCCTGCAATTCTGTATTTCTAACACTCCCAGGAGATGCCAACTGTTGATTTGGGAGCTATCCCTTTGAGAAGCAAGGATTTAGATTTTTGGAAGACCAAGTGAGACCTAGATGAAAAAGACTAAACTTTTAAGATTTTAGGATTTATTTTTAATAAGATTTAATTTTAAGATTTAAAAGCAACCAAACCATCATCAGGAACACTAAAAGATAAACAGAAAATAAGCACTATTAGTAACACTCTTAACAATAGATAGATGGTCTGCATGTGAACCAGAACAAGGTTGTTTTTTGTTTAACTACTTAAGAGCGAAATCATATAGAGTACTTTGTATTTTTCCTAGAGTGGTGAAAGATCTGTTGAGATCTGAGAGTGAGCTTGCTTGAAAAAATAAAAAGAGAAAAGGTTATTAAGAGCGGCTTTAAACAATACAAGCTTCTAAGTAAATCCAAGACAGTCCAGTGTGTGTGTGATAAATGTATAGGGGTGGAGAATGAACCCAGGAAATGCCTAGATAATGCACTGGCTATATGGTGGAGAGAATGCCCAGAAGTTGGAATCAGGTCGCTAGGGAACCCCGACTTTTGTCTGAAACTGGAGAGGAGAGAGACCTACAGAGCCCGATGCAGCCCAAAGCTGCTGGGATGGTGGCCTCGGTAAGGCTGTTCAGGTAGCTCCAGAGCCTTAGGGAGAACTCAGCTGAGTTTAACTTCCCTAAAAGTCCAGAGAACATCTTAAAAAGGATTATTCCAGCCCGAAAGCCACTTAATCTGGAAAGGGCCTTGTAGGATGCTTGTGAGTATCCCAAACTCTGGAGACCTATAAATGTGCTACAGCTGTAGTGGTGGGTGGCGGGGTATGTCCAGGGCACGAGCACTGCAGGAGGAGAGATGACATTAGTTAAGTTATTCTTACTAACACATCCAAACTGCCACTATGTGTCTGGGATCTAACCCCTACTCTGATTCAAACTGAAACCTAGACCATAGTGAAAACTCCAGGAAGTGAAATATCCCTTTATAGATGCCTTTGGAGTCCAGTCTTGGATGAAATCAGTCCAAGCAACATTCATCATTGCACTATTTATTTTGGGGAAAGATGGTAGAATTAAAATGAGCCCAAACAGAATCTTTCTGAGCCTCAAGGAAATGTTTAATACTCAGATTTTAAACTGTTTAATCATTCCTAAGAGCCCTTCCATCCAAGACAGAAGGAAAATGAATGATTTAGTTTTACCTTAGTAACTTGTTCGAAGAGATAGGGCCTTGTTTGTATTCTCTTCTTCATCTCCTCCAATTCTTTCTTATACTCTTTTGCTCTTTTACGGTCATTTTTCCTGGAATTAACAAGATTTTTAGAACGAATTCTGTCTTTTTCCAATCTGGAATACCCTTCATTCCAATTGAGCAGAGTAACTCCCCAAGGACATTGTAAATTCTGAACTGTGCCTGGCAAAATCCTTGACTCAGTGCAATTACAGGAGCCTACCCTAAAACCTCCATTTTGCCAGTCCCAAGGCCAATTATCCATTGGATCCCAAGACAGGCACTCCTTTGACACGTGGAGGACACTGACCGATTCTCTTTCAGCTTTGCTTTGAACACCTCCTCCAGGCTTTTATGGGGATCCATGGCTTTTGCACGCAAGCTCACGGATTTAGACATTGCTTGACACTTCTTTTTGTGCATCTCCAACCACTGAGTACTCTCATCTGCTTTGTCCTTTTTTTCAAGTGAACTTCTAAAGAGAGGGGGCAAAAAAAGAATACAGATGACAAACTTGGGTATATTTAAACGCAAGCTTAGTAGCTTTTCTGGAAAGTAAACTGGTGTTTTCCATGAATGGGGTGAGTAATCACCACACTGGTGTTTCAGAAAAAATAAGATTGAGGTTAAATGCATTGGCAGATGAAACCTTCCTAGCACTATAGACACAGTGATTTTTCTGCCCCAGGAGAAGTTAACTAATTGAACATGTGAGTTAAAATATCCTTACACTCAGGATTCTTGCCTGTATGGAAACAAAATAATACTGACAGCTACCATTTGCTGAGTTACCTACCCTGAACCAAGTGCAGACAGGGAGCAATAAATGCTTTATTATCCATTTTTTTTTGTAATCCTTGTAACTACCCTATGAAGTAAGGACCATAAGCCCCCGTTTTTATAGGCAAGGAGATTGAGCCTCAGGGTAAGCTACCTGCTCAAAGCTGCCCAGTATGCCAGTGAAAAAGCCAAGATTAGAACCAGGATGTCTCATTCCCAAGTCTGCCCTTGAGCACTTTGCTATATACAGTGGGCTGGAAGGTGCCTAGGTTCATGGTCCTTTGGGAATACAAATCTGCATTTCCACAAACTGGAAATAGGCTTCCTTCGACGCACAATTTGGGGTCAACTTGCAGCACTTAGTGTAAACACCATTCTACAAGGTACCATGGAGAGTACCTCTTCTAGGGCTAAGCAGCTTGTTATACCACAACCTCTCCTGCTGACTTCCACTCAGAGGCCTAGTAGAGGAACTCTACTGGGGCGCTGGCTGGATGAGAACAGTATCATGACAGTCAGGTCAGTTAAAGAGTTAAAAAATAAGGAGGCTTCTCATAGTTCCCCAAGATGAATCTCAGAGAATCTTAAATCTGTGCAATGGCTGCCTCATCTCTATGGCAGGGTCAGCCCCCTGCCGTCATGCTTCTCTGCATGCCTGTTCCTAATGGCTTCCTCTTTCATGTGTGGGTCTTCACCCATGTTCTCTCTGTCTGGAACCTTCTTTCTTTCCAGCCTTTATCTGACTAACTCCTCATTCTTCAGGTTTCACCTTAGACATCTATTACAAGAGCCCTCTGCTCCAGGCTGCTCAGTGCCCCCACAGGCCCCCGTAGTCCCCCATCATTGCACTACTCCCCAAATATGGTAACTTCTTTGCTTTTCTGTCTTTCAGACTACATATTAAAGCATAGGTTCCACAAGGTATCTCAGCCTTAACGTTATGCCTGGCACAAGTCAGTCCCCCATGAGTATCTGCTGAATGACGGCTAGGTGTTCTCCAGCACTAAGTGTGGACAGCCACTTGTATTCCTGTCCTTGATCAGAGAATTCCCTTCCACCCCTTTAGGCCTCTGATAACGAACAGGATGCCCAGCAGCAGGCTGGTTTCCAGCATTTAGGCCAAGAGCTGAGCATTATAAGTCTCATGAAGCCTGACCACTCACCTGACTGCAGATTCCCTCTTCCTGGTGGCATCTGTGATGTGCACAGGAAGGGTGTTGGCGGAGAGGGAAGCAAGGCCACTCAGAGAACGACTCCTTGGCAAGGGTGTAACAGGTGGCTCCACAGAGTCCTAAAAGAAACGAAGGGTGGTATTGGTCGGACAGCATGTGTGATTAATTTCTATCTTAACTAGGATTCCGTTTCAGTGAAGGACTAGTCAGAATATTCTTTTTTCTTCCTGGGATTAAGGCAAGGGTAATGAGATCTCCAGCTTAGTAATCAGGCCAAGACTTAGATATCAATTCTAAAGTTTTTAAATCTAATGAGAAGAGTTATTTGGAATTGGTATAGGGACACAAGCAATTGATCCCAACTCCCTGCCTTCCAGATCTGCTTGGACTTGTTTTTGCACAATCTCTTTCTAGAAAAATTCCCTCTAGGAAGGTAAGGAAAGGAAGTATTCTTGTGACCCTAAGTTTAGAGGAATTGTGGATCTGCTTACAGCTGAGCCAGTGTTTTAAAAAAAGACAGAAAAATGTCATGAGAAGTGCCTTCCATTAAGACCTGGCCTGTGCCTGTATTTTGGGCCTCAGGCCCTGCCCCTCCCATGGCTGCCTGAGCTCTCACCGTCCTCCCTCCAGAGGCGGCAGCATCACAGGGCCGCTGAGTGCGACGTAGGCTGGCATTTCTCAGAAAGAAGGGCTTGCTGTGAGTCACCTCTCTGGTGTCCCTTCTCTTGGCAGCTCTTCTTTGGAAGGCCTTGTAAAGGCCTTCATAGTCAGGGACAGCAGGATTCACACGAGGCTGGAATCCAAAGTCAGTCTGCAGAAACCCAAGCTTTTCCTCCTGGGTTCGGGTGGCTGTGCGAGGCCGTGGGTCAGCCTGGCTGCTGGAGGAGGCGATGGGGGAGGAGGCCTTCTGGAGCATGTCCAGGGCTCTCATCTGGATGCGAATTTTCCTGAAGAGCTCAGCTTCTGTGGAGAAAAGGCAGGGTGGTGATGGGTGAGAAGGGATCAAGCCTCATACCAAAAGGTTTGGAGAACTTTCCCTCTTTAAAACACCAGCAACAGGAATTTCGTGAGCAGTTGATATCGTGTGGGAAGCTTGAAATTGGCCAGGATAGGAATATTTATACCACGAAAAATGGCAAACTCTACAAATCAGCTTGCTTTTCCTTTTTTCTGCAGAGCTCGTTAATAAATGTTGACCACGACACCACTGCCGTGTGCCAATCAGGTTGCAGAAGCAGCTACCATTTACACTTACTGAGCATGTACTTTCCCCAGTTCCTTCTTCAGAAGCGAGGCAGGAGGGCTGGCCCAGTCACCTGCTCCTCTCCCAGGTCTCCCCATCTCAGAGGAAGGCCCCAACACCCACCAACTGCCCAAGCCCATGGCCCAAATCATTCTTGACTCCTCCCTCATCTCATCAGTCACAAGTTCTGTGGTCTCCTGCTCTTTAACCACATTCCAGTCCAGTCTCTTTTCACTGTCCCTGCTATGAGTTTCAAAATTTCTCAACTGAATTGTTGCAACTAGCCTCCTATAAATCAACATCCCTCCATTCTTGCCCTCCCCCTTTATTATCTCCACAGCAGAGTGATCTTTCTGAACTGCATGTCTGATCATAAGCCACCCTATTTAAACCCTTCAGTGGCTCCCTGGTGCCCTTAGCATGAAGTCTAAACTCCCTCCCATGGCCCACAAGGCTCCTGTGGCTGGCTGGTGCCTGCCTCTGCCTCTCCACGCCCTCTTCTCTCTACCCTCGACCTTTCCATCCTTGAATGTGCTCAGCCTTCTCTTACCTCCATGCTGTATCTCTTCCTGGTACACTCCTCCTCCCTCTTCATTGAGGGAGGCCCATCCTTCAGGGTCAGCCCCAGTGCTCCCTTTCCCTGGGGACCTTCCCTAACTCTTCTTACTCCGTACCACACCCTAAGGCAGGTCCCTCTGTTATATGCCCCAAAGGACCCCCAGGCTTTCCCCTTTAATCTTGCAATAACTCATCACTTTTGTCATTATCTGTCTATTATCTGTCTTCCTCCCGTGTCCACGAACTCCATGTCGGTTTACTCACTGTAGAATAGTGCCTGGGGCGCAGCACATGTTACTGAATGACTGAATAAAGCCTGAGTCCCTTAATCAAGCTCCAGTTTTTGGAATATGTACCTCACCAGGATGAGGGAGTGAGGGGACTTTCCTCAGGGGCAGCTGGCTAGTGGTGGCACTGGCCTAAGCTGGTCCTTGGATGTCTCATTGGTTCTCTGCTCTCACACCTGTGCTGCTGCAGAGGCCTTCGCATCGACTCACTGAGAGAGGGGCCAACAGGACAAACCTAGGGGGCACTATAGGACCTCTGACTCCTCACTCCTTACAGGGCTCCCCCTTTGTATAAATAGACCCAACCCTACCCCATGGCCTGCACTGAGCGTGGCCTCTAGCAGGTCCACCGAAAGCTCATCTGCCAGCCAGGCTGACCCTAGAGCCAAACTAAATCCCTCCAGTACCTCTTGGTACCCCCAGGTACAAGGCAGCAAGGTGGCAGGAGTGTCTTTACCTTGGAGTTTGTCCCCGAGGGCTGGCTCCAGAATGGACTTGGGGATCCTTCTGGTGGCTTTCTGCTTGGGGACCTTGGCCTTAGCTGTGGCGGCCAACTCCCTCTGTTGAGTGGCTTCCTTTCGCTGTTCCTCCTTTACCAGGAAGCTAAAGGGCTTCAAGGAAGAGAGGAGCAGTTCCTTCCTCTTCTGGATCCCTGCCTGCCTGCGGACCTCATTGCGCTCCATGATCTCCTGGTAGAGCGGCAGGTAGACATGTGCAGGCACAGGTTGTGCCCGGAACTGCCGGTGGCACTCCGCCTCCTCCTGACCCTGCCTCTGGGCCTGCTGCCTCTCGTGCTCGAAGGAGGCAGGTGAGGCCAGCCACTGGGCCTTCTTCCGGGCTTCACGCAGCGTCATGTGGAAAGGCTGAGGGACAGTGATGGATGACACCCAGGAGCTGATGCTTTTGTGCTGGGAGGGAGACCTGGAGCCTGAGGGTGGCTGGGGCTGGCCCTTGGGAATGCTGGAGGGAAGGGTGCTCAGGGAGCTGCAGCGCCTTGTGGAGCCACACCTAGGGGGAGAAAGCAGCTCTGTTCATGGGGGACAGGGCAGCCAGGGGGCCCAGCTCCCCTTCCCTGCTCCTTCCCAGTCTTCCCTTCCAGCAGGTCACAGCCAGCTTCTCAGCCTAACATCACAGCCCCACAGGCCTCAAAGCCTGCACTTCTCAACTATCCTCTCTCTTTCCCACAGGCCATCCTAGCAGCCCTAGTAGGAAGTCTCTTCTCAGAATTGATCCAAGAATTGACGCTTTGCCCTCTAATATTTTCATTTGGTAGAGAGAAGAGAGGAGGGCTTTAGAGTCAGACCCAGATTCAAATCTTGCTTCAAACAATTACTTGCTGTGTGACCTTGAGCAAGGTTCTCTTGGAACTTCAGTTTAGTCATCTGTAGAATGGCAAAGATAGTATCTACTTGCAGAGTTATTGGGAGGAGAAAATAAATATTAAATGAGATAAAGTATACATGCACATAAGAGGGCCTGGCCGAGGTAAATGTGGCTCATTGCCATTCTCAGGGAGGTAGTGTGTCTGAGAGAGGCATCCCTTTAATCAACCCAGTGCTTCAGGTAACTAAGGGTTACCCAAAGTGATTTAGGACTGGTGGGTAGGAATCAGAACATGTTTGGATCCGAAGGCTAATTCTGAGCTGGACCCTGGCTAAGTGGCAACGTGCAGAAGTGGCCTTTGCTTTACTGAGGAAGAAGAGACCCAGAGCCATGACATGACTTGGCCAGGGTTGGGCAGTGAGGCAGCTGTGGAAATGCAGTGCCTTACCTTGCAGACTGGGGGCACTGGCCCTGTGGCTTCTCCCTGCCTTTGTCTCGGAAGAAACTCTCCAGGTCCTCATCATCTTCAGGGAGGTTCTCATCACTGTCTGGGTCGGACTGACATAGAGATTCCAACAGGCACCACCTGCCTTTCTGCCTTAGTACCTGCAGGGTCTCGTAAAAGCTCCCAGTAGAGTCAGAAGTAGAATCAGTCTCCTCCTCTGGGCTGAGGAACTCATCGAGTTTGCCAGCCCTGGGCAAAACCAGCCCATCCCCAGATAGCTCCTCTTCTGCCTCTGTGTCTGAGGAGGATTTGGGGGTAAATATCTAAAATGAAATAGAATAGACCGTTGGTCAAACTATAATTTTATTTTAAAAAAATTTTTCTTTTGAGGAAGATTAGCCCTGAGGTAACTACTGCCAATCCTCGTCTTTTTGCTGAGGAAGCCTGGCCCTGAGCTAACATCCGTGCCCATCTTCCTCTACTTTGTATGTGGGATGCCTACCACAGCATGGCTTGACAAGCAGTGCCATGTCCGCACCTGAGATCTGAACCGGTGAACCCTGGGGCTGCCAAGAAGCAGAACGTGCGAACTTAACCACCGGGCCAGCCCCATCATACTATAATTTTAAATTTACTCAAACATGACTATTAATTTCACTTTGAATAAGCCTCTGTATATTAGAGGCTGGGGAGGAACAAGAAAAGTGAGATGTTTTCCTTGCTTTGAAGAATTTTCACAAATTGACATGTGGGGTGTGCTTGGTTCCCTGCTTCACACAGCGCGGTGAGCATGCACGGTACCTGCTCTGCACCATGCATCCTGTCCCTGCGCTCCAGGAATTCTACCTGTGACCTTGGCCACACTCTGCTCTACCTGAGTTTTACCTACTTGTTGCCAAACTTTCTTTTCCTGCTTCCCCTGTCTACAGTTCTGCTTTCCTCATATTCTAGCAAATTTCCACTCTGTTACTAGGAATGGATAATTAACAGGAGAGACAGTGTGGTCTAGCTGAAAGAGCAATGTCCCAGAAAGTGGGAAATCCAACTGGGTTTAAATACTCCATTCATTCAGAAAATATTTACTGGATGCCTAATCTGCAGTGGGCATTCAGCTGAAAACAAGACAAACAAGGTCCCTACTCTCCTGAGGCTTACATTCTAGTGAAGGGAGACAGACAATGTAAGATGGTAATAAATTCAATGAAAGCCATCAAACTGTGAGATTACAGAGTGATGGAGTGGCTATGGGAAGCTTCCCTGTTGACAAAAGCCCATCAGATAAAGACCACTGGGAGGGGCTTTTTCTGGGGTTAGCTTGTCCTGAATGATCCTGAGGAGGGTTAGGGGAGGCAGGGATCAACACTGGATGGATGCTGTCACGAAGAGGGCACAGTGTAGTAAGTGGGTGATTAAGCAATTTTTATTCAAAAGGTGATGAGACTAAAGTGGGGCTGGGTAAGTAAGCATGATCATTAGAAGAAGGGGGCGTTAGTCATTTTGCAGGTACAGCATGGCCCTTTGAGAAACACTGTTTTCTGCTGATCTTGCTGCTGGCCTTATCTGTGTCTGTTACAGTCTGAGTTGGGCTTTCTCAGTCCCAGGCTGATTTTTACTTTCTCACTGTGGAGGAGTTTTGGATTGACACTTGAGAAGGAGCCAGCTTTGCTAAGATCTGGAGTAAGAGGGTTCTGGGTTCAAGGAACAGCAAATGTAAAGGCCTTGAGGCAGGGACCTGAGGCAGGAGCAGATCTGACTCCTGGAGGTACAAAGAGGACCAGTGTGGCTGGAGGACAGTAGCATGAGGCGAGCGTGGGGCTGGGATGACTGGCTGCAGCTGGAAACCCCTTGGGAGCAGGCCTCCCGGTGACACTTGGTGATAGTTTTACAGGGTTCTCTGAGGTCCAGCTCTAACACAGAAAAGAACACTGACTTCTGAGTCAGGTATGTAAGTGCTCTAGTCCTTACTCTGCTCCTGAGGAGAGTGAGATCTTAGGAACATTTCTTTTGTAAAATGCCTTTCTTGAGATATAATTCACATACCATACAATTCACTTATTTAAAGTGTATAATTCAGTGGATTTTAGTATATTCAGAGTTGTGCAACCATCACCACAATCAATGTTAGAACATTTAAATCACCCCCAAAAGAAACCTCACACTATTTAGCAGTCGCTCCCTATTTTCCCTACTCCTCCCAGTCCTAACCCTTCTCCCACTAGCCAGCCCTAAGCAACCACCAATTTACTTTCTGTCTCTACGGATATAGGGGCAAATTTCTTAACCTCCCTGTGCCTCAGTTTTCTTTCCTGCAAAATGGAGACAACAAAAGTACTGTTAGTCCTAGGGTAGTTGAGAGGATAAGCGAAAACGGAGGGTCGTTGCTACGGTTCTATGAAGAGGCTGACATAAAGCTCAAGCGGTTCCGGTCACCAGTCAGAGACCGCCTCCCGGTCCCCAAACGCTGCCAATTTTAACCCCACGCCCCTCCGTGACACACCCCTGCCGCCTGTCTCCAAGGCAACGGCGAACAGTTTCCTCTCTTACGGATTCCTTTCCGGGGTGCAGACCCCATTGCTCCCCTTCTCTTTCTCTCCTCACCTGACGGCTCCACTGAGCGCCGCCGGAGGCCCCGGCAGGCCTCCCCACGGTCATCTCCTCGGCGCCGCAGAGACAGAAGCAGCGGCGACAGCAGCTAACACCCCAGCGGCCGCTGCGGGGCTAGCTATGCGAGCCAGGTCCCGCCCCTTTTTAGCTTTTCTTCTGATTGGCTCTCTGGCGGATGTATGACTCCCCCCCCTTCATGCAGCCTCCAATCCTTCCCGCCCAAGGAGGCAAGAATCGTTTTCTGATTGGCCTATTCTCTTCGCACGTTCTAGTTCCGGTTCTGAGGTGGCGGCTGAAGCTGCAAGTGATTGGAGGGCTCTGCTCCGGAAGTGCTAGCTCCGGCGGGCCTAGCGGGGCGCCGAGCGCGGCGCAGTTGGGCACCATGGCGGCCCGGCTGGCTGTTAGCCGGTGGGTCGCTGCACGTGCAGCTGCCCGGAGAGGCCCGCTGGTCTCCTGCTGGAGGTGGTCTAGCGCCGTGGCGGACACCGTGTACGACGTGGTGGTGTCGGGTGGAGGCCTGGTGGGTGCTGCCATGGCCTGTGCCTTGGGTAAGCGCAGCTCCGGGGCGGTAGTGGCGGGGGTCAGGGCTGTGGAGCAGCGACGAGGACTGTGCGAGCCCTGGCATTGTTTGCCCGAAGTCTGATCTTTGCGGATCTTGCGGTCCCTGCCTAGAGGAGACCCAGGGCCCCAAGTCAAGCATTGGTTCTTCAGGGTTGCGAAGGGTCAAAAGTGGGAGGGGCCTTAGGAGTCCTTCCAGCGCGTGGGGAACCAGACCCGTCCAGGGTTATTTAGTCATGGGCACAGTTGGAAGGGATCAGGCATTGTAGCATTGGGCTAGGCGTTGTTTTTAAAAGAGCTTCATTGAGATATGATTTGCGTACTATAAAGCTCACTCACTTAAAGCATACAATTTAGTGATTTTTAATATATTCACAGAGTTGTGCAGCCATCACCACAATAAGTTTTGAAACATTTTCATCATCCCCAAAAGAAACCTGAAGCCGTTAGTAGTCACTGCCCATTTCCCCCAAAACTCCTCAACCCTAGGCAACCACTCATGTACTTTCTATCTCTATAGATTTGCCTTTTCTGGATATATCCATATACATGGAATCTACTTAATGTTTTCAAGTTTCATCCAGGTTGTGACATGTGCCAGTACTTCATTCCTTTTTATGGCTAAATAATATTCCATTGTGTGGATATACCACATTTAGTTTATTCGTTCATCAGGTGATGGATGTTTGGATTGTTTCCACTTTTGGGCTGTTACAAATAATGCTACTATTATCTTGTATACAAACTTTTGTATAGACATGTGTTTTTGGTTAACTTGGATATAGTCCTAGGGGTAGAATTGCTGGGTCATATAGTTAACTGTGTTTAACGTTTGGAAGAAGTGCTGGTATTCTAAAGTGGCTGCACCGTTTTACATTCCCACCAGCAATACATGAGGAGTCCAATTTCTCTACATCCTGGAGAGCACTTGTGTTACCTTTTTGTTTATAGTCATGGTAGTGGGTGTCAAGTGGTATCTCCTGGGGTTTTTTTTTTTAAAGATTTTATTTTTCTCCCCAAAGCCCCCCAGTACATAGTTGTGTATTTTTAGTTGTGGGTCCTTCCTGTTGTGGCATGTGGGACGCTGCTTCAGCATGGCTTGATGAGCGGTGCCATGTCTACACCCAGAATTCGAACCAGCGAAACCCTGGGCCGCTGAAGCAGGGCGAGTAAACTTAACCACTATCTCCTGGTTTTGATTTACATTTCCCTAATGACTACTGACGTTGGATATCCTTTCTTATGCTCCTTGGTCATTTGTAGATCTTCTTTGAAGAAATGCCTATCCAGAACCTTTGCCCATTTTTAAATTGGGCTATTTGTCTTTTTATTATTGAGTTGTAACAGTTTTTTATATATTCTGGGTACAAGTCCCTTATCAGATAAGTGATTTGCAAATATTTTCTCCCATTTTGTGGGTTGTTCTTTCACTTTCTTGAGGATGTCCTTTGAAGCACAAAAGTTTGAAATTTTGATGAAGTCTAACTTAGCAATCTTTTACCCCTTGTGCTTTTTGGTGTCATATCTAAGAATTCATTACCTAACGCAAAGTCACAAAGATTCACTCCTCTGTTTTCTTCTAAGAGTTTCATAATTTTAGCTCTTACTTTAAGCCTATGAGCTACTTTGAGTTAAACTTTGTGTGTAAGGGGAGGTAAGGACTTTGCTTTTGCATGTATAGTTCAGGCTGCTCCTCTATCTTGTGAGGTAGATATTATTTTCATATTTTATGTGAGGAAACTTGCTTAGCAAGTTTCAGTAAGGACCAGAGTCTCACAGCCAGGTGGTAGCAGAGTCAGAATTCGAATCCCAGCCACCCAGCTCCAGATTGTTTCCTGTTAACAAGTGTACAGTGACTTTTAGAAATTGGATTTGAGTTTTTTGGCCTGACAAATTAAAGGTGACTAATTGCATGGCGGTCTTTGTTGACTTCACGATCAGGAGATGACAGACACATCTTCCGTAGTGTTTCCTGCAACCGTAGGGGATAAGAAATGACAGGTACTGCCAAAGCTACTTCATTGTTTAAGCAATCAGAGTTTATTTGTGAGGGTAATAAAGTGAGGAAAAGAAAGGCAGAGAGCTACAAATCGGTACTTACGACATCCACACCACAATCAGCCAGGGAAGTCCCAAAAGGTTTGCAGCGGGCAGGAGT
Organism: Equus przewalskii; assembly: GCF_037783145.1. Taxonomy (NCBI): domain Eukaryota; kingdom Metazoa; phylum Chordata; class Mammalia; order Perissodactyla; family Equidae; genus Equus; species Equus przewalskii. The sequence continues at coordinate 19,084,148 of NC_091855.1, forward strand.
GCCGATTCTTCTGGTCTGGGGCAGAGCGTCCTCTCCTCAGTGAGACTCCTGTTTGTTCTTTGCTTTTGACTCTCTTTTATCCTAATGTTATCTGGGTTCTAACTTGGGGTTTCAGACATTTGGATACTTCGAGTTATTTCTTCTTGTTCCCATGGATGGGATGTTTCTATAGTTCAGTCAGGTGCCTGTTGGGGTGGCCAGCCCAGACAAGGAACATGACGCGGGACATATTCTTATTAACTTGTGCCTTGGAGTCAGGGTCGAAGTGGCCATCTCTGGCCCCTAGCCCAGACACTTTCTTTCATGTAGGGCCCAGGTCCCAGTGGCCCCGAAAGGTGGGGAGGTCAATGAACCCTGTACACCTAAGATGGGAAACTGGTGGGAAGTAATTCTTTGTATGAGCTAATGGGCTCATGGTAATTATGTAAAATAGTAATTACGTAAAATATTATCAATTATTGAACACTTGCTATGAATAGCATCTTTTGAAGTATTTTGCATACATTTTTACTTAATCCTTATAAGCAGCTTGATTGTAGATTGTGCAGATAAGTAAGTTAAAGCTCAGAAAGGTTAAGTAACTTGCACTCCAAAGTCAGTAATTAGGAGATACAAAGCGTTTCTGAGACAGATACAACTTTCTGGCAGGTATAGACCGTTGCTCCCTGACAGATATTTTGGTTGTACCTTTTGGTAAATGGGTTAAAATTGTGGTTCTCAGACTTGAGTGCATTTAAGAATCACCTGGGTTGTTTTGTTTTGTTTTTGAGTTTTGAATAACTAAGACAGGCACATATACAAAATTCAAAGGGAATTTTGAAACACAAAAGAGTATAGGGTATACACTATAAAGCATATAAAGTAAGACTTCTGTTTTTTATTGTTAGCCAGCCAGTTCTCCTCAAAGGCAATCATTGTTACTAGTTTGTGGGACATATTTTAAAAATGTGGATTCCAGGTTCCAGTTCCAGTGACTGATTCAGTTTGTCCAGATGGGGCCCAGGGCCAAATACCTCCGCAGATGGATACAGGAGGTCTGCAGACCACACTTTGCGAATGAGAAACACTGGGAAGAGCTTAATTGTCTTTTAGTGACTTTACCTCTTAATTTTTTCTACAATTCTGTATGATATGTACCTGAAACAATTTTCAATCTTACTAAAACTTTAGCGTTACAATGTTGGTGTTTTGTTATCTTTGTATTAATTTTTTCTTCCTATTTTGTACTTTTTCTCACCCTCTCCCCTGACGCTTCAAGGAGAGAAAGCGGCAATTCTTTTATAAATGTAAACAGAGAATTCTGTATTGTGACTATTTATTTTTCTGTCTCTTCCACAGAAGTATCAATTCTTAAAGTCAGGAGTGACTTTAAACAGACAATTACAGTATAGAATTCTCTGCTGAAGTTTACAAAAGAAAGGTCATGGGCGGAGTACCCCAGGTGATGAGAGTCACTGCTCTAAGTTGGTCAGAACTGCCAAACATAGGCTTACGAAAAACTGTTCGGCCACCGGCTAATTTCCTAAGAAAGCTCAGAGGAAATACTGAACGTAAAACACAGAAGCTGAAGCTCTGGGAGGGTTGGGAATCCGTCACGCAGATTGTCCAGTGAGCAAGCCTCTGCTTCTTCCTGTACAGCAGTTGAGACTGAGCAGTGTGAGAGGGAGACTGACCCTGAGCAGGTCCTCCAGCCCAGTGCTTGGGATTTTGTGCATGCTAATGTCCCCCTTGATCAGATATCCCAAAGAATATTCTTTGTTAATAGTTTATATGCTGATCAACTTTACTTTTTATTTCAACATCCTCTTAATTTTAGACAGCTGCTTTAAAAGTGAAAAATTTCCAATAGGCTCTTCATATTTCTCCATAAGTGAGTTTATGTTTTCCTTGATTCTTTTCTTCAAACTCAGATTAGTTTATGTTTTAGGCTTGAAATATCTATATTTCCTTCTCACATTGTTATTTGTAAATTATATTCTCTGGTATTTTTTTCTCCAAATGAGTATCCTAAAGTGTTACATTAAATAGCTAAAAAATAAAATATTGAACCTGGCTGTATTTTATAATAGTTCGGAAATGTAATGATTTTCCTTTTAGTTTCACAGTCTCTCATTTAAGAAAAATGTCTGGTAAGACATTGAGTATTTGCATTATGGATTGAGGAGCCATAAGAACAGAGATGGTTCTTGTCCCCAAGGAATTTAGAATCTAGCAAAGGAGAGATTTGTAAATAACTAATAGAAGGAAGAATGAAATGAAAGCTGCTCCAGAGAAACAAGCAACTGACCTGTCCTGGGGGAGAAGGTGTGTGGGTGTTTTATGAACGCTGCTGGGCAGGTGAGGCTGAGTGAGTAGGATCTGGAGGGGGCAGGTGTGCATTCTGGTGGAGTGGCTACTGCTAGATCAAGGTGATCAAGGCGTAGAGGTGTGATGGACCAGGAAGCAGTCCCCTCTCAGCAGAGTGTGGCGCCTGCTCCTGTCCTCCCACACAAAACTGCTTGATTGCTGCTGCCCGCAGGGCGGCCCACTCCACCTGGTGGACTCTCTTGTTCACTGCCTGGACAACTGGTTGACCTTGATTTTCTCACTTCCTTCATTGTATGTTAGAATAGTGCCATTCTTCTCATTTAGGTTCCAAAATATAAGGAGGGTGGAGGTTTGTGGGTTTTCTTTCCTCGTTATTAAGTAAAACCTGTAGTGCTGCTTCTCTCTCTGGTAATCGCATCACATTTTTTCCCTCCTTTCTTGGCAGCGGTGATTCCACTGCTTATCGTTTCCCTGTATCTTTCTCTGAGACACTGTGGAGGGACTGTCTCTTGTGCTGCAGTCACCCAGTGACAAAGTCCTCAAGTCCCCCTTTTAACTTTCTTACACAGATGTTTTAGGGCCAGATGTTTTAGGGGGGTACAATTGATGTATTTTTTGGCTTCCTTTTCCTTCTTTTACAAACTATAGTTTTTTATCCTTTATTTAATCTTGAGGCCGCAGTGACTTTGCTTATGAACTCTCTTTTTCTGTTGAACAAGATTTGTGATTTATAGTGACTTAATAGTTTGAAGACTGGAAATGTCTGGTGTTCAAATACCGCAGCCTTCCTTTTTTAACTTCATTCTTCCTCTGTAGGGAATTCTCTTGGCTTGTTATGGCTTTGCCGTTATTCACTTCTTTGCACATGGCACGTGGCGGACTGCCTGGAGAGGCCCTGCAGTCATGGGTCAGGTGGTTCGATGGCTGAAAGACTCCACATGGCGTTTCCTTTCCCTGCGCCCTGTAAGGAATTTGTATCTTGAGGGCTAAGGGTTTAGTTAATCTGTTGCTTCTCTTGGAATTGAGAAAGGGAATAAATTCTAATTTTCCTAAAATGATATATAATATTGCTTTTTTTTTTTTTTTTTTAGGATATGATGTTCACTTTTGTGACAAGAAAATCCTCTTGCTAGAAGTAGGTCCAAAGAAAGTATTGGAGAAATTGCCAGAAACTTACAGCAACAGAGTCAGCTCCATTTCCCCTGGCTCTGCAACCCTTCTCAGTAGTGAGTAGAAGATCCTCTCTCGTAGAACCAACATCCTATTTCTCTTGGCTTTCCAGTGTGTCCTAGGGCAGGGTCACTAGAGCATCTGGCGAGCAGGGAGCTCACCGAGGAGGGGTTGGGTTGGTAATCTTGTGCATAGCTGAAGATGAAGACCCCTGAAATTGTTAATGTGTCAACTCCCAGTCTGAGGAAGACATCCCTGCAATGTGTGGATCCATCATGCAGACTTTATGCGTGATGTTTTGTCATCATGAATTGGCGGGACTGAAACTGTGTGAATTAATTACGACCATTCATGGCTAGTACTGGCACCCTCTTCATTCCCAGAGTCCACCCTCTAGGGCACTAGGGAGCCTGCATGCTAAATGCCTTTGGGGTGTAGATGGATGTGTGCACATGGAACAATTAAAAAATTGTCTTTAGGTCTCTGCCAAATGTTACTCCCTCAGGCCATCGTATCTAGAACCACCATATCTAAAATTAGACTCTCCATCACTCTTTAGCCCCTTATACTGCTTTATTTTTCTTCATAACCCTTACTATGCCTGACATTATATTATGTATTTGTTTTTTGTTTTCTGTCTCTCCAATAAGAGTGTCAGCTGCAGAAGGGCAGGGACTTGGTCCCTTTGATTCCCACTGTATGCTCAGTACCTAGAGTTGTATCTGGCACATAGTAGGTGCTCAATAAATGTTTCCTTAGTTACCCAATCTGTTTAGTACTGTGGAGTTGAAAAAAAAAAGTTAAAAAACAACAAATAGTCTTTATCCAGAGAGTTTGTGACTTCAATACGATGATGAAGAAAAAGAAAAATATGGGTTTGGTTTCCTTTTTTATTTCTCCTGCTTTAATGTTTTGGGTTTTTTTGTTTTTTTTTTGAGAAAGATTAGCCCTGAGCTAACATCTGCTGCCAATCCTCCTCTTTTTGCTGAGGAAGACTGGCCCTGAGCTAGCATCCATGCCCATCTTCCTCTACTTTTATATGTGGGACGCCTGCCATAGCATGGCTTGCCAAGTGGTGCCATGTCTGCACCCAGGATCCGAACTGGTGAACCCCAGGCCGCCGAGAAGCGGGATGTGGGAACTTAACCACTGCACCACCAGGCCTGCCCGTCCCTTGCTTTAACATGATTTGACTTTTTGATCATGAACTCATGCTGGGTCATTTTTCATGCTGTATCACCTGAACTGGAGAACAGAGTAGCTTAGCTCCTAGCATGAAACAGGATTGAAGTGGAGAGTATTTTTTTGTTATTGGAGAACACTGAAAACAACCTCTTACTTAACAAGATGGAGGGATAAAGGGGAGCCCAGGAAGGAAGTGGGTCCCTGTGAGATTGCTCTGGTCTGTATACAGATTCTTTGTTTTATAGGTTTTGGTGCCTGGGACCACATCTGCAACATGAGATACAGAGCCTTTCGGCGAATGCAGGTGCCTCCTTTATCACTTTTGGCAAGATATCTTGGTCTGCCTTGTGTTAAGATATGGGAGTCTATGTTCTTCAGGTTTTCTGTGAATGTGGGAATAATCTCAGTCCACACTCAGTCTAAGGAATTGTGGGAAGCATTCCCAAGAGAATTTTCTTCCTACCTTATATCCTGCCAGAGGGACTGACAAGTTGATTTTTCTGATTCTGTCACTGGGGAAAGCAATACTCAATTTCTGATTGGAGTAGTGTTTCCTTTTCTTTGGATTATAATACAGTCTTTCCCTTTATGTTTCCAGGTGTGGGATGCCTGCTCGGAGGCCCTGATAGTGTTTGATAAGGATAATTTAGATGACATGGGCTATATAGTGGAAAACGATGTCATCATGCACGCCCTCACTAAGCAGTTGGAGGCTGTGTCAGGTGAGGCATCCATCTCTTCCATCTTGCTTTCACTCTCTGGAAGGGGAACTGCTTCACAATTCTAGTACTTACTGGAAGAAATGATCCCTTCTACAGATACTGAATGTCCACCATAAAGAAACCCTCTGATGGTTATTTCAGGGGGGTTCTTTTTCTACACCTTTATTCAGGTATAATTTGCATGCCATAAAATTCACCCATTTTAAGTGTACAATTCAGTGGTTTTTAGTATATTTATAGAGTTGTGCCACCATCACCACAATATCATTTTAGACCTTTTCTCTCGCCTCAAAAGGAAACCTTGTGCCCATTTACAGTCATTCCCCATTGCCATCCCCAGCCCCTGGCACCACCAATCTACTTTCTGTCTTTTGGGTTTTGCCTATTCTGGACATTTAATATACATGGATAGAATCATACAATATGTATTCTTCCGTGTCTGACTTCTCTCACTGAAATTTTTTTTTTGAGGAGGATTAGCGCTGAGCTAACTACTGCCAATCCTCCTCTTTTTGCTGAGGAAGACTGGCCCTGAGCTAACATCCATGCCCATCTTCCTCTATTTTATACGTGGGAAACCTGCCACAGCATGGCTTTTGCCAAGTGATGCCGTGTTTGCACCCAGGATCCGAACTGGTGAACCCCGGGCCGCTGAGAAGCGGGACGTGCGCACTTAACGGCTACGCCACCGGGCCAGCCCCTCACTAAACATGGATTTTTGAGATTCATTCATGTTATATAGCATGTATCAGTACTCCATTCTTTTTTTTATTACCAAATAGTATTCCATTGTGTGGATATACCACATTCTGTTTATCCATTCATCAGTTGATGGGCATTTGGGTTGTTTCCATTTTTGGTGATTATGAATATATGAACATTTGTGTACAAGTTTTTGTGTGGATGTATGTTTTCATTTCTTCTGGGTGGATACTTAGGAGTAGAATTGCTAGGTCATATAATAATTCTGTGTTTAACATTTTCATAAACTGCCGAACTTTTTCAAAGAGGCTGCACCATTTCATTTTCCCACCAGTAATGTACAAGGGTTCCAGTTTCACCAGACCCTTTTTTAAAATAGCCATCCTAGTGACTGTGAAATGGTGTCTAATTATAGTTTTGATTGTACTTCCTCGATGACTAATAATGTTGAGCATCTTTTCATGTGCTTATTGGCTATTTGTGTATCTTCTTTGGAGAAATGTCTATTCAAAATCTTTTACCCATTTTAAAATTGGATTATTTGTCCTTTTATTTTTGAGTTATGAGTTCTTTATATATTCTGGATATAAATTCCTTGTCAGATATGATTTGCACATATTTCAGGGTTGTTCTAGAGAGAGAAAAGTTGGAAGCAACTTAAGTGCTTTTTGATGTAGGATAGTAGCTCATCCATGTAATGAACTTCTCTGCAGCTTTTAAAGACAATTTAGATCTAATATTTAGTCACTTAGAAATGTGTCTTATATTTGTGAAAAAAAGTATGTGTCCTGTGATCCCATTTGTGTGTGAGAGTGTGTGGGTGTGTGTGCATATACACGCATGGGAGATCATCTGGAAAACTATTTGGCAAAGGTTTAACTGTAGTTGTCTCTGAGTGGTATGATTAAGGGTGATTTTTTTCCTCCTTTTGAACCTTTCTTTGTTGTTCAGACCTTTGTAGTGAGATATCATTTTTATGATCAGAAAAGTAATATGATTTCCAGTGGGAAGAAAAATCTTATGAAATCCAGAACTTGTTTGAGCCTATGGTATCCCCAGCTCCTTTGCTCTGAAAGCACATTGGGTTCATTTCTGCATAGAGTGAAACTAGAGGAGCAGGAGCGTGAAGGCAGGAAGAGAGAGTGCCTGGCGCAGGCTGGTAATGCAGTGGGAACTTACCTCTGGTTTTTTTTTTTGACACTGATTCATCCCTGTGACTTCTGTCATTTATCAGTTCTCAGACCATAGCATTGATCACATGAGTTATTTTTTAGATTTTACTTTTCTTGTTTAAGAGTAAATGATAAGAGACAGCTCTCCTGGGACTTTGCTTTAGGTTTAGTTCTGGCTTTTTCCTCAGCTTGTGTGGGCCGCCTTTCTAATGTTTGTTTTTTTCTCTTCTGACCTCCCTAGACCGAGTGACGGTTCTCTACAGGAGCAAAGCAGTCGGCTATACCTGGCCTTACTCATTTCCCATGGCAGACTCCAGCCCTTGGGTTCAGATTACCCTAGGTGATGGCAGCACCCTCCAGACCAAATTGTTGGTAGTTGAAGATTCTTATTTTGCCAGGGGTCTTGCATATCCACATCTTATCCTGGATTCTAGGGCCTCTAGTTTCGGATCTAAGCTATAGTTGAAGTTAATTTTAGGCAAAACTTTTGGTTGTAAGGACCAGTGCCACTCAAACCAGCTCAAGTTAAGATGGTCTTGTAAATCCTGTACAGGAAGCAATCTCCTGGGCTGTCTTAGGTCATGAAATAAAGGATAGCCAGCCTCACAGGGACAAGAACCAGAGTGTCAGAAACTGAGGCTGTTCTCTCCCTTTTAGGAGTCCCTGCAGTCACTCATCTCCTTTCATCTGGCGTTTGTTTCTCTCCTTCTGTTCGTCAGCTTCCCCTTTTACGTAGCCGCCATTCCTAACCTCACATTAGGACTGTTCGGCTCCAGTGCTTACTTTATTGCTAATTCAAATATCCGGAGAATTTGGCTCAGTTTAACCTATGGCTGGCAACTCTTGGATCAGATGTCCAGCTTTGGTCCATTAGCTGAGGCTGGGGTCACATATGTAAGGCTGCTCCTCTAAGGCTGCAAATGAGGCAGGCATGATATAAAGTTACCTGCTGTGATAAAAAGCAGGCTTGCCAACAGTTGGAACCAGAGAAAACTTTTAGGAGGCAGAGACAAATTTCTGGAACAGTTTCACTTACTAAGAGGTCGTAAGACTTAGCAGGCTCTTGTTTCCATGCAGATTGGTGCAGATGGTCACAACTCAGGAGTACGGCAGGCTGCTGGAATCCAGAATGTTAGCTGGAACTATGACCAGTCTGCTGTCGTCGCTACTCTGCATTTATCAGAGGTAAGATCCTGAGTCCACCATCTGGGGACCCCACTTCTCTTTAATAGGTACTAGGTACTTCTCACAGAAATTCTTTCTCTACTGTAGGCCACAGAAAACAACGTAGCTTGGCAGAGATTTCTTCCCTCTGGGCCCATTGCTCTGCTCCCGGTAAGAAGTCCTTCTGGCTAGTCTGCTTAAACATCTCCAGCCTTCCTCTTTTAAGACTTCACTTTCTTTCAGTCTTTTTTTTTTGTAAGATTTTATTTTTCCTTTTTCTCCCCAAAGCCCTCGGTACATAGTTGTATATTTTTAGTTGTGGGTCCTTCTAGTTGTGGCATGTGGGATGCCGCCTCAGCATGGCTTGATGAGCGGTGCCATGTCCGTGCCCGGGATCTGAACCAGCGAAACACTGGGCCACTGAAGCAGAATGCACGAACCCAACCACTTGGCCACGGGGCTGGCCCCTCCCTTTCTCTCAGTCTTTTTCTGGTTTCAGGGGAATATGCTCAGGCTAGCTTTGTTTCCTCTTCTTATCTTCCTTTATGCTTGAGAGCTCCCAAGAACAGAAGTTTTAGTCCTTAGTATTGATGGTCTTCCTTTGACGCAGCTCTCAGACACCTTGAGTTCCTTGGTTTGGTCCACATCCCATGAGCACGCAGCAGAGCTGGTCAGCATGGATGAGGAAAAGTTTGTGGATGCCATTAACTCTGCCTTTGTGAGTATCGGCTTGTCCAGCTGATGATGTGTTGCAGGGTAGATAGAGAAAGGTGGTTTTGAGTAAAGAAGGGAATAACCAACCAGCTGCCCCTTTGTAGCTGTAACGCTTGATCTGGATTACATGGAGGAGGGTGTTCAGGGAAATGCAGAACAGCAGAAATTAATAACTTGTGTGCTCTTCTGAGGGTTGTAGGCTACTGTTAGGCTATCTGAAAACAGCTGCCTGGGTGGTAGTTACTTGGATAAGTAACTTTTTCTGAAGCTGTGATACTTGGATCATTTTGAACAGCTCGTCTAGGTTCCCAGTACCTGAACCTTTGCAGCCTGATTCATCACAGTGTTCGTGGGGAGGGGCTGAGCACATTTCAGCAGGGGGCGTAAGAGTAAGCTTTGTAAACAGACAAGGGGTCAGTACTGGTTTTACCTGTTAATATCCTGAAAAATGGAAATAGTATCACCAACCTCTCAGGGTTTAATAATAATAATTAGTAATAGTAATGAAAGTCTTTTAAAATGAGAGAATTTATGTAAAATGCTTGTAACATACCTAGTATATTAGAGATGCTCGACAAATGGTAATAATTATTCTGGAGTAGACACAACCTTTAGATAACGTGGGCACCCATATTTTTGGGCTTAAGTGCCACATTTATCTGAATTCACTAATAGTAATAATTGGTAACATTTGTTGAGTGCTTACTACGTGCTAGGTACAGGCGCTGAGTTCTGTGTGTATTTGTGTATTTAATTCAGTGACCCTTTGAGATAGGTACTATTATTAGGCCCATTAGAGAGAGGGGTAACTTACCCAAGGTCATACATCAAGTGGCAAAGCTGGATTCTGAAACCAGACTGGGCCTCGAGCCTGTGCTTTTAACCACCGAACTGCACAACCTTACTAATGACTTCACACTGGTTTACACTGAATTACTTGAGCTCTACTGCTCTGTAGTAGCAATAAGCATAAAAGGAACTGAACATACTGAAGTGGCTTCCAAGATAAATGTGAATGCTACCCCTCTCTGAGTCATTTAGCATATATTCCTGGCACAGGCCTTTGCAGCATATTCATTCAGCAACAGTTACAAGTGCCTTCTATGTAGAGGGCTCTGGAGATAGAGAGACAAATGAGACACAGTCCCTGCTTTCAGGAAGCTCGTAGTCAAGTGAGAGAGAAAGATAAATAAATGACAATTTCAGTACAGTGGTAGAAGTATGCATAGGATGCTATGGGAGCACAGCAGGGTTTGGAGGGAGGTTTACAAACAGAGGTGACAGCTTCTGGATGCTCTGAGATGTTATCCTGGTGAACTAGTAGTGGGAGAACATTCTAAGCAGAGGGGGATGTCAGAGGCAAGGAGATGTTGCAGAATGGGCTACACTGTGGTTGGCATATGGTTATTGAGGGTGGGGATCAATGAAAGGTGAAGTTCAGAGGTAGGCAGGGGCAGCTGGTGAGCAGTTTGATCCTAAAATCTGTGAGGAGTGATGGGAAGTTATGTTTTGCATTTGTTTGAGGGGCTTATCATTTGTGGTCCAGATCACTTTAAGCATGTTAGGTAGCATTATCCTTGGCTTTGGTTATAAAAAAGTTTTCCTTGTTGAATTTTTAATTCCCTGCTAGTCACTGATGAAATTTTACTTTGTTTGTTTTGTGGCTGATGCTGTTCAGTGGAGTGATGTTAACCACACGGACTTCATCGACTCAGCTGGCACCATGCTGCACTATGCGATTGCCTTTCTGAAGCCCACTAAGGTCTCAGCTCGCCAGCTGCCCCCAAGTGTAGCCAGGGTGGATGCCAAAAGCCGAGCACTATTTCCTCTTGGGTTGGGACATGCTGCTGAGTACGTCCGGCCTCGGCTGGCGCTCATTGGGTAAGATAATAAGAGAGCAGGGCTGCTCCCGTCTCACTCTGCTCCTGGAGGCCACACCTGAACTTTTCTTTATTCATAGGGATGCAGCCCACAGAGTCCATCCACTTGCAGGACAAGGGGTCAACATGGGCTTTGGGGATATCTCCAGCTTGGTCCACCACCTCAGTACTGCAGCCTTCAATGGGAAAGACTTAGGTAAGGATTCAGGTATCTTAAACAAGTATCCAGAAGTAATGTAGTTAGGGAAGATCAGGACCCCAAAATGGCTCTCAGTAGCCAGATGTGGTGGACATAAGTGTATCTGGTTTGCTAGGAAAGAAAAGCTCACTGTTGGATTAGGGATTTAACCTGTCCTCTTTCCTCCAGGCTCCATGAGCCACCTCACAGGTTATGAAACAGACAGACAGCGTCACAACACTGCTCTTCTGGCTGCTACTGATGTGCTAAAACGGCTCTACTCCACCAATGCCACTCCACTTGTGCTGCTCAGGACGTGGGGCTTGCAGGCCACAAATGCAGTCTCTCCACTCAAAGTAAGAAGGCGCTCACGGCTCTCCAAGAATCTTGCTGAGGATTCACTTTGCCAATGACTGTTAAATTCTTTGAATTAATTTTCTTGCCTATAAAATTATGGTCTCTGTCTACCTTCCCCAGTGGTTATGAGCAAAGAGTCTTTGCTGGGCTTGTGGGTGCTCGGGCCCACAACTAAGCAGGACCTTTATATAAGGAAGGGCTTAAAGTAGTCAGTAGGGATTTTTTAAAGATAAAGATGTTTAAGCTACTTTTGCTGCTTGGCCAGCTTCTTTCCTGAGAAACTTCCCCTTAAAGACACTTTGGAGGAACTTTTGGGAGGTATCTCTCTGGATCTTTTGCTAAGTTTTTGCTTTAATCACTTTGGATATTTTAAAGTATTTTCTTTACCTGCCCTCACACTTTAGTGTCAGAGTTTATCACTCACTTTGTTTCATTTTTCTCCAGGAACAGATTATGGCCTTTGCAAGCAAATGAATGCTCCCCTTCTGGAGATTATGTGGATGACAAAAGAACATCCTTTCCCAAGACCATCATATATTCTCAAGATTTAATTTAATTTAATAAATTTACTTAACCTTAGAATTTTCCAGTCTCTTTTTCTCCTCTGCTTAATGGGCCTGTGGACTCCGAAAATGAGTGATAATTTGCTATGAGGAGGACATATCAACCAAGTCAAGAAAAAAACCCAAAGGAAGACTCTTCTGATTTGGTTGAAAAGAGCTTTTTATTACTAAAACAAAAATCATTGAGGTGCTGTCTCATTCATTTTCACTTGTTAACAATCCTTTCTAAAGAGATTTATACAATTGGCTTTTTTTATGCTGGTTGTAAATTTATACAATTGTGGGTTTTTTGATAAAGACAATTAGAAATATTTGATACATTTTTGTTAGAATTGCTGTTTTAAGATTAACATTAGAATGCAAATTAAACAGATTGTTTTAACCTTTGTTATAGGTGCACTGGACTTTCTGAAAAGAAAACCACATCTTATTAATGCTAGTTATTACTTCCTCTTTACAGCACCAGATTTCAATTTTATTTATAGTTCCTCTCTGGGACACCACTGTCTGTTCAGTAATAAAATGATAAATAATTTCATTGCACAGGTTTGAAGACCTCAGGAACTAGGTCAAAAGGGAAACTCTGATTAGCAGCAGAATTTCATATTTGGTGGCAGACAGGTGGCCAACTTGGGCATAGGGCACGGTGTTTTGCTGTGGGTTTTTGTAGAGCTACCTTCACAGTATCAGAGATGCGTCTTGAAGAGATTTGTTTTTTTTTTTTTAAGATTTTATTTTTTCCTTTTTCTCCCCAAAGCCCCCAGGTACATAGTTGTATATTCTTAGTTGTGGGTCGTTCTAGTTGTGGCATGTGGGACGCTGCCTCAGCGTGGCTTGATGAGCGGTGCCATGTCCGCACCCAGGATCCGAAGTGGCGAAACCCTGGGCCGCTGACGCGGAGTGCGCGAACTTAACAACTTGGCCACAGGGCCAGCTCTGGGAATAATTTTTGAAGGCATAAGAAGTTTGTTACCACAGGGGAGCTGTTCAGGCAAATGTGGAAATTTTATAAGGTACGAGAGTAAAAAAGTGACAATGTCACAAACCTTCCTGGAATCTCAGGAAAAATGTGCCCAGAATAAAAGATAGCAGTTACTGTGAAAAGCTATGTGACTGACTACTGGCAGAGTCAGAAAGGTCAGTGTAGGGAGAAATGGTCATCCTTCATCAAAAAATAGAAAGGCAACCCAGATAAGGAGAACATGGACTCTCCAAATGTATGCAATCACAACCAGGTAAGATAGGAAGAATTTTAAGGCACACCTTGCAAGGACCTCTATAACCCATAGAGGATGTTCTTCAGATGCTGATGGTGACAAACATCCACTATGTTCCAGGCCATGTCCTAAGTAGTTGAAGTATATAAACACATTTACAGAAAGGTAACTTAACCAGCAATGTTTAGACTCTGTAGGACCCCTTAAGAGGCCCAGAAGGTACACTAAGGGGCAGAAAGGACATTATAGACAAATCATTTTTCCTAAGAAATATAAATTGTCACTTCAGATTGTTCTTAAAATGGATAAATTGGTTAATTCTCCAGATGTTCTTTTGATAAGATTATCAAAATACGTATAGATGAATTTCTGGAGTTATGCATATAATGCATCTACACAAGAGTTCTGAAGATATTTGGGATGACCAAAGGAGTATGCTGAGCAACACATGGCCCCGGTTTATAAGAAAAGCTTCAGAGGCAAGCTGTGGTATAAAGACCTGGGACTCTTACCTCTCTGGACCCATCAAGCTGGAGGAGTCTTTAGTTAACACAGCTTATTACCTCTTGGGAAAACAAGAGGAGAGGAATACAAGAGGAAATGGTCTCTCCCTAATCATGGGAACAACATTTAGCGTATGATGATTGGTTCTAGCACCCTACTTTTCTGACAAAGATGGTAAGAAGCCATGTGGTATATTAAAGAAGAGACCATAAAGGACTTGGGAGGAGTTTTCTTCAAAAGACTGAAAGGCTATGGAAGGAGAGAAGAGAGCAAAACTAAGACCAGTGAGAAGAAGCTGGATTTCAGCTCAATATAAGGAGGGGTTTTTTAACATCAGTGCAGTCCCCAAATGGAATGAGCTATCAGAAAACATGCCTAAATAGAAGCTGAATAATAACCAGTTAGAAATGTTATGGGAATTCTGCAATGAGTAGAAGATTGGATCATAGTGTTGGGCTGTTTCTAACTCTAAAGACTTTATTTCATTATGTATAACAATTTTTTTGAGGAAGACAATAGGTATAAAGGTGACCTTGTATAATAAAAGTCAGTGTGAAGACTCTGAAGAAATTCCACATTGAATTAAAAAAAAAATCCAAAATTTGGGGATTGAGGATGTAGAAATTTGCCTAGTTACTTAAACATATCAGATGTTAAGTCTTTATTGATTCAATGGAATAACTTTAAAAAATAAGTTTCCCCAGGAACTGGTGTGAGGGCCAGGTATATTTAATATCTTTTGTGAGAAAGTTGAAAGCGAGAGTCTACTGTAAAAGCTACAAGTTTGGGGAGGTACAAACTCTGCGGGAAAGGAGCTGGAGGTAAAGAGCCAAGGCAGAGGAGGCAGATGACAGGAAGATCTTTCAAATCCAAGAGACTCGAGTGGGCAGAGAGCAGCAGATGATGGTCATGTGGGAAAGTGCAAGATAATGAATTTTAGGGGAAATAATTCACAAAATCAAGAGCTCTGAGTATTCAAACTCAAAAAGAGAATCCACTTTTTATTTCTTAGACATACAAAAAAAACGAGTTTAGGATGACAAATTACTATAAACATTAGCCTGCTAGGAGGTACTGGCACTGAATACACACACATTCCTATAAGGTTAGACATGTTCATTAATCTCAGGATTGACTGATAAAAAGTTGATTAAAAAAAGGTGACATACAAGGCAGACACACCCTCCCAAAACGCGTCCCTAGAGACTTGATGGCCTCCTTTCTTAAGACTGGGATCTGCCCAGTTACGGTTGCTTTCCATCCTGCTAAGATTTAGCATGGCTGTCTGCTGGCTGATTGGAGCTAGCACAAAGCAGGATCACACAACTTGAGATATGGTACTTTTTCTCCCCCTTAAATTATACATGAAAAGAGTGTACCTCCCCAAACTTGTAGCTTTCACAGTAGACTTTTTCAGGGGAGATGGGTGGAGGTAAGTGTGGGACAGGGTAGAATGTAGGAGGAACAAAAAAACCTGGTATTGATAGGGCATGGGATTGCAATCATTCAGCTTAGTTTAGCAGGTAAGAGGAAAATTAAAATATTCAAAGGAATGAGGCACTCAAAAGGTTGAAATGAGAATTTTCTTTGGTTTCCAGGGACCTGTCCCTGGGCTCTCCAAGGTTAAGTTCCAAAGCTGTTCCTTTTGGCTATCACACAAGGAATCTCAAAGATTTAGACTCTGGTGCCAGCTGTGCACACAGAATGGTTAGATAACAGTTCACATTAGATGTGTAAAATTAATTAAATCCAGATCTCTAGACTTAAGGGCAAAACCTGTCTACAAAAGCCCCTCACTCCTGATGAAACCAGCTGCTGGGCTTCAGTCTAGGCTGTCCCCAGACTAGCTCAGAACATGGCTGAGTCCTCTCTCCTTCTCCCTTTAAAAAGGTTGTTGGTGAATGCAGGCCTCAGAGGAAGGGTTTGGCCTCAGTTGGAGATGCCCAGAGACTGCAGCAGATGAAAGGTGGCCCCCAAGGCCCAGCCTGTCTCTATGTTGTTCACTTTCTTTGCAAGCTGTTGGGGAAGAGAAAAAAAAGTTCACATTTTCATTCAATTTTCAACTCTAAGAAGCATGACATGGGCAGAGCATATCTGCAAAGATCATCCACAAAGCCAAACCAAGGCAAAACTGAGAGTAGCCAGTCTTGGAGACTTTCCACTACCCCTCTCTGTAAGTTTCCCTCCCGCCATAGCCTATCACCCCTACACCTGCCAGTTGGATCCCTGTATCTTCTGGCCAGGAAGTGGTCCCACCCAAGCCTTCTACACAGGCTTCTAAACTCTTTCCCTAATCCTTAAACTAAATATAACAGGAGTTGGGAATAGATTTAGGGATAGGAAAAGAACATACTAAACTTCTCAATTCATACTTTATAAGCAACTGCATCTTCTTAAGCACTAATGGTAACCAACCAAGGCATTTAAGGCATTCTAGGCCAGGTTGTGCCTCAATTAGTTCAGTGACCTTGGGCAAAGTTTAGACCCAATTTCCTAACCACATAACAAAGGGATTAGATTAGTGTTTATCAAATTGTGTTTTTCACAATCCTAGGGGATCATGGAAAAGACTTCAAAGAAGGAAGGGAGGCCAAGTGGTGAAGGAGTTCCAGGCCCCCTATCTGCTTCAATCCGATAGCTCCACTTTTATCAGTTTACTGGCATTCTGCATAAGCTTTTGTTGAATAAAGATGCTACCGCCACCACACACATAAAACGTTTGGAAACCAATGGATTGATTTTATTCTTTCCTTCTAGTACTAACTTCTTATGACACAATACTTATCTGTGTTGACCTGATGAATCTAGTCTAGTCACTGTGCCCAAAACTAGGAAGAATGGCATGTGAATCATTATCTTGAGGTTTAGTCTGAGACACCTGCGTCAAATTGGGAGTGTCCCCCCACACCAAATGCTCTTCCTGTGTCCTCAGGACTGGGCTGACAGTCTGGGGATACAGGTGCTGAAGTGAAGTGATCTCTGGGACGGGACTGTCCACTCCTGATTTAAATTCTGCTGCCATTGAAATCAGAAAGACTAAAAGGATGCCAACACTGGAAATAGCAGAAAATTGTCCTTAAATAACTTGGTTAATATTGATGCTTAATTAGAGGAAGTTGTTAACTTAGTATGTATTGAGGGCTTAGGATGACCTCTCTTATCTGTAAATCTATCCTCAATTGGTGTGAAATGCCTACGGAAATAGTGACACCAATATTAACAACTTACTATGTGCATTGTGCTTTAAATGCATTATCTCAATTTTCATAGCAGCCCTACGAAATAGGTACTCTAAGGATCCCTGTGTTTTGGATGAGGAACCTAAAAGTTAGAGAGGGGGAGTAAATCATCTAACGTTACAGAGCTAGTAAGCTTGCAGAATCAGAACTTGAACCCAGATCTGATGGCCAACAGAGCCAATGCTTTAAACACTACACTATACTGACTCTACTGGCAAGTAACTCTTCTGTGTTAGGCACTTTAAATGCGATGTTCTTGGCAGATACAACACATTAAATCCAAATACTTTAGTAAAAATGAGTTTATGAAATCTGTATAACACAAGAAGTGGGGCAATGTAAACCCATCTGGAACTGAGGAAACAGGAAGGGGAAGTGTGGCACAAGGGAAGGTAGGGGGTGCTTCAAAGACAAAATACAGTCTACTTACTTGACCCCAAAGTTCAAAGTTGCCTTGTCCCATAGCTATATTTTTGTCACATCTCCTCTTATAGACTATATGCTATTTGAGAACAAAGATTACATCTTAATCATCTTTGTAACTATAATGTACAATAATTCAATTATGGTAGCGAAGACATGAAAATAATGAAATGGATGATGTGTTTAGAATAGATAAATAAATTACTACAGATAAAGTTGTGCTTCCGTGTGCTGAAACAGATGGAAAGAGATAGGAAGATAAAGAGTGACCCAAGATTCAAGAGGCGTTAAACATACAAGGCACACATAAAATCTGTATGACATACTACATATATGCAAGGCAGTCGATATTCATGAGGTCTTAAATCAGCCACTCATTGGTGACACTCTTCTGGTCCCTCATGTCCTCTGCCAAGTTAAACCATCTAATGGGCTAATGAGTGAGCTAATGCTACCACCAGGGTACTTGCCTCTATGCCTCTTCAAATAGAGCAAGTTTGTGTGATGGCCCCAGGCACCTTCTGTCCTTATGCCCCCTTGATCAAATTTCAGCTCTAGTACTTGTAACCATACTATCAGTGGCAGAGGGAGGCAGAACAGACTAACTCAGGATTGAGGAAGTGTAGCACTTCCAACCTGCTTGCACCCTATCCTGTGTGTTCACCTATCCTATCTCTTTCCCCTTGCTTCTCACCCTGGGTTTTGAAATTGATTTAATAATAAACCATGTGACTTGGGCATCTTAATTTGGGCTGCAAGCCTTTCTGCTCTGTGACCTCTGGGATAGCTTGCCTGGTTATGTATTTAGAAGCTGCTGTTGCATCAACGTAATTTCCCGCATTCATGGTGCCTGGCACAGTGCCTTGTCCATAGCCTGAATGAAAATACCTCATAATTCTACCTAGAGCCACTCTGATTACTAAACAAGTTCTTAACTCTTTCTTCCCAACTCCAAATAAGAAGACTGTTATGCGACTTTGGTAACCTCGTTCTTACCTGTAAGATGGTGCTGTCTGCAAAGCCAAAGCCGTCCCTCAACAAGGCTGTGATGTAGCTGAGATCCATGCACAGGAAAGGACTGCCCGAGGTGAAGTTTTCCAAGTTATCACACACTGAAGGGGAGAGAGAGTTCAAGTTTATGGCCAGCTGAGAGGTGTATGATTTTCTCTAAACATAGACTTAAAATAAACAAAGCAGAATTCTTCATTCTCCATCTCCCAGATGTCTAGGAGTCTTAGAGGCTAGAACTGTGCATTGACAGCTTCTATAAGACTGCAGCTTCTTAAGAACTTGCACATTTCTGATGTTACATCTTATCTACTCAAATGTGCATGGGCCCTAGTTTATTTGCTAAATTTCTATGACTTGGGGATCATTCAACTAAGTCCTTTAAATATTATTAATGATAAGGCCTAGAAGACAGGGCAAGTGTCTTTGGGGCCCTACTTTGGGGCCACTGGATAAGATCATTTATTTGTATTTTTGATGGACTCTCTCAAGGAAGCCTCTGTGACTATTGTCCCATATATTTTGGTGTTCAGTGTTTCATTAACTGATAGCACTATTTTAATTTAAAAAAAAAAAAGGAAGGAAGAAATGCAGAAGGAAGAAAAGGTTTTCACCATTTCCGGAGAGCCTCTTATATTCTCATATATTCTTTGCCACTTAATGCTTTTAGCTCTTGGCAAAGACAGGAAACCAGCCTTCTGAGAGGCTTTCTGCTGACTGGTGCTTTAGGTCACTTTAAGGTCACTGGAATTGGCAGGCACAGTCTCATGAGTCGCCTTCAAGGGCTGCCACTGACACTTACCTTCCCTTGCTTTTCTTTCAAAATCTTCAACTTTTAAAACACCCCCCTTTTCATAATCTGAAATGAAACAGAACAGTAGCTGATGTCAAAAGCCTTTAAGAAAACAAAGAAATTCATCCTAGTGATATTTATAATAATGAAAAACTGGAAATAAAATTTACAACGTTAGAGAACTGGATAAACAAACATGACATATCCCTACAGTATAATTTAGGCAGTCTATTTTATTTACTTATTTATTTTCTTTCCTTTTTTTTGCTGAGCAAGATTCGCTCTGAGCTAACATCTGTTGCCAATCTTCTTTTTTTGCCTGAGGAAGATTAGCCCTGAGCTAACATCTGTGCCAATCCTCCTCTATTTTGTACGTGAGTTGCCACAACAGCGTGGCTTGATGAGTGGTATAGGTCTGTGCCCAGGATCCAAACCCACAAAGCCGAGCTGCTGAAGCAGAGGGCACCAGACTTAACCACTATGCCATGGGGCCAGCCCCTATTTTATTTATTTATAATCTATTTTATGTTGTATATATTTAACCACAATAAAAAAATTTGATCCATTAAAAAAACATATTAGAAAATAGAAAATTAATTCATATCTCAGGCCATGACACATCACATATATACATTCTCACAGCTAAACAAAAATCATTACTATTATAGTAAGGAAAAAGTTATAAAGGGAGAAGAGGAAACTTTTTGGGGTGGTGAATATGTTCGTTATCTTGAACCTGGTGATGGTTTCATGGGTGTATACATGTCAACACTTAGCAAATTGTACACTTTAAATATGTGTATTTTATGTTATGTCAATTATACCTCAATAAAAATGTTAAAAAATGGGGCTGGCCCTGTGGCCGAGTGGTTAAGTTCGCATGCTGCGCTTCGGCAGCCTGGGGTTTCACTGGTTCAGATCCCGGGCACGGACATGGCACCGCTCCTCAGGTCATGCTGAGGCAGCATCCCACATGCCACAACTAGAAGGACCCACAACTAAAATGTACAACTAGGTACTGGGGGGATTTGGGGAGAAAAAGCAAAAAAAAGGAAGATTGGCAACAGTTGTTAGCTCAGGTGCCAATCTTTAAAAAAAAAAATGTTAAAAAAAATATTTCGTGTATATTTGTTTAGACATTCTTCCAGTTCCAAAAGATTCTAAATCATATTCACCTTTCCATTTGAGTGACTAGTGTCACTCAACAACCAGCACTGAAGAATAGCGTGATCAGCTCCGACAAAGCTTTTCAAATACTCCTTTTCTCCCTTTCCCTTCCCCAGCACAGCCTTGCCCAGTTTCCTCCTGGACTGACACCTCACCTACAGTGAACTTACCAATCATGGCTGTGTCAACAGCTCGATCATAATAGTAAGAGAAAGCATAGAAGGAGCTTCTCTGGACCTCATCTGGCTGGTGAAGTTTTCCTTGGACCACCCTCAGCACTTCAGCATAGCAGGGCTCAAAGCCCATCTCTCCTGCCAGGGCAAAGGTGCATGGGGGGCAAGGTGAGAAAAATGATAGGGAAAGGAACCACACTCAGAGGCAAGCTGCTGGAAGCAACAAAGAAACAAGGAAACAAGGAGGATCAAGGACAGCAGAGGCTGAGGCTCAGGACAAAGGGTTACAAACAAAGATGAGCAAACTTCTGCAGCCTCATCTCTCTGGAGGAAAGGTACCTGCTTCTCCATGGCAGCTCCCCTCCCTACCTGTGTTCACCAAAAACAGCCGCAGCCCACCCCGAGCTGCTGCCTGGCATTACGTTTCATGGTATTTATATGAGGTATCCAGAAGGCTCATCTGCTTCTTTCACTGGAAAAATCAAGTTTTTACCTTGATTTTAAGGTGTATGCCTTTTATAATACGTAAGCTGAATTATTCTTCCTATCACCCCAATTTTAAGTTTTACTGTAGTTTAAATAGCTAAACATTAACTGAACCTGAAACAGAGTTTCACCCTGCTGAGGGGAGAAACCCTTAAAGGATTAGACCCAGGGTAAGACAGGTTTCTAATGGATCCACAACACTTGGCCAGGAAAGAAGCAGGATGCAGGGTGACAGCTGCCTTGTTCACTGTCACTTCACATTATTCCTTGGAGGCATACCAAGATCTATTTGGAATGAGTCCCTGCAACATGACAAGCTTCTCCTGAGCTCTGCAAAAAGCTTCCCATGGGACTTTTCCTGTGAGTAATTTCAACTAGTGAAAAAACATCACTCGCCTTCTTGGTTGCCACCATACTGGTATTTCACACCCCCAAAGATCCACTCTGCTTCCAACCATCTCGGTAGACAGGCACTTCGGAAAGTGTGTCCGTCAATCCCTGAAAGAAACCAGGCCACAAAATAAGAGGCAAGGATGTGAGAGAGAGAGAGAGGGGAAGGCAAACGAGAAGCCAGTAAGGCTGAAAAGAATTGCCAAGGTGGCTGGGCCTTAAAATTGTATGAAATTAGTTCCACGACTGCATCCTATGACAGGAATTCTGAACTCAGGGTTCCTTGATGGGCTTTGTGCGGTTGGTGAACCCCCTGAAACTACAGGCAAATTTTTGTGCATAGATGCGTTTGGTGGAGGGGTCTATGGCTTTCATCACATCTCAAAGAAATCCCAAAGCTACAATGGAATAAGTTCCCTCCTTTGTCAAAAAAGGAAAAAAATACTGTTCTCTTGTCTCATTGGTTGTCGTGAGGCTTAAATGAAGTACATTTGAAGATGTTTTGTAAACTCTGAAATGCTATACAATCATCACCACAATAAACGCTTACTGTGAGCCAGGCAATGTACAAAGTGCACTAAATACAAAATCCCATTTAAGGTGAGGAAAGGGGCACAGAAAGGTTAGCTAACTTGCCCCAAATCACAAAACGGACTAAACCCAGTTCTGCCTGACCCCAAAAGCTGAGCTATTAATCCCTCTACCACCAGTGAAGAGATGACTGAGTTGCTCAGTTATCCCACCTTGCAAGTGGACCGATGCTGCTTCCTGCACCTCCCATGTAAACTAAGGGCTTGAGCAAGCTCCTGCCAAATTTACTCTTTGAGCCCTGAATTTCTGCCGACACTTCAGCCTCCTGGCCACAGGCTGTTCTCCCTGTATTAACAGATCTCATTCTAGAAATGGCTAATAATGTATACAAAACTAGAACTCATACAGTAGAAAAGGAATTTGCTATTATTATGTATACCACATATGCTTCCTAATTGAGCATAACCCTTTCCTCCACAGAATCACTACCAAGGAAAGGAAAAGGCAAGCTGAGTGTTGGTGCCACTCTCACCATACCCCAACCAACACAGGTACCCAGACGAACCTTCCATCTCCAGGGCTCCCAGGGTTGCTAGTCTTGCAGCTTTCAATCCAAATCCCAAGTAACTGTAAAATACAGGATTGACTAATTTCATGCTGGTCCCCAAGTTCTCCAGCCTAAAGCCACATCTTTCAAAAGTAACATGGTTTCTCTGTCTCTCTCTGGTGGGAGGAAAACCTTGTTCTCTGTGACCTATTCATCTTGTATGGACAAGCGGTGATTTCCGCACAGTTCAGATCAAGGCCATGCAGTAAGAACTTTCCACAGCTATGATTTAAAGGCCAGAGACAGGGACACTTCCTAGGCTTCCACCTTGGGAGCCATCCCCAGAAAAGCTCTCGTTATCTTAGCTCCCGATCCCACTGTGATGAAATCCAAGGCTGGATTTTGAACATCTGAAGGCAAGCTCAAGAGTTAGCACAGAGCTTTGGCTCAACCTTCTCTGAGTGTCCTCTCTCTAGAGAAAACTTTTGACTCTAAATTATACTTTTGAGGCCAAGATTGGAGAAACCTCTCGGGTCCTTGAGCTTTGGTAAGTGGCTTGGGTTTCAGTTATTAGGCCTTCAGGGATTGGCAAAGACTTTGTAAGGCTGGCCAGATGCAATAATAGATAGGAAAACATTTTGATAGTTGGCAGAATCATACAACATAAAACATTATTATTCTTCCCTGTCCCCCGCCTCACCTATGTGTATAGAGCTTATAAGTGCTGTTAAACATCTCAAAAGAAGTAAGGTAGCCCCTAGGGGTTTGCTCCAGGGTTTTCTGCAAATCAGAAAAAGCAAAAAAACTATTCAGGATCTGCAATTAACTGAAGATGTTATCACCACCATCCCTGTCCCTCCCCTGGATTGTCAACAGTGAAGGGGCATGGGGAAATACACCCAGTCATTAATTTACTCTATTCAGCCTATTCATGGTGGAGCTGCTGTCTGAAAATGGGGCACCACTTTCTTGGCACCATGATATATCTGCTAAATGGGTTGCCAACCAGACCTTCGTATAAATGACTCACCTCAAACCGAGGCAGGAACGTGATTTGGGTCGAGGCCCCACCCAGGTCCAGGATCCCCACAGTCTCCTGGCTGTGGCTATGCAGCTGACCTGTGAATGAGAGTCAGCTCCGGACATCTTCTGCTTCCTGGACAGCCCAACACTCCTCTGTCTGCCACTTCTCCCCTGTTCTTGTCGTATATCTGAGTATATCCGAGGAATTCCATAAATACTCCACTGCTTCCCAGCCCCAAGGACTGAAGGCAAATACTAACCTGGACAGACTTTTGCTGCAGCTGAGGCCTTGAAGGCAGGTTCTAAACATTAACTTCCTGTCTTTCCTTTCCCCCTTTTTTTTTTTTAAAAAAAAAGAAGGAACAACACAGGAAAAAAGAAAGGGATTTTTGCTCTCTGACCACGTGTGAAACCCAGTTAAGGTCTAAAGATAAACTTGAGAATATATTACCTGTCAGAAAATTCACGGTAACCCAAGCTAATATGCCTAAAAAAGAGAGAAAGACAAGGATTACGCCCAGAGCACCTTTTCCCCCTCTTTCCTGGCCCCATCTTCTCTCCAAATTTCATGTCTAAAGTACCCATTTTCCTTCCCCCGGCCCTTCCATTTCCTGCTATCCCCTTCCTTTTGCTTATTTGTTTCTTCTTACTTAGTTCCTTTTTCTTCAGCACCCCCATTCCTCTTCCCAGTTCCTTTAATCAAATCTTTTATTAACCCTGGCCCTCTCCCCTTAAAACATATATATATCAACACCTCTCCCACCTTCATAGGATCCGTCCATGATGCTAACACTGTCATCTGGTACCAGGAAAGGTGACTTCTTGAAGATCTCTCTTACCTAGAGAAAAAGGAAAAATATCTGGATTCCCTAAGGCAATAAAACAGATTTCCATATTTTTGCTGCATCTTATAAGGCTTAGAAAATTGCTCTCTTCATTTTCCCTAGATAAGATTTTAGCAGAACTCATTACTTTTCCTTAAGAAACTAGAGAACGAACTAGGCAAGCCATTATTGGTTTCTTGTAAAAACAAAAACACAAGCGTTCCTTAGACTTTAAATCTCAACCAAACCATCTAAATTTATAGGTGAACTGGACCTAGGAAACAGCATTAGACCCTGCCAGTTCAAATCAAGATCCTGTCATGTTGTTTTTAAAACACCTGATTAATTCTACCTGGACACACACTGGAACCTAGGAGGACCATTTCCCAATCCATTTCTTACATGAGCAGATAAACTCCAAGAGTAGAGAAGAGTTGGGCCCGAGTGGCTCCTGAGGCTATAGGAAAGTTTCTGCTGCTCTCTCATGTTTTATTAGCCTGGAATAGTCATCCTACAAATGTCTTGTATAGCTTGCTTCTTCATTCTCCTCATATCTCTGATCAATGAGGTCTTCTCTGACCACCCTATTTAAAATAGCATCTTGCCCACACCCACACCAGCATTCCCTAGCTGCTTTACCCTGGTTTTTTTCTCTATAGCTTGTACAGTACCTGACATACTTTGTATTGACTTGTTTAGTTGTTTATTTTCTGTCTTCTTGCAACTAGAATGTAAGCTCCACGAGGGCAGGGACTATTTGTCTTTTTTGTTCCCTGCTCTAAATCACCAGTAACTTCAGTGCCCAGAACATAGTAAGCATTCATATGCTGAATAAATAAGTGAATAAATTAATGAGGAATTGGGATTCGGATTCTCAAGTAGACATGCCAGGCAGCTTGTCCTTGGATAAGGACTTCAGACCTCTGTGCTGACAGTCAAAGGAATGTAGATTTAGAGGACTGAATTAGCACACTTGTAATACAGAATCCTTTTCTGCTGTGATTTTTGTTGTAATGAGATTCTGCCTATAAATATTCTTCACAATATGTAATTTAAATCTTATTAGTTTAAATGTTTTTTGCAAAATAAAAACTCTCTGTACCTAAATTTTTTATCTGAATAAGAAGAAAGTTGAAACAGATGATCTTTAAAAATCTTTCACACTTAAAATTCCATGATTCTTCTCAAAAACTTTATGCTGAGAGAAAAAAGTCAGAGACACAAAAGAATATAAACTGTATGATTCCATTTATATGAAATGTAAGAACAAGCAAAACTAATCTAGAATGACAGAAAGCAGATCAGTGGTTGCCTGGTTTCAGGGGAGGGAGAAACTGACTGCAGAGGAGCACAAGGACACTTCTATGTTTGTCAAAACTCATATAACTGTACATGTAAAATGTATTCATTTTATTTTATGTAACTTATATCTCGATAAAGCTGATTTAAAATAATTTCTATGATACTGCTTTAACAAGTTAGGAGAATTAAGAATATCATGGACAGGAAATACTTCTAAGCTTTTTAGGAAAAGCTCTATAAATTCAAGAGTAACATTTAAAATGTAAGTAACTGGCTACAACAGGAGCCCAGAGTTACCATAGTGCTTCAGCAATCCTAAAGGTAGCAGTCACACTGCAAAGAGCTAAAAACCCACACAGAAAATATTCATACAAGGAAAAAGAATTATCCAAGACGGAGAAGATTTCAAAGGTTACCTCAAAGAGCAGAGCCTGGGCTTTCTGTTCTGGCAGTAAGCGCAGTCCTGCTGTTGCCTTGAGGACCACTGGGGTCCTTTTCCAGTGACTTCGGGGGATTGAGTCTTTGGCCATCTCTAAGAGTCCTTGGACAGTCTCAGCACCCTTCAAAAGAGATGATCTCCTCATCCAGTGAACAGTCCATTTAGTGGCACTTGTCTATTCCCTCAACATGCTCTGGGGGAGTAATAACAGTGAGGTAGCAGAGGGCTCCAACCCCTCTCTTCTCTGTAGGAGCAAAAAACTAGAGAAGTGGGCTTCCCTGAAGGAGAATCCCTTTTATTTTGAGTAAGTCATAATAAAAATGATTCTATTATCGTGTGGTCATTTTAATTGATCATTATTTTGTGTCTCATAAATTAGCTTCAGGCCAGAAAGTTGGGTACAGTAAAGGAAACACAGGATTTTGAGTTAGAAGACTTGCTTGCCAGCCCTGTGGCCTAACACAGAGGCTTCCTGGGGCTTGGCTCCTCAGTTCTGAGTTGGGAGAAACATCTCATACCACAACAAAACTGTTGTGCATTAGATGAGGCAGACTGTGTGTAGCTGCCATACAAATGCTAGCTGTGGCTGTTATTATGCTACACTATTTATGATCTCCATAAGGACAGACGACGTCAGGTTTATTTTTGTATCACCAGCACCTACATGCATGGTACACATACATGCTCAATTTATGATAAATTAAAAACCATTATTTTAAATCCACTGTTTCTCTGCGTGAACATCTATTCTGATAACATGCTGCCCCTTAATCATTATAATTATTAGCAACTACAACACAATTTTCTTCTCTAAATGTCAAATCATGTTCTAATAATGTAATGTTTTCAACAGCTCCTAATTTTCTAGTACATTTGCCATTTCACAACAGTGAGCTGAAAAAATAAACATTCTCTCAGTTCTTCAAGTCCAAAGCCATTCTTAATATCAGGTTTTCCTTTGGTTAATGATTCTGCTTGTAATACCGAACAATATCTTTACATCTGCTACCAAAGTTCAACACTTGCCTTATTCTATTTCATTTCAGCATGGCCTCTGACATACTGAGTGTAGCACGTTGTGAGTGCTCAAATGTGAAAGACAGTTATGACAAAACTCTTCATTCATCCTCTACTACCAAAGATCTTTGTCATCCTGGATTCTTGCCTAATTTCTAGAGTATAGGCATAGTTCTGTCCTATACCAGGGCACTCTGAAATGGAGTTCATTGGGTCTACATTCCTTCAATTGCCATGTTTATATCTCATACCTTATAGAACTTCATGTCTATCTTCTGCATCTACATTAATCAATGCAGTTGATGGCTTCAACTCAAAATCTTAAACAGTATATACAAAAGGAACAGTCTCTTAAAAGATGATGTCATCCCTGCATGCACAATCTATTCTAGCCTCCTGCCACCTAAACCCTAGTGAGCTCGGGGTGTACAATTACTGTTACCCAGGAGATTAGCTGAGGACAGAAAACTGATCTCACACGTGACCTCAATATTAGTTGTGAACAGCATGAGATATTTAACAGCAGCGATGTGGTACAACTATCAAGGCATTGAGAATCTAAACATCTAATTAAAAGAAACTCACCTGCTTAGGTTGGTCTACAAAAGCAGAAAGGCCTGGCTTCACAGACTCAAAAATTTCCCCTTCCAGAATTGGAAGCTGTCCTATTTTGTCCATGGAACAAAACAGAAGAGAGACGGCTGATTACCAAAAGTTAGGCTGTTTCTGATACTGGGCTCTGTATGATATGACCAGCTAGATTAACCTGCTACCCCCCAGAGTAATCCCACTTGTGAGGAATGGCTTGCAGGAGTATTGGGTAGTGGGAGAAAGGACGACAGGCAATCCTTGAGACTTGCTCTGCCCTTTCTCTGGTGGACACATAGCTCCTACTCCTTTTCTTGGAATCTATATGTAACTTGAGGATAGAACACTGGAAATTCTGAGAAAGTTAATCTTCATCCCATTCTCTATGGATGGTAGTGATCCTTCTCTCAAGACCATGCCCAATATTCTCAATATTCTGCACCCTGGATTATCAACCTCCTTTAGAGAAAAGGAAAGACAAATTACAGCTATATTTCTTGGACACATATATTTCAGATCTCTATTAATTTCACACTGAATTAAACCATATGTGTTCAATTATAGTCCAAAATGTTGTCTGAAGAAAGACATTCAGTAGCCATAAAATTCTGTAATTCACATCACACACTGTCCGCACATTTGTTTCTGGGAAGAGATGCTAAAGTGTAGACTTATGGATTCTGGTGAGGGTACCATTGCACCTACCTGGTATTTTCTGCACAAAGGTGTAAACATGAATCCGCGTTCCAGTGCTCCCTGCATCAAACATGATTCCATACAAAGTGCTGGCACTGACATTGAGGGGGCACATGGAAGACAGGAAAACACCCTCAAACCAAGTCTGCTGGTCTCTGTGGAAGACAGTGCTGCAAACACAGGATGCCACTAGCATAAAAAAGGCTGCCCCTGAGGAAGTGGCCATTCTCTTTCCAAGATGTGGTGAGTCTAGACTTTTATTGCAGAAGGAGTGCTGCTCACACACCTGCAGTGGCTTATAGGACAAAGGACAAAGACACATAAGGTTAGACGAACTGGCCTTTTTGTTTACACTTGTAAAAGAAGAAACATTCATTATTGAAATCCCACCCCTTTCCCCAAGGTGCTCTTTCTCTATTTCTAATAACTAGCACAACAAGCTAGACCAGGGTGACATATGCTCTTAGCACCTTTTTGAAGGGTATCTGGTTGCAAAAGAAATTGGGATTTAAGATATATTTTCCCATGTTCTGCTTTTTTTTTTTTTTTAAAGACTGGCCCTGAGCTAACATCTGTTGCCAATCTTTTTTTTCCCTTCTTCTTCTCCCCAAAGCCCCCCAGTACACAGTTGTAGGTCCTTCTAGTTTTACCATGTGGGACACCGCCTCAGCACAGTTTGATGAGCGGTGCTAGGTCTGCGTAAGGATCCCGACCAGCAAAACCCTGGGCCACAGAAGCGGAGCATGGAACTTAACCACTCAGCCACAGGGCCGGCCCCTCCCATGTTCTGCTTTTAATTGTTCTGCTCTCATTTACTCAAAGGCTCTCTCTGCCACTCTGCTCCTATTGCTGAGTCTAGTTTTCTTCTTTCCATTTTGTCTTTAGGTCATACACTCACTAACCTTCCCTCCCTCCTTCTTTCCCTCTCTTCTTTTTGATTGATATGATAAGAGGCTTCAATTTCTGAATTAAAGTTATAAAGTTACAAAGAAGTTATAAAGTCCCTAGCACTGGGGTATTCACAGCCTTCAAAAATCAGGCCATCAGACAGCCACCTGTCCAGACCAACAATATTGCCAACGCCTTGCACATACAACTACATTTTAAGAAAATAAGACAACTTAATTTAAAAATACTTAAATAAACCATTATGGTTTTTAAAACATCCTTTGCAGGTTTCACATCATGTTATTCCCATTAGAACCTAGGGCAAATGGGCAAGTTAAGACAGAAAGGTTCAATGACTTGCTGAAAGTCATAAAGCAAGTCAGCGGTGAAATCTTGATCAGAAATCAGTCTTCACGCTTGCCAAGCTTTCTTTTTCCCCGATTCCAACATGCCTCCCTTACGGCAAGTTACTGCCTGTATTTCTTAACGTGTCCTTAGCAAAGAAAAAACTTAGCACTAGCGCTCAGCATTGTTTGTTTTGAATGTGTATATTATGGTAGGCTAGATACAAATGCTGATGCTGAAAACCTCAAGGAAGGTTACATGGAAAAATGTCTCCTGGATAGGCTACATTTTCTCTGCACTAGGCTATATTTTCCCCTGGTCTTAATGAAGAATGCCCTATCTATCCTCTAACATTTTTTTTTTTAAGATTTTATTTTTATCCTTTTTCTCCCCAAAGCCCCCCGGTACATAGTTGTATATTCTTCGTTGTGGGTCCTTCTAGTTGTGGCATGTGGGATGCTGCTTCAGCGTGGCTCGACGAGCAGTGCCATGTCCGCGCCCAGGATTCGAACCAACGAAACACTGGGCCGCCTGCAGCAGAGCGCACGAACTTAACCACTCGGCCATGGGGCCAGCCCCCTATCCTCTAACATTTAATGATTCCTTAATTGCCCCTATGTACTTTGCTCCAAACATTTTTAGGGCTTCTGATCCAGCTTTCATCTCTGCAGTCTCCTTGGGTAAGTCATAGTTACTGGTTAAACAAGATCTAATTCCAAAGTCCCCGTATCCTGGTCCCCTTATCTCTAACAGAATACTTGGTATATTTGGAGCACAGATGGAGGGTTCTCAATCATTCTCAAGTCTGTTATCTCCTGGGGTTCATGTTAACAAAATGCCTCTCTCCCCATAGGTGACACTTACATAAAATATAGCAAATTGAAGTTAATTGCACTTGAAATTTAAAACTATTTAAAATATAGAGATGTTCTGAGGTACTACAAAGGCAGAGTTAGAATTATGAGTTTGAATGCTATTCAAGGCTGAACTTGAATCCTGTAGTTAAGAATGAGTGCTACTGGCTGAGAAAGGAAAACTTTTGGAATCTCTAACGAAGGAAACTTCATCCTAGGAAATCAACCACCGTAACAGGGCAGCTGCCTGGCCAGATTCAAAGTCACATCTTAAATCCACTCCCTTTGGCTGATTCTTCTTTTACAGCAAACAGGCTGGTCATGGAGATCAATCCAAATAACTAAAAACAAAAACAGCCTTTTCAGATTCTCTGAGTATTTTTTTTTTTTTGAGGAAGATTAGCCCTGAGCTAACTACTGCCAATCCTCCTCTTTTTGCTGAGGAAGACTGGCCCTGAGCTTCCATGCCCATCCTCCTCTACTTTATACATGGGACGCCTACCACAGCATGGCTTTTGCCAAGTGGTGCCACGTCCACACCCAGAATCCGAACCAGCGAACCCCGGGCCACGGAGAAGCGGAACGTGTGCAGTTAACCACTGTGCCACCGGGCCAGCCCCCAGATTCTCTGAGTATTAATGGACCCTTGCCTTGTCCAGAGCTCAAACCATATTCAACACTTGGCTCCTCTACTCCCCTGGGAAGTGCATTTAGAGGCTCTCCAGTCACCAGCCTTCCCTCATCTCTGTGACTGACTCCAGCTCCACAGCAGCTTCCTCAGGGCTCATATTTTCTCTATTATTTTCTCGTTATTGCAGTTTCTGAAAAACCTCTCCAGCTTCTATTTCCAGTAAACAAACATTTGTTTTTCTTCCAAAAGAGATTTCAAGGGAAAAAAATGCATACTAGTATGTATCCGTTTTCATGGAGTGGAAACTGCTGAGTCATACCAGGTGTTCAGTGTAAAACTAAACAGTAGATTTTAGAGAAAGCAAAGAAGGAACACAAAATGCTCCTTTCTGCTCTCACCCTCTACCTTCTAACACCACTTCCAAGCTCATTTTTCTTTAAGATTAGCTACTTTAAGAATGGTATTAGAACGGCCTACAATGCAGAGTATGTAGAATGGTGTCCTATTTTACATGACGCCAGCCTGCATAGCTTGCTCATTCACTGTTAGTCTTTGCTCAAATGTCACCTTCTGAGACCTTCCTTGTCCACTCTATTTAAAATTGCAACCCACCTGGCCACATGCACCTACCTTCCTTCCCTGCTTATTTTTCTCCATAGCACTTTTCACCTTCTAATACACTATGTAATTTACTACTTTTGTGGGGTTTTTTCATACTTCCTGCTCCCCCTCCCCCGTGTGAGATCTACATGGGCAAGAATTTTTGTCTGTTTTGTTCACTGATGTGTACCTGGTGCTGGAACAGTGCTAGCATGTAGTACATGTTGAATAAATACCCTGAACGGATGAGCTGTGATCCAGTAACTGAAGCACTGGATCTCACCCATTTAACAATAGCTGACTTCTCTCCAAAAGGAGATTAATTACCTATCCACTGAAAGATCACAATTTCAAACTTCCAAGGAAGGACTGTTTCTCCAAATGTGCCAATAAAAGCTGTATATGCTACTTCAAAGAACATATAGTCAAGCTTACTTTCTATAGACCAGGAAGCATACATCAGTGTACTATCTCCTATTAAACCCCAACAAAAACCCCTCTTCAATTCTCCTGAGACTTTGGTGCCAGCCAGTGTTTGTCATATGGTCATCTCCTTCCAACATCTTTTCAGTATTATCTTTGTCTCTGTAGTAAACACTAATCCTCCCCACTCAGCTTTCCCGGAGCCTCACACTCTGGATCTCCTTCTTCCATGTCACCCAGAGCCTAAGAGACCACAATCCCAAAGGACCCGGGCCCCATCTAGGTGCTCACCTGTTTACGTCTGCCCGTTCCCCATGAATCCCTGCTTTCACTGTTGGTTGCCTTTTGCTCTTTGCTCTTATTTCAGCCTTTGTGAATCAAGTTGGCTTCACAAACCACATTCACCTTTGTGCCAGTTTGCAACCAACTGCCTGGCATTTTGCTAACTCACTCCCTTCTTTATTCTTCACTCCTCCCTTATCCACCTTTTTTCTGGGTACATGATTGTCTGGTTCATCTATTTTTATGACAGTTAAGTGCCAACTAGTAGAATTATTGGTTATAGGGCAGAAGTTGCTCAGGAACTGAATTGTGTACTTTTTACACAAGAGATTAACTCCCTACTAATTCATGTTTTTACAACATTACCCCAATAGTAGAGAAGTTAATAGTAGTCCTCGATAGCTTCCATTCTTGAGATGAATTTAGAAAGCAGGGCATTGAATTTTCTAATCAATAAGCATTTACTGAGTGTCTAATATATATCAGAGACAAAAGAGGAATCAGATATAAGCCCAGATCTTGGGGAGACTTCAGCTTACTAGAAGAAACAGATAAGTAACCAACAGCTATAAGGTAAAGTGGTAAGTCCTCTGACAGAAATATGCACAAGGTGTTACAGGAATGGACATAAAGGGCAAGTAACTCATCTTAGAAGGGATGGGGTGGGAAGTGGGGAGGAGTCTCCTTAAGGGATGAAAGGCCTAAGCTGGGTCCTGAATCAGAGGTAGGAATTAACTTGGTGCAGTGACATAAGGGGAATTCTGAGAACTTTAAGCATTAAGGGTTCAGTATAGCTGCAATATAGAGGTGTACCAGAATCAAGAGGGGAGGTATGAGAAAGGATGATTTTGGAAGCATTGAATCGGATTTCAAAAGGAGTGAACTTGTTTTCCTTATACAGTTCCATGGTGACACCTGTTATTTAAGTCTTTCTATTCCCTCCCTAAGCAAATAACAGTATTGACTAACTTGGATAAAATGACACAGCATTTCTCAACAGTGGAAAATAATGGAATAGGATAGGTGAGTAGAAAGGTCCATTAGAAGGTCTGAACACAGGGACGTGTAAAAGCTCCCACTGCCGATTCTTCTGAGTTCCACAGGAAAGCTAGCTTTAACAAAGTTAAAAATGAAAGACAAAGTAAGTTTAAAATGTAACTAGAATGAAATTTTTAAACAATAATATGAACTATGGGAATGGATTAGCCAAGCCACTCAGAGCGTAAGCTAGTCAAGCAAAGCAAAACTGAGGTGGGTCTAATAAGGTAAGTCTGGGACAGATTTCAGCACAGTGAGCTCTGCCTCATTTGGAGATATAACTTGGTACCTACATATCCAATACCAAGGGCCACCTGGAACACCCTGCTATCTGAAGGGTGTCTAAGATCAGGGTACATGATTCATATCTCTTGTATTTCCAAAGCCAAGTAGTGAGCCTGGAACATGTTAGAAGTCAGTAAATGTGTCCTGAATGGACTTGGTGCAATTGCGCTAATGGTATCTGCAGACAGGAGCACTGGGGCAGGGAGCACCCCCTCCCCAATGTCTTACTATGGCTATGTATCACATCCCAACTCCCCGTTTCCCTCTAAACCAGTCCATGGATAGAGGTGCTATTCCAGGAAGCCTATTTATTCACATATTAATTCATTCATTTAGCTATTCCAGAAATGATCAGTTGCCTAATGCTACTTAACGAGTATAGAATGCAAAGATGAATCATCTTAGACCTGCCTTTTAAGAGATTATAGCAAACAGGAAAAAAAAATACACGTCCATTAATTACCTCTGTAAAGTTAAAATCTGACAAGTAGCACAGTTACCATGCTCTGAGACTTCAAAGCAGAGAGGTTACTTTTAGCTGGGATGATCAGAGGAGGCTTTGCGGAGGGTCCTGAGGAGGGGCATTAGAACAGGAGAGGAGTGCTTTTCAGGAAAAAGAAATATGAATCAACACATGGATGCAGAAAAGGGACTGGGGCTCCTGGGGAATAGTGAACAGATCGGTTTGACTAACAGCAGTAGGAAATCAAGATGAAAGCCAAATCAAGGTCAAACAGGAGAGCACAGCAAATACTCAGCTAAGGAGTTTAGACTTTACTCTGCAGGCAATAGGAAGCCAATAAAGACTCTGAGCAAGGGAGTGTCACAAACACGAGTTGGCAGTTACATGTAGGAAGGATTGGAGCAGGGAGCCTTCACAGGCTCCACTCAATTGTCTTATTCTACAAACATTCACTGATTCAGCCTAAGTACTAGGTGCCAGAGAATTAAAGGTAAGTTAACAGACCTTTTTATTCAAGGTGCTAAGAGTCTGGCAGAGGTGACAGACATATATACAAATAACCACACCTTTTCAAGTTAATCATAAAACACTAAAAGACCCCAAGGCCCTGAAAGACTAATTCTACCTAGAGGATTAGGAAAGGCATCATGAGATGACATTTGAACTGATCATGAAAACTGAATAGAAGTTACTATATAAATAATAGAGACATATGGATGAAGACCAGAGGCACTGTAAAAAGATGAAAACAGACAGTAGGTAAATTATGGATAGTTTGATTTCATTTTTAAATTTCCTCAAGACTTTTTGTCATATGGAGTTGAGAAACAAAAAGAAAACAAAAAATAGAAGAGCGTAGAGGAGGAGAGTATAGAAGAGAAGGGTTAGCATTTAATGCAGAGGAAAGACTGGCCAGAGGAACACAATCTCGTGTAATAATAAAAATAGCAGCTAATATTTACTGAGATCTTAATACTTGCCAAGCACTATGTTAAGTGTTTTACACGGATTATCTCATTTAATCTGACAATATCACTCTGTGAGGTAGGTCCTGTTAAGATCCCTATTCTATAAACGAGAAAACTGAGGCTTAAGAAACTGAGTCATTTAAGACCAAAGTGAAAAGAGCCAGAAATCAAACCCAGCTGGTCTAATTCCAGAGCCCACAGTTTTAACCAGTAGGTCACCCAGGAAGGGTCATCTGGTATGGCTCTAGGGAAAGACGGACATTGGAGTAGGGAGGAGAGTGTAGAACAGAAAGGTCAGATGAACCTGGAAAGTTAAACTGGCATCAGGATGTGAAAGTCTTCCTATACACACCCAACAGCTTTTACCCTCACTCCCCTAGAGTCTGTTTTAACAAGCAACCAAAGCCATCCTTTTAATACAAGGTAGAGCATGTCTCTCCTCTGTGCCAAATCCAGCAGTGGCTTCCCCTTTCCCTCAGGGTAGCAAGGTCCCAGTAACAGCCTCCATGGGTCCATTTGCTCTGCCTCCCTGCCCCAGTACCTCTCCACCCTCATTTACCAAGTTTTCACCTTATTCCTCCCACACTGACCTCTGCTCCTGCCTTAGGGCCTTTGCTCTAGCTGTCCCCACTATCTGGAACAATCTTTTCCCATACATCCACTTGATAAATCCCTGCAACTCCTTCAAATCATTGTCAAATGCCACCTTCTCAGTGAGGCCTCTAGTACTGTAACCCTCCTCTCTCTTGTGCCCTCTACCTCCACCTGCTTTCTCAGTCCCCATTACTCTGACCTTTTTCTTTTTTCTGTACCACTTATCACTTTCTAACACACTAGACAGCTTATTTATTATGCTTATTGTGTCTGTTCCTCTGATAGAATATAAGCTCCTTAAGATCAGGAATCATTTTTTGTTTACTGAGGCAGCCCAAGCACCTAGAAAAGTGTCCAAGAAGGTGCTCAATAGAAAGTGACAATAGGGGCCCAGCCTGGTGGCACAGCAGTTAAGTTTGCACGTTCTGCTTCAGTGGCCCAGTGTTCACCGGTTTGGATCCCAGGTGGGGACCTACACATCGCTTGTCAGCCATGCTGGGGCAGGTGTTCCACGTATAAAGAGAGGAAGATGGGCATGGATATTAGCTCAGGGCCCGTCTTCCTCAGCAAAAAAAGGGGAGGATTGGCAGATGTTAGCTCAGGGCTAATCTCCTCAAAAAAAAAAAAAAAGTGACAATAGGAATAAACTGCAAAATGACACAAAAAGGGAGAAATAATACTTTCATAAATAGTTATATTTTTAAGAGAGAATGTAACTGATTAATGAATATCTAATCTAGTCATATTAATCTGTTTTAGGAGACTAAAATTTTATTTTTCTGAATCTGTTAGTAGTTCTATAGCTAAATTGAATTTCTTTAGTCACTTTCAAATTGTTAAAATTGTGATAAACTTTCAAAAAAAAAAAAAAGATTTGTTTACATTGTCCAAATTCTCTATCTATCAAACCAACAAATATTTTAGGATGCTGTACATTAGTTATCCATTGCTACACAACAAATAACCCCAAAACATAGTTGCTTAAAATAACAATAAATATTTATTATCTCACAGTTTCTGTAGTTCAGTAATTTGGGAGTGGCTTAATTAGATAGTCCTGGCTCAGGGTCTCTCATGATACTGTAGTCAAGAAGTAGGCTGGGGCTGCAGTCATCTGAAGGCTTGACTGAGGCTGAGGACCCACTTCCAAGATGGCTCACTCACTGGCTGGCAAGCTGATGCTGGTTTACACTGTAAAAAACCAGCTGATGCTGGTTGTTGGAAGGAAGCATCAGCTGCTTCCCACGTGGACTCTCCATAGGGCCGTGAATGTCTTCACAACATGGTGGCTGGCTTCCTCCGGAGTGGGCAATCCAAGAGAGAGCAAGGCAGAAGCAGCAATGCTTTTTATGACTTAGCCCTGTAAGTCATACACGATCACTTCCTCCATATTCCATTGGTCATACAGACCAACCATGATGAAAAATGCAAGGGAACTACACAAGGGCATGAATACTAGGAGGTGAGGATCATTGGGGGCCATCTTGGAGGCTGGCTACTGCAAGTTATAACCAGTATTTGCATAATATTTTTGGTTCAGCTTTTTTTCCCCCCAGTTTATATGTACTTCTATTAACATAGCTTACATACTTTTTGTTTTAGGAACTATATGTTCTTACAATGATATTAACTTTTAAAAATTAAAATAGGGGCTGGCCCAGTGGTGCAGTGGTTAAGTTCACACATACCACTTCGGCTGCCCAGGGTTCGCCAGTTCAGATCCTGGGTGTGGACGTGGCACCACTTGGCAAGCCATGCTGTGGTAGGCGCCCCACATATAAAGTAGAGGAAGATGAGCACAGATGTTAGCTCAGGGTCAGTCTTCCTCAGCAAAAAGAGGAGGATTAGCAGCAGATGATAGCTCAGGGCTAATCTTCCTCAAAAAAAGTAAATAAATAGATAAATAAAAATAATATGGACTCAATTTCTCTGAAAAATATCATATCCCACCACTTAAAACTTTTTTGTCTTCTATTATAGTCTCAATATTTTACTTAAGGAAAACATTAAAGTCTGAAAAACTACAATTCACATAATGCCTGCTTGTTCCTAAGGGTAAAAAAGAATTTACATACTTTAAATAAAAGTCAGATCTATTTAAGAAAGAGTAGGAAGAAAATAAATGAGTCATTATATTAGTTAAGATTACAGACATCAGTTAATAACTGTATAATAAAACAGTGAAATTAAATACTAAATCAAGGAAGATATAGAGTGAAAAATGTTTATATTAACAGAATAGGAACTTTCCTCATGCTACATACAAAAAAAGCTTCTAATCATACAATGGTAGCATTAATACTTAGGTACTGAAGAGACATTTGGTAGAAAGGGACAAGACCGACAACTGGCACAGATTTGAAAACCACTAAAAAATTTTATAACAAGCATTTTCCAAATATCAACAAAATTAAAAAGGTTTATTAAAAAATCAACTTTTATTAGATTGTTGCCAAAGAGCTGTAATAAGACCTGGAAGAGGAACTACAGCTTAACTACTACTACTAAGAAACTACAAGGGGAGAGACTGAATAGGAAGAACTTCCTGACGATAGGAGTTGTCTCATGCTGGTGGAGGGGAGGATTCCCGTCCCAAGGGCTCAGCTCAAATCTGATCACTCTGTTCAAAGTGAATTCACAGGTCAGAAGGCTGGTTGAATGAGATATCCTTTAAGTTCCCTCCAACCCTAAGATCAAATACTCTAACTCTCAATAAAGGAATTAGAATCGATGCATTGGTAATTACCAAGAAACATAAAATTTTTTTCCTATAAACAGATCGCTTTTTTTTTTTTTTTTTACTTTATTCCACTTTAATCAAAATATCATTTGACAGGCGCCAAAAAGGCCCATTTTGTACAATGAAACCATTTGGGTGTTATACTGAAATCAGATCAGGCAGTGCTTGACTTCATTCATTGTTTCAGGCTTGACTTAGTTACAATACTCACTGCAAGGGGAAAGCTGTTGCTACTGCTGCCTCTTTTCACCAATCACAAGGCCTTTTCTTATTCAATAAAAGCGCAAGTCGTTTAGACAAAAAGATACTATGGATCAGGAAGGGGTTAATATTGCTCAATTACTCAATGAGTAAGCTAAAGCGATAAACTATCTCTGCCTCTAAACCCATATAGCCATTGTGGGAGGTACTTATTTGCAGAAGAGTAATTTCAAGGATCAGTGCCATCTGTCACTGTTTATACTGAAGTTTGTGGGAACAGAAGTGAAAACATATTTTCCCTCTCATTATCAAGTGAAAAATAGCTACTACTTCAAACATGTTAAATCAAAATGAAAAACACGAGAAAGACTGAAATATTACAATGATACTTCATGCACAGAGCAAGGAATAGGGGTTCCATATAAGCACATTTCCTCGAATATGTCTTTGAGATGTTTCCCCTCTAAATACTGTAACATTTTTATTTTAACAGTGTTTGGTAAAAATGTTTCTACAGTTACATTTTATTCATGGTTCAGAGTCATGATTAGGATCATCAGGTATATTTTTTCTGTTAACTTGGGATGCCTCAAGGAGCTACATGTCTATAGGACTGTTTGCCCTTCTGCCACCAAACAGTCCCAGATTGCCATGCTTTTTGAGCTAGTTTTCCTTGACATCATGCTATCAATTATCACTGACCACTGTTGTCATATGCCTGACTCCTTCAATAAGCTGCCATCATCTAATCTTTAAAAATCTTTTGTGGGGGCCAGCCCAGTGGCGCAGCGGTTAAGGTCACACGTTCTGCTTCGGTGGCCCGGGGTTCGCCAGTTCAGATCCTGGGTGCGGACATGGCACCATTTGGCATGCCATGCTGTGGTAGGCATCCCACATATAAAGTAGAAGAAGATAGGCACGGATGTTATCTCAGGGCCAGGCTTCCTCAGCAAAAAGAGGAGGATTGGCAGCAGTTAGCTCAAGGCTAATCTTCCTCAAAAAAAAAAAAAAACAAAAACTTTTGTGGGATGTGAATGAGAGAGCCAACTATTAGACCTTTATGTCAATTTATGCAAATAGTGGCCTCTCCAACAGAATAAGGGTTGTGGACTTTGTGACAGCTTCTTTAGTGGCTCATAGATCCCTTTCCATTTACTATGGGCTCTCAGGAATAAGAAAGCAGAATCTGCAGAAACATGACCTATGGGAGGGTGGAGTATTACTTTATATAGGTTACTTACCAATTCTTTTTTCCTTCTGGGCTTTCCCCCTTTGTTTCCTTCAATTAATCTGTTTTCAACCTATAGAAGATGGACATGAATAATCATAAGAGCAAAGATCTCTCTTGTCAATATGCCTATTTTTGAAGCAGTTATCTCTTTCTACACTTCTGTTTCCAATATGTTCAGGCTTTGAAACCCAGATCACCAAGCTGATTTCCTGACCTGTAGTGTAGTACTCGTGGGCTCTTTCTCCTCTTCCACACTCTTCTCATTCAAACTATAACTGCAGCCCTTCTTATAAAATCACTTATTTATAAAATCAGTGACAGCAAAAGGAGGTAAGAGACACTCCCTCTAAAAGCTAGTGTATATTTTTGTATAAATGTATGTGTGTAAATGTATAGGGGGCAGTGACTAAGGAGCTAATCCACAAGGAAACTGTATAAAATCTAGTTTATGCCATTTTAGGCTGCGAAGAACTCAAATACCAGGTGTGCGTTCCACAGTGTGAGCAAGAGTGGCCATGTACTATTACATGGTTAAAAGGACAAAGCCAATCCCGGTCCTAGGTACATATCCACAAGAAATGAAAACAGGGACTCCAACAGATATTTCCACGCCAGTGTCGACTGCAGCATTATTCACAACAGCCAGAGACAGAAAAAACCCAAGTGTCCATCAACAGATGCACAGATAAACAAAATATGACATATACATACATATTATAGAATATTACTTAACTATAAAAAGGAATGAGGGGCTGGCCCAGTCATGCAGTGGTTAAGTGCGCACGTTCACACTTCTGTGGCCTGGGGTTCGCCGGTTCAAAGCCCGGGTGCAGACATGGCACCGTGTGGCAAGCCATGCTGTGGTAGGCGTCCCACATATAAAATAGAGAAAGATGGCCACGGATGTTAGCTCAGGGCCAGTCTTCCTCAGCAAAAAGAGGAGGATTGGCAGATGTTAGCTCAGGGCCAGTCTTCCTCAAAAAAAAAAAAAAAAAAAAGGAATGAAGTTCTGATACATGCTAGAATATGGATGAACCTTGAAAACGTTACACCTAGTGAAAGAAGTCAGACACAAAAAGACACAATGATTCCACTTACATGAAATATCTAGAATAGGCAAATTCATAGAGACAGAAAGTAGTTTAGAGGTTACCAGAGTTTGGGGGAGGAGAGAAAGGGAGTGACTCCTTAACAGGTCCAGAGTTTCTGTTTGGGTTGATGAAAAAGTTTTGGAAATAGACAATAATGACGCTTGTACAACACTGTGAATCTAATGAATGCCACTGAACTGTACACTTAGAATGGTTAAAATGGCAATTTTTGTGTTATATATATTTTACCACAGTTAAAAAAGTTTTTAAAAGCGGAGCACTTCAAACATAAGATCACATGAGGAAAAACTTTGGCTACTGTTTCCACAGAGGAACAGTTATGACAACATTTCATCCCAGGCTACCTCACAAACACACAGCCAAGTATAATTTAAATTCTTTTTTTTTCCCCTTGGGGACCATTTGCTTAATTCTTTTTTTTAAATTTAGTTTTTATTGCAGTAACATTGGTTTATAACATTATATAAATTTCAGGTGTGCATCATTATATAACTCAAATTCTGAAAGGTAGTACTGATACTCAGAAAATGTCTTTAAGCATTTGAGCCTATATAGTAGTTTTCCTTCTCCCAGAAAGTGAAACTAATCTATCCAACATAAATCTGAAGATTACACAGTCAAGGAGGGATGTGAACAATGTTACAAATTCTAACTATAGGGCCTCCAAAGCAAACATTTTCAAAAAAGGTCACTTAAATACTCCTCCAGCTGTTCCGTTGGAACCCTAGGATGGAATGAGTGGTATCTGAACCTAAGCATGCAATCTTGACAGTATTTCTATCAAGTTTTCCTTTTAAAAACACATATTGTGTATGCAAACACACTGAACTAAACAAGAGACACTTCAAGCTGGCATCTCCAAATGCCCTCCTTCCTCGGTGTCCCTACCCCCCCCCCACACAATTAAATGGATTCTCATTCTAATTTCCTGTTTCTATTAGTGACCACAAATCTCCTAATTCACAACTCAAAATCTTCATCATCTTTGAGTTTTCCTCTCTCATGCCTTCTGTATTTCAATCTGTTATCAAGGACTGGTGATTTTTTTTGCAATATCTTTCCCATCTCTCTTTTTTTCCTCCTAGGCCCCCTGCTGATATCTAAATTCTGGCCTTTATTACTTCAGACTTGGGACTGTTAGCCTCTTTTTTTTTTTTTTTTGAGGAAGTTCAGCCCTGAGCTAACATCCACCATCAATCCTCCTTTTTGCTGGCACAGCGGGGCCCATCTTCCCCTATTTTTTTAAATATGTGGGACGCCTGCCACAGCATGGCTTGATAAGCAATGCATGTGTCTGCACCCAAGATCCAAATCCGTGAACCCCGGGCCGCCAAAGTGGAGCACATGAACTTAACCGCCAGCCCCTGTTATGGCCTGTTAAGTGATCTTCTAGTCACCAACGTCTATTCTCAAATCCATACACTGTCTTCCTAAAATGCTGTATTTATCCTTTTCCCATAAGATTGTAACCCACATCATGGCAGGGATTTGTTCATCTTTGAACACTGTACAACTTGGCATATATGTTTAATTAATCAATGCTTGTTGAATGAATTAATGAATATATAAATCATGTCACTCTCCTTCTCAAAACTTTCATCAATTTCCCACTGTCTACAGCAGAAGTTACAAACTTAAATACCTAAATACCCACTGGGGCTAAGCAGGAATGTGAGTAAAAGTGTGTGTAAAACAACAGGCGGGGGGGGGACTGTGGCAAATGGGAGAGCACATGTCCCACCTAAAGGGGCAGTTGCTTGCTGTTCCCATAAATCGCTGCCATGATGAAATACAGGCTCGGTATTGTCAGGTCTTTTGATTTTTCAAGATAAGCTGAAAGCACCAATTTCAATGTAGAATCTGGTGTTTAAACAATGACAACTAATTCCACTTAAAAATAAAAAACAAACCCCCCCCAAACCACCATTCAGGCCAAACAAAACACATCTATGGGCCAAATCCAGCTTTTGAGTTACAAGTCGGTGACTCTTCTCTATAGGATAAAAGACACACTCCTTACCTAACATTCTAAGTCCTTCGCTGTGGATTCCCAGGCTACCTTACCACCACTTCCATACAAGAACCCTCCGCTCTAGAGCCCAGTGCTTCTCAAACTTTAGCATGCAGCAGAACCACCTGGGGGACTTGTTAAACCATAGCTTGCTGGGCCTCACTGCCAGTACTTCTGATTCAGCAGGTCTCAAGTCGGGGCTGAGAATTTCCATTTCTAACAAGCTCCCAAGTGATGCTGATGCTACTGGTTTGTGGACCACACTTTGGGAACCACTAGTTAAATTACTTCTTGTCTCAAGCACACACTGAATTTTGCTCACATTTTCTAACTTCCCAGAAAGCCTCCCCTCTTCCTTTCAGCCTACTCCTGTAAACGTTCTCTGACTATGACAGTCTTTCATGCCTCCAAATTCCTGTAGCAGTTAGGGTCCATGCCATCTCCCCA
This sequence comes from Equus przewalskii, assembly GCF_037783145.1. Taxonomy (NCBI): domain Eukaryota; kingdom Metazoa; phylum Chordata; class Mammalia; order Perissodactyla; family Equidae; genus Equus; species Equus przewalskii. Next base: position 19,127,742 of record NC_091855.1, read on the forward strand.
TGATGCATCACTGCTTGGTGTTTTTTATTGTTAACCATTTGTGTATAGGTGCCAATGAGGTGTATTCTTGGAGATCAATGTCCAGGTCAGTACCTTATATACCTGACTGTAAGCCACTTGAAGGCAGGGGCCCTGTCTTGCCTCCCACTGTACCCCTCAAGCTATCAGAGAGCATGGTACACAGCTGGTACTCACTAAACATTTCTTAAATGAATGAACATTTAACAGATCCATGAAATGAAAGTACAGATAAGTGGGCCTGAGATTTGGGTATATAATTTTTCTTAAAGAACTGACTTTTAGTCCTGGGTAAAGACTTTGTCACGATGGACAACTGATAAAAATTGGATATTTTGCAAATAAATTGCCAGTAGGTAACAATAATCTGTGGCAACACATTTTGTATGTAAATAAAACAGTGAATGTTAAAAAAAAACTGATTTTAAAATTGGTAAGATTAAATCCTTGATCTTCAGGATTCCTTATCACCTGTAGGAATGTGAACTAGTCATAATATCACAAGATAATACCTATTTAGTAGAATTCTATATTTGCACCACATGCAATAAAAAAGTGGGATGAAACGAATTAACTCCCCATAATATTCAGACATATTGTTCGGTCTCTTCAGATATAGTTTGGATGATACCATATTTATTCAGGATTCTAAAGATTGTGTGAACAAAGTCAAAAGCTATTCACCTAGTCTCTTCCCCCTATTTGCTATCAGGTGATTTCAAAGATGATTTATGAGTAGAAACTTAATCTCCAAGCTAAACCAGAAAAAAGCAACAAATGACTTTACAGAGTAATCCCAATTCGAGAACTATCAGAAGAAAAAATTACAAATATTATATATTTTGATATAGTCCTAAGTTATTATTTGGCTTTCTGAACAACGCCGTACTTGATGGTATTACAATCAATGGAACAAGAGAAAAGTTAACATCATTTGGCAAAGACAGAGAATCCAATTCAGGAAAAAAAAAACCCACCCCAGGAGCACATGAAGTACATTTATAGTTTCAAGCTAGCATATTACCTTACATTCGGATACTTGCCCTACCTACCGGGACCATAAGGATCTTGTCGGCACGAGGATTCAGCCAAGACATTCCACATTTCTACGTTGACCAGGAACCATGCAAACTGGGCAAAAGAAGAATAACAAGGCCAAGTCAACAAAACACTAAGTGGCTTATTCCAAGTTTCAAAAGCATTAGCATTCTAAATAATGAAACAAAGTAAATTTATTAAACAAAATCATCCTGAAACTTCATAATAAAACTATCTACCAGAAATTATGGAAGGAAATGCTACCGGATGAATTGTTAAATAGCAACTTACTACTGTACCATCTGTACCTCACCGTTCTTACTAACAGACTGAGTAATAGCATCTAGTTTTTTGGCAGAGAATGTGGAAGTTTAGAAGACTGTAGATTCTGGAACCATCTCTACTACAGTATGAATCTGGGCATTTCTCTTAGCCACATTCATGTCACAACAGTTTTAACTACAAAATCAAACTTACAGTCAATAAAAATATGTTGTATGATAAAATAACTATAAGGTACATATAACTAAAGTTCTATGCATATATGAAGAAATAACCTTGTTACAGTAACATTTTCACGTTTATGAATGAGTCTGTAAGCCTACTTTCAAACAACGAAAGTGTTCTGCTGACTTTCATATTATCCAGTAACCAATTTTTAGAATGAATTCCAAATCTACAGCCTGTGAGAGAAGATGCCCTACCCTTTCTTTTCTGCAAGTTATCAATAGGGTGCATTTTCAGAACTTCAGACATACAAAATTAACTGTAACTTTATAGATGCCATATCAGAGGAAACCCCTTCAGGGTGTGATGATTCCACCATGGATCCACGGGAGTGTGACGTACAAATAGAGGGGAAAACGCAACAAAAATAGAGTAAGCCACGATCACAGTAGCAGATGGTATGTAAAAAAAGATTTTCAGTGCTCATTACCAAATCAGCATGTTCCCTCTAACCACACAATTCAAAAATAGAAACTATATAAGTCAAAAAAAAAAAAGGGTGGGCGTGGGGGGAGAGCATTAGAGGTCAAAGACTTTCGGAACGGGTGTAGGGATTAAGTTCTCTCTGGAGAAATGGAGAAGGAAGATCTACATGAAGTTAAAAATTTTTTTTAATTCAATTTGAAATGGAGGACCACGCAGAGCCTGAATCACAAGTCTCCCAACTATTGTCTTGGCGCCCAGAACACCGTATCTTCCTTAATGAATGACTCACTCACTCACTCTCATCGAATGAAGGCATAATCACAGAGCTCCTCCTCTGAAAAAGGAGAACAATACTTTTGAGTACTCCTTCTCAGAGGTGCGCTCAGGGGGGAAAAAAAAAGCACGCAAAGGCAAGAGCTTTCAACTTTATGCCAATTGCAGAAAAGGGGGCTGCGGACGCAGGACGTATTAGCAAACGGGAATCCCGGGCCAGTTCTGGGAGGAGGGCGCCGGCCACGCAGGACTGGATGGGGCCGAGGACCATCCTCGTGCCCCGGAGCCTCTCCCGCCCCAGGCCGCAGCACTGCTCTCCTCGCCCGGCTCCCGACAGCGGGAGCGCGGCGTCCGGACGCCCGTGCGCGCCGCCCCGCGGAGGCTGCTGGCCTCACCCCGACCCGCTGCCCTCGGGAAAGTCCTCAACCGCCTCATCAAAAAATGTTTGGCCTGGGGAGTCCGCTGGATGAGCCATCCCCTACAGAAGCAGCGAGAGGCAGAAGCCAGGAGGTGGAGCAGAAAACCGAAAGGATCGGGGCAGCTTCCGGAGCGGTGAGGGGCTCGGCGGCGAGAGCAAGGCGAGGAAGGGGAGGACGCGCGGGCGAGACGCGAAACGCTGCAAAACTGGCGCGGGGCGGGCGGACGCGCAGGCAAGCGAGCCTCCTGAAGGGAGAGCGCCCCGACCGTCGCGCCGCCCGAGACGCCCGGCCTGCAGGACGCCGCGCCAACCCCCTGGGCCGACCCGCTCCGGCCTCCCCGCCCGCCCGCCCAGCCCGAGCCGGGCAGGCTCTGGCACAGCCGTCGCCGGCACACTCACCGCGCGCGCGCGCCCGCCACCCTGGCGCGGCCGAAGACCGCTCTCGGCTCGATCTCCGCCCCGCCCCCGCGGCCGGGGCCCCGCGCGCTGGCATCGGGGCTACGTCACGGGCGCGTGCGCTCTCCGCGCGCCCGCAACGGCCCTCGGGGAACGTTACACTCTTGGCGTTCCGGTTTCCTTAGAGACGGAGCTGGGCCCGGGCAGCGGCGGAGACGCGACCACGACGGCGGGGTCCCCGGAGAAGCCAAGATGCCGTCAAAGGGAAAGGACAAAAGGAAAGGGAAGAGTAAAGGCAAAGAGAAGAAGTAAGGAGGAGCCGCTCTGGGGTCCCCTCTCCCCGGGCCCCGCCTCCGGAGATTTGGGTGGGGGCCGGCGGGACGCAGGGCGCCGAGAGGGGTGGCTGGCTAACCGGCGCCCTCCCGCCGGCCCTCTTGGATCCTTCTGTGACCGTCTTCTCGGTCTCCCAGCTTCTGAAAAGGACAGCTCTTGTTGTTCAGAAATTCCCAAAGGCATGCCAAACCGTGCTGCTTCTACTGAGACAAGAGAGTGTGAGATTTGGGACCCTGAAATAATTTAGACACTGCCCCTGCTTGTGTGTGATGCACTAACGACGGAGGCGGACGAGTTCCCAAATAGAAATAACGCAAGACCGGAGGAAACAGGTGCTGCTGGAGGGACGAAGAACTGAGGATGAGGAGGAAGAGTTAGTTCTGACGCCAGAAGTGGAGGTCAGGAGAACATTTCCTGGGATGCTGGAGGTCCTCTAGACCTGCGCTGTCCCATAGGGTAGTGACCAGCCGTGTGGCTGTTAAAATGAAATAAAATTTAAAAACCAGATCCTCGGGGATACTAGCCATATTTCGTATGCACAGTAGGCACATGTGGTGACTGTATTGGGCAGCCTAGATATAGAACATTTCCAGCGTCACAGAAAGTTCTGTTGGATAACACTGCCCTAGGACAGTGGTTCCTCCACCAGGGGTGATTCTGGCTCCCAGGGGACATTTGGCAATACCTGGAGACATTTTTGGTTGTCACATCTAGCGATGTGTGCTACTGCCATCTAGTGGGTGGAGACCAAAGATACTGTTAAACGTCCTCCAATGCAGAGGACAAGCCCCACTTCCACCCCAAAGAAAGAATGATTTGGCTTAGAAGGTCAGTAGTGCCAGGGTTGGGAAACCCTGCTCGAGACTATAAGCCTCTCTAGAATAGGCACTAAGCATTATTCACCATATCTCCAGCACCTAGCTGAGAGCCTGGATCATAGCAGACACTTACTATTTGTTAAATAAACACGTTAAGGTGTCTGTTTGTGTATGCTTCAACTTGGATCTTCTCTTTTTTCCACAAGAACTGTGCTCTCGGTTCATTCTCTTTTGCCCCTAGCCTGAGAGATGTCTGCTATGTGGTTGAGATGATCCATCTAGAGAATCTCTGGGTGATTGAAATAGTTCCTTAAACCTTTGCAGGGATTTCTTTTAGTTCAAAGGAAACCCTAAAGGATTTGACCAAATTGGGTAATTGTTCAGGTTTCCTGAAACTGATGAGAACTGAAGTGAGTGTTGCTCAAGCACTTTGCAGGCTTGGAGTTGTTGCTAGATTGCCGCTAGACCTATTGGGTGGCCCTAGTGGTTCCTAGACACGTTGGAGTTATACATGGTGTCCAACAATACTATATATGGGACCACAAGGGAATCCTCCAAACTGGTAAACTTTATAAAGTAACTATTTAAGAGAGTAATATGCGCTCGGTACAAAGTTTGGGAAACGTGGAAAGGCAAAGGAGAAAACAAAAATCACCTGTAATCCCATCATCCAAAGATAACCACTACTATCATTTTTGAGATATACTTTTTTTCTTTATAAAGCGGTAGTCCAATGTACATATTTATTTGTAGCTTTTTTCTCTCATGTATTAATTAATATAAGTATTCTGCTATAGTGCATTTTTTTTTTTCAAATAACCACATAGTTAGTCTAGCACTTTTTACAAGTGCCAAGGGCTTATCACATTCCGGGAACTCACTAGCATGTCTTTTCTATTTTTGACCCACATCTACAGTACACATGTCAACAATGAGGAACATTGAGGGTAACAGATCTTATTCCTTGGACTTTCCACGATTCTTAATTTGGGAAAACCTGTTTTGTTTTTGCAGTCAGTATTAGTGGTCCTCCTATAAGAAATACTATCTGAGTTCTTTTTTTTTCTTTTTTTTAGAGATTGGCACCTGGGCTAACATCTGTTTCCAATTTCCTTTTTTTTTTCCTTCTTTTCCCCCAAACCCTCCAGTACATAGTTATATATTCTAGTTGTAGGTCCTTCTGGCTCTGCTATGTGTGCCACCTCAGCATGGCTTGATGAGCGGTGCTAGGTCCACCCCAGGATCCAAACCATTGAGACGCTGGGCTGCCAAAGTGAAGCGTGCCAGCTTAACCACTCGATCGCAGGGCCAGCCCCCTGTCTCATTTCTCGCATCAAAGACTCTGAGCAGTTTAGACCTGATACCTTCAGGGAGCAATTAGATGATTGTAGCAAGGCAGTCTAGCACTAGTGCCTAAGTCATGCTGGAAACGAAAGTCAACAGCTATAACAGGCTTGGGGGTTGAGGATGCTACTGGCTTTAATTTGAAGAGAAAAAAAGGTGACAGTGGGACGGTAAAGGGATTGAGAACCAGGAGTTGGGGGTAGAGGATGGAGGGTGACAGTATAGAAAGGTCCACACATACATATGTGTAAAAATACATAGAATTCAAATATAGGTGAAGTTTTCTTAGTTATCTAAATATTTATATACTCAGTGCCTACTATATATAAGGGATACTGTTAATGCTCATGCAATAAATCTTTATTTTGAAAAATCTCTATCACTTTAATCTTAGAAGCTGTCTTTTATTATTATTATTTTTAAATTTCCTCTCCGCCTCTGTATAAATGACTATGGTTTCTCAGCCATCCTTGAAGCCTGGTGCATTGTGGTACCAATTGATAAAGTGTTTAACATACTTGCCCTAGTGACTTATCTTTTGTCTAAGGCCTAGCCAAAAAAAACCCCAAAAAAACCTAAAACAAAAACAAAACTGTGGTTGGGATGGGTGGAAGATTACAGAACTATGGACTTATACTTGCACTATGAATGTATCAGCATGCAGAAGGGGAACTAAGGTAATAGATTTGCGCTGGGGAGAGCCAAGGTCTAAAACTGAGTAAGTAGGAATAGAAAAGACAGTTCAGATGTGAGAGAATCACAGAAGTAAATGAAAAGTTGTAAGAGCTTTATGAAATGAATTTGCCTTACTATGCCTTTCTTCTTTGTTTTTCCAGTCCTTTAGAGTTATGCTCCAAAGCTCCTCTCTTCTAGGAAGAGGCACCTACTTAACTCCCTTATCAAGTAAATAATTATTTCTTATCGACTCATTCATCCAACCATATTTGCTCATGTGTGCCAGGCAATACCAAGCAAAACAAACAATAATAGGTGTAATACTAATATTGCAGAGAAATAGTTATATTCTGTCAATGTCCTCTTGCCATGCAGGAAGCCAGTAAAAACTGATGAATCTGTGGTGGACAGAGCCAAGGCCAATGCCTCTCTTTGGGAGGCCAGGCTGGAAGTCACAGAACTCTCTAGGATGGAGTACCGTGATACTTCCCAGAGATTGGCAAAAAGTAATGAGGACTTAAAGAAACGTCAGTACAAAATGGAGAAAGACACAATGTCTGTATTAAGCTACCTGAAGAAGCAGGATCAAGAGAAAGATAATATGGTAGGTAGGTAGAAACCGTCCTGAGCCACAATTTCTACCTCTGTGTTATACTGGTGTGGTTATACATTTCGGGGATTTTAATTCCTTGGAATCTTACCACATAGTTAAGACATTTCAGTTGACCTTAACTCTCCTTGAAGCAGGATGCAATTTTAGAATGGCTTTACTGTCAGAATTGGCTCTTTCATATTTTCAGTTCTTGTCCAATGTTTTGCTGTCTGATCATAGGGAACATTATGATCCATTTTATTTTAAGGACAATAGCATGGTATATGATCTATATATTTTTGATATTGATAAATACTTAGTTTTAGTGATTTGTAAAGCAATTCATTGATAATCCATGGTTACATGATTATGAACCCAGCAAGTTGAATCTTGAATTTATCTTACTGTACCTTATTGTATCTTGTTTAAGTGTTGAGAGTAAAGCTGTCATTATAGATCTGAAAGAAAAAGGGAAGGGAACTAACGTTTTGAAGCTTCTATTTTGTGCCAGATACTATGCTAGGTGCTTTACCTCTGTTATCTCATTTTCTCCTTTTAATAACCCCATGTAGCTACAGTGTTGTCATTCCCATTTTTTATTATTTGTTTATGTGTTTGCTTCAGTACACATATGAACTAATACTAGAATGATGCACAGCATGGTTTCAACCTAAGGAGGACATGCAAATTCATGATTCATTCCGTAATTTTTTTCAAATGCTACCTTTTCAGTGAGACCCTTCCTCACTATCTTCTTTAAAATTAAAATCATCTCTCGTTTTATTTTCTTTGTAATATTTATTACCTTCTGTCATACTGTATCCATGTTACTTATATATTTATTGTCTCTTCTCCTAATTAGAAGGAAACCTCACAAAAGTAAAGAATTTTGGGGATTTTTTAAAATTGTTGTTAAGTGCTATATCTCCAGCACCTAATATGGGCCTGGCACTTGTTAAAATATTTTTGCATGCGTGAATGAATGGCTCATGAGTGTACTGATGCTTTGAAAAAGTTAACAGCAATCAAAACTAAGTTCAAGACTTAGAGGCAGAGCAAAATGGCAGGGTGAGCTGACCCGGGATTCTCTCCCCCCAAAATACAACAAAAGATTGGAAGAACTGAATTTCAGAGAATAAACATAATGCCAGCTCGTTAGAGACCTACAATACCAAGAAAGCGGAGATCATAAACCTTGCTTACACCCTCAGAGGCGCTGGAACGGTAGGAGAGAATACTGCTCCCTCCCCTAGAGTCTGCGATCGCTGTGGCGCGGGTGGGGAAGGAGCGGGAGAGGGGCTGCGTGACCGGGGGATCATCCAGGACTCCTGCCGCTGATTCAGTGGAGACCCACTGACGGGGGGAAGCTTCCGTCCGTGGGGACTCCCATAAATCAAGGGCCTTGGGAGACCAGAGAACAGAACCGATCTGAACCCAGACTGGCACGTGTGAGTAACAGCCCCTCCCCCCTACCCCCCGCCGGGCAAAGCCAGTGGGCGCAGCCATCTTGCCCCAAGGCGGAGAGCTCATAACACGCGACTCTCGACCCCCATCTAGTGGCGACAGGCTGTAACTGCAACTGAATTCTACCACCATGAGAAAATCCGCTCCTCTACCATCCAGCAATTTATAAAAGCTGCAGACCAGAAGGAAAACAATAAAAACATAGAATTAAGTCCTGAGGACTTGGAATTAGGTAAACTAAGTGATAATGAATTCAGAGCAGCTATAATCAAAAAACTCAATGAGGTAGAGAGAAAGATAGAGAAACAAGCCGAGTTCTGGAGTTACTTCACAAAAGAGATTGAAATCATAAAGAAGAATCAAACAGAATTACTTGAGATGAAAAACACAATGGACCAGATAAAACAGAATATGGATTCCCTGAATGCCCGTGTAGACAACATAGAGGAGAAAATTAGCATAATCGAAGATAGACAGGCTGAATGGCGCCAGACAGAGGAGGAAAGAGAACTAAGAATTAAAAAAAATGAGGAAAATCTCCAAGAGATAATGGATTCAATGAGGAGTAAGAACATAAGGATCATAGGAATTCCCGAGAATATGGAAAAGGAAAATGGAGCAGAAAGTGTGCTTAATGAAATCATTGAAGAGAACTTCCCAAATCTAGGGATCGATGGAGAAATGTGTGTAGAGGAGGGTTTTAGATCTCCTAGATTTGTCAATGTAAAAAGAGCTACCCCACGGCACATAGTAGTAAAGTTGGCAAAAAGGAAAGATAAGGAAAGAATACTCAGGGAAGTAAGAAAAAAAAAGAGAATAACCTATAAAGGAGCCCCTATCAAACTGTCAGCGGATTTCTCTATAGAAACCCTACAAGCTAGGAGAGAATGGAGTGACATATTCAAACCTTTAAAGGATAAAAATCTTCAGCCAAGAATACTCTATCCTGCAAGAATTTTCTTCAGATATGAGGGAGAAATTAAATATTTTCCAGACAAACAAAAGTTAAGGGAATTTGTAACTAAAAGCCCTCCATTACAAGAAATCCTCAAGAAGGCTCTCATACCTGAAAAAAGAAAAAAGGGAGAAAGGGGACACAATCCACAGACTAGGGAGACCAATGGATAGAACCAGAACAGGATAGCAAATATTCAATTATAGCATTAGGGTAAAGGTAAGGAAACTACCAAAACAAGGACGATCTTAGCACTCTACCAATGAATAAGACGAGTTGGAATAAAAAATGAAAATAATTATTTAGGAGGGGAAGAGCAAAGGGTCTAAATCAGTATTGGTCAAGTAAGTAAGAGACCACCAGAGAATAGACTATATTATACACGAGATTCTAAATACAAACTTCAAGGTAGACACTAAAAATAAAGTACGAAACAGAGTCACAAATCATAAATAAGGAAAAATCTAAGAAACCCAGCATAAGAAATTGCAGTATTAAATGGGTAGTCTAAAGCAAACAGGAAAAGAAATGCAGGAAAACAAGATAATGAGCGACAGATTAACAGCACTAAGTCCACATGCATCAATAATCACTCTCAATGTGAACGGATTGAACTCTCCAATAAAAAGACACAGAGTGGCAAAATGGATTAAAGAACATAAGCCAACAATTTGTTGCCTCCAGGAAACACACCTCAGCCCCAAGGACAAACACAGACTCAGGGTGAAGGGTTGGTGGACAATACTTCAAGCAAATAGCAAGGAAAAAAAGGCAGGTGTTGCAATTCTCATATCAGACCAAGTGGATTTCAAAATAAGACAGGTAAAGAGAGACACAGAGGGAAAATATATAATGATCAAAGGGACACTTCATCGAGAAGAAATAACGCTTATAAATATCTATGCACCCAACACAGGAGCACCAAGATTCATAAAGCAACTATTAACAGACCTAAAGGAAGATGTTAAAAACAACACAATAATAGTAGGGGACCTCAACACCCCACTCACATCAATGGACAGATCATCCAGACAGAAAATCAACAAGGAAACAGTGGAGCTAAATGAAAAACTAAAACAATTGGACTTAATAGACATATATAGATCGCTTCACCCTGAAAAAGCTGAATCCACATTCTTCTCAAGTGCACATGGAACATTCTCTAGGATAGACCATATGTTGGGAAACAAGGTGAGCCTCTACAAATTTAAGAAAATTGAAATAATAACAAGCATCTTCTCAGATCATAGTGCTATAAGGCTAGAAATTAATTACAAGAAAAAAGCTGAGAAAGGCACAAAGATGTGGAGACTAAACAACACACTACGGAGCAAGCAATGGCTCATTGAAGAAATAAAAAAATACCTGGAAACAAATGAAAATGATAGCATGCCATACCAACTCATATGGGATGCAGCAAAAGCTGTATTAAGAGGAAAATTCATCACAGTACAGGCACATCTTAACAAACAAGAAAAATCCCAAATAAGCAACCTTAAAGCACACCTAACTGAACTAGAGAAAAAAGAACAAATAAAGCCCAAAGTCAGCAGAAGGAGAGAAATAATAAAAATCAGAGCAGAAATAAATACTATTGAAACGAAAAAGGCAGTAGAAAGGATCAATGAGACAAAGAGCTAGTTTTTTGAGAAGATAAATAAAATTGACAAACCACTAGCCAGACTTACAAAGAAAAAAAGGGAGAAAGCTCAAATGAACAAAATCAGAAATGAGCGAGGAGAAATAACAACAGACTCTGCAGAAATACAACAGATTATAAGAGAATACTACAAAAAACTATATGCCAACAGAATGGATAACCTAGAGGAAATGGATAAATTCTTGGACTCCTACAATCTCCCAAAGCTCACTCAAGAAGAGGCAGACAATTTGAACAGACCAATCACAAGGAAAGAGATTGAAACAGCAATCAAAAACATCCCAAAGAATAAAGCCCCAGGACCAGATGGCTTTCCTGGGGCATTCTACCAAACTTTCAGAGAGGATTTAATACTTGTCCTTTTCAAGCTATTCCAAAAAATTAGGGGAGATGGAACACTTCTAACACATTCTATGAGGCCAACATCATGCTGATACCAAAACCTGACAAGGACACCATGAAAAAAGAGAACTACAGGCCAATATCACTGATGAACATAGATGCAAAAATTCTAAACAAAATTTTGGCAACCAGAATTCAGCAATTCATCAAAAGAATCATACATCATGATCAGGTGGGATTCATACCAGGGACACAGGGATGGTTCAACATCTGCAAATCAATCAACGTGATACACCACATCAACAAACTGAGGAATAAAAACCACATGATCATCTCAATAGATGCAGAGAAAGCATTTGACAAGATCCAACAGCCGTTTATGATAAAAACTCTGAACAAAATGGGCATAGAAGGAAACTACCTCAGCATAATAAAGGCCATATACGACCAACCCATAGCCAACATCATACTCAATGGGCAAAAACTGAGCGCCATCCCCCTGAAAACAGGAACGAGACAAGGATGCCCTCTATCACCACTCTTATTTAACATAGTACTGGAGGTCCTGGCCAGAGCAATCAGGCAAGAAAAAGGAATAAAAGGAATCCAAATAGGGAGGGAAGAAGTGAAACTCTCACTGTTTGCAGATGACATGATCTTATATATAGAAAACCCCAAAGAATCCATTGGAAAACTGTTAGAAGTAATCAACAACTACAGCAGAGTTGCAGGGTATAAAATCAATTTGCATAAATCAGTAGCATTTGTATACTCCAGTAATGAACCAACAGAAAAAGAACTCAAGAATACAATACCATTCACAATCGCAACAAAAAGAATAAAATACCTTGGGGTAAATTTAACTAAGGAAGTGAGGGACCTATATAATGAAAATTACAAGGCCTTTCTGAGAGAATTGGATGACGACATAAGGAGATGGAAAGACATTCCATGTACATGGATTGGAAGAATAAACATAGTTAAAATGTTCGTTCTACCTAAAGCAATCTACAAATTCAACGCCATCCCAATCAGAATCCCAATGACATTCTTTACAGAATTAGAACAAAGAATCCTAAAATTCATATGGGGCAACAAAAGACCCCGAAGTGCTAAAGCAATCCTGAGAAAAAAGAACAAAACAGGAGGCATCACAATCCCTGACTTCAAAACATACTACAAAGCTACAGTAATCAAAACAGCATGGTACTGGTACAAAAACAGGTGCACAGATCAATGGAACAGAATTGAAAGCCCAGAAATAAAACCACACATCTATGGACAGCTTATCTTCGACAAAGGAGCTGAGGGCATACAATGGAGAAAAGAAAGTCTTTTCAACAAATGGTGCTGGGAAAACTGGAAAGCCACATGTAAAAGAATGAAAATTGACCATTCTTTTTCACCATTCACCAAAATAAACTCAAAATGGATCAAAGACCTAAAGGTGAGACCTGAAACCATAAGGCTTCTGGAAGAAAACGTAGGCAGTACACTCTTTGACATCAGTATTAAAAGGATCTTTTCGCACATCATGCCTTCTCAGAGAAGGGAAACAATAGAAAGAATAAACAAATGGGACTTCATCAGATTAAAGAGCTTCTTCAAGGCAAATGAAAACAGGATTGAAACAAAAAAACAACCCACTAACTGGGAAAAAATATTTGCAAGTCATATAGCTGACAAAGGCTTAATATCCATAATATATAAAGAACTCTCGCAACTCAACAACAAAACATCAAACAACCCAATCAAAAAATGGGCTGGAGACATGAACAGACATTTCTCCAAAGAAGATATACGGATGGCCAATAGGCACATGAAAAGATGCTCATCATCGCTGATCATCAGGGAAATGCAAATCAAAACTACACTAAGATATCACCTTACACCCGTTAGAATGACAAAAATATCTAAAACTAATAGCAACAAATGTTGGAGAGGTTGCGGAGAAAAAGGAACCCTCATACACTGCTGGTGGGAATGCAAATTGGTGCAGCCACTATGGAAAACAGTATGGAGATTCCTCAAAAAATTAAAAATAGAACTACCATACGATCCAGCCATCCCACTACTGGGTATTTATCCAACGAGCTTGAAGTCAGCAATCCCAAAAGTCCTGTGCACCCCAATGTTTATTGCAGCACTGTTTACAATAGCCAAGACGTGGAAGCAACCTAAGTGTCCAGCAACAGACGAATGGATAAAGATGTGGTACATATATACAATGGAATACTACTCAGCTGCAAAACGAAACAAAATCATTCCATTTGCAATAATATGGATGGACCTTGAGAGAATTGTGTTAAGTGAAATAAGCCAGTGAGAGAAGGATAATCTGTGTATGACTCCACTCATATGAGGAATTTAAAACTATGGACCAAGAACAGTTTAGTGGATACCAGGGGAAAGGTGGGGTGGGGGGTGGGCACAAAGGGTGAAGTGGTGCACCTACAACATGACTGACAAACATTAATGTACAACTGAAATTTCACAAGATTGTAACCTATCAATAACTCAATAAAAAAAGAGAATAAAAAAACTAAGTTCAAGATAATATTGAAAGCATGTTAGAGAAATCAAACAACTGAATGTTTGTGTACATTTTATATATTTTATTAAAGTGTAGTTTTTTGTGCATTGATGTTGTTTTTTTACCTTCTTTGGTAGGCAACTTCCATTTTTAAAATTACTCTGAATGGTAGGCATTATCAAAATTGTCTTCTATAAAGTATTATTCTAAAGTAAGTTTTTATGCCAGCCATACAAATAATTTTCAAAATTCATGACAGAAGCTTTGTGGCCTGCATTAGGTAATTGATATTGTCTGCCTTTATTGGTATCACTTGTATTTCCTGATTTTCATCTGCCTCCATATATCAAAGGCCTGCATCTGACTGCAGCAAATGCATAATTTCTCACAGTCATGGATGCCCATTAAAACTAAAGAAACTACTTTGAAAGGAAGAAGTAGATTCAGTATATCCTGGTTAACTAGCTCTCCTATTTTGTTATTCATTCTGCTGTATCCTAGAAATGTATTATTTTCTTAAACTTTAAACTATTTATAGTCTTATTTTATGTTAATTATAGAAATATAAGAAATTAAATGTGTTTTGAAAACTGTTATATCGTGAGCAAAAGTAGGAGATTTTCCTTAAGTGTGTTTTTGTTCACTCTTTGTTTTGTTTTCAGTCTTTGTTCAATCAATCACAAAGTAAATCTCGTTATATTTCACACCTGTCCTACATGACTTAGGACTGTCTCAATTTATTTTTTAGAAATTTTAAGTTTTCCTTAAACTAGTCTAAGATGATGTTTACAAAAATATTTTGCTTTGTATTCTTTGATTCTACAACCACATCAAGGAGTTTTTAGTTTAAAAAGCTACTTAGGTTTCCTACTAAAACACAGCAGCATCCTTGGAGATTGCTTCCAAGACTGGGGCAGGGAAAGTAAAAGATGAACCTGGAATATCTTACTGTGCCAGAAAGTAAGTAAAAAAGTTAAAAGGAGAGAGCGGCTAGCTTGAAAGGGCTCCCACTGCCAAAATCTGGGACAATCACAATAAATAATAACAGCAATAGATTTTAACCCATTAAATAAAATAAGTCCATGAGTGCACACTGCTAACAAATAAATACATACGTTAATAAGGGAGAAGGGAAAGCTTTTCTTTACAGTGGAATGCAGTAAATTATTAAATTTCCAAGGAATGATAGAGTTAGAAAAGTCATCATTTGGCATCATCATGATAATTGATTCAGTCAAGAATCATGAGTGGATGCTAAAACTCGTGGGTGCAAGTTTGATGAGCCGAAGGATATTTGCATAGTTTCAAAATACCTTCCCACAAATTACTTAGTAATTACAAAAGGAGAAATCGTAACTTTAAGTGGAGAAACCTGGGAGACACAATCTTAACCAATTGATTAAAATCAATCACCTCATGGTGTGTTGCGCTGAAAAGGATCATCATCACTTAGGCAGTGTATCCCTGCCAAAAATGCATAACCTGAATCTACTCATGCAGAAACAGCAGACACACCCAACCGTGGCTGGTATTCTTCAAAAATGTTGATATCATAAAAGACAAAGACTGTTCTAGAAAAAACAATGTAAAAAAAATCTATATCATATGTGTGTGTGTGTATATATATATATATATATATATATTTAGATAGATCTTTCCACATATACATGCACCACCTAATGACATTTCAGTCAATGATGGACTGCGTATACCAGAGTGGTCCCATAAGATTAGTACCATATAGCCTATGTGTGTAGTAGGTATGTAGGTATGTAGTAGGCTATACCATCTAGGTTTGTGTAAGTACTGTAGGGGGGAAATAATTGTCATCTACCCTTCTAGGTTCTTCTGGCTAGTCTAAAAATTAAATTGACATGAGACAGATTAACAGGAGAAAAACAAAAGTTTAATAACATGTATATGTGGAAGAAACCCAAGAAAACCAAGTAACTCGCCAAAATGCCCAAAGCCCTCACCTTAAATACCATCCTCAGCTAAAGACAAAAGAGCTTAGGGGTGGGGAGAGTCAGGGACTTTAAAGGGAAGGAGGGCAATTCACAGGTAGGTGAAAGGGAACAAATGTTTGGAAAATAAGTGGCGACACAGAAACAGAAGAATACAGAGGAGAGCCTAACAAACGCTTTTCTAGGTTTCTCCCTGCCTACCAGTTAGGTCACATACTAGAGTGATAGCTCGCTTCCTGAGACAGGTTTTTTTTAACTGAATTCTTTTAGGCAGTTAAGGGGGAGGTAACAAGAAAAACTTTCCGAGTCTTCTGTTTCTTTAAAATAGCCTAAAATAATCCTCATATTAAAGAGACATGTTTTGGGGTGGCAAATTTTGTTCCCTTTCAGTACACTCAGATATTTGCACAATGGCAAAATCACCTAAAGATGCATTTCTCAGAACATGTCCCTGTCATTAAACAATGCATGACTGTACATAGAGAGAGGGAAAGCAAATGTGGCAAAATTGAGTGAAGCTCATATGAGAACTCTTTGTACTCTTCTTGAAGCTTTTTTTGTGTGTGTGAGGAAGATTGGCCCTGAGCTAACATCTATTGCCAATATTCCTCTTTTTGCTTAAGGAAGATTGTCACTGAGCTAACATCTGTGCCAGTTTTCTATTTTGTATGTGGGATGCCACCACAGCATGGCTTGATGAGCTGTGTGTAGGTCCACACCCGGGATCCAAACCTGTGAACCCTGGACTGCCAGAGTGGAGTACACGAACTTAACCACTACACGACTGGCTGGCCCTTTAAACTTTTCTTTAAAAAAGTTACCCAGATAAGAGAAATGCAAATCAAAACTACAGTGAGATATCACTTCACATCCATTAAGATGGCTACTATCAGAAAAACAGAAATAGCAAGTGTTGGAGAGGATGCAGAGAAATTGGAACACTTGTGCATTGTTGGTGGAAATGTAAAATGGTGTAGCCATTATGGAAAACAGTATGAGGTTCTTCAAAAAATTAAAAATAGAATTACCATGTGATCCAGGAATCTCACTTTGGGGTATATTTCCAGTAGAATTTGTTTGTTTATTTTTATTTTTTTGCTGAGGAATATTATCCCTGAGCTAACATCTGTGCCAATCTTCCTCCACTTTATGTGTGGGTTGCCACCACAGCATGGCTGACAAGTATAGATCTATGCCCAGGATGTGAACCCACAACCCTGGGCTGCCTAAGTGGAGCGTGCCAAACTTAACCACTGTGTCACAAGGCTGGCTTCTCCAATAGAATTTAAAGCAGGATCTTGAAGAGATATTTGAACACCTATGTTTGTTGAAATATTATTCACATAGCCAAGAGGTGGAAGCCACCCAAATGTCCATTGATGGGTGAATGGGTAAATAAAATGTGGTATATATGTGAAAGGAATATTATGTAGCCTTTAAAAAGAAGGAAATCCTCTCACATGCTACAACATGGATGAATCTCAAGGATATTTTGCTAAGTGAAAAAAGCCAGTTACAAAAGGACAAATGCTATATGATTCTACTCATACAAAGCATCTAAAATAATTAAAATCGTAGAAACAGAAAGTAGAAGAGTGGTTGCCAAGGACTGGGAGTAGGTAGGAGAAGGAATTAGTGTTTTATGAATATAAAGTTTCAGTTTTGCAAGATGAAAGTTATAGATCTGTTGCACAACAATGTGAACATACTTACTACTGAACTGTACCCTTAAAAATGGTTAAGATGGTAAATTTAATGTTGTGTTACCCAGGTAATTCTGATGGTAGCCAGGTTTTGGAACCTGGCAATAAAAGGGTTAAGAGTATGGAGTATCTCCCCTCTTGTCCTCTTCTCACCTTACTCCACCTCTCCAACCCCAGTGGTTTTAATATCATGTGAAAATTAGGCTACTTAATAAAGGTAGGAGAGAGAGCAATTTCTTTACCTTCCTGACTCTGTATTTCTGTCTTCTACAGATTGAAAAACTGAAGCAGCAATTGAATGAAACAAAGGAAAAAGCCCAAGAGGAGAAGGAAAAACTGGTGAGTATCTATGTGCACTAATACTCCACTTACTGGGTGGTCAGGTTTCTGGCAAGCTCATGTTTTAAGACACAATGAGAGGGGCCGGCCTCGTGGCTGGGTGGTTGACTTTGGTGGCCCAGGGTTTCACTGCTTCAGATCCTGCGAGCAGACCTAGTACCACTCATCAAGCCATGCTGAGGCAGCGTCCCACATACCACAACTAGAAGCACCTACAACTAGAATATACAACTAGGTACTGGGGGGCTTCGGGGAGAAAGATAAAAAGAAAAAAGATTGGCAACAGATGTTAGCTCAGGTGCCAATCTTAAAAAAAAAAGAAAAAGAAACAATGAGAATAGGTGAATAGGTCCTATGAGCAGCTCAGCAACCTTAAAGCTCGTTCGCTTGATTGTATAGAAGCTCAAAAATAACATAAAAATATGTTATTTTAGAAAATCATCTGGTATTAGTGGTCCTTACTGATCCTGAGTTTGTCATTCTTGCTAGGACTTTTCAGTGGACAGAGTTAGGAAATACATATATTTTTAAAGATTGAAATATACCATAAAATATATCATGAGCCCATACTAATACTTCCAATTCAGATGCAGGAATACAAGGTTTTTACTTAACTTTATCTATGTCTTCTTTCTCCCTCACTAAAAATCCCGGTTCCTTTTTTTTTTTTTTTTTTAAGCAGGGAACGATTCACCCTGAGCTAACATCTGTTGCCAATCCTCCTCTTTTTGCTTGAGGAAGATTCACCCTGAGCTAATGATCTGTGCCAATCTTCCTCTGTTTTTCATATGTGAGTCACCACCTCAGCATGAGGACCAGTGAGTGGTGTAGGTCCATGCCCAGAAAACAAACCCAGGCTGCCAAAGAGGAGCACACTGGACTTAACCACTAGGCCATGAGGCTGGCACCTCTTTCCTTCTTTCTTTATTAGAGATATTGACCCTTCCTTTGTCTCTTAAGCTTGCTAATTTCAACTTAGGGTCAAGGATGTTATTTATCTTTCTTACGGATTAAAGATTTGTTTAGACTTCTCATACCTCTTTTCAATAAATAATAATAAATTTTCTATACAAGATCAGCTCATTGTAGAATTTTTTTCTTATTCAAGGCATTTGGCATCTTTTAACAAAAATTAGAACTTTATGGAAAAATAAAAAGGGAACATTTCTTCAAAGAAGATAGACAAATGGCTTAAGGCTTCAAATGGAACATAACTCTGTGGGACTTCTTTTCTTTTTCCTAACTCATTTACCTGGGTTTTTTTGCATACAGGAACAAAAGTACACTGTGCAAATAAGTGAGCTGGAGGGACAGTTCCATCAAAAAGCCAGAGAAATTAGCATGATTCAGACAGAGCTGAAAACAGTAAAACAATTCCAGAAGAGAAAAATCCAAGTGGAGAAAGAATTAGATGATGTGAGTTTTTTTCTTTTTCTAAAAAAAAAGGAGATTACAATTAACTACATACATCTGCAAAAGCCTTCATAAACATTTATTCCCAGGAGATGGTAAAGGACTCTGACATTTTAGAGCTTTTTTGAGGAAAAAAGGGTAAGACATATCAGTTTAGGACTGGATGCAAAAGGTCTTGATGGTTAGACTTTTCTTTTTCTGAGCATTATTTCTTTGTAAATTCACCAAATTTTAGTCAACACACCCTCCCCACATTTATCAGCAGTAAAACCTTTGGACTGACTCCAATAAGAAACAAAGTACGGTTTTTGGAAAACATTAGGGGCAAATTAGCAGAATCTTAAAGGAAAATATGTTTAGACTGATGAATGATAATTGCAGAAAATTTTGGAAGGTTCTCTGGGTAGGGGTGGGTGGGATGAGGAAGACTGAGTACTTTCAGAAAGTTTCTCTGACCTTGCTGTGCTCTCTTACTTTCCATTCCCTTAGCTCAGAATATAGTTTTATTGTATTAATTATAATGCAATAAAGGGCACAGATGAGTGCTGAGCACAGGTCGCTGAAATCAGCTTTATGAATTTGAACAAGTTACTTAACCTCTCTATACCTTGGTTTCCTCATGTAAAATGAGGATAGTAATGTTTAGTGTCTCATAGGGTTGTTGTAAGGATTAAATGAATTCATATATGTAAAGTGCTTAAAATAGTGTATATCACATAGTGAGAATTATATTAACAGCAGTGTGTAGCTCTCTGCAAAAAAAAGTCCTAATTTGTATCCTTTGCTGATTTCCTTGGTGTAAATGCTTTTATTATGGCCAATTTCAAGCTACCAATGCTTTAACAACCTACTAGCAAAATTCCTGGTAGGAGCTGGCTCTCACACACCACTGAATATACATGAATACTGTATTTGTAGTAGGACTAGTAATAGAAGTAGTATTGCCACCAAGAATAACCATATAGCATGTAGTGTAGCGTTAAAAGTTGGTGCTCTGAAGTCAGACTGCCTGCCAGACGATAAATACTGTCTTCACTACTTGGATAGCCTGTTAAATTTCCTTGTCTGGAACATGGAGATGAGAATAATAGTACCAACTTCAAAGGGACATTGGGAAGAATAAATAAAATGTTTTTAATGTTTAGCACTGTGTGATAAATACCACCTGCTGTTGCTTATCCTGATGCTGTTATTACTCCTGCTAAAATTATTTTTATTACAATTAATATTATTTAAGGCCCTTCCTCTATCCCGTTTAGTGCCTCTCATTCTCAATCATGGTGTGTCCTCCAAGCGTGCAGTCTCTCTCAAGCACTTTTCTGGCAACCCACAGCCCTAATTAGCAGGAATAAGCTTTTCTGGGAAACCAAACTTCCTGTATCCTGTTTCTGTTTACCATTTAGCTAACTTCCAGATTGAAGGAGTATATGAGAAACGAATAAGGTAGATAAGATAATGTGGTGGTTGAGATCATGAACTTTATGTCCTGGCTCTGTAGCTGATAGCTGTGTGGCCTTGGATACTCTGTTAACATCTCTGATTCTCAGACTCCTCATTTGTAAAATGTGGCTATAATATCACCTGCCTCCTCTCAGAGATGTGGATTGAATAACGTAATGTGTGTAAAATACTTAGCACGTTGGCTCCTACTAATCCCTAGTAAGAGTGGTAGCATAGTAGTTACTAATGTTTTTATTACTGTCATGATCACATACCTTTAAAAATATTAATAGAGGACTCTTAGAAGCTCATTTAAATAAATGAGTTGGCACATTTCAGGCAAGGTGGAGAATGGGAAGACACTTTCTTAGCTTGGAAGGAATTTGGTTTAACTCTTCCTATCATAATTTCATAGTTATCCCAAAACCTTCCCGTGAAGCTAACTTTGTTCATGAACTTGATTACTTGTTGCTTTGTAACTGTTGCTTTAAAATTGTTCTTAATTTCCCTAGCTCACTATTATACAAATTCCTTTGCAGTATTTTCTGGGGAACTCTCTCCTCTTCTGAGTTTCAAGCCCTTTAATGTCCTTAAAAATAGTAGTTCTATAACTGTCTTCTCTAGTTATTTTATGTTTGTTTTCTTCTTTAATCTTCATAAACTAAGGATAATAAAAGGAGCCAAGTCATCTGCTTGTGTGTGTACTTGTCACTGCTCACTAGTTCCTAGACTAGTACTTAACAATAAAATTTGGTAAATGAGTGATATAAGGCAACTATATAAAACTAAAACCTTTCATAGAATTCACAGAATCTTGGCCCTGGAAGAAACTTTAGGGCCTATTTAAGCCATTCTACAGATGAGGAAAACTGAGGCACAAAGATGTTAAGTGACTTCCATGGTAAATGTAGAGCTGGCAGCAGAATCCTAGTGTCCTGAATCCCTGTCTAACACCTTTAGTCTGGCTTCTTCTCTTCTTCACTTGCATTAATTACCTACTACTGCAGAACAAATTACCCCCAAATCTAATAGCTTAACACAATAATAAACACTTGTTAAAAGCACAATTTCTGTGGGTCAGGAATTCGTGAGCAGTTTAGCTGGGCAGCTCTGGCTCAAGGTCTCTCTTGAGATTGCATTCACGATGTCAGCCAGGGCTGGAGTCACCTGAAGGCTTGATTGCAGCTTGAGGATCTGCTTCCAAGGTGCCGGCTTGCATGGCTGTCGGCAAGTTGGTGCTGGTCGTTACTGGGAGCCCTCAACCTCTTCCCACACGGGCCTGTTCGTAAGCTGCCTGAGTGTCCTCACAACTTGATGGATGATTTTACCAAGAGTGAGTAATCCAAGAGGAAGTCAGACAGAAACTATCCTTTTCTTGAACTAGCCTTGGAAATCACATAGCATTACTTCTGTCATATTCTATTAGCTAGAAGTGAATTCCTAAGTCTGGCTCACATTCTAAGGATGGGGAATTAGGTTCCATCATTTGAAGGGAGGATTGTCAAAGAAGTTGTGGACATATTTTAAAATCACCACACAACTTCAGTCCAAAGTACACACTGCTGCAAGAATAATCTTAAAATATCACAGTTCTGATCACCTCCCTCAAGAATCTTCTTTACTATTTCTCCACTGTAAACAGAAGATTGTCCAGATGCCTTAGTGTGAAAGTCAAGACCCTACATCTACTTTGGTAGGTTTTTATCTCCTTTTACTATCTCCCCATGCACACCCCCTTTAATCCACCCAAACTGGGTATTCACTCATCCCTGAAGTCTTTTCTACTTTTCTTACTTTGTTCACACTGCTTTTTCTGTTGGGGATATACTCCATATACTTTAATGGACAGATCTTTGTCCATTAAAATTTTACCAATCCTGGGGGCTGGTCCCGCGGCTGAGTGGTTAAATTTGCTCACTCCACTTTGGCGGCCGAGGGTTTCACTGGTTCGGATCCTGGGTGCGAACATGGCACTGCTCGTCAGCCAACACTGGGGCAGCGTCCCACATGCCACAACTAGAAGAACCCACAACTATAAACTACAACTATGTACTGGGGGGACTTGGGGAGAAAAAGCAGAAAAAAAAATTCACCTATCCTTCAAAGGCTCAGCTCAAATACATGTTTTCCCTGAGGCCTTTGCCCAGAGTCCTGTTTAAAAGTAATAATTTTCTTCCTGGCATTTGCAGCAACTTGGATAAAACTTGAGGGCATTATGCTAAGTGAAGTAAGCCACACAGAGAAAGACAAATACTGTATCATATCACTTATATGTGAAATCTAAAAAAAGCCAAACACAGAGAAACAAAGAATAGAGTGGCAGTTACCTGGGCTGTGGGGAGGGGGAAATGGGGAGATATTGGTCAAAGGGTACAAACTTCCAGTCATAAGACTGACAAGTTCCGGAGAATCTAATATATAGCATGGTGATTGTAGCTAATAATAGTGTATTATATACCTGAAAGTTGCTAACAGAGTAGATCTTAAATGTTTTCACCACAAAAAAGAAATGGTAATTATGTGACAATATGGAGGTGTTAGCTAATGCTATGGTGGTAATCGTTTTGTAATATAAGAGTGTATCAAATCAACACATTGCACCTCTTAAAAACGTACACAATGTGGCAAAAACTGGACAAAATCCAAATGTCCATGGGCAGGAGAAGTGATATACACACCATTGTATATTCATATAAGGGATTAATACTCCACAGTAAAAACAACCAAACTACAGATGAGGCATTAACATGCATAATCCCCCCAAACAGTACGTTCAGCAAAAGATGCCTATCAAAAAAATGCTTTTCAACTCCTAAAACATATCTCTTTTAAGGTACCTTTCTGATACTCCTGTAGAAGTCGACTTCCATGAAGTGTCAGAACAGAAGAGTGGTTCCCTCTGAGAAAATTTGAAAGGAAGTTTCCTGGGTTGATGGAAATGTTCTATACATTCGTCTGGCTCACAGTTACAACGGTTTATACATTTATCACATTTCACTGTATGCTTTTTACATTTACATTTTTAACGTCAAAAATAATTGTTTTCAAAACTAAAAAAAAACTGAAAAAAAAGTACGCAATGTTATATATTAGTTGTATCTCAAAACTGGAAAAAAATAAAAATAAACAAGATATTTTTAAAGTAATAATTTAGAAATTTTAAAGATTGTAAATGCTTTGAGGCATGAACAGGGTTGTCCTTTGTACTTATCGAAATACAAGATACAAGCCATGCTCAGTAGATCTTTGTTAAATGCTGAGTGGATCTTTTCATTAAAAGTATAATTGAAGGCGTATCAAGTTTTCTGTTAACCAGATGGGAAGAATCCTTTCACAATGTTATGTATATCAAATCATCATGATGTACACTTAAATACCTTACAATTTTATTTGTCGATTATACCTCAATAAAGCTGAAAAAAAAGTTTTCTAGACATCAGCATCATGGCAGAGTAAGAGGTTCCCTTTGTCTCTCCCCTCTAAATTACAACCAAACAGACATCCATTGGCCAACAGAGGATTCCCTACACAGCACAACAGGATACCTAAGAGATCCAGGGAGCTTTACATCTGAAGGTGGATGGACTGGACTCCCAGAAAGCAGTGGAACTACAGGAGCAGCCCTCTCCCTGACCTCCTGTGGCAGCAGTCCAGGGTGCAGATCCTCATACAGCAGCCCACATGACTGAGAGTGGAGGTGAGGGTAGCCCTGCCCCGTGCACCCAAATGCCTGTGGGGTGGCAGTGGTCCTGTGCATGCATGAATACCTGAGGGGTGGTGGCGGCAGCCAGTGGTAGCCCCACCCCACAACTGTCAGTAGAATGGTGGCAGCAGCAGTGGCCTGACCCACATAACTGAAAGCAGGCAAGGCAGGAGCACCCAGCCCCCAGTGGTAGTACCCCTGACACCAACTCCACCAGCAGTGGTGGCTGCATACAAGTCCTTGGGTCCCTGGGCCTCCATGAGTGACAGTGACACCTATGAACCCAGCACCCCAGCAGTGGTGCAACCAGCACCCCCAGACAACTGGGGAACAGCTGTACAGATGGCGCACAGGACAACAGCATCTGAGTCCATGGAGAGCCAGTGGAGCAATATGAGACCCAAGCAACCAGAAGCAAAGTAACCAAAGCCATATCCAAATAAGAGAAGGTGATTTCTACCACAGATGTGCCAGCAGAGGATCAGTTCATCAAACACCATGAACTAGAGTAATATGGCAGAACAGAAGGAAAATGACAACTCTCCAGAAACCAAATCTGAAGTCATAGAAAATTGCAATCTAACTGACGGAGAATTCAAAATAGCTGTCATAAAGAAACAATGAATTACAAGAAAACTCAGAAAACAATTCAGTGAGCTCAGGAATAAAATTAATGAACAGAAGAAATACTTTGCCAAAAAGATTGAAGCTCCAAAACAAACAAACAAAAAAAACCAAACAGAAATTCTGGATATAAAGAACACAATTAATGAAATAAAAGATAATGTAGAAAGCATTAAAAATAGAGTAGACCTTCTGGAGGAGAGAATTAATGAGCTCAAAGATAGAAACATAGAAATGACTCAGATGAAGGAGGACAGAGAACTAAGATTTTTTAAAAAATGGAGAAATTCTTCAAGAAATATCCAACTCAAGGGCCAGCCTAGTGATGTGGCGGTTAAGTTTGCGTGCTCTGCTTTGGTGGCCCAGGGTTCATGGGTTTGGATCCCGAGTGTGGACCTACACACCACTCATCAAGCCATGCTGTGGTGGCATCCCACATACAAAACAGAGGAAGATTGGCACAGATGTTAGCTCAGGAACAATTTTCCTCAAGCAAAAAGAGGAAGATTGGAAACAGATGTTAGCTCAGGGCCAATCTTCCTCACCAAAAAAAAAAAAGAGAGAGAGAGAGAGGGAAACATCACTTAGGAAAAGTACCATAAGGATTATAGATATTCTAGAGGAGGAAGAGAGGGAGAAAGGAGCAGAGAGCTTATTCAAAGAAATAATAGCTGAGAACTTCCCAAACCTGGGGAAATAACTGGACATGCAAGTACATGAAGCTAATAGAACTCCTAATTACCTCAATGCAAAAAGACCTTCTCCAAGACATATAATATTAAAACTGTCAAAAGTCAGTGACAAAGAAAAAATATTAAAGGCAGCAAGACAGAAGAAAATAACCTCCAAAGGAGCTGCCACCAGGCTTTCAGTGGATTTCTCAGCAGAAACCTTATAGGCTAGAAGAGAGTAGAATGATATATTCAAAATACTGAAAGACAAAAACTATCAGCCAAGAATACTCTATCCAGTGAAACTGTCCTTCAGATATGATGGAGAAATAAGAGTTTTCCCAGAAAAACAAAAGCTGAGGGAGTTCATTGCCCCAGACCTACTTTACAATAATGTTGAAGGGAGCCCTCCTACCTGAAACAAAAAGGCAAATGTTTACAAAGCTTTTAGCAAGGAGATAAATAGACAGACAAAATTAGAAAATTGCAGCTCTATTTCAGAATAGGTTAGCAAACAATTATAACATAAAGGATAAAGGGAAAGGAAACATTAAAAAATAACTATAAACAAATTAGGTCACAAACTCACAACACAAAAAAGAATAATTTGTGATGACAAAAATGTAGAAGGAGAAGGGAAAGGGATAGAACCTGCATAGGTTAATGGAGATAAGAGGCTATCAGAAAAGGGACTATCTCGTCTATGAGATCCTTTATACAAACCTCATGGTAACCAAAAAACAAAAAATCCGAGCAGAGTAACAAATCATAAATAAAGAGAAAACTGAGAAAACAATCATAGAAAACCACAAAACAGAAATGGCAGGCAGAAATATAAGGAAAAAGAAACAATGGAAATATAGAATAATTGGAAAACAAAAGATAAAATGGCAATGTTAAGTCCTCATATATCAGTAAATCACTCTAAATGTAAATGGATTGAACTTACCAATCAAAAAACACAGAGTGGCTGGATGGATTGAAAAACAAGACCCAACAATAAGCTGCCTCCAGGAAACACATCTCAGCTCTAAAGACAAACATAGGCTCAAAGTGAAGGGAAGGAAGATGATACTCCAAGAAAATGGAAAGCAAAAGAAAGTGGGTGGAGCCATACTTATAACAGACAAAGGAGATTTCAAGATAAAAAAGATAATGAGAGACAAAGATAGGTATTATATAATGATAAAAGGGACATTCCATCAAGAAGACATAACACTTATTAATATATGTGCACCTAATACAGGAGCACTAAAGTATATAAAGCAATTATTAACAGAACTGAAGGGAGAAATTGAACTAAAGAGAGAATTGCAACACAGTAATAGTAGGGGACCTTAAAACCCCACTTACGTCAATGGATAGATCATCCACACAGAAAGTCAACAAGGAAACAGTAACCTTAAGTGAAACACTAGACTAATGGACTTAAAAGATACATATGGAACATTGCATCCAAAAACAGTAGCATACACATTCTTCTCAAGTGCACATAGAACATGCTTAAAGATAGACCATATGTTGGGAAGCAAGGCAAGCCTCAATAAATTTAAGAAATAGAAATCATATCAACCATCTTTTCCAACTACAATGTTGTGAAACTAGAAATCAACTACCAAAAAATAGCTGGGAAAATCACAAATATGTGGAGACTAAACAACATGCTACTGAACAATTATTGGATCAATGAAGAAATCAAAGGAGAAATGAAAAAATACCTTGAGACAAATGAAAATGAAAACACAACATAACAAAACCTATAGGATGCAGCAAAAGCAGTACTAAGAGGGAAATTTATAGCAATACAGGCCTAACTCAAAAAGCAAGAAAAATCTCAAACAAGCTTACACCACACCTAAAAGAACCAGAAAAAGAAGAACAAATAAAGCTCCAAGTTAGTGAAGGAAGAAATAATAAAAATCAGAGCAGAAATAAACGAAATAGAGAGTAGGAAAACAATAGAAAGGATCGATGAAACTAAGAGCTGATTTTTTTGAGAAGATAAACAAAATTGACAAAACCTTAGCCAGACTCATTAAGAAAAAAGAGAGAAGCCTCAAATAAAATCAGAAATGAATAGGGAGAAATTACAACAGACACCACGGAAATACAAAGGATTATAAGAGAATACTGTGAAAAGCTATATGCCAATGAACTTGATAACCTAGAAGAAATGGATAAATTCTTAGAATCATACAACCTCCCAAAACTGAATCAAGAAGAAATAGAGAATCGGAATAGACCAATCAATCACAAGCAGAGAGATGGAAACAGTAATCGAAAACCTCCCAAAAAACAAAAGTCCAAGACCAGACGGCTTTTCTGGTGAATTCTACAAAACGTTCAAAGAAGATTTAATTCCTATCCTTCTCAAATTAGTATGAGAAATTGAAGAGTACTGGATGTTTCCTAACTCATTTTATAAGGCCAACATTACCCTGATACCAAAACTAGACAAGGACAACACAAAAAAGGAAAACTATAGAACAATGTCTCTGGTGAACATAGATGAAAAAAATCCTCAACAAAATATTAGCAAATCAAATACAACAATATATTACAAGGATCATACACCATGATCAACTGGGATCTTTTCCAGGGTTGCAAGGATGGTTCAACATCCACAAAGCAATCAATATGATACACCAAATTAATAAAATGAGGAATGAAAATCACACGATTGTCTCAATAGAGGCAGAGAAAACATTTGACAAGGTTCAACATTCATTTATGATAAAAACTCTTGGGGCTGGCCTCGTGGCACAGCAGTTAAGTGTGCACGTTCCGCTTTGGCAGCTGGGGGTTCACCAGTTTGGATCCTTCGTGTGGACATGGCACTGCTTGACAAGCCATACTGTGGTATGCATCCCACATATAAAATAGAGGAAGATGGGCACAGATGTTAGCTCAGGGCCAGTCTTCCTCAGCAAAAAGAGGAAGATTGGTGGCAGATGTTAGCTTAGGGCTAGTCTTCCTCAAAAAAAAAAAAAAACTCTCAATAAAATGGGTATAGAAGGAAAGTATCTAAACATAATAAAGCCTGTATATGACAAACCCACAGCCAACATCATACCTAATGGTAAAAAACTGAAAGCCATTCCTCTAAGAACAGGAACAAGACAAGGGTTCCCAGTCTTGCCACTGTTATTCAACATAGTACCAGAAGTTTTAGCTAGAGCAATTAGGTAAGAAAAAGAAATAAAATGCATCCAAATTGAAAAGAAAGCAGTAAAACTCTCACTGTTTGCAGATGACATGATTCTCTATATAGAAAACCCTAATGAATTCACCAGAAAACTATTAGAAATAATCAACAACTACAGCAAAATTTCAGGGTACAAAATCAACATACAAAAATCAGCTGCATTTCTGTACACTAATGATGAACTAGCAGAAAGAGAAGTCAAGAATACAATCCCATTTACAATCACAGCAAAAAGAATAGAATAACTAGGAATAAATTTAACCAAGGAGGTGAAAGACCTATACACTGAAAACGAAGAGACATTATTGAAAGAAATTGATGATGACATAAAGAAATGGAAAGATACTCCATGCTCATGGATTGGAAGAATAAACATAGTTAAAATGTCTGTATTAACTAAAGCAATCTACAGATTTAGTGCAATCCCAATCAGAATCTCAATGACTTTCTTCACGGAAACAGAACAAAAAATCTTAAAATTTATATGGAAAAACAAAAGATGCTGAATAACCAAAGAAATCCTGAGAAAAAAGAACAAAGCTGGAGGGATCACAATCCCTGACTTCAAAATATGTTACAAAGCTATAGTAATCAAAACAGCATGGTACTGGTACAAAAACAGACACACAGATCAATGGAACAGAATTGAAAGCCCAAAAATAAAATCACACATCTATGGACAGCTAATCCTCGACAAAGGTGCCAAGAACATACAATGGAGAAAGGAGTCTCTTCAATAAGTGGTATTGGGAAAACTGGACAGCCACATGTGAAAGAGTGAAAGTAGACCATTATCTTACACCATACACAGAAATTAACTCAAAATGGATTAAAGATGAATGTAAGACCTGAGACCATAAAACTCCTAAAAGAAAATACGCTGTATACTCTTTGACATCATCTTGGCAGTACCTTTTCAAATACCATGTCTACTTAGGCAAGGGAAACAAAAGAAAAAATATATGTGAGTGCATCAGACTAAAAACCTTCTGCAAAGCAAAGGAAGCCAACAACAAAACAAAATGACAACCCGCCAACTGGGAGAAAATATTTGCAAATCATATTTCTGACAAGGGGTTAATTTCCCAAATATATAAAGAACTCACACATTTCAACAACAAAAAAACAAACAACCCGATCAAAAAATGGCCAGAGGATATGAACAGACATTTTTCCAAAGAAGATACAGATGGCCAACATTCGTACCTGTCAGAATGGCTCTAATTAACAAGACAAGAAATAACAAATGCTGGAGAGGATGTGGAGAAAAGAGAACCCTCATACACTGCTGGTGGGAATGCAAACTGGTGCAGCCACTATGGAAAACAGTATGGAGATTTCTCAAAAAATTAAAAACAGAAATACTATATGATCCAGCTATCCCAGTACTGGGTATTTATCCAAAGAACATTAAATCAACAGTTCAAAGAGATTTATGCATCCCTATGTTTATCACAACATTATTCACAATAGCTAAGACGTGCAAGCAACCCAGATGCTCATCAACTGATGAATGGATAAAGAAGATGTATGTTTATATATCTTATATATAAGAAGATGTATATGTATATATATATATATGTATGTATATATATACATACACACACACACAGTGGAACAAAATTGTGCCATTTGTGACAATATGGATGGACCTTGAGGGTATTATGCTAAGCAAAATAAGCCAGACAGAGAAAGACAAACACCATATGATTTCACCCATATGTGGAAGATAAACACATTGATAAGGAGAACAGATTAGTGGTTACCAGAGGAGAAGGGGTGGGGTCAGGGGTAAAGGGGCACATATGTATGGTGACAAATTGAAATCAGACTATTGGTGGTGAACATGATGCAGTCTATACAGAAACTGGAATATGATAATATACACCTGAAATTTACACAATGTTATAAGCCAGTATAATCTCAATTAAAAGCAAACAAAAGTTTTCTGGAAGGAATATCAAGTTTTGGTTTATATGAATATGCTGCAGATTAAACCAAGTTTCTTAACTTTTCAGGAACTCTCAATAGCCTTCCTAAGTGTAGGTGTACATTCTGAATCAAAGTGAATTAGGAACCAGTTGTGCATGTTCTAGTGGGCCAGGGTGCAATTTGTATTTTTTTAAAGAACAATGTTGCTACCTAGTGGAGAAATCGATTTCAGACCTTTCAAATAAGGCTGTTGGAGCAGGAAGACTTAAAATTCAAGGGCAAAAGATACTGGTTTATGGGAAAGAATAAGGTGGTTTTGTGGAATTCTAAGTATGAGAGAATTAAGGCAGATGTGGGGGCCCGTTAACTTAAAATTGGGTGGTATATATGAAGGAAGAAAATTAATTATACTGTGAATATAGAATTCATTATAAAATTAAAAAGAGGCTAGTGAAATTTAGATTATCAAAAGATAGTCAAAGCATAAATTTTAAAGAAAAAATGATTTCTATCTACCTGATTAACAGAAGCAGCATACATTGGTAGGTTGTAGTTATTATATTTTCAATAATTTGTTTTAGCCTTTCTTCTTTTGACGAAGTGATAATGCCCATCTCAGCAAATATAGTCAATAAAAAACAAAGAACATAAGCCCCCTCTACCTCAGTTACACTACCTAGAGATAACCATTGTTAATATTTTGGTGTATTGTCTTTCCTTTTCTTCCTCTACTATGTAGAAACATATTTTAAAATACCTATATGTTATTTTTACAGAAATGAGATCATGATATACAACTTATTTGTTAACCTGATTTTTTCACTTTATATATTTTGGACATTTTTTAATGCCATTACCTATTTTTCTAGAAAATGTTTTGACTAGGTGCATGGCATTGCCTTGGGTAGATGTATCATGATTTATTCATTGGTCCCTCATTGTTGGACATTTGGACTTTTTCCTAATTTTTCACTCTTATAAACTGTGATGAACATCTAAGTAACAGAATACTTTTCTATATCTTTAATTACTTTTTAGGATGACTTCTTAGAAGTAGTATTTGTGGGTTCGAAAACATGAACTTTTAAAGGTGTTTGATATGCATTGCCTAATTAACTTTCAAAAGATTTATTTATTTATAGATTTTTGAGGGAATCCAATGCCATATGAAAGGTCCATCCCCCCACACACTGGGTTGGTAGACATTTCCATAAACTTGTATGTTTACATTAATTTTGAAAGTCTTTGACAATGTAAGAGGCCATTTTTAAAAATCTTTATTAAAAATACAGGGAGAAAGAAGAACATCTAAAAGAGATCATTTAAAATGGAGATTTAATATAGTTAGGACAAAGATCACAATAAGGAAAGTTGTTAAGTATATGGGAGGACAATATTAGACATAATAATAACTAATCTTTATATTAAATAGTTACTATTCAAAGTACTTTACTTGTATTATTTGTTATTTAATCCTTGGCACACCCCTATCAGATAGCTATTATTATTCCCTTTTTTTATTTCTGGAAATCCTGAAACTTAAGGGAGTTAAATGACTTGCCCAGAGTCAAACAGCTGACAAGTGAGAGAGGCAGCACTTGAACTCTGGTGTGTCTGACGGAAAGCCCTTCTCTACTGCCTTTTTTATGGAGTGAATATTAGATTGAGTATGCATATTTCAATCTGATTGATTCTTGCCAGTAAATATAGACAACATCATAACTTTAAATTAGCTCAACTCTCTTTGCCTGCAAGAATTTTATGTCCTTTTTTTTAAACATTTTTTTTTCTGCTTTATCTCCCCCAAATCCCCCCTGTACATAGTTGTATATCTTAGTTGCAGGTCCTTCTAGTTGTGGCATGTGGGATGCCACCTCAACATGGCCTGACGAGCGGTGACACGTCCAAGCCCAGGATCCGAACCAGCGTAACCCTGGGCCACCACAGCGGAGCGCACGAACTTAACCACTCGGCCATGGGGTCGGCCCCGCTATGTCCTTTTTATTCTGTGTAGTTTTAGAGGATAGAAGGCTCCAGCTGTGGGAATCACAGGGATATGTTTTTTGATTAATACCAGGAAGAATTTTTCTAAATATGGGAATTATTAAAGGGCAGCTTAGTGAATTAATGAGACGAATTAGTAATACTTCTGCTTCTGGATATTTTTCTTATAGAAGGGATTCCTATATTAAGTGGGAGATTGTATAGTCCGACTCCTAAGGTCCTTTCCAACTCTAAAATATTATGATTCTGTGAGTCCACATATTTAAAATGAAGATATTTAGAAAATATGAGAACAACTTGTCTGAATGCTCTGAGAACTGTTATTCATGAAAGGCTTTTTAGAAGCTGAATACGGATCTTGTAAATCTATAGAAGATTGTGGGAAATATGGTCCTCAGAGGCAGGGACACACAGAGGAGTTTTTCTCTGTTCAGGTTTAAGAGGTAATGTGTAACAGAAAATGTTTCTTTATTGGAAATTTTCTAGGAATCAACCCCATTTCCTATTGACCAGTTTTTGTTTTTTTGTTATTTTAATTTTAGCTGAAGGAGAATTTAAGGAACACGGAGCGCAGACATCAGGAGACTCTTAGAAGACTGGAAGGCAGGTTTTTTGAAGAAAAGGTATGGCGTATTAAGGTTAATTAAGAAATACTTTTTGTACTAGAAAAACGTAAGTCTCTTTATATGCATTCTGAGACCTATCAACCTTCCATTTGGTATCTTATTATAAAATTGTTATCAAATCATAGCAGAATAAAAAACAGGGAAAATGAACCTATTGTAGATGTCTCAGTGACTAGTCTTTTTCCCCCTCCCAGTTAGAGATTCTTGAAAGCCTAAAGAGGGATTGTCATCTTACCAAGGCTTCAGGACACATGCCCCTTAGCTTGGTGTTCCCCTCGTGGAAGTAGAGCTGCATGTGCCCCATTATATAGGGGAGATGGGATTGGAGACATCACTCTGGTACACATAAGGTCTTCTCTTAGTCAAGCTGAGCTAAGGATGTTAACAAAAGCGAGCTCAAAATGTTCCGTAGCACGTCACAAACTTCCACATTTTTCTGTGCCAGTGAAGTTAATTCTCCAAATTGTGGGAAATGCATTGGAACACTTTTTGTCTACAGAATATTTTCAGAGGCCCCATGGTGTTTCTTTAATTAATTCTTTTAATTTTTTTAACTTTTTATTTTTAGGGAAGAATTGAACAGATTCTTTTCAGAAATTGGTAGAGATGTGGGGAGTTGAGAGTGGGGCAAATAAATACTCATATCACATTTAGATAAAAGGATTTTATCTAAAAAAAAAAAAAGTAGCCGTAGGTTTCCAGTTTGTGTATCGAATAACCTGGGAGTGGGGCAGGAGCAGCATCTTTGTGCTTTCCTTCTGGCGCTTACTGGCACTGTTAGGAATGGAAGTCCTCAGGAATAGGCTGCTCTCAATTGGCTCTTCCCTCTACTCTACCCTACGCTTGATCTCTTTTCTACTCAGTGAGCATTCCACAAACAAAGGTCAGAAGTGCTTGGTCAGTGTATGGAATACCTGACTGACAGTGCTTATATAAATAGGATTTTTATGTCTGGAAGTAGGTGGTTGCTGGCCTTTCCCTCATAGTTGCAAAATGGTTAATGCAGCTCCAAAATTTGTCTATGTTTAAGGCAGAGAGAAGGGAGGCTTCTGGTGTATTTGTCCGTTTCATCTGGAAACCATAAAAGCTTTCCCAGAAGCTCCCAGCAGATTTCCTCTTACCTCTATTGCATTGGCCAGCACCATGTTATAATGGATGCTGGGAAAGTGAGTGTTTTGTTTTTCTAGCTGCTAGTGGAAGCTGGGAAGGTAAAAGGAGGATGGGAATGAGTGTTGGGTTGGCCAGCCACAGCAGTATCTGCCCCACCATGTTAGGACAAACTTCACGGTTAGGAACACACTCCTATGCTGGTTTGAGCCCCGCTGCTGCTGGTTCATGGCAATGGGCTTTCTAGTAAGCCCTGTTCATTCATCGCATACCTCAGCATGTTCCACCTGATCATGTAAAGGCTTTCCCTCAGGTTATTGGTATTTTGTTTTGTTTTCCCATATAGTCCTTTTCTGTTCTTTGAACCATCAAGCCCTTTTCCACCTGTATAGATATTTTTTAATTGAGGTAACATTGGTTTATAACACTGTATAGGTTTCAGCCACCTGCATATTTTTATACTATTCCCTCTTCTGGAATGCTCTTCCTTCATCTCTGGCTCATTCTTATTCTATATCGCTCAAACGTTGTTTCCTCAGAGATTCCCTAAACCCCAATATAAAGTTACCTCCCCCAGTTACTATCTATCTCATTACCCCATTTATTTCATTCATAGTATTTATCACAGTCTCTTATTTGTTTACTTGTTAGGGAGGCTGAATAACATCAGATTGCCTGCATGTGAATCCCTGCTCTGCCACTTACTAGCTATGCGACTTTGGAAGGTCACTAATATCTTTTTCCCTCAGTTTCCTCAGTCCTTGTCTTTGGGCATAATAATAGTATCTAATTCATAGAATTGTTGTGAGAAGTAAATAATACATGTAAAGCTCTTAGAACCATGCCTGACACATAGTAAATGCTCAGTATATTTTTATTATTATTATTATTTGGGTCCCATCTTAGAATATAAGTCCCATGAGAACAAGGACCTTATCTGTTTTGTTCACCACAGAATCTCTGGCATCTAAAAAATCTGGTACACTATTAGTGTTCAATAGGAATTTGTTGAATGAATGAATAATAACTTTCCTCATTGTATTTAGCAGAAATTTCTCCCAATACTGATGTGGAATTTTTGTTTCCTATTTATATGTCATGTTGCTGCTGCTGCTGATTCTCCTCCTCCTTCTCCTCCTCCTCTCCCCCGCCGTCCCCTCCCTTCCCCCTCCCTCTCCCCCCCCCCTCTTGCTCTCTCTCTCTTCCCCCCCGACCCCCAGGAAGATTCGCCTGAGCTAACATCCACTACCACCAAAGTGGAGCATGCCAAAATTAACCACTAGGCCTCCAGGGCTGGCCCTCATGTTGATGCTTTTTTTTTTTTTTTTTAATTTGAGTTCATAATAGTTTACATCATTGTGAAATTTCAGTTGTACATTATTTCTTGTCTGTCACCACATAGGTGCTCCCCTTCACCCCTTGTGCCCATCCCTCGATCTCCTTCCCCTGGTAACCACTGAACTGTTTTCTTTGTCCATGTGCTTGTTTATATTTCCACATATGAGTGAAATTATCTGGTGTTTGTCTTTCTCAGTCTGGCTTATTTTGCTAAGCATAATTCTCTCCAGGTCCATCCATGTTATTGCAAATGGGATGATTTTGTTTTTTTTTATGGCTGAGTAGTATTGCATTGTATATATATACACCACATCTTCTTTATCCAATCATCAGTTGATGGGCACTTGGATTGTTTCCATGTCTTGGCTATCATGAATAGTGCTGTAATTAATATAGGGGTAGATATGTTACATTGGATTGTTGATTTCAAGTTTTTTGGGTAGATACCCAGTAGTGGGATAGCTGGGTCATACGGTAGTTCTATTTTTAGTTTTTTGAGGAATCTCCATACTCCCATACTTCCATAGTGGCTGCACCAGTTTGCATTTCCACCAGCAATGTATGAGGGTTCCCTTCTCTCCACACCCTCTCCAACATTTGTTATTTTTAGTCCTAGTGATTATAGCCATTTTAACAGGCGAAAAGTAGTATCTTAGTGTAGTTTTGATTTGCATTTCCCTGATGATTAGTGATGTTGAACATCTTTTCATGTGTTTATTGTCCATCTGTATATCTTCTTTGGAAAAATGTCTGTTCATATCCTCTGTCCATTTTTTCATCAGGCTGTTTGCTTTTCAGTTATGTGAGTTCCTTATATAGTATGGAGATTGACCCCTTATCAGATATATGATTTGCAAAAATTTTCTCCCAATTGGTGGGTTGTCTCTTTTTGTTTTGATCCTAGTTTCTTTTGCCTTGCAGAAGCTCTTTAGTCTGATGAACTCCCACTTGTTTATTTTTTATTTTGTTTGTCTTGTCTGAGAAGACATGGTATTCGAAAAAATCCTTTTAACTTCGATGTCAAAGAGTATACTACCTATCTTATCTTCCAGGAATTTTATGGTTTCAGAACTTATTTTCAAGTCTTTGATCCATTTTGAGTTTATTTTTGTGTATGGTGTGAGATAATGGTCTACTTTCCTTCCTTTGCATGTGGCTGTCCAGTTTTCCCAACACCATTTACTGAAGAGACTGTCTTTTTTCCATTGTATGTTCTTGGCACCTTTGTTGAAGATTAGCTGTCAGTATATGTGTGGTTTTATTTCCAGGTTTTCAGTTCTGTTCCATTGATCTGTGTGTCTGTTTTTGTACCAGTACCATGCTGTTTGATCACTATGGCTTTGTAATACATTTTGAAGTCAGGGATTGTGATACCTCCAGCTTTGTTCTTTTTTCTCAGTATTGCTTTAGCAATTTGGGGTCTTTGGTGACCCCATATGAATTTTAGGATTCTTTGCTCTATTTCCATGAAGAATGTGATTAGTATTCTGATTGGGATTGCATTGAATCTGTAGATTGCTTTGGGTAGTGTCATGTTGCTTCTTTAATGGAGAAATTGGGAGGTACCCTAAGATTCCTGTGTTCACACTATGCTCTTTGCTGGCTCCTCCAGCAGTACTTGGAGTACTTCATGTCAGGTCATGTGGACAGAAGTATTTTATTTGGCATTATAAAATAAATACTTAGGTTTTTTTTTTTTTTTTTTTTTTTTTGCTGAGGAAGACTGGCCCTGACACTTGTTGCTGATCTTACTCTTTTTGCTGAGGAAGAGTGGCCCTGAGCTAACATCTGTGCCCATCTTCCTCTACTTTGTATGTAGGTTGCTGCCACAGCATAGCTTGATGAGTGGTGTAGGTCCACACCCAGGAACTGAACCTGCAAACCTGGGTTGCTGAAGCAGAGCATACCAAACTTAACCACTATGCCACTGGCCCAGCCCCAATACTTAACTTTTTGATGTGTAAAATTTGTTGTTAGAAATATAACTCTGGGGCCGGCCCCATGGCTGAGTGGTTAAGTTCGCACACTCCACTTTGGCGGCCCAGGGTTTTGCTGGTTCAGATCCTGGGCACAGACATGGCACTGCTCATCAAGCCATGCTGAGGTGGCATCCCACATGCCACAACTAGAAGGACCCACCACTAAAAATACACAACTGTGTACCAGGGGGCTTTGGGAAGAAAAAGGAAAAATAAAATCTTTTTTTTTTAAAAAAAGAAATATAACTCTATTAAAACAGCCTATTTTCTTTTTTAGCACCGACTAGAACAAGAGGCTGAAAAGAAGATAATAATGCTGGCAGAGAGAGCCCACCAGGAAGCTGTTGTGTAAGAGACGCCTGCCTCCTTTTTCTTTCTAATAGCCTCTCTTACCTCTTTGCTGGTCTGTTTTGTTCTTATCATGCTGTCTCCCCTCTTCTCTCCTGGTTTGCTTTCTTCAAATTTTCTGGTTTACTTTCCCTCACTGTTTCTTTCTCTTCATGACCTCACCCCTTTTCTCTCTACCCTTTCTGTAGTTGCATGGTATGGAGTTAAGAACGTGGTCTTTGAAGTTAGACTGGTTCTCAACATGTATCTGACTGTAGGAAGATTTCTTAACTTTTTTGAAATTAAATTTCTTCATCTAAAAACGGGGTTAATAGAGAGGAGGTGGAGCAAAATGGTGGGGTGAGCTGACCTGGGACTCTCTCCCCTCCAAAATAAAACCAAAGAAACGGAAAAACTGAATTTCAACCAATGACCCCTAATGCCAAGACTGTCAGAGTCCTACAGAGTAATAAGACAGAGAACGGAGAGGCTGGAGCTGCCCTTGGAGGAGCTGGAACGGTGTAGGAGAGAACTTCGCTCCCTCTCCTAGAGACTGGGATTGCTGCCGTGAGTGAGGGAAGGAGCGGGGGAGGGACCGCACGACCGGGGGATTGTCCAGGACTCCCGCCGCCGGTGCAGTGGAAACCCACTGATGGGGTAAAGCTTCTGTGTGCGGGGACCCCATCAGGCCAGGGCCCTGGGAGACCAGAGAACAGAGCTGATCTGAATCCAGATTGGCGCGCACGAGAGAAACTGGCCATCCCCCCCGGCAAACCGCGCTGGGCACCACCATCTTGCCTGAAGGTGGAGAGCTCAGAACGCACAGCTCTCGACCCCAGTCTACTGGTGACAGGCTGTAACTGCAACCGAATTCTACCATCATGTGCAAATACCGCTCCTCTACCATCCAGCAATTTATAAAAGCTGCAGACCAGAAGGAAAACAATAAAAACACAGAATTAAGTCTTGAGGACTTGGAAATAGGTAAACTAAGTGAAAAGGAGGTCAGAGTAGCTATCATCAAAAAACTCAATGAGGTGGAGAGAAAGATAGAGAAACAAGCCAACAAGTTCTGGAGTTACTTCACAAAAGAGATTGAAATTATAATGAAGAATCAAACAGAATTACTAGAGATGAAAAACACAATGGACCAGATAAAACAAAATACG
Source organism: Equus przewalskii (assembly GCF_037783145.1). NCBI lineage: Eukaryota > Metazoa > Chordata > Mammalia > Perissodactyla > Equidae > Equus > Equus przewalskii. The sequence goes on from NC_091855.1 coordinate 19,167,078, forward strand.
GATTCCCTGAATGCCCGTGTAGACATCATAGAGGAGAAAATTAGCATAATCAAAGATAGACAGGCTGAATGTCTCCAGACAGAGGAAGAAAGGGAACCAAGAATTAAAAAGAATGGGAAAATCTCCTAGAGATAGCAGATTCAATGAGGAGAAAGAATTTAAAGATCATAGGAATTCCCGAGAACATGGAAAAGGAAAATGGAGCAGAAAGTGTGCTTAACGAAATTATAGAAGAGAACTTCCCAAATCTAGGGATTGAGGGAGAAATGTGTGTAGAGGAAGCTTTCAGATCTCCTAGATTTGTCAATGTAAAAAGACCTACTGTAAGGCATATAGTAGTAAAAATGGCAAAAATGAAAGACAAAGAAGTAATACTCAGGACAGGAAGACAGAAGAAAATAACTTACAAAGGAACTCCTATCAGACTTTCAGTGGATTTCTCTACAGAAACCTTACAAGCTAGGAGAGAATGGAGTGACATATTCAAAACTTTAAAAGATAAAAATCTTCAGCCAAGAATACTCTATCCAGCAAGAATATCCTTCAGATGTGAGGGAGAAATTAAATCTTTTCCAGACAAACAAACGTTAAGGGAATTTGTAACCAAAAGTCCTCCACTACAAGAAATCCTCAAGAAGTCTCTCATACCTGAAAAAAGAAAAAAGGGAGAAAGGGGTCACAAACCACAGAGTAGGGAGACACATAGATAGAACCAGAATAGGATAGCAAATATTCAACTATAGCATTAGGCTAAAGGTAAGGAAACTACTAAAGCAAAGACGATCTTATCACTCTAAGTACAAACTCATAACATGAGTTGGAATAAAAAATGAAAATAATAATTTAGGAGGGGAAGAGCAAAGGGACTAAATCGGTCTAGGCCAAGTAAGTAAGAGACCACCAGAGAATAAACTATATTATACACGAGATTCTAAACACAAACTTCAGGGTAGCCACTAAACTAAAAAATGGAACAGAGCCACAAAACATAACTAAGGAAAAATCTAGGAAACCCAGCATAAGAAATTGTGGTAGTCAAGGGGTAGGCTAAAGCACACAGGATGAGAAACAAAGGTAATGCAGGAAAACCAGATAATGAGCAACAGATTGACAGCATCAAGTCCACATGCATCAATAATCACCCTCAGTGTAAACGGATTGAGCTCTCCAATAAAAAGACACAGAGTGGCAAAATGGATTAAAGAACAAGATCCAACAATTTGTTGCCTCCAGGAAACACACCTCAGCTCCAAGGGCAAACACAGGCTTAGAGTGAAGGGGTAGAGGACAATACCTCAAGCTAATAGCAAGCAAAAGAAAGCAGGTGTTGCAATTCTCATATCAGACCAAGTGGATTTCAAAATAAGGCAGGTAAAGAGAGACACAGAGGGACAATATATAATGATCAAAGGGACACTTCATCAAGAAGAAATAATGCTTATAACTATCTATGCACCCAACATAGGAGCACCAAAGTTCATAAAGCAACTATTAACAGACCTAATGGAAGATGTTAAAAACAACACAATAATAGTAGGGGACCTCAACACCCCACTCACATCAATGGACAGATCATCCAGACAGAAAATCAACAAGGAAATAGTGGAGCTAAACGAAAAACTAAAACAATTGGACTTAATAGACATATATAGATCATTTCATCCTAAAACAGCAGAATACACATTCTTCTCAAGTGCACATGGAACATTCTCAAGGATAGACCATATGTTGGGAAACAAGGCAAGCCTCTACAAGTTAAAAAAAATTGAAATAATAACAAGCATCTTCTCCGATCATAATGCTATAAGGCTAGAAATTAATTACAAGAAAAAAGCTGAGAAAGGCACAAGGTTGTGGAGACTAAACAATACGCTACTGAACAAGCAATGGATCATTGAAGAAATTAAAGAAGACATCAAAAAATACCTGGAAACAAATGAAAATGATAACATGCCATACCAACTCATATGGGATACAGCAAAAGCTGTATTAAGAGGAAAATTCATTGCAATACAGGCACATCTTAACAAACAAGAAAAATCCCAAATAAGCAATCTTAAACTACACCTAACTGAACTAGAGAAAGAAGAACAAATAAAGCCCAAAGTCAGCAGAAGGAGAGAAATAATAAAAATCAGAGCAGAAATAAATGCTATTGAAACAAAACAGGTGGTAGAAAGGATCAATGAAACAAAGAGCTGGTTCTTAGAGAAGATAAATAAAATTAACAAACCCCTAGCCAAACTTACAAAGAAAAAAAGGGAGAAAGTTCAAATGAACAAAATCAGAAATGAAAGAGGAGAAATAACAACAGACTCTGCAGAAATACAACGGATTATAAGAGAATACTATGAAAAACTATATGCCAACAAAATGGAGAACCTAGAGGAAATGGATAAATTCTTGGACTCCTACAACCTCCCAAAGCTCACTCAAGAAGAAGCAGACAATTTGAACAGACCAATCACAAGGAAAGAGATTGAAACAGCAATCAAAAACATCCCAAAGAATAAAACCCCAGGACCAGATGGCTTCCCTGGGGAATTCTACCAAACTTTCAGAGAGGATTTAATACTTATCTTTTTCAAGCTATTCCAAAAAATTAGGGGAGATGGAACACTTCCTAACACATTCTATGAGGCCAACATCACGCTGATATCAAAGCCTGACAAGGACACCACAAAAAAAGAGAACTACAGGCCAATATCACTGATGAACATAGATGCAAAAATTCTCTAACAAAATTTTGGCAACCAGAATTCAGCAATTCACCTAAAGGATCATACATCATGATCAGGTGGGATTCGTACCAGGGACACAGGGATGGTTCAACATCCGCAAATCAATCAACGTGATACACCACATCAACAAACTGAGGAATAAAAACCACATGATCATCTCAATAGATGCAGAGAAAGCATTTGACAAGATCCAACAGCCGTTTATGATAAAAACTCTGAACAAAATGGGCATAGAAGGAAACTACCTCAGCATAATAAAGGCCATATACGACCAACCCATAGCCAACATCATACTCAATGGGCAAAAACTGAGCGCCATCCCCCTGAAAACAGGAACGAGACAAGGATGCCCTCTATCACCACTCTTATTTAACATAGTACTGGAGGTCCTGGCCAGAGCAATCAGGCAAGAAAAAGGAATAAAAGGAATCCAAATAGGGAGGGAAGAAGTGAAACTCTCACTGTTTGCAGATGACATGATCTTATATATAGAAAACCCCAAAGAATCCATTGGAAAACTGTTAGAAGTAATCAACAACTGCAGCAGAGTTGCAGGGTATAAAATCAATTTGCATAAATCAGTAGCATTTGTATACTCCAGTAATGAACCAACAGAAAAAGAACTCAAGAATACAATACCATTCACAATCGCAACAAAAAGAATAAAATACCTTGGGGTAAATTTAACTAAGGAAGTGAGGGACCTATATAATGAAAATTACAAGGCCTTTCTGAGAGAATTGGATGATGACATAAGGAGATGGAAAGACATTCCATGTACATGGATTGGAAGAATAAACATAGTTAAAATGTTCGTTCTACCTAAAGCAATCTACAAATTCAACGCCATCCCAATCAGAATCCCAATGACATTCTTTACAGAATTAGAACAAAGAATCCTAAAATTCATATGGGGCAACAAAAGACCCCGAAGTGCTAAAGCAATCCTGAGAAAAAAGAACAAAACAGGAGGCATCACAATCCCTGACTTCAAAACATACTACAAAGCTACAGTAATCAAAACAGCATGGTACTGGTACAAAAACAGGTGCACAGATCAATGGAACAGAATTGAAAGCCCAGAAATAAAACCACACATCTATGGGCAGCTTATCTTCGACAAAGGAGCTGAGGGCATACAATGGAGAAAAGAAAGTCTTTTCAACAAATGGTGCTGGGAAAACTGGAAAGCCACATGTAAAAGAATGAAAATTGACCATTCTTTTTCACCATTCACCAAAATAAACTCAAAATGGATCAAAGACCTAAAGGTGAGACCTGAAACCATAAGGCTTCTGGAAGAAAACGTAGGCAGTACACTCTTTGACATCAGTATTAAAAGGATCTTTTCGCACATCATGTCTTCTCAGACAAGGGAAACAATAGAAAGAATAAACAAATGGGACTTCATCAGACTAAAGAGCTTCTTCAAGGCAAATGAAAACAGGATTGAAACAAAAAAACAACCCACTAACTGGGAAAAAATATTTGCAAGTCATATAGCTGACAAAGGCTTAATATCCATAATATATAAAGAACTCTCACAACTCAACAACAGAAAATCAAACAACCTGATCAAAAAATGGGCTGGAGACATGAACAGACATTTCTCCAAAGAAGATATACTGATGGCCAATAGGCACATGAAAAGATGCTCATCATTGCTGATCATCAGGGAAATGCAAATCAAAACTACACTAAGATATCACCTTACACCCATTAGGACAAAAATATCTAAAACTAATAGCAACAAATGTTGGAGAGGTTGTGGAGAAAAGGAACCCTCATACACTGCTGGTGGGAATGCAAACTGGTGCAGCCACTATGGAAAACAGTATGGAGATTCCTCAAAAAATTAAAAATAGAACTACCATACGACCCAGCTATTCCACTACTGGGTATCTATCCAAAGAGCTTGAAGTCAGCAATTCCAAAAGTCCTATGCACCCCAATGTTCATTGCAGCATTATTTACAATAGCCAAGATGTGGAAGCAACCTAAGTGCCCATCAACAGATGACTGGATAAAGAATATGTGGTACATATATATAATGGAATACTACTCAGCTGCAAAACAGAACAAAATCATTCCATTTGCAATAAAATGGAAGGACCTTGAGGCAATTATGTTAAGTGAAATAAGCCAGTTAGAGAAGGATAATCTCTGTGTGACTCCACTCATATGAGGAATTTAAAAATGTGGACAAAGAGAACAGATTAGTGGTTACCAGGGGAAAGGTGGGGTGGGAGGTGGGCACAAAGTGTGAAGTGGTGCACCTACGACATGACTGACAAACATTAATGTACAACTGAATTTTCACAAGATTGTAACCTATCATTAACTCAATAAAAAAAATAATAATTGGGGCTGGCTCCGTGGCCGAGTGGTTAAGTTTGCGTGCTCCACTGCAGGCGGCCCAGTGTTTTGTTGGTTCGAATCCTGGGCGTGGACATGGCACTGCTCATCCAACCATGCTGAGGCAGCGTCCCACATGCCACAACTAGAAGGACCCACAACAAAGAATATACAACTATGTACCGGGAGGCTTTGGGGAGAAAAAGGAAAAAAAAAAAATCTTTAAAAATAATAATAATAATAAAAAAACCCGAGGTTAATAATAGCAACCTTGCAGGTTGTCATTAATGTCGACAGATAAAGCAATCATTGTTCTAGTTTGGTAATATCTAAAAATTAGGCCTGTATTTTGAGACCTTATTATCTATTTCAGGCAATTGAACAAGGCTGGAAGAACTGTTTTTAAGGAGAATGTTTATCTCCAGAAAGCTCTCGCATACCACCTAAAGGAAGCTGATGATCTACAAAAAAACTCCCAGAAGTTGCAAGAGACTCAGAATTTTCTGTTACATCAAAAGGTTCCAACTCTCATTTACACTTTGTTTCTTATCTTTTTTTTTAAGGATTGGGTTGGTAAATACTAAGAATTGAGTATAATAATGATGCATAAAGACAATGGGACCATTTTTCTTCTGTCTGGATGATGTACATTTCTTATCTGAAAAGATTAATTACTGAATGACTTATAAGAAGCATTGGCTTGGCAAAGAATATACCAGAAACATAAATATAACTCCCATCCTCTATACCTTAGAATACTCATTTTTCTTTGCTTAGATTTGGTCCCTGAATCCCATAGGAATAGGTTCAGCTGTGCGTAACAGCCCTGACAATAATGGCCTCACTATGTAAGGGTTTATTCGCTCACCTAAAGGAAGTGTGGAGGTAAGCAATCCAGAGCTCAAATGGTAGTGCCACAAAGTCAACAGACACTCAGGTTTCTTAACTCTGCAACATGTGGCTTAAATCCTCAAAGTCACCTCATGGCCCATGGCAGCTGCTGGAGCTCTAACCATTATTCAAACAGCAGGAAAGAAGAAAGACAAGAAGGAAAAATGTATGCCGCTCCCTTTAGAGGTCTTCCTGGAAGTCCTACACACATTTCTACTTATATCTCATTGACCAGAACTTAGTTTTCTAGCTATGCTGAACTGCAAAGGAGACTGGGAATTTTCAGCTGAACTTACTGCCTTACTGAATAAAATTGGGATTTCATTACTAAGGAAGAAAAGGAAAATTGACATTGGGATAGGCAACTAACAGAGTGCCAGTTTCCAGTATATAGTTGTTAAATTAATGTTTTAGTGCATAGTCATTAATTTTGGAATTACTCTTTTGATAATATAAAACATTTAAACTTTCAGAATTTTAGAGGAAGGAAAGTTTCGTAATTAGCAAAATCAGTGGTCCTCACAAGTCCAGTAAAGGACCCTAGGATGTTTTTTACTCTCTCTACATAAACACAGAATATCAAAATATCACCATCTCTTGGGGCCGGCCCTGTGGTACAGTGGTTAAGTTCGCATGTTCCACTTCAGTGGCTGGGGGTTTGCTGGTTTAGATCCCAGGTGTGGACATGGCACCGCTTGGCAAGCATGCTGTGGCAGGCGTCCCACATATAAAGTAGAGGAAGGTGGGCACGGATGTTAGCTCAGGGCCAGTCTTCCTCAGCAAAAAGAGGTTTAGCTTAGGGCTAATCTTCCTCAAAAAACAAACAAACAAACAAACAAACAAATAAATAAATAAAATTAAAAAGTAAATAAATAAGAGAAAAAAATATCACTATCTCAACCTGGCATCAACTCAAATCTTATGAAGTAATGGAAATTAGTGAGGAAGTTTTTTTGTTTGGTTTTTTTTTTGAGGAAGATTAGCCCTGAGCTAACATCTGCTGCCAATCCTCCTCTTTTTGCTGAGGAAGACTGGCCGTGAGCTAACATCTGTGCCCATCTTCCTCTACTTTATATGTGGGACGCCTGCCACAGCAAGGCTTGCCAAGCAGTGCCGTGTCTGCACCCAGGATCCAAACTGGCAAATCCCGGACTGCTGAAGTGGAACGTGTACACTTAACCGCTGTTCCACCAGGCTTCCCTGTGAGGAACTTTTAAGTTCTGGAACTGATTAAATGAAAAAAACCTTTCACTTCTGTCATCTTTCTGTTTTTAGGAGATCAATGATCTGTTGGTTAAGGAAAAGATTATGCAACTTACCCAGCAGAGATCACAAATCCAAACTCTTCAGAAGAAGGTGGTAAGCTTGGAGACTGCCCTAAGTTGTATGACCAGAGAGTTTGAGTCTGAAGTTTTAAAACTGCAGCAACAAGCAGAGATAGAGAACCAAGCGGGTCAGGTTGAAATTGACAAGCTGCAGCAACTTCTTCAGATGAAGGACAGGGAAATGAATCGAGTGAAGAAGCTGGCCAAGAACATACTGGATGAGAGAACAGAAGTGGAAAGTTTCTTTTTAGATGCTCTCCACCAAGTGAAGCAACAGATCCTATTTAGCAGGATACATTATAAACAGGTAGCACAAGCTGCTTTCAACTTTAAAATGAGAGAGGCATGTGCAGGAAGAACAGAATATCCCAAAATCCGAACATTTGATGGCAGAGAGCACAGCACCAATAGTGTGAATCAGGATCTTATGGAGGCTGAGAAATGGTACTAATAACGCTTTAATATTTTATCTTTTGTGCTGCTGTATTTTTCTGCTCTTTAGAAAAATAAGAACCCTGAATCGTTCGGCTTGATAATGTCCAAGTAATGAATAGATTACTCAGTAAGTTACTTGAGGACAGGAACTGACTTATTCATCTTGGTAACCCCTATGCTTTGCATAGTGTGTGGAGCTTAGTACAAATTCTTAGTAGATGCCCCCTTTTTGTTTGTGACAGAGACTTGTTAAAGAGATCAGATTATTTGTTCCATATAATGTCACTGTAATATCTTTTAACATGTTCCTTTGTTTCCTGTAAATTAGTTATAAAGGTTTGATTAGATTCAAGTTAAACATTTTTGATAAGCATAATTTCACAAATATTTTGTGTTGTTCCCTTTACTATTCTGAAATGAAATTCATAGATAATAATAGCTAACTAAACATATAATTTAAAAAATCAATATAACAATTCTTTGTACCAGTTCTTTCTTGTACAGAACTGTTCCGTGGATTGGAGGACACCCAGTAGTGTCCACCTCCATCCCTGTATTAACCAAAAGCCCCCACAAGTTTCCAGAATATACTCTAGAGATCTGCTGCCACTATGATGAAGGCAGCAGAATGCTTGAGACAGTTTAGACTATATATAATGATTACTTCTTTCCAGAATAGCAATTTTGTCTATTAGGCTTCCTCCTATAAACCATAGATTAAATTATAGTGCATTTTAAAGATTATTCTGAAAAAAATTATGTTTTATATTCCAATGCAATTAGATTCTTCAAAGACCTTAACTCAAGAAATTTTAAAGGACTCTCTACTACTGTGTACTTAACATCTTATTAAGAGTGCCTCCAAATATGCTTTTTGCTTTAAATTATTTTTCATGGACTAAGGTGTAGGTTTTAAAAAATTATATAGCTGTTGGGAAGGTGAGTGTCTTCTGAAAGGTAAGATTCTTCTTCAAAAATGCCTGTACTATAATTTTTTTACCTTCTTGCCATATGCAGAAGTCTGTAATAACACTTCTATTACCAAGAGATTCTCTGTAATTTTCTCTTTTTTATTTAATGTCAAGCAAGTTGAGTCCCTACCATACATAAGGCAGTTTCTTTTACACTTTTTTATCTAATGCATATTAAGTGATATATAAATTTTCAGAGGACAGGACATAAAATGATTCTCCACATTGTCATTGCAGAAATTGGACTCTTCCTATTCTGCCTTCTGTGTGACATTTTTGCTACTGAGAAACTTATCACCTTAACCTCAGTTTCCTATTGCCTCTACCAGCAAGGCAGAGCTGATGGTTAAAATATATGTCATCTGCTTAAGAGGCAGATTGGGGAAGGACATTTGAAGCATATGGTGATCATAAGGCAAAACCTAAACTTTTAAAGAAAACTAACTCAGGTGACCTATATGCAAAAATATTTCTTTTCTTTTCCTTTTTTTTTTGTTTTTGAGGAAGATTAGCCCTGAGCTAACTACTGCCAGTCCTTCTCTTTTTGCTGAGGAAGCCTGGCCCTGAGCTAACATCCCTGCCCATCTTCCTCTACTTTATATGTGGAACGCCTACCACAGCATGGTGTGCCAAGTGTGCCATGTCCATACCCGGGATCTGAACCAGTGAACCCCGGGCTGCCAAGAAGCAGAACCTGCAAACTTAACCGCTGCGCCACTGGGCTGGCCCCCACAAAAATATTTCTTACATTATACAACATCGATACGCTATCTGTATGTCAGCCAGCTTTTGTAAATAGCAAGTAGACTATAAATCCTTTGGGAAAGTTATAGTATAGATAAAGACCTGCCTGGAAAGCTTAGCTGCAGCCTTATTTGGAGGTAAGAAAATAGACTATATAAATTATATGTTATCTTCTTAATTTACCTTTTGTTACTCTATTTTCATAGCAAAATATCTAATACAAAAAGAAATGTTAAAAGGAATTTATCAATAATCTCACCAAACAACTGTTTTTTTCTTGTTCCTTCTTTGTGTCTGGATACATAATGTTATATTGCAACTTTCTATTTTGCTTAATTGCTTAATATTTGAGCAAAAATTTTTTTCATGTTATAGTTTCTCTTATTTTCATTTTAATGACTACATAACATTTCAGATTGGCTAGCAAATTGATATCCTTTTCAACTTTATGATTTTGTAATGGACACAGTTTGTTTTGTAGTCATTACATTTGGAAACCTCATAATATTCAGTTATGGTTTGGAAATTTCTCATGTTTACATATTTTGTATTTTTTTAAAAACAAGAGATGCTTACTTTGACCATATTTTTCCTTTTCTTTTTTTTTCTTGGAAATTTTCCAGGACAGATATTCAAGGAAATGTGGATATTAGAGATTTGACCTGGGAGCAGAAAGAGAAAGTCTTGAGATTGCTCTTTGCAAAAATGAATGGTTTTGTTCCTAGGTAACTCCCTGTTTTTGTGGTGAAATACCAAATTGTTATCAAACCTGGAAACCATGTAGGAACAATGAATTTATTCTCACTTAGAATTAAAGAAATGGGAAAGGACCAAAAAATACAAGGGTTGTACTGCTTAGCTACTGCAATTCCCAGAGAGAAAGAATGGGAGATGAATGAATGAGAACAAAAGTGAAAGATAAATTAAAATTAAAGGGAGGAGAAAAGAGAAGATTAATCTTAGATGTTTAAGGTAATGCTTTGCTAAGAAGGTACAACATTGCTTAGCTAAATGAATGGTAACTGAGAAGCTTAACAATTGTTAAGATTTTGTTGGTCTGCAAAGATAAGTAAATGATTGTTAAGCTGATTATTAATCAAGAGAATCTCTAATACCAGGAAAAAGACCTGGAAAGGAAAAGAAATCCACAGATATTCCAGATAGTTCTTTGTAATGATTAGTTTCACTTTTTTTCTCTACTGTGTTTTATCAGGGACTGTAACACTGGTAATAAACTATAAAGTGGCTAAAATAAATCAACCACTTATTGATTGTCATGTGCTTGGTACTACGTTAGGTACTATGGGGATTCAAAGAATTAAGAGATATTGCCTTTGATCTCAGAGAGCTTACAATCTTGTTGCCCAAACAAAACCAAACATAACAAGGAAAAAAATTAGGCCACAAGATAAAGTATAATTGGAGTCAGACAGTATGTTAATGGGCTAGAGTAGCCAGGTAAGACTGAAAGAGTGTGACTCTGTGGGGTGCCTTGTAGGATAGTAGGAGAGTAGAGAGAGGGAGGAGGGCACATCAGGCAAGGTGCTTAGTCAACAGCACAACCAACGCCCAGAGGTAGGAATGGGTGTGGGGTATTTAGGAAATATTGAGGAAAAACTGCCTGGCTTGAGGAAATTTGGTGATGCCAGAGAGTAATTAGTAATTAGCAATTAGAAATAAAATGTAATTCATATGGTTAAATTATGATGAGACTTAAAAACCATGCAGAAAAGCCCGAACTTATGCTAGTAGATTCTAGAGTAGTGTAACATACTTTTCTTCTCTGCCTTGCAGGAATACAAGGAGCAATAAGCCATACTCTCTCACTGGAAGGGTTCACAGGTCATTGTTCTCAGAGCTGACCTTAACCTAACACAGTGACATGTATGATGGATTGGAGGACAAAAATAGAGTTGGGGACCAGCAGAAGCTGCTGCACTACTCTGGGCATGCGGTGGTGAGGGATTTAGGCAAGAGTGGGAGCAGTTAGAATACAGGGGAGAAACTGAGAGGCACTTAGGAAGGAGAAACAGGACTTGGAATAAAGGAGAAACAGGACAAAAGGAATAAAGAAAAGAGAGTAAATGTTTAAGCTTTTTAGCTTAAGAAATGAAAGAATGGTAGTATGAAAGACAAATGAAAAATCTGGAAAGCCAGTGTGAGGGAAAAGTTTAAATTTTATTTAATCCATCCACTAATTCATTTAACATACACATATTGAGTGCCTACTATTTATTGAGGATATATTGTTGAGAAAATAAAGACATCATTCCTAATCTCAGGGAGTTTATGGTCTACATGGGAAGAAAAACATTATTCAAATCATCACACAAATTAATATAAAAGTACAACTATGACATAGGCTCAGAGGAGTGTCATATAGTGGTAATAGGGCCTACTTTAGGGGAATCTGACCTAACTGAGGAGATCAGGAAAGTTTCTGAGGAAGTAAAAGGTTGAGCTGATCTCTAAAGGGTAAATAAGAAGAAAAAGAGGGGAAGAAAAACTTTCTAGGCAGAAGAAATAGAAAGTAGTATTTTCAGAGTTGATTTGGAGATGATGGCAACATATTGAAGTGAAAATACTTAAAGTATTTGTAAATAGTGATTGGAGTACAGATGAGAGCTTAGGGAGTGAGATTTGAGCTCCTTTAGTGAAAATTGGTAGTTGAATTTCGGAGAGTGGATGAAGGTAGACGAGTAAAGGGTCAAGGCTAGAACCTTTAGGAATAACCACAATTAATGAACAGGGGAACAAAGGAGAGTACAACGAAAAGAGAAGAGTTTAAAGAATTATAGGCTAAATGAAAGATGGAGGACTTTGAAATGCCTTTGGGTCTGTTAGCTTTCCAGAATTTTATTAAAGAGGTGGAGGTAGAATCGGACTGTAGGCACTGAATGTCTTTCTTATTGGGAATTAACTTTTCTGTATCCCGGAGAGTACAGCACAGTTACAGGCCTCAAGTTCCACACTGTGTTGTTTTCAACACTGAAGAAACAAAGGAATTTGAGTGAAATCTTTCACACCAAAGCAATGAACTTGAACTTGGCCACAATGGAAGGATGTCTGAGCCTGTTGGAATCTCATGCTAGGGCTAGATAAAGTTAGGATAGGATAAGATAGGAATAGAATAGTGAAATGTTGAAATGAAGACGAGATTAAATGAGAGAGCTCAAATCAGACTGGGGAAGAATTAGATGATAAAAGTTCTTCCAAGGTAACTGGAGTAGTTAGGAAGTTGGTAAGAGTTCAGTTGATTGTATGTGATTGTGAATCCAACAGTACAATATTTTTCTTTGTGATTAAACTAAGTCAAAGGAGTATAACCAATAAACTGTACTCTTTAGTGCATCAGCAACCACTCTGGCTATAACTCAGGCACTAGTAGTATCTAAAGTACATTTTTTTCCAATGCATCATTAGACTATTAAATATAGCCAGATTTTGAATGGGTTTATGCTGCTTTCATATGTATCTAATTGAGAAGTTTTAGGAATGAAGTATGTGTCTTTATCTGCTGGCAAATCAACCTTGTGTACTTTTTATAACTCTGGTAAGCTCACTTTCCAATTAGAATATTGAATTGGTGATATGTTTATTTCCTGCTCTTAAATCGGACTTTTCAAAGTATAAGGAGAAATTTTCATACTGAGTCAATCTCCATTGGGTAACCTGTCTGTGTTCTAAGGTTCTTTTTGTGGGAAGGGAATTCTTCTGGCCATATTTTTGGTCAGTACTCAGGTTCAACCTTGCCCATCACCTAAATTAATAGCTGTTGTGTATCATCATGATCATCTCCATAAATGTTTCTGTTTCTTAAATTCAATGTCTCAACTTTAAGAGAATATGTTTATATTAACTTGCCTAACATTATACTGCCTATTGAGTGTGTAAAAGCTCATTTTTGAAAATAAGAAGCCCATCCAACAGAAGCATTTCATTTAGTACTTTAAAAGTGTAGTTGAAATACAGGGCACAAGGAGATACTGCCTCATTGTTAAATTTTTACCCACCACAGGAAATACAGCCAGAGTTCTAGGCCTCCAGTTCCAGACTATGTTGTTCCTGACAATGGAGAAACAGAGGAATGTGGGTAAGGTTTCCCTTGACAAAGTAATGAACATGAGCCTGATCACAGTGCTCCTTGTGGACATCTTATATGTGCTAGAATTAAGTCCATTGTTCTGAACCAAGTTCCATGTGTGTGTGGTTATTGACAGGCTTGTTACTTTGTCATTATTGCAGGGATGAATGTAAGCTTCAAGATCAAACCTTCATCACCCAGCAAGTGCCAGTCTCAGACTCTTCTGGTGAACTGACGATACCCAACATTCAGAAAGGATCACAAGAGTCTGACATGGTAAGGAGTCTGTAGTCTACCCAAACAATACATGTAACTGTTACGTTTCCATATGCAGCTTCTTGCTGAGTCACAGTTCTTTTCTCTATCTAGGAGCTCTTCAGGGATCAGTGAAATGAGTATAACACTAGTATGAGATCATGGACATTTTTATAACTATATTCACAGTAAGGAAGGCATATTATGCTTGATGCAAATGTGTATTTGTACTGTGTGGCAAACCTATAAATTGCCTTTTGAAATATGCTGCCTAGTCAAAATATGTACTATCTTTATGTAAGAATAAACATAATGACCAAGTAACTCTTGGCATTGGACGGAGCTGGGAAGTCTGAGTCACTATAAGCTAGGGGGCAAAGGCATTATAAGGAGTATGGCACCATTAAAAAAAAAAAGCCAAGTTTTCTTTTTAAGAGCTTTTTATTTGTAATTTGTTATTCATAATCACTTAGTACAATGTAGAATCTGAGAAATTTCTAACGAGGCCACATCAGAGCAAAAAGAAAATAAAATACTGAACTTTTTAGCTGCTACTAGCATGAACCTAACTGTACAGATTTTTTTCCATCTGAGAAACAAGAAACTCTTCTGAGTAGCAAGTAGCTAGCCAAAGGAGTTGATTCCAATTAGAGTAATGCAATTCTGATTAGTTACTATTTTTAAAAAAGTGATTTCCCTTAAATGTAAGGAAAACTTAGGAGTCTCTGTGATTATATTTAATTCCACTTGGAATTTAGACAATATGACCTTTTATTCAACCCAGCCTGTAGTTGTTGGATTGGATTAAATATCACTACCAGTTGCCAGCTGTGATATAAATCAAGGGGCATTCTATCATCAAATTATAAATTTCTATTGCCTCAGCTTTAGGAAGGCAAATCCCCCTCCCCGAGAAAAGACCCTGAGGGGTCTTAAATGTATTTTATTACAGATCTAGTCACCTTAAGTGATTGAAGATTTTGACATTCTATCCAGCAGGTGGTAGTAATAAGCCTAAAATCCAGAGGCACAAACATTTTCAAGGTTTTCACTATCTTTAATTCACCGAATAACCCCCGTGAAGTAGGTTAACATTATCCACGTGATTAACAAGGAAGTAGAAAAATAAATGACCTATGTCATCTGGCTGAAGACCAGAGATTGCTCGATCAGAGCCAGTTTGCTGGGTGAAAACCATATCAAAAAGACAGGATTCAATTGGGATGGCAGAGCAAAAAGACAGAATCTATTCTGCACGTCAATTTCTGTTCTGACTTAAAATTTAGCTATATCAAAGAGACAAAAAGCATAAAGACAGTTGAATTAATGGTAGCAGAAGAATCTGTCAAAGCCTCTCTTTTTTTACTATTTTATGTCATGCAAAGCTTTCAAATTTCTTAGGCCCCAGCCAGTTACTTTACACTAAGGGTTCTTTCATTAAAACATATCACTAGTGAGAAATGCAGGCAAGAGGAAAGAACAAAATAAAAAGTTTGGCAAGTAGTATCAGGTGGGACTTGCTTAAGGCAAGAGTCTTCCCCACTTTCATAGTTAGAACAATCCCTTGATTTCTGGGCCTAAAATAACTTTTGAAATGGTTTTCTAAGGAAAACCTATTGGCATCTGAAGTACTGACTGAAGCATTAATTAATGATTGCTGAAGCAAACCCTGAAATTTAACACTTGGCACACGCAACAAAAAGATGATTTATCCAGTGCATACTGAGGTATCCTTGAGAAGTGATTTTAAGAAGCAGGAACAATGACAATGATAGAGTTAGTGGTCATGAATCACTAGAACAAAGTAGTATTCAGCAGAAAAGAAAGAAGCAGTTGTCACAATTGTGGGATAAGTAGAAATGGATTATATCTTGTGTAGTGTGGGATAAATGAGAGGCTCAGGAAAGCCTGACAAAGGGGTCTCCCCTACCAGCATTTACATAAGGGCTCTGACTGAGGATCAACCAAAGGGTGGATTATTTCTGTCTGATTTCCCCATCTGAGAGGTCATCTTCCAATTATTGGAAGATAATCTTTTTTTTTTTTAAGATTTAATTTTTCCTTTTTCTCCCAAAGCCCCTGGTACATAGTTGTGTATTTCAGTTGTGAGTCCTTCTAGTTGTGGCATGTGGGATGCCACCTCAGCATGGCTTGATGAGAGGTGCCATGTCCACGCCCAGGATTCGAACTGGCAAAATCCTGGGCCACCGAAGTAGAGTCCATGAACTTAACCACTCGGCCACGGGGCCAGCCCCCAGAAGATCATCTTTACATACACTAATCTTCCCTTCCTTCAAGTCATCAGAAAAGGGGAGAATTTTTAGAAAATGGGTCTAAGCTTTCATTCGAGATAAGCACTTCACAGTTACAACAGTTATCTCAAAAGTAGACGTATGAAGAGCAAGTGAAAATCTGCTTTCAGAGTTACACTAGGAGTCTCCCTATAGGAACTTTGCAGAGGCTAATGGTCCTGAGAAAGATTTTAGTTACAGGTATTCCATTCCCGGGGATCTAATCTGAACAAAGTTTCATACAAAGCAAATGAAGTTGGTCAAGAATAAAGGGAGATTAGTTAGGATGGACTGAGTTTGGAACAAACTTGTTTCTAACGGCCCATGGTAGGCATGACTACAGCAGGTGAGGAAAGAGTAGCATCTTCTTCTTTCCACTGAGAAGTGATGGTCTTTAGCTGAGTGTAGAATTGGATGCCCTAAAGAGAACAAAGGAAAAAAGAAAGAGCAAGAGACAGGGAGTTAGCATATGTTTCTGGGGAGTTCATGATTCCTCTTTTAATCAACTTTTGAAGGAGGGGCTGCTAAGTGCTACTCACATTCCTACTTGAGGAATAGGTGCAACCATAATCCAATATAATTGTTCATGAGATAATCTAATCTATGTAAAACATTTAGCATAGTACCTGGCACATAGTAAACAAACCTTAGCCATCATTATGCTGAAACTAGCCAAGAGCACCTAAATGGAAAAATTGAACAATGTAATCTGTTAAACTTGTAGGTAATTCTGTTCCTAGAGCTGAATATCATGTGCTCTGAGGTCTTGAGACACGGCTCAAATCCTGCCTCTACTCTTTATTGACTGCCGTTTAACCTTGGGCCTTATCTGTGACTTAATGCACACCTTACAGCAATGTATGAGGGGAAAATGAAATGAATGCAAACATCCCGGCAAAGTAACTGCTGGTCAATAATTGCTAGTTTTTTCTCACCTTCCCATGAAGAAGAAAAACAAGTGAAGGGATGAAACATATATCAGGCCATTTCTGACAACTGTCAGTGATAAACAACTCTATACCGAAGTAGTAAAATCCACATATCTTACAAATCTAAAATAAAACGTCTGCTATTATACACATTCACGTCTAAATCACCTATAAGATGTGAGCCAAAAAAATTCAGCATATTTAAGGCTTTACCATATACATAGTTTATTTTATAAGAATGGGCTTGAACAAAAGAGAATAGACTGTGCAGACCTAACTCATAAAATTACTTGCAAGCTAGAAAGATATTATTAGGAAAAAACACATTGGCTTGATTAAAATACTCTTCTAGAATATTTGACAAAATCTGGGTCATGTTAATATATTGAAAACAACGAGAGTTTATTACATACTTTCAATATAAGATACAACTAAAGTTTATATTTTATCATGTCAGAGTGATACTTTCGTGTCTTCTTTCCAGAATACAAAATAGCAATTTAATTACCTAAGGATTTAAGACTTGAACTGTATATGAGGTCAGTCTTTTCCTCCAAGAAGCCTCACTTACCAGAGTAACTTACAGTAATTAAACCAAGCCAGTGGAGAATAAAGGAGGAAAAAAACCCAAAAATATTTTAAGCAATAGTTTTACTCTGCTTCCTTTGAAAGAAATTTTTGTTAATAGTATCAGATTAATCAATTTTGAAAAAGCTGTGACTAATGTAGAAACTGGATAATCAGCCTCCAAATAACCAAAGTGTTTTCTTAACCACTTGGCCACACTGTCACATTCTGCTGTGCAATCCCACTGTTAATTTCTTATTAACCTATAAAACATGTATAGAAAACATGTAATTTAGTACTGAAGGTTCCAAAATAGCTGTATTTCCGTGGGACTACAAAGAACTTCCACTAGCTCATTTGGTGAACACGTGTTTAGGTGCCTGCTCTGTGCCAGGTACTGCAGGTAAGTAACTAATGTTTACAGTGTGGCCTAGTGGGTAAGACGGCTTCATAACATGGCTTAAAGAGCCAAATGACTTGCCCCTGCCTACCTCTCTAACCTTATCTCTTACCAGTCTCTTCCTCATTCACTCATTGTGCTCCAGCCCATTTCTGCTTTTTGAACATGCCATGCCTGTTCCTGCCTTAGGACATATGCACCTGCTGAAGATTGTGGTAATTTAATCCTCATAATCTTGGAAAATATAGGTACTGTTATTGTTGTTATTTTACAGATGAAGAAACTTGAGACATAGAGAGGGTATCCCCCAAGGTCACACAGTTAATAACTGGCTGAACTGGGATTTGAACCCAGGCAATTTCGTTCCAGAACTGCTTTATTTTTCTTGCTCAGTGCTGCATTTATAGTGCCTAAACTAGTGTTTGGTAGACAGAAGGTGCTCAATAAAGTTTTTTGTAAATGAGTAACTATTACAGGAGAAATACGTGCAATGGTAGCACACGAGGGCATACCCAACACTGCACTGAGGAAGGGCTGGTGATGGTCACAGGTGCTTTTCTGGAGGAGTCCATTCTTTAAACTGAGCCATGACAGGTGATTAAGAGTTAGTCAGATGAAAGGGAGGAGGAAGAAAGAGGGTCACAGGCAGAGGAAAGGGCATATACAAAGGTTTGTACTTTCTGATGCTCTTTTTCCAAAACTTTGTTGCCTTCAAGAAGCAGCAGCTTTGGCAAAATTTTGTTAACTTTTAAATCTTTTCTAGGGGACCTACTGACAAGCACTGCTTAACAACATATGACCCCATAGAAGCTGCTGGCAGGCCCTTTTGTGCAGAATATTTGTTCCTGAATATGTTCAAAAAAGTTTTTTTAAACTTAGTTACCTGTTTGCCATAGAAATTGGTGTCTCCCCTGAAGGAAGATCGAGAGCCACTGAATGAGAACATTGGTAAAGGCACTGGAATGGGGACATTCACACCCACCTAAAGCAGAACAAATCCACGTCAAATACTAAGAAAAGGACTCAAAGCAGCTCTCCATTTAGAAGCACAAATGCTTGGCATCAGAGAGACCAATTTTAAATATCCACCTTCCACCCCATCCTCCATCCCATGAACTTTTATTCCTGAGGAAGAAATGGGACATTGTGGGAGATCAGAGGGGCAGCGACTGATCAGTGTTTACTGTTTCCCCTTAGAGAGGAAACAGTAAATGGCTACAAGAATCTCCTAAAACTTCTGTTCACAAACCTGTCCGACATCCACCAGGTGGGAATATTTCCGAGCAGTGGCTCCATTGGTGGTGAAGATGGCAGTTCCATTTCCATATGGGTTGTCATTTACAATCTTGATAGCTTCATCCAAAGTGTCTGTCTCCAGAACCACAAGAACTGGACCAAAAATCTCCTCTTTGTAACAGGTCATATTTGGCTGCGAGGAGTGATGCATCCGGAAAAGAAGTCAGTATTGTATGCTTACTTGGTACTTCATTACCCACTGTTTACATGGATAGCTCTCATGTTAGTAATCTCTTTTCATTTTAAGCCACCTATTATAAAAAAAAAAGTCCTTTCTTGCTGTGTTCCATCTTCCAAGCTGTCAGTCATATAAACAACTTAAAACTCCTATTAACTACAACTACACTCCTTTCCTAAAGCACTGTATTTTTAGGTCCCAGGACCCATCACTAGCTTCCTCTTTTATACCTGTATAACTTGTTTTACAATTGTTATGTTACTGAAATGTTACATGAAAATTCATTTTTTTATAAATCAAATATATATTAAAACCATCACAGGAGAATTTTTCTGTTGAAAGAAACCCTATGCTAAGTTTTCTGTAACATAAAAAAAATCCATTCTCATTCACTCCATTGCGTCCCAATGAGTCTATACATTTATATTTTGATATCAGGTCATAGTAAACATTCAAAACATCCTTTACCACCATAGCTAGTAAGCTGTGTTTGTTGCTGATAAGTGGATTTTTCCTCTTTGGTTCTGTGGCAAGAGATTTCATAATTTCTACTACTCTTACATTCACCTCTTGATTATTCAGGATTACAGTAGGATTAATGGGGGCATCAGAATTTCAAAAAAAAGCCTCATAACTTCAACTTAGTCATTAATTTTAGCTGAGAGACTTGTAGAGTTTTGATAAATAAAAACTGACAGATCAATTATTTTCCTTTCATCACTTTCTGGTGAAGATGCAGCTGAATTTTGGGCACAGAGTAGGTACTCAATAGATACTGAGTGGTTGATATCTTGATGGAGACACTGCAATAGCTATAAGCTAAGCAGTAAGAAGGAGCAGGAAGAAAAAATTAACATTGAACAAATAAGTAACAAGTATAATATAAGATGGGGTTGGCAAAATATGGTGCATGGGCCAAAGGCAGCTTGCTGCCTGTTTTTGTACAACCCACACACAGAAACCATTGGTTTCTGTGTTTTTTTAAATAAAGTTTTATTGGAACACAGCCACAGTGTCAATGGCTGCTTTCACACTAAAATGTCGAGTTGAGTAGTTGCAACAGAGAGAGTATATCCCTGCAAAGCTGAAAATATTTACCATCTAGCCCTTTAGGGAAAGCTTGCTGACTACTGCTATAGTGGGAAGAGGTTGGGAGTCAGGAGGGGAGGTTCATTCAGACTCCACATAAAATAACTGAGTTATCCTGGCAAGAGATGAGGTCTCTAGTCATTAAATGTCTTCATTTATAAACTGGAGGGATGAGATTCCATAGCTTCTAAGGTGCCTCTAGCTCTTGTATTTGTGAAATAAATAATTCAGAGTTGTTCACCTTGACATTTGAGATGATGGTTGGTCCAACAAAGTTGCCATTTTCATAGCCTTTGACTTTAATTTTTCGACCATCAAGAAGGATGGAAGCTCCCTCCTTTGTTCCACTATCAATCAGATTACAGACTCGCTCTTTGGCCTGGGGAGTGATCAGAGGGCCAAGATCAGCTCCAGGCTGGTCTCCTGTAAAACAACACAGAAGTATTTAAGGTCTTCATTAACATATATTATGACTGCTAACTAAAGTTGAATCCAAATGACAAGTACAGTATAAAGAGAAGCAATGGTAAAAATAGACATAATCGGTCCCGTTGGCTAAGGCCAATGGTAAAACCAAGTCTAAAGGAGCTAGGCAAGTAACTGATTACCTGCATTGACTCTCAGATTTTTGGCACGCTCCACCAGCTCTGGCAGCCACTTCTTAGCTTCTCCCACAAGGATCGCTGTTGAAAGAGCCATGCAGCGCTGACCAGCAGCTCCAAATGCTGCCCCAACCAGCTGATTCAGGGTATTCTCCTTATTGGCATCTGGCATGACTACCCCATGGTTCTTGGCTCCCTAAGGAAATACAGAAAGTACATGGATCTTCCTTGGCAATATATAATTAGGCTAAGAAATTATGCAAAGAATTTGAGATTTCAAGGAAACCTGAGAATTTAAGGAAAGGACTAGAGAATTTATCCTTTATTGTTTTGAGGATAGATTATCATTTTGATATTGCTGAAGTCTTGGTAATAGTAAGCAACTCCAGGTTACTTTTTTCTTTTACTTTCTCAGCTGATAAGCTGATATGTGTTAATTTACATCAAAACCATTACCAAAAATGCCCCAATCACATTCAGTCAAAGTGACAGGCTAAAAACACTGCATCCAGGAACCAAGGAGCACTCCCTTGTCTTTCCCAAGTCAGACAGGAAAGAATCTGTTCTCTGCTGGGGTTTCCAGTTATATGAAGAGCAATGTAAACAAAGAGCTGCCAGTAATAATGCCAGTACCCAGCTGAAAGGCAAAACAGGAGGTAGGTCTCCTGACACACAATTTCTGGAAAGAGATTCTCCAAACTGGCTTGCTTCTAGATACTTCTAGATACATAGCCTCATAAACTTCTTTTCTATGGAGGATAACATATGATCATTTCCACATGTTTCCAGATACAACTGTAGTTGAGTGCATGGATAGAACCAAGTCTGCTACTTAATTTTATCCCATTACACATAATATACTATTAGACACAGAATACACTCAATAACTACATAGTGAACTGGGAAGGACTTACGTCAAATTGGCCAAAACACATTCAGCCATGAAAAGAAGTAAGTGGGCACTTCATGAATAGTTTCCAAGCCTGTGCATGGGAGGCTATCCTTTCTGCAACATTAGCCAAATGATGAGAAAGCGGCAACTGGACTTTATATTTAGTATTAAAGAATTGCTAAGCATTTGGCAAGGAGCTAGTAAGAGAACAGCAAAACTATGTGACCAAGTAAACCACACTCACATTTCTTACAGGGATATTTGGCTCCTTCCAGTGCCTTAAATAGCCTGGATTCTTAGGGAAGATCGTATCTTTGACATTAGTATTTAGGATATGCCTCAAAAGAAGGAAGGATAAAGGGCAAGAAGTATGGTCTGAAGGAATAAACACCACAACCAGAATTCAGCTGTTACTGCTAAAGCCCAAAGAATTTGAATAACATTCTTAGAGAGAAATGTGCCCTTTGTCACCAAGATTAGTTGTATAAGATAAAAGGTAACTAAAGAGCCTTAGAATAAAACTTGTCATAAGGTTCATGGTTAAAGAGAAGACATTCAGGATGAAATGGGAATAAAGAAACGATGGCATTAGAGTGGGATGAGTGCCCTCTGTGCTGAAGGGCTGTTTCCAGGTAATTTTAATACATGGAGTTTGGGGAAAAAGGAATAAGAAATCACCATATTTGCTTGAACTCTCTTGCCATGTCTTGACCCTCTCTCGAAGATGTACTCTCCTGCCTGGTTGGATCCCACAAAGCTGATTGCTTTGATATCCGGATGATCACAAATAAAGTTTACAGCTTTAAGAAGAAAATAAACGATCACACAAAAGAACAAATGGCTACAGGCTTCTCAACATGGCACATCTCCCCTTTTCCCACTGGTATGAATGAGAAGTTTTCCTCCAAAATAACAGCATTTCAATACTCAACTTTTCCTTTTGTCCTTTAGGAATGTGATATTTTCTCACCTGTCACTATATACTGGGACTCTCAGATACTATTGTGCCCTCATGTGAGAGGCAATATAGCATAGTATTTAAAAGTAAAAACCAGGGTCAGCCTTCATGGTTACACACATTCTGGCTTTTGACAGTTTCTAGCAGTGTAACTTTGGGCAAATTACTTAATTGTATTATGCCTCAATTTTCTTATCTGTAAAATGAAAAAATAATAGTACCTGCCTCAAAGGGTTGTTGTAAAGATTAAATGAGATGATATATGAAAGGCATTAGGAACAGTGCCCAAAACACAGAAGCGCTTTTTAAGTATTAGCTATTATTATATAAATTAGAAGTTCTTCAAGTCTATATATTCTCTGAGTTAAATATCCTCATAAATTCTCTCAATATTGAAGTGAAAATTTTCTCTTTATTCTCATCTGTGTCTTGCCCTAATCCATATTTATTTGTCCCAATATATTCTGTAGGGCAAGATGCATGCTACTCCCCAGCTAAGTTTTACCTTAGCACACAAAGATGGCAAAACAGTCAACAAACATTACTTTCAAACGTGGAGGTTACTATTAGTAAATCCCTTCCTCCCTAGGTTCCTCATCCTAAAACACCCATCACCACTCAACACCTTGATTTTTTGGTAGCCAGATTACGTGCCACATTTACCTTCACGTTGTCCGTGTATGACATTCAGTGTTCCATCAGGGGCACCAGAGTCCTGGAGCAACTTGGCAAGAAGCATAGTTGCTCCAGGAACTCGCTCTGATGGTTTCATTAGGAAGGTATTTCCACACACCATGGCCATGGGAAACATCCACAGGGGGATCATGGCAGGAAAATTGAATGGAGCAATTCCTGCACACACCCCCAGAGGCAGACGGTAGGAATAAAGGTCCATGTCTTTGGTGATGGATGGCATGGTCTCTCCCAGAATCAGGGATGTCACACTGCAGGCGTGTTCAACCACCTCTGGAACAGAGAAGAGGCAATCAGGCCATCAGCCCTCCACACTCTGCACTACAGTCATAACGTTGCTTAACAATGGGGATACATTCTGAGAAATGTGTTAGGTGATTTCGTCATTGTGTGAATATCATAGAATGTACTTACACAAACCTGGATGGTATAGCCTGCTACACACCTAGACTACAGGGTACTAATCTTATGGGACCACCATCATATATGCATCATTGACTGTAACATTGTCATGTGGAGCATGACTATACTTAGCTTTGTCATGCTCTAATCAGCTCTGAGGACAGGGAGTAGCTCAGGCCAGTGACAGAGGGAAGAAACACTCATTTGCCCTTCCATATGAAGCGGTTGTGCAAAATGAGATTCTCTGAATGGGAAAAAGACAGTGAAATGCATATACCTACTAGAAGATCATTCAAGTAAAATAATGAAGTAAACCAATCTCATAGATACCTGAGAAGTATTGCCATTTTCCACAAGTATTAAAAAAGATATCATGGGATAGCAAAATCTACATAAAAGAAGAAGCAATCCTCATTCTAGGATCTTTGCCTTCCATCTTCCTTTGCTCCTTCCCAAAGGTCCCTGAACTCCCCATGAGGGATTCCCAGCTTACGAAGGCCTCGAAATACATCTCCTTCGGCATCAGCTAGGGTCTTCCCTTGTTCCAGCGTGATTACCCTGGCAATTTCTTTCTAGAGAGAAAACACACAAATAGAAACCAATGCAAGGATGTGCCTCCTTTTAGTTCTCAGGCAGCCAAGGAAGAACAAAACTTGGGGAGAAGCAGCACAAGGGAGAGAGCCATGATCTATGCCTCTCGATTGCTGAGTTGTGGAGGGCAGCTAAAAGGGCCTCTGTGGGAGTGACAAGTATTCCCTAGGCAACAGTTTGGAAAATTATACCATTAGATTTCTTACCAAATTTTCTTTAATAAGCTGTTGATAGCGGAGCAGGACCTGCTGACGGCTTAATACTGACGTGTCTGCCCATGCAGGAAAAGCACGTTTGCAGGAAGCAACAGCCGCATCCATTTCAGCCTTGGTGGCCTCAGGGACCCGACCAATAACCTCATTGGTGGCCTGATGGGAAAAAGCAGCACATGATCCTCTGCCCTTGCCCCACCTTCTCCATTTTTCATCTAGTCACGGAGGCAGTACTATGTGCTTCATGATAGATACTCAGGTCCCCACTTTCCCACCGTGTTCCCAGAATTCTTGGGTAGTCAGTTTAGTCCCAAAGCAGCTTTGCTTACTGGGTTGTGGATATCAGTCCATTTGTCACTTTTGGATTCAACAAATTTCCCATCAATGAAGAGCTTCACAGATGGCTGGGAAAAGCAAAAGACAGCAACAAAAAACTATATTAGTTATTTCTTTACTTCTCTCTCTCCCTTTTACAATGAGGAAGGAATTCGGGTTGATAATTGAATCTACTGCTCTCTAGAAATGTTCACTGGGAAAGAGAAACACAATATTCTTGTCTATAGTGTTTATTAAGATATTCTTAATACTGTGATCTCTCTGAAAATGGGAAATTCCCTGCTAAGCACACAGTGGAACTTCATGAGTAAACACATGTAACTGAGAAGCTTAGACTAGAAAAGCAGCAGATTCTGTGTTAACAAAGATTAGCTATTATGACTTATTGCCCCAGCTGACTTTCTGTCACATTAACATGAGTATGTCACCTTTATGATCAAAGGATTCTTAAAATGTTTCTGTGTGTATTTTTTCTGAGAAGTAGCTTACTTTCATTAAATTTTCAAAGGGGTCTGTGGACCAAAAAGGTAAAAGACTACTGTGTTACAGAGTGTGCATGCTTCTATACAGAAAAGATTTTGAGCACTAACCTGATTTATTAGACTTTAGGTACTTCAAATGGCTGACAGACAGAAAGTGTGTAAAAACAACTCTAAAGGTTGTTAAGAAGAAGACAACTATATGGCAGAGTCAACAAAACTTCTAGAAGCCATGAAAATGTATCTTTTGACACAGTAATCCTATTTCAGAACGGAAATAATCTAAAAGAAGGAAAAAACTAGAAATAAATGTTTGTTTTATAATATTGAAAAACTGAAGCAATCTAAATGTTATTTGGGGAAATTGTTAATTCAGGTTGTATCTACTTGATGGAATATATAAAGCCATTAAAATCGTAACTATAAATACCATCGTGCATAACTATAAAGACCGCTTACAACATAATAGACATAGTCATTATTATATAAAACAGATTAAATGATAATACTCAAAAATTCCTTCTCAGAAGTCAACCTTTAGTGCCAAATAAACTCACCACTGAAGAAGAGAAGGAGGATGCTGGATACCAAGTGGAGTTCACCTTGGAAGAAGCCTGTGAGGAAAAAGAATGATTATTTTGATAAATGACAGCAGAAGATTATTAGCAAATGGCTACTACATGCTTAACATTATCCTAGTTACTGTGGCTATATGAAAAAGGACTTGGTATTTGCTCTAGAGAGTCATATAGTCTTTAAAGAGAAAAGATACGAGACTATGAGATATAGCAAACTATGAGAAAACAATAAAACCATAATGATCACGTCCTCAATTTCTAGGTCAGTCCTAGTTAAAAATATATATATTTTGGGGCCAGCCCCAGTGGCCTAGTGGTTAAGTTTGGCACACTCTGCTTCAGTGGCCCAGGTTTGGTTCCTGGGTGCAGACCTACACCACTCATCAATGGCAGAGGAAGACTGGCCACAGATGTTAGCTCAGGGTGACTCTTCCTCAGCAAAAAAAATATATATGTGTGTGTGTGTATATATATATATATATGTTTTTTGTCATTAGACCATATTTTCCTAAGTTTTGGCCCATATCTAACAATATGAAAACAGCATGGTATCTAACACTATAAGATAGTATACAACCAAGTATCAAACGTAAGTATAATATACCCATACAAGTACTTGAAAACAAATGTTCATAGCAGCTTTATTTGTAATAGCCCCAAACTTAGAAACAACCCAAATGTTCACCACTGGATAGGTGAACAGGGAAATGAATGTGGTATATCCCTACATTGGAATACTACTCAGCAATAAAAAGGAATGAACTATTGATACATGCAACAACATGGGTAATTATAATAATTATATTGAGTGAAAGAAGTCAGACATAAAAAGAGTACATACTGTATGATTCCATTTATAAAAAAACAAGAAAATGCAAACTAATCTGTAGTGTCAGAAAGCAGATCAGTGATTGCTTAGAGATGATGGGGGAGGTAGAGAGGAGAGGGTAAGAGGGAAACTTTTGGGGGTGATGGATATGTACATTATCTTGATTGTGATGATGTTTTCATAGGTGTATACAAATATTAAAACATCAAATTGTATACTTTAAATATATACAGTTTATGTCAATTTTATCTCAATAAAGCTGTTCAAAAAGATGCAATATGTACCTTATAGGAAAGGAATGTGCTGCATAGGTAATACTTAATAGGGTATAATCAGCAAATGGAGGGAAAATCAGTTACAGTAAAATAACTCTAAAAAAAATAGTTTGTATATATGCTATGGAAGTTGATTTAAAAAATATTCAAGTCTAAATAAAGTGAGCAAACTGGAATACTCAGGACTGGAATATAAAAGAAACTGCAATCTATTAATCTTTTACCTTGTCTGAAGAGAGCCCATGTTAACCAAGGGTTTAGGGCTGCTTAAAGTGCAAGAATGTATGTGCCTGCAGCACTGTCCAGAGGAAAGGGTGCTGGTCCTTTGGGTCAGCAGACAATCGTTCCAAATGCCTAGTCTGCCTCCTTTCCCATTCCCCACAAAAGCCATTTCAAACCATCAACACTCTCCTGCAGCCCACCATGTCTTCTTTATAGCATGTTTCCAATACCAACCTGGTACACAGTGGGTGTTCAATAAAAATCTACTGAACAAAAGAAAGGTCCAGCAAGCAGCTTTATTGCCTGACTGCCCCCACCCCAGACTAGGTTAAGTGTCCCTTTTTTGTACTCCCACAGCAGCCAATACTTCCTCTATCAGGTTTATTTGGCTCTGTTGTAATTGCCTGGGTACTTGTCTGTTACCCCAAAGACTGTAAATTCCATGAGGGTAGGCACTACATCTGCCTTGTTCACCTCCTTTAGAGTCATTGTGATCAAGACTGTTCAGATATGGAAAATAGCTAGCAAGTAGTTGGTGCTCATTAAGTGTTATTATTACTATATTATTATTATAAATACTATTTGCTGTCACTCCTTGTATTTCAAAACTTACCAATTCTCTTAATACTTCCAACTCTGCTTCTTACTCTCAGGAGCTCGCCTTGTCTTTCCTACTTCAGAGGAAACAGAAACCATCAGACGAGAACTTCCTCATCTTCCTACTAGCAAACCTACAAAACTGACCTGCACATACACCCATCCTTTTTCCCTTCCTCCCTCTTATGGAGACTGTAGCTAGCAAGCTCTGTGAGGACAAAGTGACTGGGAGAGAGAGATGCACAATCAGTATCTGTGGACTGACTGAAGAGGTGTCTGTCCTCCAATCTAAGGCTAATCTCTGCCCCATGCTCTGAAGTCAACCTTTCCTGCTGCCTCTGACACTTCCATCAATTATCCTTTCTTTCCTGTACCTTAAACCTCTCTCCATCCAAAAGGTTCTTCATGCTAATTAACTTTATTTCCTAATCTCCCACTAACTCTTCATCTATTTCAATCTTCATGACTGAACACCAGTGACTTTCTACACCCCATGGACTCTTCCCAGTCCTCCTTATACTTGACCTCTCAGCAGAAGTGACATGGTTAATCATGGCCCCCTTCCTGAACCCCCTTTTCACTTGTCTTCTGTGATGCCCCGGTATCTCTTCTATTTCTTGAGCCACTTCTTCTCTGCTTTCTTTGATGGTTCTTGTCCTCTACCTGTCCACTAACTGTTCAAGCTCTTCCTGGCTTGGTCCTAGGCCTTCTTTTCTTCTCATTTCACATACTTTCCTTGGATAATTTCATCAACTCGTGGCTTAACTACCTAGATCCTGATGATACCCATATCTGCAGTCCTTAGCCAGAATCTTCCTCTTCAGGTAATAAGTACATAACTGTCTTCACCACATCTCTACTTGGATGCTATTTAGCTACATGTTGAAAAAGCTGAGCTCCTCATCATCCTCCCACCAACCTGCTCTGCTTCCTATAGCCCACCTTTCAGTGAATGGGGCTGCTGTTCACCTAGTTGCCCAACCAGAAAGCTGAATGTCACCCCAGCTCCTCCCCGTCCCTCCACAGTGAATCAAACAAGTCCTGGCCATCTGTCCTCCCGGACATTTTTGGAATACCTCCCTTTTTCTCTACCCTTCCTGCCATCACCCCAGTTTATACCATCATTGTCTCTCCCCCGGACTTCAGTAATGGTTTCCTAACAAGTCTCCCAGCTCCAATCTTAAATCTTCTGAATCTATTTCTGCCACATAGCCAGAGGGTCTTTCTAAAACACAAATCTGATCAGATCACTCCCTTGTTTACAACCCTCCAATGACTTTCCACTGCCCTTGGGATAAAGACTAATCTTGATGTTGCTTAGAAGACCCTATATAGTATCTTTACTTCTCTAGTTTCATAGCTTTCCTCCTTGTTCTCTTTGCTCCAGCCATTTGGAACATGTTTTGTCTCTCTCTACCTTTGTACATGCTGCTTCCTCTTGCCCAAAATTGTTTAATCCCATTTGCTTGGCTCACTCCTACACCTTAGCTCCCTACTTAGCCATCACTTTGGGCATAGCTGCAGGTCAGTCTTGTAGGTTTGCTAGTAGGAAGTTGAGGAAGTTTTCATCTGATGGTTTCTGTTTCCTCTGAAGTAGGAAAAATAGGATTAACTCCTGAGAGTGAGAGGGGAAGTAGCAGAGTTGGAAATTTTTAAGTCTCAACCTCAGGTCTAGGCTAAGTACCTGATTGTGGAGCTCATAAAACACCTGAATTCCTCTATTTCTCATATCACATTACGGAATGGTAGCTTGTTTAATCATTAAGTCTCTCTCAGATCACTAGATGGTTGTGTCCTCAGCCCTAGAACCATTCCTGGAATAAAGTAAGCACTCAGCAATGTTTTGCAGAATGAAAGAATGAGTACCACCAAGCAACTGTTTGATATTAATTTTGTTTCATGTATACTCTCTCATAGGGCAGAAAATGCATGAATCAACTGGCTTGAGCATTCTAGGCCACCTTGTTTTATTTTTTCACTTGTATACAGCCTCTCTGCTGTCAAGAGGGCATAAAAGGCAGTGCATCTGGTCTAATAAAACATTACATATAGTTTTTGACAAGTTAGATCTCTTTTCTTCATTTCCCAAGAAACGCTTGTTAGCACCGTTGCTGGAGAAACTACCCTATGTCCAGTCACACCAAACTTCCTGCTCACTTCATGTTAATATTTTGTACTTGCCTGTTACCTTTACCAGGCACTCCCTTCTCCCCTGGGCTAAAAGCTGGTTAGTCCTGTAAGACTCAAGCCCAGAGCCAACCCCTTTGGAAGCTTTTCCCGAATTGCACAGGTTGACTCCGGGGCTCTTTCCCTACATTCCCGCAGTAGCCTGTGCACTGCTATTGTTTAGCACTTATCACTGCATTATAACAGGGGAGCTTTCAGTGTTTTACTTACTTCTTCTTTCCCAAAGCTTGAGACAGTGCCTGACACAGAAAGAGATGACAAGATTTAAGTCCTAATCCTCAGCCCCATCAGTTACTAGTTGGGAGACCTTAGATGACCTTAAGTGTCAGGTAACTCACTTCATTATATTCATTAATTCTAATCTTCACAAATATTCTTACGACTAGAAAGTGGTAGACTTGGGATAGAATCCAAGTATGACTGTGAAGCCTGTGCTCTTTCTACCACATCACTGAGGAAAGTCACTGAGACCCTTTAAGACTGCTTTTCTTATCTCTAAATGGGAGTGGTAACATCACAAGAGCAGAAGTTTTAGGTAAGTCTTACTAGCCACCATAGCAGAGAAGATACACTGAATACTTAAAATAACTGAAAACAAGAACTTTCTCCTTTACAGATCCTTTGGATAGTCCTCTAAAATGCATGACTGAATCTACATCACCCTTTATCAAAGTGTCATGTTACAGCAACTCCCAGTTGGCTAAGGATTACTATTCCCATTTTTTTCCAGGTCAATTCAGAAGTTTCTTCAAATGAATCAGAAAATAGTGTCTGTCTCCAAAATAAAGTACATGGGAAAGGAGATTCTTTTCCTTGATACAAAGGACAAAATACCTTCTTAAGGCTGTCAATGACTCATTATGATGGCGAGAAGCAAAGGAAAAAAGTCAATTTCAGTAAAAGATTTCAAGAAGTTGGCAATGAAAAATATAGCGTAGAAACTCTATTTCCGTACTTCTAAAAAAAGATACTAGAAACACAGAATTAGGGTCACAGCAAGAAATATATGACTGAAGCCAGACCACCTGACAAACCCTTCCAACCCATTCTCCACACTGTCTCATTAAACAGCATATTTAAACACGAACCTTTGCTGACTCTACTAAGAATCTTAAAAGTGCATGTTTCTGCAGTAGAACTCAGTGAAACCTGGTAAATACTAATATTATCTAAAAGTCCAGCTACATAGAGGAAGAAGTTCCCAGGCTGGATGTAATAAGAAGGGCAATGTTGTTTCTTGCAGGTGGAAGAATGTTGCCTGTGGTAAATCTTGCCTCATATTCGAAGTCCCTGTTAGGCTGTGAACAACAGGGAAAAGGCTACGAACAGAGTTAGAGATCGCAGGCCTCAGGCATCAGCTTCTGTAGCTCTACCACCCCTCCTTTGGCTGGTTCAGAGAGGACCCAATCCCCACCATGGGCAGAGTTGAGGGTGTGTGGGCACACGAAGAGCTGACTTTGGGAAGGAAACTTGGCACTTACATTTCGTGTCTTCCTTGGCTCCCATTTTCTATCACCTGTTTTAGAGATGTTTCGTCCCTTGCATGTGCTTGGAACCAACTAGCCGCATAACTATGTGTCCTTGTTTACCTCCAACATGAGCACTGTAACTTTGCTGAGAGAAAGTTTAACTGAAAGTCTTGGCAAGCAAGGGGACAGCCTACAGCCTGTGGAAAATAAAAAGTACCAAAGCTGGGGAAAAAAGCTCAGCAAATGGCTGCTTTAGGGGAAAACCTAGTGTACCCTTCTAGAAGGAGATTCAAAGTTCATTCACCGACCCTCGCCCCTCACGTGCCTCCTCCTCCCCTCTTTACCTCGGATTATAGACAGTGAAGTAGGGTGGGGGAAGGGACCAATCTGGACGCTTCTGGCAGGTGAAAGAGCTCTAAGAAAGCTGACCAGATGGGGAGTTTCTGGGAGAGAGGTGGCTGGTGCAGAGGAGAAAGGGAAAGACGGTGGGCAGACCCAGAGAGGTGAGGACAAGAGAGTGACTGCACGGACGGGGCAGAGCTGGAGGAGAAGAGTGGGCCAGAGCCAGAAAACGGGAGGCTCAAGACTAAAAGGGCGGAGGGCCAGGGGTGACAGCCCAGGGCTGGATCCAACGAGGGCAGACACGGAGTGAGGGGTGGGACAGGGCCGCACAGGTCGAGGGGGAACAGGGAGTCGGCCAAGAAGAGGTTGGCTCAGAGAGTGGACGGAAAGGACCCAATTCCTAGCTCTGCGACCCTTCGGTGCCACTCTCACTCGCCTGCAGGATCCGGGCCCGCACTGCCGCCGCCGCCACCAGTGACGCCATGGCTCTCGCCTACCTCTTCTCCGCCTCCCCGCGCCTCTACTGCCCGAGATTCCACAGACGAACTACCGCGGCCAGGCCTCGCCCCTCCAACCTGCCGCACCTCCTCATTGGTGGAGAGGACATTTTCCCCTAGCCAATCACTAGCCCTAACACTTCACTCCACCCCTCAGTCCCACTCCTAGGGGTATGCGATTGGTCAGAAGTAGAAGAGCTCGCGCCCCCTCCCACATCGGCAAACTCTGTCGGCGGAGGTTGGGAAGACGCCCCTGACTTGGACACTCTATATAGAGCACACCGCGAAGACGCCCCCTAACCGGGAACTCCGATTGGCCACAGGCACGACCGCGGCCCCACCCCCTCACTGAGGAAAGTAAATAAGACCCTCCAAGAAGGGCAGTCGCTCCACCTCACCCACAGCGCGAGGGGGCGTGGCTAGCGCTGGGGGCGGGGCTAGGGGAAGATCGCCCTATGGGGCGGGGAAACGAGACTGGGCTGCGAGTTGAGGATAGGGTTTCCCTTTGGGGGCGTGGCTTACGGGTCCTTGCTTTCCCGCCGACGGTTGGCCACGTCACGTGACATGGGTTGGAAGATGGCGTCTCCCACAGATGGTAAGAGCCGGCTTAGAGATCCTGCGCCTACAGCCTTCTTCTTCGCTCTCCTGGGAACTTACACTCTCCGTCTGCCCCTCTAACTTACACTTCTTTCTCGGCCGCCTCTGCTTTCCTTTCCAGTTCTTTTCTTTGGGATGCGGCTGTCTTCAGCTGGCTGGTTTTTCACAGCGACTCTGAAGGTGCCCAGTTTCCCCTCTGGGTACCAGGTGGGTGGAGGAGGGCGCCCGCAAAGGACCCTTCCCGGGCCCTGCCCTCCCTTAGCCTCATTTGGGCGAAGCTGAGGGCCTAGGAGGAGATACTGCTGGAGGAAAGGAGGTGCCTTACTGTAGCTTTCTACTTCTGGGGCGTCCCATTTAAGAGTCGGTTCTCTTCTCTTTGAGCATCTGAAATGATTCTCTCAAACTCAGCTGGGATTGGTGGCTGACCTCATCCTGGGACTGAACCGCAAGAGAAACATTACTCTCTCCTCTTTCCTCAGATTGGTACCGTTGCCCTGGCAGCAAGGGAAGCGGGGGGACCTTTTCAGCCCCTCGCCATGAGAGACCCAGGAAAATGAGATTTGACCTTTTTAGTGTGGTCTTGCACACGTCTCAACCTTTCTTGCGTCTGTTATTTTCTCACGCTGAGTGAATGAACGGTTTCTGCTTATGTGTCGTCTTCAGATACAAGTCATCTCAGATGGCAACTAAGTGGTTTTGGTATACCCATATTCTTTTGCTCTCGGTTCTGCTTTAGAGAGTTAGGGTCTTGCAACTATTTCTGAACTCAATTTTTGCTTCTGTCGTCCCCATCCCCACGTCCGTTTCATTGATATGTAGTTTTTCCCTTCTCAAACCGACACGTTTTGTGTTAGGAAGGAATCTTAGAAGTTCATTTCAGGAATGAGGAAATAGGAGGCCAGGAAAGCTATATTGAGTACCTACTATATGAAAGGCATAATATTAGGTGTTTGGGGAGAGGAAGAGATGAGTCAAACATGTAGACACTTGCAGTTTCAGGTCTCGTTTTAAATGTTGCCTCCCAGAGAGGCTTTGCCAGAATTCAGTATCTGGAATTGCCCCCTTCACCATTATCCCGGTACCTTCATTGTCAGCGTAGTTATTCTGTTAACTTTGCGCCTTTCACACTAGATTATAAATTCCAAGTCTATGTCGTTCGTAGTTGGATCCCAGGGCTTATCACAGTGCCTGGAAAGCAATAGGCCTTCAATTAACATTTATTGAAAGAGTGATTAGATATATACATAAATAATATATTATTTGGGTTTAAGTTTCATGTTTAACAGAGTCTTAAGTTTTTTGAGTGAAGGTACAGACTGTATAACAAATTACGGGTGTTGATAATCAAAAGAGATTCTTTCTCCTGCCTGGATATTCTCTTATTAAAATGTTCTCTTGCCGGAAAAAAGGGGCATTTATTTATTTATTTATTTATTTTGAGGAAGATTAGCTCTGAGCTAACATCCACCTCCAGTCCTCTTTTTGCTGAGGAAGATTGGCCCTGAGCTAATAGCCATGAAAAAAAAGGATATTTAAAAAGTCAGCCAAGAGAATGGGAGTTATTGTTTAGTGGCTACAGAGTTTCAGTTTGGGAAGGTGAAAAGTTCTGGAAATGGATGGTGATGTTGGTTGCACAACAATGTGAATGTACTTAATGCCACTGAACTGTACACTTAAAAATGGTTAAAATGATAAATTTATCAGTTTTGGAGATTTTAGAGCTATATTCCTTGTGTTTGATTTTTCCCTGTCTTCTCTCAATTTCTTTTCCTTTCTTTGGCCAGGAAGAGTATTGGAAACATTATATATTTTTTCCTTTGATCTTCTAGCCATTTCCACCATCACTCTGCTTGCACTCTTGATTTAAAAGTTTTTGTTCTCATCTTTCACAGAATTTCACCCTTCTCCACCTAATCTTTTCTTTTTAATCTGACAAAATCAAGTGGAGCACTTTGAACTTAAATTCAGCTTCTAAATAAGTATCTCATCCTAAAATATTCCACTGCCTAGCTACCTCACTTCTATTTTTAGTGTTCCACCTGTCTCTGTCTTTAAAATTTAATTTAAATAATGTTTATTTGAAAAAAGTTTGGGTCATTTACATGTTTGCCTTTTTAATGCCAAATTTACTGTGACTTATTTGAAAAGGAGAGAATTAAAAGCAAGTAAAGCCATCTAATTACTTACTTTATAAGAGTAAGACTC
This sequence comes from Equus przewalskii, assembly GCF_037783145.1. Taxonomy (NCBI): domain Eukaryota; kingdom Metazoa; phylum Chordata; class Mammalia; order Perissodactyla; family Equidae; genus Equus; species Equus przewalskii. Next base: position 19,202,592 of record NC_091855.1, read on the forward strand.
ACAGCAGAGTCTGAGTTGTGCTCCAGATTGTAGTATCATAAGGACACCCTTGTTGGTTATTGGATCCTGCTCCCAGTAAGTTTATTTTTGTTATGATTGAGCTTCCCATCAGTAACATTCCTTAGGCATGTGAAAATTGACGTTTTGTGTTACACACAGCTTTCCTTTGCTACCATTTTTGGATGCTTTAGTTAAGGTGATTTATTAGAGTTGAGTTCTTTACCAATTAGAATGCTGTTGGAAATTCTTCTAGAATATTTGAGAAGAAAATTCAGTTTATAGAAAAGCGCATGTTGAGAAATTTTATACATATGTACATCTTCTGGGGAGTAAGTCCAGGTTTTTTTTTTTTCAGATTTCCAAAGATGTGACTTGTCTAGAAAATGTTAACAACTACTGTCTGTATCATTAATGAACTAATTTATGCAACTAACTAGCATACTGAGCATACAATATGTACTCAACAAATGTTGACGGTTGTTATTAATATCCAGCACCTACTGTATGCCCAGGCAAGAGTGGAGAGGAAATGGTGTCAAAGAATTAGGCAGGGGCTGGATCACTTAGGATTTTATAGGATGTTTCACCACAAGCCCAGCTGTGTGAGCTGCGATGGGAAGGCGCCAGAGAGACTGAAGAAAAGACCCAGAGACAGGGTATGAGACATAAGTGTTTATTGGGAACCTATGTACAGGGAGTCCAGGAGCAGCCAGCTGGACGGGGTTGTGCACTGCTCCTGAGAACAGAGAGGCAGTTGCTTAAGTAGGCAGGGAAACAAAGGCTACGTGCTTAGCAAGAAGAGCTGTCCTTGCATGACTAGCATTCCAAGGAACAGTAAGTAGCTCATGTAGCAGGGCTCTGTGTTCCTTCTAGACGTGATGTTCTTTGAGATAAGCAGATCCGGGATTGTTAAGACACCAGATGGTGGCATCTTTCCTTGAAGGGGGCCAGGATGGCACATAGTTACTATAGGGCATGTAGGTAATTGCTGGGCAAGCAAGGCCCTACACTCCACCCCCCATGTGTCTAAATGGCCCTTACAGTCTTATTGCACCATTCTTCCGTGGATACCTTTGAGCCAGACACATAGAGGAGCATTGCGACCATAGACCACAACAGCAGTAGAGAGTACAGCAAGAAAATTCAAGCAATAATAAAAAGGCAAGAATGCCAAAGGATGCTTTCTGCTGTGTTGAAGGGCAGGATTGAATCCAAGCAGAGACCAGCTCAGGAGACAAGGCATCGATGGCCTGTATATGGGTACGTAAGGAGGCTGTTGTGGAAGAAATGTTATGAGCATTGTCCGGGATATAGACATGACGTTCTACCTTTATTGGAGCACAAGTGCCTCCCTGAACAGCAGTGAGCATGTCAAGAGCCATTCTGTTTTGTAAAACTACTTTTGTCATTTAGGATGTTTCCTTGTTTAATAGTGTTACAGTGTGTCTGGTGTTATTTAGGGCTGCTGCCATACGCTGGACTAAGACAGACACTTTCCATTCTACATCAGTGGCCGTAGCCTGTGGGGAAAAGATGGTGAAGGGGTAAATCCATCCTGAAGTGTGTCACACACAATGACATGTGTGAACTGCCTCCCAGTTGGAAGGAAGCTGTTGAAGAGAAGACAGGATGCATGCAGGGATGTAGGGGTGTCCGCATGTGCATCTGCTAGTCCAATTATAAGGAAGATAGGGCCCACCGTGAGTATCACACGCCCACAACCATCCCCACAGAGTGGCATAGGCTCCTCTTTTTGTGGTGGTTTGTTTTCTTAGCCATGTATCAGCAGTCATAACAATTGTTTGGTTACACATTGTTTCAGGTGTCCACCCCATAACTTTTGAGGTACTTTCGTTTGGTGGTACAGAGTTGTTCTGATGTTCAATACACCAGGAAAGGGTACCTCTTAACTCTATTTGTACAGCATTAACCATCCTATGCCATCAAAAACAGAGTATCCCGCCTTTAGGGTTATGTTAACCTGCTTACACACAAGCTGAAAGATGTAATCTCGAGTGGCATTGTAAGAGGGCACTGAAAGGTTACTTGGCCAGAGGGGAGTAGGAATGGGAAGGTGGGAGGTGATCCTCCAATCTTGCAGGGCTCTCCAGTCAGACATTGGCAGCTTCGAGACACCATGGTAACCCCATGGTCGAAGAGAGAGGCGGCTCACTGCATACCCAGCAGTTGGAGCAATTTGGTAATTTAGCAACAGTGTGTGCCCAATCAGTGGTGAGGTTAGCACACATTGTCCTAGGGATGAAAAGTAAGATGTTCAGAGGGAACAAAAACAGGGAGGTCATGACCGTCCAACAAGAAACACATGGTTGCAGTGTCTTGGGTTAGTATGGTACAAACCTGTGGTTTCAGGCCAGGATGGCAGTATCACACTACTTGTCCAGTTGGTGTGGGTGCCGTAGGGGCAGTGGTATAGGATAAGGGAGGAACAAGGACACACCAGAGGGGAAGGATGAAAGTGCCTTGGAGAATTGGAGGCCCTGGGTTAGTAAGTTTGGGGGTTTTGGGTGGTCTCCCCACAATAAAGGGCATTACTGTGATATCCTGTTCTAAGCCTGTCCCCCAAGGGGCTAAGCGACCACACCAGTGGGGCCCCACCAGTCCCAGGCCAAGTGACCACATGGGTCCTGGTAGGGAGTTTCTTAGGCAGAGGCACAAGCAAGTTGTTCTGAGTGCCTGTCTGTGGTTGTAGCTTTTCTACTTGGTAAGCTCTTGTCTATGGGCACACTATCATATTAAGTCCGTGTGTCAACATCCGATATGCGCTGGGTCAGGTACGTCTTTCACGTTCATTCAGTTGATGTATTGTAGTTGTTAGGCATCTCGTCCGGTGGGCTAGGGTCCTGTCGTCTGTTCTTAATTGTTGTTTCAGCAAGCTGTTCGTTCATTCCACCAACTCCACGGTTGTGGGGTTGTAAAATGCCAATGTATGTCCATTTGATCAGCCCATCTTTGCACCTGGTGGCCAGTGAAATGTGTACCTTGGTCACTGTCAATGTCTGTGGGGACACCATAATCAGTGCAGAGGTGTTCTAGGCCTCTTATGGTGGGTCTTTTGTGCGGCCTGTTTGCTGGGATATGCCTGCAGCAGCCTCAGATGTGTCTATGCAAGTAAGGGCATACCGGCAACTGTCAGAGAGAGGTAAGGGTCCAGTGTTATCCACATGCCAGCACCGGGTGGGTTGGTTGCCTCTGGTGATTTGGCCTACATCCTGGGGAATAGCCTGGGCTGCTGGACTCCCTGGATGTAAGCTCCCAATAAATGCTTGTGTCTCGTGCACCATCTCCATGTCTTTTCTTTGGTCTCTCCAATGCCTTCCCATCACAGCTTGCACAGCTGGGCTTGTGGTCAGACATAGGGCGTGGTAGATGTACTTTCATGAATTTAGCTGGGAAGAAGTTCTTTAAGCTGGAGAGTGACATGAACTGATTGACACTTTTAAAAAATCAGTTCTGGCCACTTTGTGGTGGTGGGGTGGGGAAGGAGTGAGAATGGGAGCAGGGAGACCTGTTAAGAGGCTATTGAAGTAGTCTAAGAGAGAAGTGATGGTTTCTTGGATTAATTGGTTTCAAGGTGTATTTTGGAGATAGAAAGTAGTGGATTTACTAATGGATTGGTTATGGAAGGGTGATGGAAAAGGAGGCATAAAGGATGACATCTGGGTTTTTGGTTTAAGAACTGGGGTTCATGATGGTGCTTTTTTTTTTGAGATGGAGACTACTGGGAGAGTGTGGTTTTGAATATATTAGACTTAAGGGTTTTTTTAGACATGTAAATGGAGAGAGATGTCAAGTAGCCATTTGGGTATACAACTCTGAAGTTTGGGGAAAGATTGAAACTGGAAATGAAAATATGGAGTCATTGGCATATAAATGATGGTAAAGGCTATGGGACTAGATGAGATCTCCTGAGACTTTAGGAGGAGAGTGAAGCCAGCCCAGGATGGGGCCTGAATGGAGGAGGAGACTAAAGAAGGAGTCAGTGAGGTAAGAGAGAAACCAGCATAGTGGTTTTATAAAAGCTGGAAGTGGAGTGTTTCAAGGAGAGTGGTCAGTATGTGAATGTTGCGAAGAGGTCACATATCAAAGAACAGAGACGTGACCACTGGGCTTAGCAACATAGGTCGTAGATGACCTTGACAACAGCAGTTCCATGCATGTAGGGGCAGAAGCCTGATTGTCACGGGTTAAGGAGAGAATGTGAGGTAAGGAAGTGGAGACAGCAGGATAGACAACTCAAGAACTTTTTCAGTATAGGAGGGGTGAGGAGGTCATGGGGTCAAGGAAGAGTTTTTTCAAAGAAGGGAAATTCTAGATGAGGCTTGCTTGCTGTTGGGTATGAGCCAGTAGAGAAGGTAGAAACTGATTGTGCAAAAGAGAGATGATTCAAGATGATGTCTTTTGACAAAGCAAGAGAAGATGAAATACAGAACCATAGCCGAGGAGTTTGTCTTTCAGAGCAGGGACAGTTAATTGATTGTAACTAGAGGAAAGTATGAGTGAAGATGCAGGTGGGTTTGTTGGTATTCATGTTTCCTAATTCCCTATTAAAATATCGCTCCCATTTTAGAGATTGAAAAAGTGAGGTTTGATGAGGAAGAATGATTTATTTGTATAATATGGCCCAGTAGCATCAGTAGTTATAGAACTCAAATCTCTAGACTTCCAGGTGAGTCTTCCAGTTTGTTATGTTCTTTGAGATTGAAGCATCATAAAATATAAATTAATGTATTTTGTGTCTTCTTAGCTCACCTGCGTGTTTTTTTCTAGGGACAGATCTGGAAGCATCTTTGCTAAGTTTTGAAAAACTTGACCGTGCCTCACCAGACCTTTGGCCAGAACAGTGTAAGTTTTTGGTTTCTTTATATCAGAATCGTTGCAGGAGAACTACTGCTACTTTGAGGGAGATTTTTGAACAGTTATCGTTTAACTGTAATGAATAAAATTTTTTTTTCTTTAGGATTGGCCCTGAGCTAACATCTGTTTCCAATCTTCCTCTTTTTTTTTTGCTCCCCAAAGCCCCAGTACCTAGTTGTATATCATAGTTGTAAGTTCTCCTAGTTCTTCTGTGTGGGACACCACCACAGCATGGCTTGATGAGCAATGTGTAGGTCCGTGCCCAGGATCCAAGCCGGTGAACCCCGGCCTGCCAAAGCAGACACCCGAACTTAACCACTATGCCACTGGGCCAGCCCCTTAAAATTTCTTTTACTTTGAAGGGAAGAGACTGAATTCTGTAGTCCAATGTTAAGAATAGCTGTTTGGTGGTTTCATTTTCTCAGAACACAGTGTAACTCAGGAAATGATAGGGAGCCTTTAAAAAATAATAATTTTAAAAAACTACACCTAATAAGTTCAAACAATACAGAGATACATAAAGTATTTCCTCACCTCCTTCAATCACTGTTACAAAGTTAACCACTGTTAATAGTTTACTATAGATATTTTGACCTTTTCTATGCTTATGCAGATAAGCAAATAAATATATATTTTTAAGTATATAGAAGGTTTTTGTTTTTTTTTTTACTATAATGATGGGATCATATGTACATGGTCTACAGCTTAATTTATTCCACCTAGTCATTTATTAATGGATCTTTCCAAGTTGGTAGGTATGGATCTACTTCATTCTTTTAAAATATTCCCTTGTATAGGTATACTGTAGGTTATGTATTCTTGCCTTATTCGGAAACCTAAGTTCTATCTAGTTTTTGATATTACAAACAATTTAACAGTGTATGTCCTTGCATGTATATCTTTGTGCACATGGAAGAGGGTGGCTGTGTAAGAGAATGCCCATTTCCTCATATACTAGGCAATATTGGATGTTACTGATCTTTATTATTTTTACAGGGTTTTTTGGTATGTGAGGAAGATTGACGCTGAGCTCACATCTGTTGCCAATCTTCCTCTTGTTGCTTGAAGAAGATTGTTGCTGAGCTAACATCTGTGCCACTCTTCCTATTTTATGTGGGATGCCACCACTGCTTGACAAGCGGTGCTAGGTCTGCACCTGGGATCTGAAGCTGCGAGCCCAGGGCCACTGAAGCAGAGCACACAAACTTAACCACTAGGTCCTGGGATTGGCCCCAGGTTTTTCTGTTTCATTTTTTGTTTTTATTAGTGAGGTTGAACGTTATTTTATTTTTAAATATCTGGTTATCTTTTTATTTTTAATGTGATTCTTCCTGTCAGACATTTACATAAACAATTGGATTGACAGAACAGCATACCTAAAAAGGAAATTTAAACTTTTTGATAAGGATTATTGTATCTCACCATCCTCTTGTCCAGCTCACAACTCACTCCAGATACTTCAAAGTTCAGTTAAGGCATTATTTTCTCTGAGAAGCTTTTCTTGCCCCCTCAGTCTGATTTAGATTTACATTGTTTTTTGCGAGGGGGGTCTTCCCATAGCATCTGGTATCTTTCTTGGAGCACTTAAAAAATGTTATAGCTGTTGGTTTACTCTCTCTCCTCTTCCAGACTATAAGCTCCTTGAGGACAAGGCTGCTTTCTTCTTTCTTTTTTTTTTTTTTTTTGATTTTTTTGATTTTTTTTCCTTTTTCTCCCCAAAGCCCCCCAGTACATAGTTGTATATTCTTTGTTGTGGGTCCTTCTAGTTGTGGCATGTGGGACGCTGCCTCAGCATGGTTGGATGAGCAGTGCCATGTCCGTGCCCAGGATTCGAACCAACGAAACACTGGGCCGCCTGCAGCGGAGCACGCGAACTTAACCACTCAGCCACGGGGCCAGCCCCTGCTTTCTTCTTATCTGAATCCTCTTTGTCCGGAGCACTGAAATGTTTATTGAAGGAATAATGTTGTGTTTGTGTTTGTTTTTTGTTTTTAAGTACCAGGCGTTGCTGAATTTGCAGCTTCCTTCAAAAGTGTAAGTAGTATCATTCTTACCTAATGAAGTTTATCCAATGTTTTGCCCCTGGGTAAAAGTTCCAATATCTCTTATTTCTTTGTTTTCAAGAATAATGTCATGGCCTTCAAATCAATTTGTAACTGTAGCCCTGGAAATCTGTTTATATTATCATCATGTTAATTGATGATAATGTCTTCCTCTGTCCAAATGCTCTATTTTGGTGTTTTGACCTTTGTTGGTTAGCCTCTTTTCTCAGCTCTAAAAGCTTTTAAGGTGAGGCAGTTGAAATATTTAATGTAATGCCAGTATTCTTTTGCTCAACCTATGATTTTGAGGCTTTTCCCTTTTTTTGGTGCATTAAGACCTTAGCTTATACTTCCTTAGAGCTCTTTGAAATTTCTCAGTGGCCCATCAGAAATCTAAAGGAAAACATCCATTAGAGGCACAGCTTTTCCACTTCCAGGGCACCAAGCATTGTGCTTGATGCTCTAAATATATTTTCTTATATATTCCACACCAGGAGAATATGATGATTATAATGTTAACTAGCACTTACATAGTGCTTACCATATGCCAGGCATTGTTATAAGCACTTTACATGTATTATTTCATCTTCCCAAAACCATGTGAGATATAGGTACTATTATCATCCAGACAAGGAAATAGGCCCAGAGAGGTTAAGTATATTTCCCAAGGATATAGTTATAAGTGGCAGAACTAGGCTTTGAACCCATTAGTCTCCTTACCAGCATCCATACTCTAAAGACTGTGCTTAGAAGCATCTGAGCCCAATGTTAAAAGCACCAACAGAGAAACTTGAAAGTTAAGTTACTTGCCCAAGACCTGGTGAGTGATAGGCCAAGATTTGAACACAGGTATGTCTGATTCCAAAGCCCGTACTCTTTCTATTAAATCATGCCCTTGGGGATTTGTAATATAACTCTCACAGTACCTTACTATATACTTAGCATTCTCTATTCATTATTAGAGTTAAAGGTGCTGAGTTAAATATTAAGGCCCCTCTGGGCCTGTGGCTTTCAGGTCCCATGAGAGTATTTGTTCAGAGGGAGTCTGATTTTGTAGCTTCTTTCATTTTCTCAAGAGCTGGAATTGTGTGAAAACTGGCCTGTGCTGCTTTAGCATCCAATAAGGCCTCGGCATGAGGAGTGCAGGGTAGCTAGGCTTTAGAGTCAGACCCACTCGGATTTGAATCCTGAAATCTGCTACATAACTATCTGTGACCCGAGAAAGTTTCCTAACATTTTTGAGCTTTAGTTTTCTCAGCTGAAACTACTTCATAGGATTGTTAGTATAAAATGCTATAATGCATGTTAAACACTTTGCATGGTGTCTAGGACATAATAAACAATCCACAGTCACTATTATAATTATTATAGCAACTTTAATCTAGTAGATTGAGTAAAAAGGACCTGAATTAATTTTCTTAGATTCTCATTCATACTTAGTTTTCAGTTAATTATATTTGGTTACAACTAAGTATTTTAAGTTGTAAATATAAATAAGTATTTTTAAAAAAAACTTTGAGTATAATGTTTCTTAAAAATCTGATTAAATATTTACACCTTTTTCCTAGAAGTGTGCACATACATATCATTATGAGTTTTGTTTCTGTGGGTTGAGGGCCATCTTAGGACCCTAGGTTAAGAGTCCCTGGTATAGTCTGTTTCCCTACTGGGGGTAGAAATGGTGAGTTTGACCTACAGCCTTCTACAGGAGGCAGTATGGAGTAGTAGTTTCTGAACTCAGGCTTCGTGGGTTTTGAATCCTGGTAGCACTAGCTGTGTGACCTGAGGCAGGTGATTTATTATCTTCCTCTACTTTGGTTTTTTTCATTTGTAAAATGAGGATAATAATACCTGTGTCACAGGGTTGATTTGGAAAGTAAATGACATGATACATTTAAAGTGTTTTACTTGTCACATAGTGGCAAGCAAATGTTAATTTTAATTTTTTTGGTGAGGAAGATTAGCCTGAGCTAACATCTGTGCCAGTCTTCCTCCATTTTGTGTATGGGATGTCTCTACAGCATGGCTGATGAGTGGAGTAAGTCCACATCCAGGATCCGAACCTGTGAACCCAGGCCGCCACGTGGAGCGTGCAGAACTTTAACCACTCAGCCATGGGGCCAGCCCCAGTAAATGTTAATTTTAAATAAAGGAAAAGGGCTCAAAGCTGAAGCAGTCTTGCTCAGCTGTACCTATCTGCACAACAGAATCATCAGTGTGCAGCTGTGGAGCTTTTGAAAAATACATATGTAATGTCCCTTGCTCTGTACTCTCCACTGGACCCTTCCCCAACTCCTGATGTTCTAAATCTATACATCTGGGGTGTGGCCAGGGCATTTGTATTTTTTTTAAGTTGCATAGATAACTCTTGTATACAACTAGGATTGAAAACTTGCCCCAAAGCTATTCTAAGAATGGGCTCTCCTTCATATTTTGTTAAGTTCACTTTCAGAAATGAGAAGATAACTTAAAGTTAAAATTTTGTAAAATATCTACAATAAAATGTAGTTTCAAATGTTGATCAATACTGTCTTCTCTCATTCAAAATAAGGATTTTATTATTCTTGATTCTTCTTTGAATCTTCTCCTCTGCCAGAGAATGTTACTTATTGATGATTGTTTCAAACAGTCCAGCTATAGGCTTTCACCAGAACTGAATTTCAAGTAGTTTCTTTCGCTGCTATACTAAACTTTTTGTGCCTAAAACACTAATGATAGTCAGACCTAATTCTCCCAAGATCGTTTCTCTGAGACCTACTTTAAAAGGTGAGCAGTATTATTTTGTAAGGTGACTATTTATAGGCCATGTCTGAACCTGGAAAAATCGGGGTTTTTGAAATTGTAATTTGCCAAAATTTTCAAACTACTTGAAGGCTATGTGACAAGCACCTTTTCCTGTAAGAAGGAAGAGTGGGGTCTCTTCACGTTTTGTATGTGTCTCAATGGATATATATATGCTTATGTTCTGACAGCCTATTACCAGCTCTCCACCCAAATGGATGGCTGAAATAGAACGTGATGACATCGACATGTTGAAAGGTAAGCAATGCTGGTGGCCTCTTTTAACCTGATGTTTATGCTCTTCCCCAAACCACCTTTCCAACTTTTCTCTCACTATTCCCTTAAAAGTATTCTTGGTTGCAACCAGACTGCCTACGTAACCATACTTATTCATAGTTCTTCATATCTAAATGCCTTTCTCTACTTCTCCACATGTAGAAGTCCTGCCAATTTAAGACTCAGTCATGATGATTTCTTCTGCTGCTAAATTCCCTTAAAATATTAACTTTATTTTGTATAATGCTTATAGTTAACAAAAAGCTCTCACATAAATTTTCTCATTTGATTCTCATAAAGATCCTGTGAATTAGGTATGATGATATCTGAAGTTTAGAGATTAACTTAACCAAGATTTATTAGAAAGAGTTAAAATTTAAACTCTGATCTTTTAAGTCTAGTCTCTTGCCACTGTAATACAAGTGCCTTATTTAGGATTTACTGCCATATATTGTTGTCAGTACTATTAATTGACAAACTCTTAGTGGGTTAAGACCTGTCTTTTCTTTCTTTCTGTCCCATCAATTTCTCCCATAAAGAATACTGTAAGTAGTGAATATTGTTGTTTGATAAATGACTCGGAACTCAACCACAAAGTGGAAATTTAAATTAAAAAACATTAATTTTCCTTGATTTTGCTCTACTTCATTTAATTTTTTATCATCCTTCTGGTGATAAGATTCATGATGGTTGTGAAGTAATAGACTGAAATTAAGGTAAAAATCTGGGATTCTTGAACTATTTAAGCAGCTGAACAGATCAAGAAAGTCTGCGTATGCCTGATATGGATAATGAATGTGGCATGATAAGTGGGAGAAAGTAACATCTTCATCTGATTTCAGAAGTAGTTCATTGTTCTGTATGAAATGCTTAAATGCAGATCCCCTCCACCAACCATGGAAAAATTAAGTCTCAAGGGCATCTCAGGTTCATTGTTCTAATGTTCCAAATAGACATTTATATAATATCCCATCAGTATGTACTTTCTAAGGAAACTTTTAAATTTTTAATAAGGATCCTAGTATTATTTTCCAAGCAAATTGACTTGTGTCTTAAACCTAAAAGGAATGAGTGCTATTCAAATGAAAATCTGGAAAATAAGTTTTTATTTTAAGTATACTTTTTATCTGATAAACTTAAAAAGTCTTAGAGGAATTTGATTTGAAGGGAAAGTTTGGATTAATATTTAGTCTTTGCTTTCTGGACTTAGGGAAATGGGGAGCAGTAAGTAGTTGCTGTTTTGTAAATGATAGTGGAGACAGTGTCCATTTTGCAAGACAGAGATGTGTCTGTGGGCTTTCTCAATGCTATGTCAAATCACAAAGTTTCATATTTTAATGGTGTATTTATTTTGTATGATAGGCAAAGTAAATGTTATAAAAAGATCCTTAGGATAAAACACATAATTTACTATTGTGTCTATACTAACTCTCTTCTCATTAAGTGGGTAAGCTCATCTGAGGCATTTTGCAGTAGTGGGATAAATCCACTGGGGTGGGTGTGTGTCTGTGTGTGTGTGTATAGAGGGAATGATTGGATGAGAAGAGATGTGGATGCATTTTCTACGTATTTGCTAGGAATTAAGCTTGAAAACTTTTATAACAAGGATTCCCAGCCCAAATGAGTTGTTGCTAGAGAACAGTGGAAAGAAATGGTATTGAAATAAATGACTCTGTTTCAGAACTGGGGAGCCTCACCACAGCTAATTTGATGGAGAAGGTACGAGGCCTACAGAACTTGGCCTATCAGCTGGGGCTGGATGAGTGTGAGTACCCAGATCACATTTATTCAGGGTTGCATGTTGTGTATTTCATGATGAGTTCTAGCTATAATTCAGAAGGTATCTTTATTAGGTGTTCTGAAGGTAAGAAGTCACTGTAATCTAAAGTGTGCCTTTTATGATAGTGTGTGCTGGAATAATTACTGAGTTTACTAGGTAACAAGTTATTTTTCTCTGTACAGTAAAAGTATATTGGAAACCCTTTCAGTTTTAAGTGATAGAATGTCAAATCAAACTAGCGTGAGCAAAACTGGGACATTATTAGTTCACATAAATTAAAATTCCAGGAGTAGAAATAGCTTGGAGAATATCTACTTCCATGACTCTTAAGGATGTCATTGAGATGTGCTCTTGTTCTTGCTTTTGTTTTCTATCTCAAGGCTTTGCTTCATTCATGTATTAGTCTTATTCTTTGGTGCTGCAGATGACTTTTTCCTAGAACTGGGGAAGGTGGCCAGAACAGCTCGAGTTTATGTGGTTTTCAGTCTCTTAATTCCCCAGAGAAAGAACGTGTTTTCTGAAAATTCCAACAGAAAGGTCCTAGTGAGGACTGTGTTCCATCTTGGCTCACATACCTATCCTGGAACCAGTCCTTCAGCCAGGTAGCATGGAACACTCTGATGGACCAGGCCTAGGTCCTGGGTGCAGACACAGATTGGAAGAGTCAGTCTACTCAAATCACATGGAATTGGAGGGAACAATTAGTTCCCCAATGGAAGGGATAGATAGCAGACCAAGAACATAATCTACCATAAGTAATATTTTAAAAGTTCTCATTTATTCCTGTCTGCTTTCTATTCTTTTAGTTTAAAATTATTTCTTTATAGGTTGTATCTTTTCCCATACAGTATTCATTATAAAACTGGAAAAGGAATGGGACATTCTCACTTTGTAATTGAAAGAGATACTCAACATAAATACAGTTGTTAGAACTTTGTTCCCAGTGTGTATCTCCCGAGACATTCATAAATCCACAGTTTTGAGAAGCTACTATAGCTTATAGTTTTCCTCAGAATTGCAAGTTTTGCACTGATTAGAACAATCCCAAAAGCACTTTCATAAATTGTTTTTCTTGTTTGTAGAGTGTATAATGGATTTGTTCATATAATTGGTTACTGCCAAATTCAACATTTCACTTTAGAATTTAGCTTAAAACTTCTGATTTTTGACTAATAGTTAGCCATCTCCTTAGCCATCTTTATCTTCTCTTTATTTTCAATACTGTAATTAGCAGTTGGCTTTCTTTTACCCGGAAAACATTTTTTAATCACTTCGTGAATCAAGGAGCAGAAAATAACAAACTGCTTTGAGATGTGGTTGTTAGGTGGTCTGCTAGGTTCGCATTGTTACCTCGCTTTCCTCTGTGTACTGTCATTTCTCGTGAGTAAAGTTTATATCTTGGCAAAAGTACTAATTACCAGGTATGTCACGGACCTCCAGGGTTTATAATGAAAAGGCAAGCTGCGATTATTAAATTTGTGAATGCAAGACTTGTATCATATAGAACTTGATTCTGTTTCTAGCTCTGGCTAATAAAAGCTGTAATGATCATAATAATCCTTTGTTTCTCAGTGTCAATTCTTTTTATGAAATAAATTTTATGCTCGCCTTATCAAGAAGATGCTATATTCACAATCCCTGACTTCAAAACATACTACAAAGCTACAGTAATCAAAACAGCATGGTACTGGTACAAAAACAGGTGCAGAGATCAATGGAACAGAATTGAAAGCCCAGAAATAAAACCACACATCTATGGACAGCTTATCTTTGACAAAGGAGCTGAGGGCATACAATGGAGAAAAGAAAGTCTTTTCAACAAATGGTGCTGGGAAAACTGGAAAGCCACATGTAAAAGAATGAAAATTGACCATTCTTTTTCACCATTCACCAAAATAAACTCAAAATGGATTAAAGACCTAAAGGTGAGACCTGAAACCATAAGGCTTCTGGAAGAAAACGTAGGCAGTACACTCTTTGACATCAGTATTAAAAGGATCTTTTCAGACACCATGCCTTCTCAGAGAAGGGAAAGAATAGAACGAATAAACAAATGGGACTTCATCAGATTAAAGAGCTTCTTCAAGGCAAATGAAAACAGGATTGAAACAAAAAAACAACCCACTAACTGGGAAAAAATATTTGCAAGTCATATATCTGACAAAGGCTTAATATCCTTAATATATAAAGAACTCTCGCAACTCAACCACAAAACATCAAACAACCCAATCAAAAAATGGGCTGGAGACATGAACAGACATTTCTCCAAAGAAGATATACTGATGGCCAATAGGCACGTGAAAAGATGTTCATCATCGCTGATCATCAGGGAAATGCAAATCAAAACTACGCTAAGATATCACCTTACACCCGTTAGAATGACAAAAATATCTAAAACTAATAGCAACAAATGTTGGAGAGGTTGCGGAGAAAAAGGAACCCTCATACACTGCTGGTGGGAATGCAAACTGGTGCAGCCACTATGGAAAACAGTATGGAGATTCCTCAAAAAACTAAAAATAGAACTACCATACCATCCAGCCATCCCACTACTGGGTATTTATCCAAAGAGCCTGAAGTCAGCAATCCCAAAAGTCCTGTGCACCCCAATGTTTATTGCAGCACTGTTTACAATAGCCAAGACGTGGAAGCAACCTAAGTGTCCAGCAACAGACGAATGGATAAAGAAGATGTGGTACATATATACAATGGAATACTCCTCAGCTGCAAAACAGAACAAAATCATTCCATTTGCAATAACATGGATGGACCTTGAGAGAATTATGTTAAGTGAAATAAGCCAGCGAGAGAAAGATAATCTGTGTATGACTCCACTCATATGAGGAATTTAAAACTATGGACCAAGAACAGTTTAGTGGATACCAGGGGAAAGGTGGGGTGGGGGGTGGGCACAAAGGGTGAAGTGGTGCACCTACAACACAAGTGACAAACATTAATGTACAACTGAAATTTCACAAGATTGTAACCTATCAATAACTCAATAAAAAGAAAAATAAAAAAAAATAAAAAATAAAAAAAAAGATGCTATATTATGAAATATATTATGCTATATATAAGATCCTATATGTACCAAATATTAATCAACAGTATTATCTTTAGTTAGTTGTAGTTGAAGTTATTATATTCCCTCTGTTTGGTTTTTCTTTTTCTGCTTTCCTACTCAGAAAGATAATGAAGTGTTTTTTTTTTTTTTACCACTTTTTATTATGGAAAATTGTAAACGTATACCAAGATAGAATAGAATAATAACCTCATGTACTCATGACCTGGCTTCGATAGTCAATATATGGCCAATCTATTTCACTTATACCAATTTTGCATAATTATTTTAAAGCAAATCGCAGGTATCATAGTACTTCATTGCTAAATAACTTAATATGTGATTTCAAAAGATGAGGACTTTCTCTGTTTTTTAAAAAAATATAACCACAATTCCATTATTGTGCCTAAAAAATTTTAACTAACTTGCTTGATATCATCAAATAGCCAATCAGGATTCACATTTCCCAGATTAGCTCATAATTGTCTTTATGTATGCAGTTGGTTTGTTTGAATCAGGCTCTAAATAAGGTTCATATACTGTATTTGACTGATATGTCTCTTAAGTCTCTTTTAATCTGTCATAGTTGCAGCTCCCTTTTATTTTCCTTTGTCATTTATTAAACCTAGTTATGTGTTCTGTAGAATTTTCCACATTCTGGATTTCGTTGCTCACATCCCTCTGGTAGTGCTTAATATGTTCATCTATCCCTTTTTATCTCCTGCTAGTTAGATCTAGAAGCTTGCACAGATATAGGCTTGATTTTTTTTTTCTTTTTTTTGGTGAGGAATATTCACCCTGAGCTAACATCTGTTGTCAATCTTCCTCTTTTTGTTTTTTTTTTCACTTGAGGAAGTGAAACATCCTTGAGGATGTTGAGGAGCTACCATCCATGCCAGTCTTCCTCCACTTGGTATGTGGGATGCTCCACAGCTTGGCTGATGAGTCGGGTAGGTCTAGGTCTGTGCCCAGGATCTGAACCTGCTAACTCAGACCCCTGAAGCAGAGTATGCAGAACTTTAACCACTCGGCCATGGAACTGGCCCCCTAGGCTTGATTTTTATTTTTATTTTGGCAAGGATATTTCATAAATGGTGTTGTTTACATCCGTCAGAAGATACATCATGTCTGCTTGTCTCTCTTTGTGATATTAAGATTAATTAGTTGACAAAGGTATTGTTAGTCTGCTATATGATTCATTGTCAAATTCTCCATCAGCCTTTGATAACTGCCTAGGTCCACTATTTTATTACAGGTTGCAAAATGGTAATATTCTACTTCTGTCATTCTTTCTTATTAGCTAGAATTTTCTGT